>NC_071571.1:20211331-20910345 GCF_024509145.1 Vidua macroura
TAATAGCAAACATCCACATTCTGCTGGGAGTTAGATGCTACCCTGATACATAGTCCTCTGCAGGGGTGGCCCAAGCTAGAGCAAAATCTCCAGGATTAGACAATCTCATGGAATTAGGAATATGTCTTTAAAATTGTTACATGCCTTTGCTTACCATCTGATATCATGCAAACTGAAAAGTAGCTTTCATTGCAAGATGCTGTTTTCCAAGCACCATCAAGATCAAGGTAAACACAAGCATTGTTCTCCTTTGGTTCCCCTGCTGCCCATTTTGTGTACCTGGTTTTCCAGTTATTGGTCCATTTGTAATAGCCACCAGTCTGAAAACAAAGGAATTCTGGTAATATATATATATTTTAACATTAAAAGTTTTGTCACATAAATATAGTATAAATATATGTCTATTTTATTTTTCTGGGAAAAAAAGGAGCCATTTTTAAAAACCCTTTTCACTGTTCTAAGCAATGTCACCAGGCAATTTGAGTTATATAAGAACTACATATGAACAGTGTTCAACACTGCATTGCTTTTGGGAGGGTTTTTCTGAAGCAATAAACTTCTACAATATGGTAAGAAAGTCAGATGAGGCCATCTTAGGTCATTTAGTAAATCCTACATCAAGAGAAGCAATTACCGAGAATTTGTCCTCTCTGCTCTGCCTTATTTAAATTAAAATTTGGAGCTATTTGTGCATAAAGATTACTTGACATTAAACATTAAACAGTCAGCTTAAATCTTACAATATCTCCCTAATACAGTAACTTCTATTAATATATTAATAGCTCTAAGTATCCCCCTCTATAGCAGGGCATTTGACTTTCAGGATGGCCAGCAGTCACTTCATGACAGACGCACTGTCTGATTCTCAGTCTGCAGCTTGACTTCTGTTTCTGTTTCTAGAACTTTCTACTTTTATCTTCTGCTTCTTGCCTAACATTTTCTGTGATTCTTCACTCCGTTTGGTGGATGAAAATCCTTGACTAATTCTAACAGTACCCCTAGATTTTTGTGTATTTACACAGTGAAGCCATTCAGAATACAATTACTCCACTGTTCAAAACTGGTCGTCCAGAGGATGATTAGAGCAGGAAAGTTCCCTCAGCACCTACCCCTCCCATCTATCCAGCACTCACCATATTGCTGTTAAGACCAATCCATACAGGTTTTCCATTTTTCAGCATCTGGATCCACAAGAATGAATGGATGTAGGCATCTGAAATGCTGGCAAGTTCCGCAGATTTGTCTTGGCAACTTCTTCTGGCCTCTTCCCATTGCATTTCAGATGAAATGATTGAATAGCTACTGTCACCATAACGAGTAAAGCCAGAGGCTGGATTTGTTGTTGGCAATTCAGGCTGTGAGGGAACTATGGAGGAAAAACTGAATGGATGAATTTACAACATATTGCTCTTCTGTAGCACTCAAGCTATAAAAAATTAGTCAAAAGGCTCAAGTCAATAAAAGTCAAAATCTTTGTTTAAACTCATGAGCAAAACAACAAAAACCTAAATAAAAACAAACTAAATAAAACATCCCCAAACCCCCAAAAAATGTCAAACATAACTTTCAAGACATGGAGCAAGTTTGTTAATGTAATAAGATGAGTGAAATCTTGGATGCCCTGAAGTAGAGTATACTTTCTACAGACTTGACCGGTCCAGTCTAAGACTCCTAGATTGCATATTTCAGATTCTGTGCTTTAAGTTATTTGACTAAATCTGAATATCTGAGTATACATTTATTTCTGGTCACTGGTGGATAGAACTTAGGATGAGGCATTTAAGGCATTAACTGTTGTAATCTCTAGTCTCAGTCTAAGACTTTGAGACCTGGTGTTAATTGATCACCACTCGCTGTTCACTCCAACTTCTTGGCCTGTCGGTAAGGGTTGCCAGAATGTTGCCTGCATGCTTGAGTCAGGCAGTGTATATTTCCACCCTTGAGACTGTAAATATATTCAGAAGAGCTGGAACTGGGATCAAAAAAATTAAAAATGCCTCCATAAAACTATATATTTGCTGTGCAGGGAGGGGGTCTTCTTACAAACATGTTAGCTGTGCTGAGAGTGAACAGGCTGCAGGAACTGACTGAAGTGAGGGATCAGGGAATAATTTTTACTTTAATAAAGCTGAGGCAAAATTGTTTTGTTATCAGTGCTTCACCTTCTCTACTCCCATAATATGCTTGGACAGCTGTGATTTGTATAATTAAAATTCTACAGGAGTAGAGTCAACATTCATTACTCATTTTGGTGTAAAAAATAACAATATTCTTCTACAATAAAGATATATCCAAGAAGCTGTACAATTTGATTTACATCACATATGATGGCATTCAGTAGAAATTGTGAGAGAGGATTAAATGTTCTGCTCAGATTCATCCAAGAGAATGGGAAGATCACTGCAAGAACATGATTTATACTGCACTTAGACAGGATGCTTAAACCTCTTATACTTCACTGAGAAAAAAAAAAAGCCATTTTCATTTATTATTCTCTAGTATTACTCATTATTAGGTACAAAACTCCAATTAAGATAGTGGTTCCTCTCCAGCAATTTCTGTGAAACAATTTGTACTTTAAACATAGCACTGGCTTGACACTGATGGAGCTCTGAAAGCCTGAGATTCAGAATGAGACTCAAAGCTGGAAGAAATCACATCAGGTTATATATTCATCTTTTCTAACCAAGGTACTCTTCCTCTTTAGGAGACTGGGTCGAACAGAACTCACGTGAATTCATCTGGCACACGTAGCCTCTTTCATTGTCACAGCTATCATCTCTCCACTTGCCATCTGACTTCGTGATGAAGACGCAATCTGTCTGAAGGGGAGGGGAAGAGTCACAGCCATTACAAGAGGCCATGGGGAGGGGTGAGCTGAAGCTCCTATACTGCTAGTGCAGGCCTGATGGCAAAGAGGAGAGGAGCTCATTGAACACCTGTGTAATTAGTTCAAAGTTCCTAGGTTTCTGCCAAGCAACTTGACCTGATGTTTATTGACCTGACCCCTTAAATTTGAACCAGGCTTCCACAGGTGCCAGTAAAGGTCTGAAAGAAGTAAATTAAAACTCATTTTACCAGTTTTATTAAGAACCCTATAAATGACTAAGGTACCTATAATAAATCTTCTCTGTTCTTATTTACAGTTATATAGATCTGTTTCAAAACATTTTTATCAATGAGAAAAACAATATAAGAACTACTGTTAAATGCTCTTGTCTACACTAGTCTAACTGAAGCAAGCTCTTTTGCAGAAAGCAGATACTCTTTGCTTTTTTTTATAGTCATTATCAAGTTACCATTATCAGATGCAACAAAGTATTTTCTCTTTACTTCCTTATGTTTACTTGCTCCAGTATTTCCTTCAAGACTCCCCTGATTTCAAGATTGGCCGTGGCAGTCTTCTGGCATGTCATCCAAGTTTCTCCTTTATGCTGATTTACATAAGTTTTAGTCATCAGCTAAAATTGACTGATGGCAAATGTTAAAAATCTTGGGTGAGTAACTGCCAATCATTTCCTCAGAAATTACCACCTTTGGAAAAGAGCCTGAGTTTCTACAGAGAAAGAGTAATTTCACTGAAGATATCAATTTGTACCATCAGAAATGAGTAAAGCAGTGTGGGAGCACATTAGCCAGAAGTGGGACATACACACAGCCAAATTATGGTTGCATAAAAAAATCTTAATTTTGGTTTATCATACTTTGTCTTTGGTGTTGCAGCTTTAGTATTTGCATTAATGCAGTTTGGGGATAAACTGATATAAGTTTCTCCAAGTTTCTTTTACAGAGCTGTTTTTTTGCAATAGTTCCAATGGAAGGCTTAAAATCCCTCTTCTACAGAACCTTTGCCAAACACTTTGGTGTATTTGGAATCATTATCAGACAATTTGCTAAACCCCACTGTGCTTACAAAAGGACTTGTTTCAGCATCCTATTATTGCTGCTGTAGTTTTTCTTTTAGGAAAGTCAACTAGCTGCCCAAGGTATAGATAGAGGTTACGTAAATTTCCTGTACCTCCAGAGCATCATCTGTCAATGTTTCATACTCATAAAAGTCAAAGAAGCTTTGCTGCTTTTCTGGTGCACCATTAACCCAGTTGGTGTAGGAAACAGTGCTTCCATCTGTCCAAAGAAATGTGGACTCTTTGTTGATATCATTCATCCCAATCCAAACATTAGTTATGGCATACTTCAAATGATAGAAAAGGAAAGCTGGAGAAAAGCAAAGATTTCTCATTAAGGAAAGCTCATCGTGACTTGCCCAAAAGAGAGCAAATATGCAAAAACCCATAGTGGGAGACATAATAAAAGGATAACACTTTCCCCTACACAGCGCATCTGCTATTAATTAAATGTTTAGATCCCTTCCCCACATGTGTATACCTACATAGGGTTTCAGGAAATCCTATTGCCAGTGAGAGAGACAGGAAATACAGATTTCTGTCATTATGAGAGATCTGTGCAACCACCCTTAGAACCCACTGGAAGTTTCATGAAAACAAAGCACCTGAAAGAACTAGAAACAAACTTTATTTCTTATATGTAATAATTTAGATATTGCCTTGTAGTTTGAAGTTAAAATGAACCATGGACTCACCTGGCTAATAATCAATTTTCATCAGGTAATCCCATATTTTATATTGGAGAGTATAGAAGTTTCTTTAGTGAGAGATTGAGATTTTTTCTTTCAATAGAGCCTATACACATACCTTGTACTTGTTCATTTGGTATAGTAGCCAGGTTTCCTCCCAATTTGAAGCAAACATCTCGTGCAGCATGCCATGTGAGATTTCTTGTTATATTGGAAGCAAATACTTTGAAACACTGGAAACAAATCAAGCACTTTTTTCAAACTAGCCAAGACTGGAACTTTCTATGTGAATATTATCTCTAGATAATTAGCTCTAAAATGTACTTTTCTGCAGAAAAAGAAATCAGGGCTAGAATGAGTGACAGAGCTCAGGAGTAGAAAGTCTGGATGCCCACCCAGGCATACACTTTTCCCCCCTCATTGCACAAGGTGTAATCTGGTATCAATTGAAGTGATTGTAACAAGGTCAAGTACATAATCACTTTTCACATTTTCATCTGCCTTCTTCCTGCAGGAATAGAGGCATCATTTAAAACCAAGAAAATGTGGCTTTGGCTGCAGGGAATAATCTCTGCTGTGCTTTGTCCTCCTTCTGATGACTGTGGTTACAACTGTTCATCCTGCCAAAGGTTGTGAAATATCCTTTGGCACATTGACCTAACATTCTGAGGGTGTAATACCAGCACAGTGGTGGATGGAGCTTCAACTCAGATTGGTACAAACTCTTCTCTTACAGCAATGAGGACTTCCAGACTGTGTCTGAATGCAAAGCTGTACTCAAAACAATTGTAGTTCAGCATCATCTTTCTGAATTCAAAGCTTTGTGAACCCCTACAGGCCGAAGGGATTACTCAAATACATTCTTTCTAAACCTTTCCAACTTTTTACAAGACTGACCATTACAAACTTCTATTTCTAAACAAAATAATGTACACGAAGAAAGAAGGACAGGTTTTCTTAAACAGTAACAGTATATTTTAAGCCTGCACAAACTATGTTGTCTGAAACGTATTCAGCATACATCTACTGTTATTGTATTTCTCTGCAAAGTTAAGTGTCTAAGTCACCTAAAAAAAAAGCCCAGCCATCCAGTCTGCACATTTTGACTAAGTAATAACTCTCCAGATTTACTTAATATTCATTAAAAATGTGAGGTTTTTGGGATTTTCTCTTCAGTTCTACTGCTTTACACAATTTACTGAAGATATTTGTTAACATACCTTGTTGTTAAAAAAAATCCAACTTTCTGGACATCCTCCGGGAGGCAATGGAGAAGGTAATGCTGAATTAATAGAACTGTTATGTTTTTCACATACAAATTTATTGGCAGAACCACAGTTAATGTCATTCCACAATCCTGGAAAAAACAAAACATAAAAATTCAACATGTTATAGTATTTAATATTTAGTAATAATAATTTTTCACTTTTTTTTTTTAACACCATTTTCTCTGTTTTGTACTTCAGGCTTGATCTAAAGGCAAAGTAACCATGGCACCTTCAAATAAGCTCTAATTAGTCACTGTAGCCCCTTGTAGTTAATTTGAGCTCCCTGACCCATCTGCTCCTCATTCAGGGCTCTCTTCACACTGTCTATACCTGTTTATGGGGTTTTTTTTTGAGCTCTGGCATCATCACATTGCAGGCAACAGGAGAAATACAAATTTGAAAAGAAAGTAAGTAAATTTGAAAGCAAGCAAATTTGAAAAGAAAATGCATCAGAAATGGATGAGATAGGAAATACTAAGTCAATCTAATGGCACAATACAGTGTTCAAACATACTGCATGAATTCTTTGTAAAACATAATTGAGAGATCAACATGTGCTTACTAAATTTCCATTAGCCTCATTAAAGTTACAGAAATAGACCCAAGAGGAAAAACATATCTTAGGACATTAGATGTATTTGTTTCTTTCCTCATTGACTTGTACCTTCAACTCCTGTTTCCTGGAGCTGCTATAAATGTTTTCTTAAGTTCATGGTAGAGAAGATAGACTATACAAATTTTTACTGAAAGAAGTAGTGATAAGCCCTGTAAAAAGGACAAAACCCAGAAGGAAATATCTGCATTAAATTATGGTACTGAAATGTCCCCATTCTAAGGGCATAGCCTCTTCCATGGCTGGTGGTCCCATGACTGGGAAGAGTTACTGCATTGTGCTGGTTTGTCACTGGAAAGAAATTGCAGAAAACAGCTACCAAAGATTGTGTGACAGTTGACAGCAGATGTTTGACAGCATCAGTTATAATCCAAGCAGAGACAAATAAAATCTAATAGTTTTGTATTGCCACTTACCGTGCTCTGAAAGCATTACCACACAATTTTCTTCATTATTTGCAAAATTGGGTTCATTAGGAGCCCAGGCCACATAAGTTACTGGAGTTCCATCCACCCAGCTTAAAGAAAAGATATACGAGTAGTTATTAATTAATACCTTCATTTATGATATGGTAGTCTTAATGAACACCTCATGAGTAAGAATGTCTATGAGGATTCATGGGAACTGACTATAATGGGAAGGACTATTAGAGATTGCCCTTTCTTTACTTGATTATTTTAATTTGAAGAAATTGCTGTAAAATATTTCTGGTTGCAAATTAGAAAAAGAATACACCAAGCATATTTTCTCTTAATGGCCACTTCTTTTTGACAACATTTAATAAGAGAAATCAAAATCAGTTGTTCATAATACAGAGAAGGATATTAAAATTTTGTCTTAATAGTAATTTTTATCTTAATAGTTATTACAATAGCTATTCCTAGGTAATACTATGATTTTCAGTCTGAGCATTCCTGGTGTTTTTGTAGGTGAAAACAAGAATGAAAATACTTTTCTCTGCATTTACCCTGCTCTGTGGGGGGTGTAGGAGGGAGTGTTCCATTTTCCTGAAAACTAAAGGATATTGTGTCAACTTTAAAACCATCCTTTCTAAAGTACCAAAGTTGCAACTTTTTCCTCAATGTTTGCCTGCTTTTTACTTTAATATATTGCTATTGGAGGAAGAAGATGTTGTTACCATGTTTTTTAATCAGTATTTCAGAATTTAGATCATTAAGACTGAAGTGGGAAAAAAATTCAGCTGTATCATCTGTGTCTTGCTGTTGCTGATACTATTGATCTAAACAAAGGAAATTCTCACTGGATCCATGGAGTGCTATATGTCCCTAATTTGACTCCTAAATCAGGAGGTTAAAGTAATTTATCACCTTCTCTCCCCACTTCTCTTCTGCCTTTCTCAAGGTAAGTGATTTACATATATTAAAACAATGGCATTAAAATAGAAAGGCTGAAGTCAAATCTCCTCTAACCTTTTCCAGGTCAATCTCAGAAGCAGCTCCTTTTCACCTCCCAGGCACATCCTAACTAGCAGGTAGGAAGGTAAACAGTGTATCATGCTCTTCGGTATCTCTTAGCTTAGTTTTGTGTTGATTTGTGTGTTGGTCTTTTCAGAATACTTGTTACTGTTTCTGTACTGTAAATTACTGCTGACTTTTCTCCTGGAATAGGAGTTTGCAGAGACTACCTTTTGTACTCATTGCCTGTGTCTTCCTAACTCTGGAGAATCCCTCTGATATATAGATAACAAGCATAAGAAACCCAAACCCTATGATATAGAGCATGTTTTAAGTGTATGTGTGTATGTTTATAGGTATAAAATTCAGCATAGTGAAGTATCACTCCGATTTATGGGGCAAATCTCTTGAAGAAACTTGAGAAAGTGTGTATGGAGAGTAGAGCTGCCAAGATTTTCTTTGGCTAAGTGCTTACTCAAGGAAAAAAGATTCTTTTACTATTTATTTTTTGGGGAAACTATTGGACTTTAGAATATTCTAGAACTATTCCATTTTGCTTTGTACATGGTATGTGGAACATCCTTCAGACCTTCAAGAGAACATATTCAGTCCCTGCAACTTCATAAAATATTTGTTTCTACATGTTAGAAGCTGCACCAATCTTCTTAACTTACCTGAACTTTTTATCAAGGCTCACTCTTAGACCAATGAAGTATCCTACTGGCTCTCCCCTATAGCTCTCCTAAATCAGAAAGACACTACTTCAATTAAAAAAAAAATAAATATTTGAAGCAAAACAAGCAGAAATTGATACACCATTGATTAGGTCCACAGAGCAGCCACTGAAGTCCATAGCAGTACAGCACGTGCTTGCAGTTAACCACAGCAATGTGTTTATATGCCCAGGCACAGAAGTCAGGTTTTTATCTGGGACACGAGCCAACACCTGCAGAACTGAAGGCCCTTAGGATGGAGTAGAAAAGAAGCAGATTTTGAATCAGAAACTTGTACTCCTTTTTTATTCTCCCTCAAAGACCAGCTGCTTTCCCAAAGAGTTGGTACCTTCCCACATCACTCTTCCTGTCAACTGCATCAGCAGGGGAGGGGGAGGCCAAATCCCACAGGATCAAAGGGTGAATCTGGGGATATTTCATTAATGAAAATGCTGATGGCTCTGCTTCTAGGACAACTCAAGTCGTACAAGCAGATTGTCAAAAGCGTTTCTACTTTAGGCTGCCCGTTTGTAATGGTTCTTACATTTTCTTTTAGTGCTCTCTTTAGGAACCTTCTCTCACTGTTACTACTAACAACAGCTAGGTCTGCGGAATTCTTCCTGCAAAACTCTTGGGCTCTTTCCATGGAGACCTGTTCTTTGCTGATATAGTAGAGCGTATCTTCATATATGACCCATCCATCTGCAGTGGTTTTATATTCTGGAAGATAAATAAGGTACCTTCAAATTTTATGTGTGTAGAACACAAAAGCTTTTTGTAGAATAACAACTTTAGGAAAAAAAATTATTAATAATAAGAATAAATATATACAAAGACCTACCATATGTGTCAATTGGTTCAGGCTTTAATGACACTCCTGCAAAGGAAGAAAATAGAAGGCATGATGCATGTCTTTAGAATGTGTTATGATGTAGCTTGTGACTGACTGCAAGAAGCAGTGAGAAGCAGATCAGGATCCTTCACCCCTTTGCCATTGACTAGCAAGCAGGTTTAGCCACGCAGTCCAGCTTCATGCTGCTCAATATGCAAGGTCATCTACTTTAACTTTGTGTCATAAGCAGTGCTTCACTTCAGAAAAGCCATAGCTTTGGCTGAATCACATTCCTGCACAGAGCAAGGCAAGAGAAAATTGCTCTTCAGGCCTGTAAGTCACAGTAGACTTATCTGAAACATTTTAAACTGTGACCTACAGCTCCTTTACTGATCCATAAGTAGATATTCTGTAATTCACCTGGGGGTATTTTCATCAAGATGGAGAGAATTTCCACTAGATTTATTTTAGCTCTATCAAGAAAACTCTCTGAGTAATATTAATAAGCAAAAGGAAATATGACTTTATGTATGTGCATATATATATATCTAGGTATAGATATAGATACATATGAGGACTGTGAGTTATTTCTGGTTTGGATAGAAAAAGAAATAGCACAGCTATGAACCATTGCTTTTCCAAAAGCAGTTGAATCCTGAATAATTCTACAGGAGAACCTGAAGTACCAACAAATCCGACAAAAATGTCACACTTGATTTGTAGCTTCACCTGCATTAGTATAAAAACGAGTATTGTAAGGAATACAAGCCCTTACAACTCCTTAACTCCAACATTACAAAAATAAAACCAAAAGTTACTTAATATAAAAAAAAATTGTAATCTTGCACATATATGCATTATTTATACACCCTATTTTATGTAACAAACCTTCAATTCATTCTTACCATTCATAACTGAAAAATCTCAGCCCATAATACGTTACTTAATACTCTCAACCTTCATTTGGAAAAAGTAGTTCTTCAAAATTTTGTGTCTTTCTCCAGTAACTTAACTTAGAAAGCAATTACTTATTGAAGTTTTTTAATCTTCTTGCTGAAAAAGAAGAAATCTACCTTGTTTTATTTGGCAAACCCAGTTATGCTGTACTTGACAGACCGAAAGAGACCATGGTTGAGAATATCCTGTACGACGGAATGAGCCACAAAACTGGAGTCGTCCTGAATTCCTTGGACTATCATCCCAGTTTGTGTACCTAACCTATAGAAAAAAATCAACTTTGTTACTCTTTTCATCTGTTTCAGTAGCTGTACTTTCCACTGGAAAATGGAAACTAATTGCTTTTGTCTCAAAGATTCTGGTTTTAGCTAAAAAGCACTGCAAATACTATAGGGAAAGCTATAGGTATAAGGATTTTAGAGTGGGCCAATGATGTCAGTGTTCAGGCATGGCTGTCTTGCCATGGAGGGCTTTTTTGTTTGTGCCCTGAGCCATAGACAGACAGAAGAGAAACAGGCAAAGGAACTGTTTGTAATGAACTTTACCTAGCTGTGAATTTCACCCACATATCACTAATCATGTGCAGACAGGGTACTTTTCACTCCACATCTGACCTGGTTCAAAATTACACTGTCCAACATCTGTCTGGTGGCAGTGACCATGTCATGCATAAATTGAGCATTACCTTTTCCCTTCCCTGTGGTTAATGAGGATGGGAGTGTGACTTTTGAGAGGGAAGACATGTCCTACAAATCTAGAGGAGGTACCTCTGAAGAAACTGACATCCAAATGAGACACATGTGATACAACCTACTTATTATTATCAAGAATTCTTGATAATGTCCCTTTATGAAACTTTTGTGGAAAGTAATGTGAACAGGATAAGATAAAAGATCCTTGCTTGTGTTAAAGAAACCCAAAGAATAGGGAGTAGTAGTAAATGAGGTAGTAAAAGTAGAGGGGAATAAAGAGTAGAATCCTGTAGGAATGTTTTTCACAGCTGTTGATATTTGCATGGGCTCAAGAGATGACTGGATAAATTCCCAGAAATAAATAAATTAAAATTACAGATCTGAGCTTCAGCTTTAAAAGACCATGAGCTATCACTTAATGGGGGATTCAGGAGTATACTGGGAAACATGCTTGTTGTTTGATTAGCTTTTTAGATGCTTGTGGCTACTATGAGAGACAGGATACATGATATAGCATAATGAATTTTTTATGTCTTGAACTTAGGTGGAAATATTATCTTCTTTGAAGAGAAAATAATTTGGAGTGTTACACAGAAACCTACAGAATCTGATGAGACACAGATAATTTCCATGTATTCGAATGTTTAGCTGTGGTATTAGTCATGACAATACAGATTAGCAGCTACATGAATGTTTGAAGGATTGGTGGTTTCTTTAATGAGGAAAACAGGAAAAAGTCAAAAAGTCTATGTACAAATCCCAAAGTACCTTAAGCAAACAAATATGATGAAAAATTAAGATACTCACTGGAGAGCCATCACTCCAGGCAAATCCTTCATCTGGATTTAAGGAAAATATACCCAGCCAAACTATTTCAAACATACAGGGAGAGGTTCTAAAAGAAAGCACAGGACAGAGCAGTGAGTAAACATCAGCACAAAAAAGTCCAGAAATACATAGGTGAACTTTCTAGAGCACATTGTGAAAGCAGTGAAGTTGCAAATTTCCCTATTACCTTTGGTGAAGTGCATACACATGTTCTTCGTAGAAATGTGTCATATTTTTGTGGTTCAGTGTCAGCAGCTTAGTTATCAGACTTATTAGTAGTATTGATCATGTATTTCCCTAATGTACTATTCAATCAGGGAAAACCTTCACAGATTCAAAAAGTAGTTTCAGCACTGACCACTGAAAGGTTGATGCATATCTACATCAACAGTAGATACATTTATGATATTTTCTACCCTTGTAGAAATACTGCTAATTTAATGTGTTTCTAAACTATATCTAGCAAGCATGATACTGGTGGAGATTTAAAAAAAAAAAAATTCTTGACAGAAATCACTGGTTTTTTCCATGAAAAGTTTAAAATAGTACTGCACAGATAAATTTCAAAGTATCACAGGTCTTTTGGCTTTTGAGGAATCCATACATTTTAGAAGTCACCTAGGATCATTCATAATAGTTCATATGAAAAGTTTTTGAATCCAGTAAGATAAATACACATCAAATACCAACCTCATTGCTTGGACTAGTAATGGCATCTCCTCCTTAATGTTAATGGTGACCAGATCCCCTCCTATTTGTCTGCAAAAATCTCGAGCTTCAAACCATGATTTCTTTCTATTTTTTGATCTGCAAAAACACTATGGAGAAATTAATTAAAAACATATTATATACATATTACAATAATAAAATAATTATAGTCTTGCTTAAACATAAATGAGGTTTCATATGAGCTGAGTAAAAGTCCAGAAGAGAAATAACGTTTCCCACTCTGTTCCTAGAATTTTTACACTAGAGCTGCCTACCTATTTAGCATAGTGGTTTTAAAAAAATTAATTGCTAGAAGGGAAAAAGGAATACAACTCCCCAACTCCCTTTAATTTGTTTTAATTGAAGAAAGGCCCAAACCAGCTTCCATATGAAGGGAAAGAAGAGTAGCTGTGGTTGAGAGGCAAAACGATCTGAGACGAGTCTGAAGATTCAAGCAAAAGAACGACTTCATGGTAATTTACAACTCTCACTTTACATTTGCAGTATGATGTCTAACTTGTTTAAGAGACAACAAGTACAGATTTGACCAAAGTTAAAATTATCATTTGGGGATAAAGGAGCCCAAATGCATAGCATTCCAGATGAATTTGAAAGAAATAAAAAAAAAAAAAATAAAAAAAAAAAGAGAAGGACTCATTAATTCAATTAAGTGATAAAAAACATTAACAACTTACACTTAGCACATTTCAACTTTGCATGATCCCAAACCACTGTTTGCACATTACACTCATTTCTTGTTCAAACTCCTTTTTTATGCCTGCTAAGATACAGCTGACTGTACTTCAAACACAAGTTATCTGCAGCTTTGCACCAGAAACTCTCAAGTAAATGTCCTTCATAAACACTGGTTTAATTAACCTTTCACATGACTTTTTATCCTTTTTTTTTTTGTGGAGTAATGTGCTGATTTTAACAAGGTCCAGCCTTAGGCATTGTGCTGCTGTAGGCTACACATCACTTTTTCTGTTTGTTCTCTGAACTGCCACACTTTTCAGGTGAACACCACATCTTTGCACAACAGACATAAAGAGCAGCACTGACAAACCAGCTTTGCTGCTTCTGCTGTTTAATACAGAATTTTGACATTTTCCTTTTAATAATTTTAATATGGAGTTATTTTCTGTTTTTTCTTTTCTTTTTCGTTTCTTTTTTTTATGTCTTTTTTGGGCCTTGATATTTATGTTCCTCTTCTTTCATTTCCTGCTCCAGTTCCTTCAACCCCTGAAACACAAACTTCCTCATTTTCTTTCCTGTGCCCTTCTCCCGTCCCTTCCCTTCCCTCCCTTCAACCTTTTCTTCCTTAGTTTCTCCCCTCTCATGGATATTTTCCTTAGAAGAATTTTGGGGGTTTTGTTTTTTTCTCTATTCCAATCTCAGATATTGCAAAATGAAGATGTCAGTTCCTTTTTATTTTTTTTTCTTGTTTAGTTTTTTTTTCCCCCACTCAAGCTGCTTCTTTTAACTATTTAGGCACTTACTTTAAAACAGGAACTCCTATGGTTGTTTGATACCCAACCTTCAGGGCATGTGGGGACCAGAGCAGTAGTTGGAATAGGTGGAGCTGTTGCACCCTTTGCCCACTGCTTGCAAATATATTTTTGCTTTGTCTCACAGTCAAGAACATCCCATAATCCAGCTGCATTCCCAGTTCTCATGGCTACACATCCTCGATTATTTCCTTTATGATAAAAAAACAAACAAACAAACATGTTGGATATTTTCTAAAGTGTGAATTATTTAATTCTGTCAAATATATTGAGCAGCATGGTCATTATGGGGTTCTGTTGGTGAACACACTTCCCCAGTAAAAAATAGCCCCCGTAAAAAAAAAAAAATCCACATTCGCATCAGTGCCTTTTTATCAATATTTTTATTCATGTAAGAGCTTTTCTGTCTTATGTTAGATTAACTGAAAGGCTTTTGGTAATTGAGAGAGACAACACTTACTAGATTTCCTTCATTCATATGCTTTCACCTTCTGTGTGGAGCTCTGGGAGATCTATATGTTGCATCCCAGAGTTTGGGTTTAGATTAGGGTTTTTAATTTATGTTAAAATGGGTTCTGTAATCCCGCATTTCCCCCGTGTTGTTCCCCCCCCATGGTTTCTGGCCCCATATTGCCTGCTGCCGGATTCTTACCCCTGTGCCGCTCCTGTAACCACCCTGCCGTCGGGCCCCGGGAAACCCCGTGCTGGCCACCCCAAGCCACACGATCCCGCTCAGCCCAAGGCTCGGTGCCCGCCCCTGCGGGGTTCTCTGGTTGGTCGCTGTTGCTGGCGTCAACCCCGCGGCAGCCGCCCCTATTGGGCAGCAGGCCGTGGATCCTCTCGCCCCGCCCCTCCATAAAGCCCTATCCCGCCGGCAGTCAGGCGCCATTTTCTCCCATGCGAGTGCCGGGAGCGGTCGCGTCTTTCCATCGAACCGCGCCATGTGTGACCAATAAACCGTTCCTGCCAAGCACGGAGTAAATGGACAAATTCCTTTCTTCTTTGCCGGGTCCCTAGCGCATGGTAACAGAGGCTGGCCAGCCCACACGCCCGAGACACAGAGCCGTGTCCAGGAACCCGCGGCAGCAAACCCCAGCAGCACGTGGAAGCTATGCCACAGCCAGGCTCCCAAGAGCCGCGTGCAGCCGGGGAGAGCGAAAACCCGCGCCGCATCTATAAGCATAACCTCCCTTTCCAGAAGTGATTTTATGTATCTTTCCCACTATATCTTTATTACAGATTCAGTTCATTTACTAATGACTTATTCATCTGTATTTCCCCATATCTCTCTGTAACCATTTTAATGTTGGCACCAAATTTGTCTTTTAGCAAAGTTTAGATGCCAAGGCAGCTTTAGCAGGAAAGCTAAAGCTCTCTTTACATATTAAAGAGAAAGGTTTATTTCATGTAATCTTAACAGTTCCTGGATACTTTTGCAGCCATGCTTAGTCCTGACTTCATGCCATCAATTTCCTCCATAACCTATTTTTTTGATATTTCAGCTTGAAATAGACTCTCCAAAGATACTCCCACAAAGAAACTTTCCAGCACAGAAAGTCCATTTTCTTCTTAGGGAACACAAATGCAAACAGATTTTTCTTTACTGTTCCAGCCTGATTGTTTAGGAATGCATTTGCTGTGGGTACTTTGGTTTGCAAGCTGCAGTGCCAACTAGAGATTGAGCTCTGACTGGTGAGACCCAAGGCAAAGGGCTGTGAACTGGTACTGACCCTTTGCATAGCAAAGGGCACAGGCACCAGTGGTCCAGCCAGGTGACTGGACACCCAAAGACTCAGCAGGGGCCAAGGACCCCAGACATTACTGCTTTTAGACTTTAAAACAGCCCAGGGTTTCCTTTGTTCATGGACCCTCCTTGGAGGCACCCAGCTCAAGCTTCGTATTTTATTATTACACCATGATTGAATTATTTTAGGGATCAAAAAATCTGGGGAAAGCTGGGTTCAAGCTGTTAAGGAAACTTTGTCTTAGTGTGTGAGTGTGGGGGTGTAGCTGGGGAGGGACCTTGGTCCCAGCTCAGGTGGTGTGAGTGTGACTCCAGAGTGGCACTTGGATGGTCAGAGGGGGAAGATTCCTTAACATGACTTTCAAATGCTCTCTTCATGCCCTGATCATCTTCTGACAGCACAGACTCCCTGGCAAGCTTTCTTCTTATGGCATTTGCTAAGGTTTTATTAGTCTTTGTCTTTCATAATTTTTTATTGTTTTTATTTTATATTTTATAGCCTCACTGAAGGTTTTCAGTAAAGTCTTCAGACAAATGATCACTAAGAGAAACATAGTATATCCCACGGAGAAGAGATTTCCTCATGGCATCATGAAATCTTGTTTTCTGTGCTTCTGCACAGTATGAACCCATGAATGCAGTTTTCTTAGTATCACACATAAAAATAATAATGGCACAATGATTTTTGACACTTTGAGTTTGGAATTCTAACTTAAATCCACATTACAGTCGCTCTGTTTCAAACTCTTCTCCCAGGCTAACTTTTTCACTAGAGGGACATGTGTGGAATCGTCTTAGGACCCATTTGTAACTCCTTTTATCTCCCTGTGAAGATGGGCCAAAAGTTAATCTTATGGGTAAATATATCAGATGTCCAAATATAAAAGTGCAGTTTAAAATTTTCCCTTTGAAATTAGAATATGGGATTTGAAAAGTGCACATACTTATAAAATATACTGAAAGTTTAAAACATAAAATTTATGTTTTATGTTATAAAACATAAAACATTATACCAACGCAAATCTAAATGTCAAAGAGCACCCACCACCCCTCACCACAGCACCCACCAGGCATTCCTGCATCCCAGTGTGTGAAGGAGACAGCTTCACCATTGGCCCAGCTGAAAGCGCCTTGATCCTGCACATCAGAGAGGCCAAGCCAGAAATATTTCTCAGGCCTCAGCCCAACAAGGCTAGTCAAATAGGCTTGCTCATACCTGTAAAAGACATCATCAACATGCAAGTGAAAACAAAGTCATTTACCCAAATCCTGCTAGTCTACTGTGATGATGGAATTTTTTTCTCTTATTCCTTGCTTCAGGCTAGGGTCAGAAGACCCTATATAGGATTAAGATTCCATATTAACAACAAAAAAAAACAAGACTTTTTTGTTATTCAACTAGAGACCTCATATGTTACTTGACCATTTTGCTGCTTGGTGTTGTGTTAGCTTTTCTAGGAATATTTCATAAGATACAATCTTTAGATATTTAAAAATGAATCAAAAATCATTATCATACCTACTTTCAACTGTGGCTAAGTAACCTTCTTCTCCTTCACAAGTGGTGTTTGCTTCTGAAAATGTTGCTGGAAGATGTCCGACAAAATAGCAGTAGGTCCCATATCTTCTCCAGCCCTGTAACATGATTTTAGGATTTTCATACAAATTTTAAATAATTGTGGTATCATGTATTAAGTGAAATATGGCATTTTAAAATTAATGAAGCACAATGATCATGAATATTATGAATTAGAAACTTTTTGCAGTGAAATTACAAATTCCTAAGTGGTTTCTGTAAATGATTTTCTAAAATTTAGAGTAACTGAGAGAGAGGGAGAAACTTCATAATAAATAAAACAAAAACCCTTCCACGTAAATAATTCAAATAATTCAAATAATCCTAATGGATTGTCAGTGTACCTATTTCATCTCAGAAAATGACATTCCATTCTCATATACTTACTTTTTTGCAACCTGCCAGGCTACTTTCTTTTTCTCCAGCTGTTTGTGATGTAGCTTTTCTTTTACAAATGTAGCCAGCCTTCTTCTCACAGACATGGTCTGCCCAATAGCCATTCTGTGTCAGAAAAAAAGTTTGAAATAAAAAACATACAAAGTTGAATAATCTAAAGGAGATAAATAATGTCTTTCTTTATAATGAAATTTTTTTTTCTTTCTCCTTTATTTTTAAATGGAGAATTTTTCCTTATCCAATTTTCCTACATGATATCAAAACCAAATCTGTTCATATTCTGTGAAATAGTAGACTGGGCTATAGCAGTATAGCCTCAGCTGGCAGTGGTAAGAAGGGAGAAGGGCGCATGGAGATGCTCCCTGACCTGTTGTGCTGGGTCCTGCACAGGTAGTTGTGCTATGGGATGGCAAATAAGCAGGCAAAGAGAAGCCAGCAAGAATCAGAGAACCCCATATACCATCATTACCACCAGAAGAAAAGGAGAAAATGTACTCAAAATACCTTCAGAGACCAGTTTTGTAGCCCTAATAATTTCATTTGTGACTTTCAGATGTACTCAATGAGAAAATTTCACCAGTGATGCAGTAATGCCTTTTTTTTTTTTTTAAGGTCACATTCAATCTCATTCTCAATCTTATTCAATTCAATCCTTATATCCCTTTTTTCTGGCTTTAGCCATTTGCTGAAATAACAGAGCATGTTATTCTTTTATTAAGTAGTTATTTTTAGTATGAAAGTACAATACATATTGAGTAATGTCACCTGGCCCTTGATCAGGACACAGTCTTCTGGCCTGTTGTTTGTAGTGGATGGCTCTCCCAGGTGCCATTTTGTGTATGTCACTGGGGTACCATCACTCCACTCAAAATACATTTGAACCTTACGGTCATTCAGCCCAATCCACAGCTTATCTGTTGGCTCTAAAGATGGAAACAGAGATAATACCTCTTTTGGCACTCCACCCTTTTCACAGCACTAAACATTAGGCTTTGGACATACAGTTCCTTTCACAAATTTATGCAGCATGTTCTATGATAGTTTTATAAATTAATATTTTCATATAGATATAAAAATAAAAACTGTATGCTTTGGAAAATTAGGCTGTAAGGAAAGTCTTCCACTGGGTGAAAAAATTTTGCTCTTCCTCCTCATAAGAGTGGGTGTGAATTACCAGCCTAATACTGATAGGCCATGATGGTAGGATAGAAGTCTGAATAGTTACTTTACAATTCCATTGCACTGGTCAAATTTTAGAATACTGCTTTTATGTAACTTGGAGCATGAATGTTTTAAGCTTCTTTCAACAAAATGAAAAAAACCAGAAAGCCCCTAAACCCAGCCCCCCAGACCTAAATGGATTATTTTTGCAATAAATAAAATCAGAGTTTTGACAATACCCAGAATTCATCAGGAACTATCAATGTCTTGTTTTCCATACAGGCAAAGGCAAGAGACCCCCCTGGAAATACTCACTGTACCCAAGCTGAGACACCATGAAGCTGTGCTCCTCAAGGCTTTGGATGCTGGCCAAGCAACTCCCTTCCTTCTGACAAGACTTCAAAGCTGCTTCCCATCCTTTGCTGTCCCTGAAGATCTTATAGCAGTGATCCACATAGGGCACCCATCCATCTGGGCAGGTAACAGGCCCAGGGTCACCTAGGAACATATCCCAAGGCTTTAAAGCTCCAATTGCCATGCAAGGAACATGACACTGAAAATATTTCCACTTCATCTGTGCAAAAGTTCTAAACTAAGAATTTTCTTTTGAAATTCTCACCATAAGGAAATGATGAACACAAAATGCAGTACACATAAACGTGATTCTCTAAACCAGGCAATTTTTAGCTTGGAGAAGGAAAGCTTTTTAATATATAATCTTAGTCAAATGTCTGCAACAAATATATTAATTTTGTAATGTATTAATCAAAGGTATTAGTTTTGTAATTCATTAATTTTATTAGCTTCTGTATCACCTAGTACTTATTTGTCAGATAGGAGAAATCAGACATCTGCAGCTAACATAGAAGGTTTATGAATTTTTAAAGGATTAAGTACATTGATAGAGTATAAGCCATCAAGACAAATTTATAGCTAGATGAATACACTTTCAGGGAAATCTTCATACACTTCAAATATCTTTTCTCACTTCAATGTGTTGATCTTCCACTGTCCCAGTCTTCCACCACTTCTACAGTGAACTCTGAAATTTCTTCTCTAGATGCTGGTTGACCACAAGTTGTGGAAAATGATTTAGAACCACACTAAGTTATGCATCTTTCTTTCTTGGGCTTATATTTACTAATGTCCCACTTCTAAAAAATAATTTTTGGGTTGTTCTCCCTTTTCATAGTCAGCAGTCTGTGTACATCACGGGGAGACCTGACCCCTGAAAGACAGGCAGGACTGACTAGCTGGAAATTCTTTGCTTTTATCTATTTCAGTCTGTGTGTTGCGGAACTGGAGATCAGACTAGAAAGGCTGCAATCATTATAAAAAGCAAACCAGAGAAACAAGAAATAGTTCTATTTCTAATAAAATTATTCTGTTCATCTTTGTCTATATGTCAAGTGATTCAGATAATAGCTTCTACTTTAATTATCAATGTGTATCAACATACCTGAAGGAACCAAAGTAAAGTTCCTTTTCTTACAAACATAACCAAGTTTCTGATCACAATCCCAATTTTGCCATTTAGCTTTTGTTTCAGGATTCAAAACCACACAGAGCTTTCCAGATTCTGGAGACGGACTTCCTTTGGGAAAAGTACAGAGAAAAAAAAAGTTAACTTCTCTGAATGAAAAACAGAGCTCTAAGGTCTAAAATGCACATGAGAGACCACTCCTGGATGAAGTGATGGAGGTCATGTCTTTCCCAGCTTTAGTAAGAGCTAAGGTACATTTCCAGTAGTGGAAATGTGTGTAAGTTAGGTAAGTGGATACAAACATGTAAACTCATACTTTAGTTGTTAGTCAAGAAATGGAAGACTGAATATTTTTGGGATAGACAAGTGTTGTTTTCACAGCTAAAATACTTTTGCAATACATTGAAGGTTTCTGTCTTATATTGCTATAGAAAAAGAGATTTTTCTAAAGCTAAAGCAAGAAAAGGTAAAATACTTATCTCATGGCATAACTATCTGATAATAAAGTTTACAGCAGTATTTGAGGTATATATATTTTCTCTTTGGAAATACAAAATCAAACAAAGTCATATCTACCTGGAGCCCAGTTTAAGTACTGGAAAGGGCTGCCTCCAATCCACTCCCACCCACTACTCAAGTCCAATCTGTTGAGTCCAATCCACAGTGCAGAATCTGTACCTTCTGTTAATTCTAAGTTACAAAAATAATAGGAATTATTTTATCAATCTCTTTTGTATTAGCAATGGTCACTAACAATGTCTCTAGGAAGACTTGTATTCCTAAATATCTAATTGCAAATATCTGTAGATACTATGATACATTGAAATATGCCGAAGTTTGAATACTGTAAGAAAGCAAACAAACAGAAACTCCCTGTTTTATCCTGTCAACTAATGCAAAATGAACACAGATTATATCCACAGAGTATATCCCAACCAAAATTGTTTCTGCAGAATAGGCTAAATTCTGTACATTTAAGTAGAATTATTGGTAGAATATAAATATAAACAATAATAAAAATTTTGTTAGAAGTTAAATTAATCCTTAAAACCAACAATAAGTATTTCTTCCATATAATTTCTTCATCTATATGTGGATACGTAAGGCTGCAATTTGATATCTATAAATAACTGATATTTTTCAGTTTGCCAAGTGAATGAAAAAAACAGCTGTCAAAACAGCATTTGAAAGAAAACAATTCCTTCCTTTGGCATAAAGATTGATCTTTTTTTCTTTCTTTTCAAATTTTTTTGAAGTTTCCTTTTGACCAAAAGTAAGTCTTTAATTTACTTTTCAGGATTTTTTCCTCCATAAAAAATATATATTTATATATATATATATATATATATATAAAATAAGATTTGTAAATATGAAGTCAAACTGTTACTTGCAGGATGCTAGAATTCTATGTAAATTGGCAGCAATTTTGATATGAACTTGCAAATTCTAAAATATTTTGTTTTCTTGTCCACACTTATTTAGGTCCAAAGGCAATGGCCAAAATCATACTAAATAATCCTTTGCTATTTTGATGGCCTGAACAGATCCTGAATGTAACCCAGGGTTTGCTTTACTGCCTTACCTTTAAGGTATGTTTGTTCATGAATGTCTGTGATACTCAGTAATTCTGCGTTTTGCTGCTGACAGCTCTTCCTGGCTTGGTGCCATGTGAGAGCTGAGTCAGAATTTATTTGGTACTGAACATTTGTTGACAGATCTGTAGTCCATGTGCTGTCTTTATCTGTGGAAACAATAATAACAGCAGAGGTCATAGTAACTGAACAGAAAACTAAGTTCCAGGTTCTCATTCTGTGTAGCAGGTTCTCATTTGTCTCCTTCAATTTCACCTGGGCTGCTCTTTCAAGATCACTGAAAATGTTAAAAGCAGATGGGGAAGGACAAAATTAAGGCCAGCACACCGACAGGTAAAGCTGGCCTATAATGCCTCCTGCTCCATGAAGAGAGACAAGTCAGGAATTGCCACCAGGAAAGTGATTGCACGGGAAAATGCATTGCATGGAGTACGTGGCAGAAGTCCCAGGAGAAAATTTTGAAATATTTGTGCAGCATCTCCTTCTCTCTCTGGACAGCAGCTCCCACTGAGAGCTGTAAGAACTAGCTATAGACCTGAATTTATAATCAAAAAAATTCACAGATAACTCCCATCCCCATTCAAAGTGCCTCTGGATGTGCCTGTCACACAGCAATGGTGCTGAGCAGCACCATGCTCCTTCTCTGATTACCTTTGCATCTTTGATTTGTTGAAGATATCGACACGCTCAATCAAGCACAACACAAAATTTTATCAGGTATTTGATCATTCCCAAAAATCAGTATGAAGATGAATTTAAAAAAATAACTGAAATCTGGGACTACCTTTCAAAAACTCTGAAAATTATTCAGTGACCCTATGTCACACCTTCAGGGCTCAGTGTGTGAGGTATATTTGCAGGAATCTGGAAAGCACAATTGACTAGGGATGTGTGCCACACTGAAAGTCCACTTTCAATCAAGTAGAGTAAAGGGACATTTTAATAAAAAAAGACAATGCTGTATAGGAGACATGGAGAAAACATAGAGAAAAGATGAGATGTGTCACGTGGAGATTTCAACATCATGAATGGAAAGCTCTCCAGGCCATAACGGGAGATAGAGGGGGAAGTGACCACAGAAATAAAAGAAAGTGATTGAAATTGCAGAGAAATGCCAGGCAAATGTCAACGGGGTGGAAAGGCTGCTTCCTGGACAATATGAACAGGGCTTAAAAGCATGGATAAAAGGACACATTCCACTTTAGCAAAAAAATACGTTCACATGAGAATCATGCAAATTGAAACATTAACTTCAACATCAATCTTCCTACAGTGCTCTTTTTTGTGACCACATCCATCACAACAGGAGTCCTCAGAGAAGGGTTGTACTACAGTGACAGCAGACATCGCTGGGAAGCAGTAAGGAGCTCAGAATTATTGTGCTGTTCAGCAACACCCCCACAGCAAGTGGGAACTGAATGCTGTTTTACTCTTCAATCACTCTCTTCACATCTTTGTGCAACATGTCCTTTCTTCGTGTAGTGAGCTGTAGCCTGTGCCAATGCATCATATACTAAAATATATTCTTGTAAGTTATGAGTTGTTATTATAAAGATAATCATTTTCTGCTCATGCTGGTTTGCCAAAGGCACGCTGAGGGGACCTGGGAGGGAACAGGTACCTTACCTCCGAACGGGCAAAACCCGTATCGCTGGTCCGTGTCGTAGTCGGCAGTGGTCGCGCACCAGAGCCAGCCGTCGGTGCGGCCCGCGGCCGTGCACTCCGCCCACCACTGCTGCTGGTACATGAAAGGGAAAACACATGGGGCCCCAAAAGCATTTCCTAGCAGCGTGAAAGTCTCTGAGAACACAAAATGATAACATGAATATGAAAAGTAACAAACGAATGTAAACTAGGGAAAAGGTAAGGTCTGGGGCAGAATTGCATCTCGAAGTGCTTTCCATGGTTCCTGTCCCATAATCATTAAAAAAATTGCTTCAGCACTTTTTCAGACTTCAGCTGCTGACATATGTTTTAGACCAGTGCTATTCTGATGTAAAGTAATATATCATAGATGGGGTCTATTGTCACTATAGGACACTAAAAAGCACAACGTGAGCTGCTATTATTGTAAAGGTAAAAAAGGTAAGTTTATTTTTTGACTCTAGCATTTATAGTTTTCTAAAGGTGACAGTGGATTGGAGGGTGAAGGTGCCACCTCTCCAACGACACTGGACACACTACTACTCCAACAAATTTCTCCGCCTCTATGAAGGAATGCAAAACAATAAGTTATTTACAGAAAGTTGTGTGAGAAAGTTTGCTACAAGAATGTAAACTTCTAGAAGGCTTTAGAAAATCTTAAAAAAATCAGGACGACAATCTATAATTAAATTTCTGACCAAGATGATTTTACAATCTTAATAAGTATCCAGAGCTCTACCCTAAGATACTTCTATTTTAAAATATGTTAAAATTTATATAACATGTGCAAGAGCAGGAACTAATATTTATATGTCTTGATTCCTGGGAAAAAATAGTAAACATACATCAGACTATCTCTCTCTGGTTTTATTCCAGTGACCATTTTAAGTATCTCGTACAGTGAAGCAGCTTCCCACAGGCAAAGCTAAGAGTTCAGTGTTCAAATATGCTGTGAGGTGGCTTTTCGAGCATTAATTCTGGATGTGGGAAAGCCATTCAGAACAATCAGACTTCAACTAATCAAAAAAGGTAATGGCACTGGTTACTGTAATTATTTCATGAACATCTTCATCTCCTAAGTCAAAAAAGCCATGCTTCCTCTGCTTAAATCAGTACTTTCAGACCTTTCTCAGCTCACTCATATTGTGCTTCATTCATGGGGAAATTTCGTATCCCTGTGACTGTATAAGAAACTTATCAGTATTTATGTGCTCTGTTAATAATGCAGTGACACAGTATGGTGAGCACTAGTGACTTTAGAGAATACTTATACATAGTATAGAATACTATATATAGTATGAGAGTAAGTATGTATATACATATTCACTAATAATATGTAGTTATAGAATATAGAGTGCATGTAATACTCATAGTACTTGAAATACTAATGTACTATAATGCATAGACTAAAAAAGCGTGTGTGTGTGTATAATACATGCTTGGACATAAATATAACACTAAATTCAAGGCTAAGTACCTCAGTGCATGGATTTTCTAAAACTGGTGGTCACTGAAGGAGTCAGAATAGCCAGAGCCAAAGATCCTACACACTCTAACACCCACAAAGAAATTAATACAAAAGATGAAAGAAGCAAGTTTCTGTACCTTCATATCCTTGGGAACATAAAATATCCATGGCCCCATAGATATTCCATTTATTCTTTGCACTCAGCTCCTTCTTTAACAAAACATTATCGTGCTCTTCATTACCAGGACTGAAAAATAAATCTTCTCCTTGGATTGCAAGGAGGCTTTCATTTCTGCATTCCCACCACTGGAGCTCACTTTTTTGATTACAGGGATACAGGGTGACCATGGTCTGATCCTTCTTCAGTGGCACCCCCAGGCATAGTTTCAGTTTCATACTCATAAGCTGATGATCTGTGATCCACCTGAATTTTTGTGATTCATTGTCTTGATTGCAAGTGGCAGTTCTAACTGACTGTGCAATAGATGCCTCAAGGCAGAGTCTGTTGACTTTATTATACAGTAAAAATATTTTAATGTCTGTAAAACAAAACACATAGCAAATAGTTATTATAGAATATATGTATAGTGGATATGTGATATGATTCTACTTCCCATTCACATGAAGTCATTGCATTCATGTCAGATAAAAACATTCTGTTTTTCAACAGGGTCCAGAGCAACATCAATTCTACTGATTCAAAATAAAGTAGACAATAGAAAATGTATGTCATGAGTATACATCAGCATGCTGTGGATCAGTGGTGGGCAGCAGCAGCAGTTGAGCACAGCTTGTTGGATGGTTTTACATCAGTGAGTTTCCTCAGCCACACTGCTGTTACCATTACCTTATTCCATCCAACCTATCCTCAGAGGCACGGCCTTTTAGACCTTTGACCTCTACAAACTTTTCTCACCCTTCCAGATCTTACAGGTCTCCCAGTGGGTACACAGCCACCTTTGCTGAGCCATTTGCCTTCCCTCCCCCAAATCCACCTTTCCATCAATCCTTTCCTTTTCATCATATAAATGTGCGTGAACCAGTCTGGGCTTCTCAGGGGTCACTCTGGGCTCCTCAGCCTTGCTGACTATAAGATCTGCCATCCCCTACTATGAGCCATTGACTATAAAACTAGGAATTACTTCGGGAAGTCAGTTGCAGTCTGAGAAAGTAGCAAAGACTGGGGAGTAGTAGCATCTGGCACTTGTCAGTGTGTAAAGGTGGTGGAAGTTAGAAGGTACACCTGCACCAGAAATTGGGTCCCCAGCTCTCCAGGCAGTTTACCTGATCATGCCTAAGGTTGGCTTCAAGGTAAGGTAGAAGCAGGGGAGCTAATTTCAGTCCTGCAATGAGTTTATCAGCAGCAGCTGTGAACTGTGCCTATGAATTTTGCTCTGCTGCCTTGTCTTGTACTTTGTAACCCATCTGGTTGTATTTCCTGCCAAAGCTTGTGGGATTCATAACCAGTTTTTGTCCCTGATACTTGTCTTGAGCAGCAGGTGTCATATTTAATAAAAATGTATTTAAGAGGTTAAAGACGTTTCCTTAAAAGCTTGCAAAAAAAAATTGAAATCAATGTAATTGATAATGTACACTGAAAATAATTATTCTGGTCTGCAGGGAGACCGTGGTGATTAAAAAAATACCATATGCTCTGAGAAAATCTGTGCCAATCCTCAGGCGTTAGAAAGGTGAAAGGATTTAACTTTAAACATTCAGATCTGCAGAATACTTACAAGAGAAGTGCAGCTAAGGGAATAGCATTGCCACAGGAGTTTTCCTAAACTTAATCTGATTTTATTTTAAAAAAATTCTTCCATCCACTTTATCAATGCTAGTGAATTCAACAAGTCTGTTCAAAACAGTGAATAAAACCCCCTTTACAGCCATCATCTGTGAATATCTTAATGTCCTACCAATATTTCTGCATTTCACCACTCCTGGATATTTTCCCTGCCTGATTTTGCAAACCATTACCCAGACACCAACAGCTCAAAAATCAGTAGTAAAAAATTAATTTTTTTAAAGGCATTTAAACATGTAGGATTATTTTCTTAGGTCTGATCTTCTGGGGTTATTGAAATGATAGTGCCACTATATATGAATAAAACCATTGAGTCTCTGATTCCTTCTCTAACCATTTCTTTTTTTCTATGAGGTCTCTTGCCTGCTATTAAGAGTTTCCCCATCCCCAAACTAATAATGTACATATTGGCAGTGCCACAGAACTACAATCACCCAGAAAAGCCAGAGGAGTGGAAGAACTTTCACGACAACCTTCACAGGAAGCAAGCAGGAGGCACTTACCCGCCAGCTGCAAAGAACTGTGAACAAGTGAGAAAACAAGCAAGAGCCCAGAGAACATAATTGTAAATGTTGTTTTGTCTCCTTCCCTTCAGCAAAACCTGGATGGTGAGAGTTGCTGGCGGTAAAGTCCTGCTGAGGAGAGGACAGTGGCTGGTCCTCCTCGGTTTTGCAGGCTGGATGGTTGGGTAAAAACTCTGAGTGCTAAATAAGGAAACATTCTGTCACATGCCACATTTCTAAAAAACAAGACCACGCAGCACAAATTTTACCCTCAAAAAAGAATGACATCTCACTGAGGGCAAACCATGTTTCCTTGGGAAAGCTGATGGTCCCAAGTTTATATCTCACTACATTCCCACTGTCTCTGCCAAGGAGATGTGTGGAGCTCGTGGGAGCACTGCCTTCTTGTCCTTTGCACTTGTGAAATCTGGCAATGTCAGGCACCTGCCCCTAGCCACTGCTCGCAGGTGAATCTCAGCCCAAGCTGCATCCAGCCATGGAGTGCAGTCCTGATCTGAAAGGTCAGAAATTGGGCTAACAACAAAGATGTACTCCCCAGTATGGGTTTAGACAATTCTCTGATACTTCAAATTCAGTTCTTATGCCAACATCCCCAACACTAGTCTCTTATAGAGAAGACTGATAGCATAAAAGTTGAGCTGTTAAGGATTCTCTGGAATCCCACCAAGTCCATGAAACTTCTACTATCTCTAAGGGGAAAAGCACAATCTCAACAGCACCTTATACACCAGGCTGATAAAGGTAACAGTTTAAAGTTGTTTTGACAAGGTCAGACAAATGAAATCCACACAGATTAAAATAAGAACTAATTTAGGGAAATAAACCATGAAACTGAAAGTACTGTGGCTATTGCATTAATTTGCTTGACTACTGTACCTACCTAATGAAAGCAACCACAAAGCATGTAGTAATTAAGCAGAAATATTTTTATTTTTCACCATCATACTCTGATTTGATTGGTAATAGACTAAACAAGTTTCCCCAAGCAGAATCTATTTTGCCTGTGACAGTAATTGGTGGACAGTAATCTCTCCCTGTTCTCATCTCAGCCCATAAGCCTTTTGTGGTACAAGTGTCAATTATGTTAACTTGGGGGAAAACAGCAAGGAAAAGATGTATACTAAGTAATTAGTATACATCTGATTTAATTACTAAATTAAATCAGTTTTGCCTTATGGGCTTAAATTCAGACTGAACTTTTTGAAAAATTGAATGTACCAATGCTAAATTATTAATGTAGCCTCCTGGAAAATGTGCAAGTTGCATAACATCTAAGAATGTTACACATGCTTAAATAATATTTAACAATAAATATAATTTTCTTAATTTTTAGAAGGTTGTGGATTACATAATTCAATTAAAAGATCATGAAAAATACCATTGACAACAGGGGCCACATTTAAGAGGTGGAGGAGTCCCCCATCTAGGACACTGCACCCAAGGGTGCACATCACAGCTGCAGATGTTGTATAGGCCTGCCTGATGACACAAGCACCTGAACCTCAATATTTTGGCTGAGGCACAACAGACAAGCATATCTCCATGAGTGCTCGTTTACAGATACACTCATCAACCTTTTGTACTACCCTTTAATTGCTTCTTGTTAACTGAGCTTAGCAATCATTGGAAATAATCAACATGCATTTTTGGACTATTGTTTAATAATGGATAGTGGAAGAAAAAATAATTAGTCCAGTCATACTTCCTGGATATCAGTATATAGCTTTAAAAATAACTGGAAAAATGCCTGTTCTTTATATTATCTCTATCATTAGTCTTTGTTTTCTTCCTTTGCTTTATCACTGTTTCCTTTCTTATAAAAAAATTGTATGTCACTTTCCCATGGGCAAACACTTCAAGGAGCATCTGGACAATGATTTTAGTCATACAGTTTAGTGTTAGAGTATCCTATGATGAACAGGGAATTGTCCTTGATAATCCTTATGAGTTCTTTCCAACTGAAGGTATTCTATTCTGTGATTTTTTTTCACAATATTTTAAATCCTTTTCTTTTTGTAGAATTCTCTACCAAATTTGAATACCAAATTTGACTTGAATACTTTAGAGGAACATGCTGAAGCAGGAAAGTTGGCAGGAAAATGTATTTAAAACATTTTCTTCCCCCAGTGCTTGTGGATTGGTGAGGTCCAGGACATGGGGGATGGGTAACAAGGGTGTGTGAAAAATCCATATCTGAAAAATGTCCTAATGTCCAATACAGATTCATGGCCTGACCTATCTGTCAGTCTCTGTTGGAGGGAGTGACTGAAGTTTCTTGGCATTCTCTGGCAAAGAAGACACTGGACTTCTTCCCCTCCTCACAAACCTTCCAAATACAATTGTATCAAGCCTATTTTCTGAAAGAGGAAGGAAATTTCATAATTAACAGCACAGAGGAGATAGCAGAGAGAGAACAGAGATTCACATGGAATGTTACCAAAGGAATTTCTTAACTGTAAAACTATTAAAAGATATGTAGGGCTTAGGTTTTGTGGTTTTCTTTGGTTTGTTGGCTTTTTTTTTTTTTTCCTGGTAAATTGCCCACACTAGTTCATATAAAATAGCAGAAGGAGTTCTGTAAATAGCCGTAAGGGCTGGCTCTAATCTGAAATTGTTTCCAGATTTCCTTGTTATAAAGGGCATCTAAATCTCTCACAGCTCTTCCAGGCATAGTCTGAGCATTGTAATATCACTGCAGTGCATTTTCTTCTTTTTTACTTCCTTTTGTCATTTGAATGTCATTTCCTGCTCTTTAGGAGCAGACAGTGATTTGCCTATGGCTCAGTCATCAGTTCAGTTTACGTACTTCTCAGGACTGTCTAATGCTGAAACTATCACCTTACTTAGCCTGAACATGCCCTGGGCACACTATGCTGGTCACACCATTTGTGCAGGATTGGCTGTTTTGGAGAGAAAGGCACCTATCCTTTCCCTAAATTAATCCATATTTAGGAAGACAGTCAATTGAGTGGTAAAGAGCTACAAGGGTGACGGTCATGGATGGGATTTATAGTTCAGATCCCATTTTCAGGACAAGTTTTGTTTACCTTGTTAGTGCTGACAATGCAAACTACTCGTGCTACAGGGAGTCAAGGCATGTGCTAGCCCAGCCACCAGCCATGGGCATCCAGCGAGACCAGTCAGTCCCTAACACTTCTCTCTCTCTCCTCTCACCTACTCCTTGCTGTATGGACACAAAAAAAAAGGGTGGGGAATGATCTCACCTGAGGTAAACCAGGCACCACATTCAGGAATTTTGCGAGAATTAGCAAAGAAAAGCTTCCTTTACCCATGGCTGGTACTCCACAACACTTTGACTGTTGTGAACAGGACAGTCAGTAAACTGCAGCCACTGCTAGCACCTTAAAACCTCCATGTGTAACCACCTTAAAAAATACTTCATCAGACCAGAGCACTACCCAAAGCTGCCCTGATTTTGAATGCATGCAGGAACAACAAAAAAAAAAATTAAAGGTTAGTGTATCTGTTCCCAGCTCTGCCTTGTGCCACCTATCAGGTGCTCCTCCCTTCCATAGTCAAGCAATAAATCCTCTAATTTTTGCATCTACACAAAATTATGGTGTGGTGAAGTCTATATGACATCTAGAAAAATGTTTTCAGTACTTCAGATACAAGACCTTGTGTCATAGTATACTGTATTAAAAACTGCTAGGATGATCTGAATTGCCTCTAGAAAGCTGGTGTGACTTGGTCAATCCTTCAAACTCAAGTCAGAGGCAGCTTCCAACTAAAGGACTATCCAAGGCCACATTCTCTGCAGCCAATGCCATGATTTTTTCAGTCGCCACTTTTCTCTAAATATTCGTTGAAGTAGGCATATCATCCACCAAAGTACTTTCTTTTTGGATGCTGTTCAGATCAGTGCATGTACAGAGTACTCTTAAATTAGCTGATTTACCATATTATGAAGCCAATGTGCATTTAAAATGAGTTGGAGCTCCTGCCCACATTTTCAATAATCTCACACTTTTACTTGGCAGCATCACAGTCTATCACACTTAAGTCTGCTCTGGAAAGCTTCAGTGCAGAATACTGAGGAATTCTTTTCATTTTGCATGAGGCAGTGTTACTGCACTCATGAGCTTAATACTTAATATTTCCTACCAAAACATAGCATGCAATGTTTAAAGCCTGCTCTTCATTTCCATAGCATTTTGTCAGATACTTCATTAGGAGGCCTGTAAGCAATGGAAGATTTTGTTGTTTGTTAGGAATTATAATTGTTATTTTTGCAATTGCCTTGCTGAACTTCACATTTCTAGTATGTCTGAAGAAGGATGCTCCCATGTGATGCATCATCACCAGCTTCTCTGCACACACCAGGTGAAGCATCTTCTGTGCTTTCCTCTGCTTCCTCTGTCTATTCACACAGACAGGAGTGATATGAAGGAAGAGACTGGATCCATATGTGCTCCTCCATGGCAATTTGCTTTTGCAGAGACCAGTAGGTAGTGGGCACTCATTGAGGGACCCTGCACATCAGTCTCTTCATGAAGAGATTGAGGAAAACAGGCAATTGCAGGGGTTAAGGTACTAACAGGAAGCAGAGTACTGAAAGGCAGATAGAAGTCTTGGAAGAGAATCTGATACTGGGAGACAATATAAGTGACTGCAGAATGACAAACAGGTACCCACAGCCACTCAGAAATATGAGGATGAGGAAAATAGCTGCTTTTAGCTCCTATTTATTACTTTATTTTCACAATTGATTTCTTTGGATTGTTTGATTGTTGTGGTTTTATTTCACACTTGCAATATAATTAATTTCTTGAAGAATTGAGACATCAATTTCTTGAAAACTCACTTCTGGTTTGGACCTTGATTTGGAATGCAACTTTTACAACCTACTGGAAGCACTCAGCTACTTGACCATGGGATTTGAATATATGGGAGTGTCAACCCAGCTTTCCAAGTGGGTTAATGTAGTAAACGCAGCCACAGGAAGAGACTCAAGGTGAGTATCTGATATAAGACGTTGTCCAAAGAAAGGGCCAGTGAACTATAATGAGTAAAGATACACAATTTTTGAAAATAATATTGTTTTATAATCATCTCTCTCAGTTGTTAAACAAACAAAACAAAAATCTGTATCAAATACTTTATAGAAATGGTGGACAATACTTGATGACAATGGTGGAAAAGATAACCCTCTATTTGTGGTACCCTGATGACAAGTTCACTCACACATGCCCTGAGCAGTCTGGCAGTGATGCCAGGCACAGCTTCACTGCCAAGCTGCTCTGAGCAAAATGTCACACAGCAATTGGGGAATCCAGACTTGCACATCTGTAGTCTTGTTAAGGACTCCACTCAGTGGTAAATAAAAGATTCTGCATCTCTAAAGTGCAGCAGCATTTCAGGGAAGTTGCTTGGGGTCCACATGCCAGAGCCATGGACCCAAGCTGGCCTGGGATCACCTCACTCTTGTCTGCAAACAAAGCCTTGTGCTCAGGCTGACCTGCTTCAAAGGGCAAAAAAAGCTGCCAGATATCCTTGTGTCCTGTCCCTGCACCTGCTCTGCCTCAGGAGAGGCTGGGAATGTCCGTGGCTGATCTCATGGGCATCTCAGAGCTACAGCAAAATCACTCAGTCACTAATGAAGAACAGACAGCTTCCCCTGAATACAGTGAAAATCATGAGAATATTTTGAAGCATAGAGTAAGGAATTCCTTTCTTTCACTACCACCTCCATCCCTATTTCAGCAATTGCAGGACTTTTCCTAAAGCGTTACCACAGGACCTTTAGGTCATGTTGTCTACAGACTATTTCACAAAATAGGCTGGCTCTTCTGAATTTCTTTCATTCTTACTCTTTATCAGTAACTTTACTTAATAGTCACCCAGCATGAATGTGGCTTTTCATTTCAGGCGTTTTTACATATGAAAACATATGTGGACTATTTTCACCACTGTTTAGAAGATGTCCAGTTCTGCAGTTTCTGGGCACATACACTTCCTGATAAAGTCCAAATAGTAGGGCACAGAGTGGCAGCAGGAAGTATCCAAAGACTAAAATACAGAATGAGCTTCATAAAGAATATACAGTAACTGGCTTGAGAAATTAAATGTGAAATTGAAGACTCCAAAATAAGGAAAGACTGATCCGAGAAATTTTCTTTTAATGAAAGTAATAGTAAAAAATACACACACAGACCTACCATTGCTCTTCATGGAAAAAGAGTGAATCTACATTTTATTCCTCTGAACTAAATCATAATAGTCTACCACTAGGCTATTTACAGAAAAAAAAAAAAAAGAAAAGTGTGCTGTTCTTCAGAGATGTTTCTTTTAGAAGTCATCAGTTGAAAAACAATGAGTCAAGCTATGTTGGCATGAGAACAAGAGTAGCATGTCCTGTTATGTTGAACACACTAAATGTGAGAACAGGCAGAAACCATTTATGAAATTCACTCTGAATGACACTTTACTTGTCTGAATTATCAAACACCATATGAATAATTGAGGGAAAAAAAACAACTTATGAATAATTGGAGTTATAAGAAAATACTAAACTTCTGGAATTGATAGTAGCCAATGCAGTTTTAGTCAAATTATAAAAGCGCACAAGAAGCAATGGAAAATTGCTAAAGGAAGAAAATTCATAGGCTGTGGTTTTCTCTTGTGATACTTTAGGTGAATGCAAATGGCTTTTAAACAAAATTTAAGGATTTCCTTCCTTTTTATCTTGCTTCCTCAATTGTATAAAATCCCTTCCTGATTTGTGTCACTATGCTATGTTTCTATATCACTGAATTTCACATATTCAGTGAAGTAAATATAATGTAGCTTTTTCTTTGTGGCATAATCAATTCCCTTTCATTTGTAATCCAACTAAGAATAACAATTTCACTGTTATATGAACTAAATGAATCTGCTTTGGCAAATAAACAGCCAAGAAGATAAATGGCCTCTTCTTTTCCAAACTTTTGTTATCTTTGCAACATATGGAGATTGCACATTTCTAATTTCCTACTTCCTGTAAAAATTTTGTTGCAAACAGATTTGACTCTAAATAGGTCCTAAATTTTGTGCACTTTTAAATGTATGGTTAAGCCAATGTACACAGCAAATGGTGCCTTTGACAGAAGCTTACTTTCATAAGCAGCCTGACAAGCATGACCATCTCGTGTGGTGGCTCTGAAATGAAAAGAACTATTACTAGGAGGAAAGTTCTGTTCTGTACTATTCCCACTGCTTAGAATGAAAAAAAAATATTTTCTTGAAACATGGGGTGGAGAATAAATCCTTGGGCAGATGGGAGATATGTAATCAAGCCTCATTTTTACTATTCTACTTGCCCTTTGACAGATTGTTCACCCCCCTCACTCTCCTCACCAATTACAGGCCAATATACCTTTTCTTTTGCCTTTTGTTCTCACTTCCCAACACCCACTGAGAGTCAACACCAAGGGGGACAGATCCAGTACGTTGAAATATCAGCACCTTTTCTTCAAACTGAACATGTTGCAGAGGGAACGAACACCAGGGGGTGTTTGTTCTCTAACAAGTTGTTTAAAAACAAATGTCTCCAGTTTTCACAGTATCTTTGCAGAGAAAGTGCTTGCTGTAAGCTTTCTCTCAGTGGCTTCTTGGGTTGCAAAACAACCCATGCAGTTCCTCTGTAGCACTCTAGCAAAAACCTCTTCCTTTCCATTGCCCCAGAGGCTTCCCCACAGGTCCACTTTCTGTTCCTCTTAGGAAAACCCCGGGTTCCCTCCCATTCTCTGCACTCTAGCACAATGCTCTGAAGCATCAGCCACATCTTTTGCACACTCACCACTCTCAAGAAACCATCTCCTCATTTTTCTAGGTGGCTCTGTCCTGTGAAAGACATCAGGAGCCAGGGCAAGGTGGAGAGGCATCCTGCCTTCATCCCTGATCCCCAGCTGTGGCCTTTCCAAAGAACACAATAATATCCAGGCAAATAGGAGCAGACATACATTCTCCAGCCCTTCCCCATCCACACACACTCTCTTTACTGGTCTGAACAGTGCTCCTGAGGCAACAGTTCACTTTAGGTACATCAGCTTTTTTTTCTCAATTCTCATATGCAAAGTATATTCAACCATCTATTCTTTCCCCACAACCAGTCCTATCCTCCTCCGTTTTCCCTGCAGCATCTGCATTTCCCAGACCTCTGCTTTGCCATGATCAGCCTAGCCTGTCTCTCCTACGACTGGTCAGCATTTCTGACTCAATTCAAACTCCTTCATTTCTACTTTGACCTTTCACTTCAATCTCCTTTGTCTGGACACTTTGCATCATATTTTTGTTTGCCATCCTCTTAGCAAGCTCAGTTGATGTTTCTCACTGCACAAATCCTTATTCCTCCAATTACTAAATATTATTCCCTCCTATGTCTAGAACCTCTTTGTCATCATTTGCCTCTTCTGGTGGGCAAGAAAAAATCTGCAAATCCTCCACATATATTCCTGATTATCAACTATAAAGCAAAATTATGTCAGTCAGTTCTAAAAGTAGGTGAGATGGATTTCATCTAGATGTCTAGATCTATAGTCTGCGTAAAAAGCCAGTATAAGTGTTGCACTGTATGCATTCTCCAGAAATGAGAGCAAATATTTCCTCAGAGGAACCAGAACCACTAACCACATCCTTAAAACACTAACCAAATCCTTCAAAAGATTATATAACAGATAGTGAACAGTTGTGCACAGCAAAAACTTGTGCCCAGAAAGCTGGATATGTTAGATAAGGACACAGCTGAGAAGAGACAAAATGAACACTAGCTCTTCCTCTGTCCGGATACAGTGACATTGGGACAACGTTATGCTTATGGAGCAGTTTACACCTTTCCTATTGACCCCGGAAAATCTGGCTCTTGCCCATTGGAATCTGGCCTGAAGGCACTAGCTCATTTCACAACTATCCATTCTCTTTGTATTTATAGAACTTCCTTACATTTTGGTCCAAATTACTCTTCACTTCCTTTTTCAGTCCCCTAGTTTCAGAAAATTAAATGACAAAAGTAAAGACCTGTAGTCAACAGTTTCTTGTTGGACTCATATTTAGCCAGGGGCCTAAATTTAATAGGTAGTGATAAATGACATTAGCAAATTTTCTCTGTAAACTGGTATTATTTTGGAGGAGAAGGATGTTCCATTCTTTGTATATGTGTCTGCCATGGCTCTATCACTGTCCAATCTTAGAAAAAGTTATAATTGTGAATTTTTCCACAGCTTTTACTTCCTTAAAGGCAGTTACTACTTCTTACATTATAATAACTTCAAGTAGAGAATCAATTACTTTTTCATCCATGTTATAGGCTAGGGATATAATGAAAATAGTGAGAAAAGGCAAGACATTCTCTCTGAAATACCATCCTAATATAGAGAAAGCAAGGGCAAGCAACTGAGAAAGTAGGTGTAAATCTCTTTGGAGAAGCATTTTACAAATGCTATTTTGTTGCCTGTAAGACCAAATCCAGAATCTATGAAGCAGAACAAGTTGACAAATTGTGTTTCCCACATTTCTGTTTCCAGCAGTGTAACGCCAAAGGTTCCTAGGCCTGGTAGAAAGATTGCTTTTACCACTAAATTCTGTGTCCAAGCATTTGATGAGTATCTCTTGCCTACTACCTCCACATGAGTAGTCTTTAAACTAGGTACTGGACCTGTCTTATCTGATGAGCATTCTTGGAGTAAGTCTATTAGCTAGGATTTAGTAGGAAATAGTGGCAATGGCAGCTTTCCTTCAGAAAACTAGCTGCAAGAGACTAATTTGGAATAAAAAACCTACAAGTAACCATGAAGTTTGAGAAGAAAATCCATCAAATTAGGATGCATGAAAACTAGAGTTTCTTGTAAATTCCTGGTACATTGATAGGGAAGAAATGCAGATCATAAACTGCATTTCTTAAAACAAGTTGTTCTGCTTGTTTGAGTAGTTCTCTCTTTGCTGATGCTCATGGGCACTAGAAACTCTGTACAGACCTGGTGAACTCTGGGTTCAGTTCTCACAAATGCAACAGGACTGCTGAGTTCTATCAGTCCTTGGAAACTTTCACTAATTAACTTCTCATTAGGCATATTTCCTGGATTTAGCCTATTGTTTTCTGGTAGCCACTTCTTTATCCAAAATTATGCATCTGTGGAACCAATTCAGATGTGCAAGACAGAAGGATTCTTTATGGAAGTTGTTACAAGAGCAGATTAAATCTTTTCAATCTGCTCAGTGCTGTGAGGATCTCAGCTGAAATACCTATCTATTGGTGCAGTGCACTGTCAGAAGGACCTACATACGACAGCACAGGGTCTAGAAGGGAACAGCAGAAGGGATGAGAGACCTGGAAGACGTAGCTAGTGAAATGCAAAAGGAAAAGCTAGTATTGCTATCAGCAAATATTGAGAGGAGATATGAAAGAGCTATCAATATATAAAATCTGTCTCAAAAACTACTGTTGCAGAACAGCACATAAGTAGTCTTACATTACAACACTTTCATTAGACAAGTAAAACCTTCAAATGTTATAGATAAAGAAGCAATGAGACATAGTTTCACAGATTGGTAAAGAGCATTTAAGAACATGCTAGACTAGGAAAAGTGGATGCTCATTTGTGTATAAAAACTTAAGAGCCCCATCCCTTCTTTCTCTTTTTGCTGTTATGATAAATTGTTCTGTTTAAGAAGAAACACACACTTTTACTTAGAATCAGCTTTTTAATTCCCATTTAGTGAACCAATGAAGGATAAAAACCTATTTACATGTATTTCATACACACACAAAATATTTTAACTTAAACACAATTAAAACCTGTCAAAGGATTAAAATATCAAAAAGTATCAAATTAAATAAGGACATCCACTGCACTAAGAGCTTGGAGCCATTTGGTTGCTTGCATTTGGCATAGAAGACGCTTGGAAAGTGAAAATGAAAAACACTTGTATGTGAGCCTATTTTAGGGTTTATGAAGCCTGAGACTATACCAGTAGACAAGTAAGAGATGCAATGCCATCAGCTCCATCATGATGGAAGTCTAGAAAGAGACTCAAAGGTTTAAAACAGACTTGGACAGGGAGAATTTGGTTAGAAATTAGAAAAGACTTTCTAAAGATAAGTTTCATTAGGCTTTGACAAAATGGCCTAAAAATTCATGAAATCTACACTGGCACTGGAGATATCAAGAATACTTTTTATATAAATGTTCAGGTGTGAAGTATAATTTCTCTTTCCTTCCCGCCCTTTTGCAGCATCCTTTGAGATCCCTACTTGCCTGTTTAAACCACTTGACTGTTTATGATAAACCACTATATTTACAATACATTCCCACCTCTCATCAGAGTCCATCGTTCAATGCATATATTACAGAACTACAGCAGAAGAAATATAATTTACACTTTGCTTTTCATCAATCATAAACAGAGGAGGAAATTATGTTAATTCTGATATTATCAGCAACACAAAGAGTTTCTGTGGTACCTCAGTAGCAAAGAGAAGACGTGGACCCACAGCACTGGAGCAGGTTGCCTGGCTGAGGCTAGGACCCAGTCTTGCTTCAAACAGGAATCTGCACCATGTGAGCTTGGACATCCTGTCCAACCTGTGCAATTTTGCCAGTCTGTGCTGGACATCAACAGGAACATTTTCAGGGTACGTACAGGTCTGGATATACTTTTTGGAACATGCTAATGACCATATTCTCACAACTGAATGCATTGAACGCAGTTCTTTTGCCTAAAGATGATGCTGGACGTGCGCGGCAGCTGGAGCTGCCTGAGTGTTGGCTGACACAACATAGCTCCAGGTCCATGTGAAAGCTCAACAACCTTCCCAGGTACTAAAGTTTGTGAGCAGATGTCTGCATCTGTCTTGCAAGTTTGCTTGCTCCTGCTAGCAGAGAAAGCAAGAAGTACCCCATGCAAAATTAAATAGAATTTCCATAGGAGAAAATTGCTTTCCTTAAGAATTCTTGTCTGCCAACACTTTAATTCTTTTCAATATCAAGCCCAAGGTTACCCAGCCTATTAAATTGTTGCCTGCTCATTTTCTTCAATATTGGTCACAAGACAATTTGATTCATGAGTTCCAAGGTCACCACGGTATATGGCATTGTCAAACCCAGCTGTAAACATTTGTCGATCACGTCTTCTTTTATAGAAACAATACAACGTGAGGCCAGTGCCAGTTAGCAGAAGGAAGATCAGTACAAAAATCATCCCACCTAAACCACTTGATGATGAAGTAGCAGGTTTGTTTCTTGATGCTGTAGAAGAAAAAAACAGAACAATTGCTACAAATGCCCAGAGACTGCTGTTGCATACAACAAATATCTCCCTAAGTAAGCATCTGAGTTAAAACAAAAGTACTGAACAATCATAATAGCAGTTAAAATTGATGTGTGTTCCAGCCAAATAATGCAAAATTTGGCTTAATCTGTTCTAAGGAACATTATGTTGTACTACATATACAACTTGTAAGGAAAAAAAAAAAAAAGACATCCAGTTTGAGAGAAGTGTTCTCATTTTAAACAGATTTAAAATAAAATAATCATGACAGTTAAATGGGTATTTAAATGAAATTTTCTGGAGGAAATTCCACTTGTAAATAATGAATGCCTATAAACCTATTGAAATTTCTGTTTATTTGGCTTAAAAGAAACTAACTTACCATTATTGACAGGTGAATCATGGGTTGGCTCAACTTCAGCAACTTCAAAATTAAAAAATATGTATATTATACAGTTTGAAAGCAACAGTTCAATGAAATAAATACTGCATACATAATTTTTACTTTGTGTTCAAAACCAATTTTAAATAATCACAGAATGGTTTGGGTTGGAAAGAGCTTTAAAGATCATTGAGTTCCAACCCTCCTGCCCTGGACAGGGACACCTTCCAGAAACCAAGTTTCTCAAAAGCCCCTATCCAACCTGGCCTTGAACATTTCTAGGGCTGGGTATCCACAACTTCCCTGGACAACCTGTTCCAGTTGCTCACCACCTTCACATTAAAGAATTTCCTCCTAATATATAATGTAAACCTACTCATTTTTGTTTCAAAGTCCCTTGTCTTGTCACTACATGCCCTTGAAAGAAGTCCCTCTCCAGCTCTCTTGTGGGCCCATTAGGAACTGGAAAGAGCTATAAGGTCTTCCTGGACTCTTCTCTACTCCAGACTAAACAATCCCAGCTCACCCAACCTGGGTTCATATGGGAGGTGAACCAGCCCTCAGACCATCTTCAAAGTCCTTCTCTGAACCAAGCTGAGTAGGCTATTTTAAAAGTAGGTTATTTCAAATGGCTTAAAAATAACCCAGTTTTTCTTGTGCTGGGGGCCCCAGAACTGAACAAAGTATGTGTACATGAAAAATATATGAAAATATGTTTTGACAAATGATGCCAAATCCATGAAATATACTTCCTAAAAACACTTGTAAAAGAAGAAAACCTCAACACTAACTGTCATCTCACAATTCATTACTTTGAACAATTTTTATATAAGGTAGATTGTGTTCAATGTTTTTACTCTTCCACAGTGTAAAGCTTAACGCTTCACACTAAAGAATTACATTTTTTACACTTGCAAAAATGAAAAGCACAGTTACACTTAGCATTTTAGCTGTATTTTTAGGCAGATTCCTTTTCCTCCCTCCATTGCTTGGGGGGTATGATTCAGTTAATTGCTTGCTGGACTGACTGGCTGGGCCCTAAAAAGTTCACGGATGACTCCATTGCCAACCCGCCAACATGTGAAGATCCACAGGCAGAATTGGTTCCCCACTACATCAATTACATTTGTGTGGTGGATCTGTTTGCCAGTGGCAAATGTGACCTATTCCAAACTGTCTCCCAGCTGATGTGTGCAAATGCAGCTGGGACTGTGCACATACATTGACCCATGACAGCTGCCTGTGTGCAGATTTATGTCCTTCATGTTTTATGCAGTACTGCTGTGCACACAAGCAGGACTCACCCCTGCCTGTGACACTCAGGTTCCTCATCAGTTTTCATCTAAAACACCACAGGACCACAAGTAACCATTACAAATGAAGCATACCATGCTGTTTGGTTGTCCTGACATGTCTCACTGCTCCTCTGTCAGCAGAGAAATGAATTGGGCCCCATTGCCCACCCTCTGATGCTTTCTCCTTGCTCATCCAGCAAATCCCAGCTGCTTCACCATGGTGGTACTGTCCCCACCAGCAGCACCTACCTTCTCTCTGCAGGAGCTCGTGACTTTGCACTGCTTCCCCTCAGCTTGCCGATCAGAAGAGTATCTGCCTTTCTTCTCAGTACTCTCCAGTTTAATCATCTGTTTATCATCTACTGCCCCTTGCACTCTAACCATAATATCCATGAATCTTCTCTGCACTCTCAACAGATGATATGTCCTTCCCTACCCCAGGGCCCAGTAAATGCCCAGAAGTCAATGCTTTTAAACTGAGGGGAGGGAACAGTGACTCAGATTATTCCCCAACATTTCTCACCATTTTTAACAGAAATTATTCTTGGCTTTGATTCAGATGCACGTGCATCAGCATCAATGCATGAAGTGTACCCAGTGCCTAAACACTCATGGCCTTATTTATATCAACCACTACTTTGAAAATAACCTAATGCACAGAAATTCAGAACTTACTTTTGGGGATTTTGCAAATAAAATTCTGGTCAACAGAGCAGTAATAGGTCCTCCAGGTTCCGCTTGAGACGTCCATGTCAACACAGTGTTCATCAAAAAGTACTGTAGGCTCTCCTTTCTCCCAGTTGACATATTCTACCGCACTTCTGTCCATCCAGATCCATTCTCCTAAAATCAAATTTATTACCTAGTGAGTGAATGAAGTGGAGAACAACTTCTAGTCTACTGGTCCTAGTGACAGATCAGATCTGGGATTTTTTAGTTGATTGAACTGGTATCTCAGAGCACCTGTTTCTCTCTCTAAAAAACTTATTGCTCACTCTTTTAACAGCCAGAACTTTTCAGGTGGGAGTGTACCAAATGCAAATGATCAAAAAGTTAACTTCATTAGCATTCACAGCTGTCACTGATGTAAGGAAGACCTGTCCAGCTTCCCAGGGACCTTTAGTTGAAGCCTGCACCCAGGACTGTGCCTGGGGATGTTAAGAAAAGCAGAGCACCTGTACAAGCCAGTATCAGCAGTGCAAGCATATAGAAGGCTCAGGAGATTTTCTGTATGTGTATATTCAAGATCAGTGAAAAACTACTTTATTAGAGCTGGATTAATTCATTATCTTTGCAAATTGAATTAGCTCTCTCTTTAATCATCTCATCTGCTGACTGTCAAGCATCTCCCATCATGGAGGAATAATAGCTTTCTTCTCTCCCTCAGGGTGTGCTTTTGTGGCAGCATATCCTGGTATATCCAGCTGCCTCAGTGCCTCTTCCTCTTTCGCTCCCTTGCAGCTGCACCTCCCTCCTTCCCCTGCTTGCACAGCGTGGAGCACTGTGGCACTGTAGGGGACAGGTCAGGAATAAGTCACTGCTTTTGTAGTGCTCATTTTCAACTAGAACAGATCAACCTGGCCCACCATTCCTGCTGGTGAGAGACACAGACTTGAGCAGAAGTTGGAGCCCAGTCTAGACTCAGCCTGGAGGTTTACCCTCAAAGTCTGCCAAGAAAAACTCGGTTCAGAATTATGATGTATATTTGGATTAAAATGAAAGGTTCTACCCAAAATTAATGGGAAAAAATGCTGAAATTTAGATTAATAAATTTTTCTAGGCCACTTATATGAGATTCTATGCCCTGTATTGCCTAGAAATAAATTTAAACTTAATTTAACTCAGCATTTAATGAAAAAAAACCATTTTGCTTAAAATACTACAATGGTTAAATGTCAAGTAATTTGAGTTTAAAAGGGAAATAGGAAACATTTTTAGTGAACTACTGCAGTGCTAAGCTAAAACCTTCTACAGGCAAATATACTCTAATAGCAACAAAGATACAGAAAGCATAGATTTCTTGGTGGTTTATCTTTTACATATTTTAGCAGAAAAGCTACTGAGTGTTTATATGTTTTATTATTTATTAAATATTTAGCATATTTGTACTATTATTTAGTGCATTAGTAGTACTCAGTATTCACTCTGTTTACTTAGTACCTGTTTTCATCTCATTATGCATTGTGAAATAATTACCATCAATATTTTTGAACAATCCTATCCAAAACTTTCTGAAGTCACTTGCAAGTGGAGACAGGTAAAGTAAGAGAAAATTCATTTCAGCCGAATCTTCAATGGAAACCAGAGAGGCACCTAAAATTATCAATTAAAGATATACAATTAAAGATAATACAATTTCAGTGAGATTTTTTGTTATAAATTAATTATCTCAGTAAAAAATCATTACATGCTTCATGATCAGCATTGACATACAGTAAAAATGCTTGATAATAAATTTAAATAAGGTGTAGCTTATAATTGATACACACATTAAGTATTATCATTTTGGTTCTTGATTAAAAAAACAAACACACAAACAACCTGTAAAATATCCTAATAAAAAAAGGGCACTTACCCATTTGAATACACATCATGGAAGCATCAGGCCAACTTTCCTCAGAAGTGGTGTGAACATAGTAACAGTGCCCACGGAAGGGAATCCAAGATCTACCACGCTTCGGTTCAGGACACTTCCCAGGAAGCTGTGGTGGTTCACTAGGAATTAACTCTATTAAGAAGACACATATGTTTCAGTGGAGTTTTAAAATCTGAGGGAAATCTATACTCCTGAACCATGCATCAACCCTACAAATATGACATTTATTCCAGGAAAAGGAATATCCCATAGACTTAACTAATTATAAAGTATTGAATTAAGCTTGACAAACTAGTAATAAACTATCCTGATTGGAGCTGGTTCCCCAGTCTGCTAAAGGAGGCTTACACCAGTCTAACTGCAATTGTCTTCAACATGGCAATTTTAACCTAAAATTTGTGAAACAGAAAGAGGAATGAGTAGGCATACATAAGGGATCCCAAGACCACAACTCTGTGACTTGTGTCTAGCCAGTTTCTAGAAAAGTCAGAGAAGTTGTCTGTACCTGCCCTTGTACATCATACCTCCTAATCAATGTAAAAGCAGAATTTATAGCCTATTGCATCACCTGATTAAGTCCAAAACAGAGCTTAAATTAATACAAAATTTGCTGTGAATTATGGTGCAGAAATTATGAATTTCGTATTTAATTTGAAACATGTTTGAAAATGGCATGAAATATTTGAGCACTAAAGTATTTGTGCAGAAGCAACAAACTAATTAATTTGACTCCTACACTGATGGATGTTTCTTAACATTTAATATTTCAAAAGATACTTTTAAATGTGAATGTATATCATTAATATATTTATAGTTAGGTTAAGTTGATTGTAGTAGAACTGTAGTTCCTGACAAACATGGATGCAAAAAACCACTATGGCATGTGGCATGAAATATTGCAGCTGTCTTTATGATGTACATGTGTTGACTGGCCTGTGAAATGAAGTGTCCAGACTGGATCAGACTGGATCTACTCCTTAAAAGAAGTAAGAGTTTATCACAAGGCATACACTGTCTATGACAACCTTTGCATATGTGGGAAAATCTAAATTCAAATAAAGACATTAAATCAAATTCCAACCTCCCAAATCACCTTTGTCCAATTTGGAACTTACCATTGGATTGCTTACAGAGGGATAAAAATGTTTCATTGCAAGATGCTGTCTTCCAAAAACCATCCACATCTAAATAGACACAGGCTTTGTTTTTATTTGGTTCTCCACTGCCCCAGTTAAGATACCTGCTCCTCCTTCTATCTGACCATACGTACTGGCCACCAGTCTAAAAGCAAATCATAATTATGATTTTGTCACATACAAGAATTAGATTGGAAGAACATTAAGATTGCACTTGAATGCATGCAAAAGTTAGGAAAAAATTAGAATCATGGTTTCTTGCACAAGATTATGTAATGAATATGTAAGAAACTGGTCCACACTCCCACTCTCCACAGCAGGTAGGGCTGTGGTCCTACAGATATTTAGCATGCAGCCTACATTATTCAATTCACACCATTCATCTCATGCCCTACATGGGCAAAGGGTATTGAGGTAATAAATGTGAATATACAGATGAAGATTTCATCAAATGAGTCCACATATACACACAGATCAAATAAAGACTGCAGAGAAACTATTCCCCTAACATAGGCTTCTCTAGGTATTTAGAAAGCAAAGAGGAAAATCTGAGGTTTCACAGGAGAGAGAAAAACTGATGAGACTTTCCTTGGGGCTGAACCACAGCACTTTGCCACCCATGTTAACTGGGCTTGTGGTAAGTTTGTGGGTCTTGCACGGGCCAGCTACCAGAGATGAACTAAGTGTGTATTTTGTCAGTGGATTTCACCAGTGTTTGCAGAGGATGACTGACATTAGTCACACCCATGGCTTCTGTTACCCCATCCTGCACAGCCTAGATCCTTCCTCCCATCCTGTTCTTTGTGCAGTTTCCTTTCCTGTCTGCTTTAAGTCCCTTAGCCATCTTTCATTCCAGATTCCTGTCTAATCCCTTTTTCCCAGTGCTCTCGCTGAGGTGCAGCTCCAGTTCCTCTTACCTCAGCACCTGTGCCCTATCTCAGACCTGTGTCCCACCAAGCTCTTGCTCTACCTCTCTCCACTTGATTTCTGCCCAGATTCAATTCCAAAAACATCCAGCTACATTTTATTTATCCGGGTACTTTTTGACATGCCTCTGCTGATGTTTCCTATTTCAGACCTTTCCACTCTTAGCTTAGTTTGTTGGCAGTTTTACGCAAGGCACCAGCTGCAGCTCCAAAGGCCAGCCTAAGGAGTCCCCATTGCCAGAGCCTTGCTCTTTCCACTGCTGCCCAGCATGAGCTCTCATACTGCTGGGTTGTGACTTGAAACAAAAGTTTAAACTCACAAAGAAAGAACTATTTTTAACCTATTTTTTTTCTTTGGTGTGCTCCACAGTGTGCCTTCAGAAACAGCACTGCTCCACCACAGTAGCACGTGGTAGACCATGGAGGAGGAAGTGAGAGCTTCATTGCTGCTTTTACCACTGAAGCTACTCAGGGCTGCAGCTACATCCTTGGTGGTCTTTGAAGCGTGGACTGTGGCAGTTCTTGTTCACAATATGGACAAATATTTAAATATGTAAATCCCCTCGAGTGGAGGGAAGTCAGGAACCTCTGCAAGATTTTGATTCCTCTCACACATCTATGGATCTGACCAATAGGCCATCTAAGATAATGCTATGACTGTCACAAGCATTTGGTGGACTCACCATGTTGCTGTTAAGACCAATCCATACAGGCTCCCCGTGCTTTAATATTTGTAACCACAGGAAAGATTCAGCATAAGGATCCAGGATACTGGCCAGTTCTGCAGACTGGTCCCTGCAGTTCTTCTCTGCTTTTTCCCAGCTCATTTTGTAGTTGATGACTTCATAGCGGTCATCACCATAATTGTTAAAGCCAAACACCGGAACTGTGGGTTGGGAGTGCAGCAGTTTGGGGTCTGTAACAAACAAAAGAACAACCAAAAATCTAACTTTATATTGGCTCAGACTTATAACACTGAGAGAAGATCTAGTATACTGGAGTTGTCATGTAATTAAGAGAAACTGCAATAACAAATTAAAATATGTCCAAAAATCCCTGCAGTGATGAAAGACACATTTTCATGTACTGTGACAAAATTTTCTAATGCTTGTCAGAATGACTTTTTAGCATAAGTATCTGTATCATGCCCAGAAATACGCCTTTTAAGCACAGACCTACCTAAATCATATTGTACCAATGTAGGGCATTAAAGGGAACAGTTCTTTCCATTTTTCCATTATATATTGGCATTTGTTGTTGAAATAGGGTATGATAAACACACCATGAGCAAGCAGAGGAATGTGAATGTTGCTGCTGAAATTGTCTGAGAAAGAATGTAAAGGAAATCAAGCAGGCAGTTTAAAAAAAAATAAAGAACTTGCAGGTTTTTTAGTATACCATTAAAAAATCCAGTTTTGAAGATGTAAAGACAGTGCACTCAGCTACCTTTAATTGCTAAAAGTAGTAAATTTACAGCATAGATTGTTCTTGTTCTTGTTGTTCTTGTTGTTATTTACTGGTTTAGTTTTTGAAATAGAAAAAAATAAGATCTTTTCTCCACAGAAATGTGTGATCATCTTATTAAAATGCATGTGATACTGTCATTAATTTCAGTTAGGTTAGGGCAGAATTACAGGAAAGTCAGTTTTAGCACCAGTTTGTGCTAGAAAGTGGTGAAAGAAAACTCACCAGAATTTTTTTGGCAGATGTAACTTTTGCTTGCTTTACATCCTTCATCTTTCCATTTCCCTGCCTGTTCGATAGGGTTCTTCATCAAAAAGACACAATCATCCTACAAGACAAATGAGATTAACAAAAAAATATATGTGGATAGCTAGGAAGCATTCCTACTTCTGGATACATGGACTCATGTATCACATACAAGCACATACAGAGGAATAATATGAAGTTCATAAAACTCATACAACCAATGGTCAGGCACATTGTATGACAATAAGCCTTTGCAGCTCAGCCCTAGGAAAGTCTGCCCTTGGATGACAGAGGGAGTTGCAAAGCACAGCACAGAGGCAGGAGGATGTGTCTGGGGCTACCTGGACGTACATAGCCCTGTGCATGGCCCTGCATGCGTGTGCATGTGTGTGGGTTCACATGTGTGTGCTAGGTTGGCCCACTGCTAGGTGTGTTGTTGCTGTTGTCCTGGAAGTTATGGGGAATTGCTCCTCAGCATTGAAGCTTACCAGGAGAGCTGAGTTCCTCCTTCTGCCCCAGTTCAGGACTAGGAAGCAAAGTGGTCACCACAGTGCAGTAATGTAGAGGTAGTTTGTCAGAAACAGCCTTTTGTTGGAGAAACAACAAACACCCTTTCTCCTGCACTTTGGACCCTTTACCTTCCTCCTTTCATCCCACAGCATGAGAAGATGTGGCTTGGCCTCTTGCAGAGGAAGGCAGTAGCTGTCCCCACCTTGCCTCAATATAACCTTATGCTACCTCCAAACCCCCTTCTGGCACTAGCCCAGGTCTTGTCTGCAAGAGACAGAAGTTGTATATGCAGTGATTTCTAGAGGGGAATCATCACAGCCTTCTGCAGAAAACATAGGCATGTGTGGGGTGGGGAAGCCCCAGAGATCCCAAAACTCAGCACTAGCCTGATGGTATCTAGACCTCAAATAATTTTTTTCCATTTTAACTGAATATGAAGCAATTCTCTTATGAAAAGAGAGAAACTTGGTAGAGCTAGCACAGGAGTATAGAAACAATACTACTGGGCAGTATTCTACATTGGCCATTTCACAATTACTGATTAACACTAACTTTTGTCTTACAATTACACACAAAAGGTTTAGAGATGCCAGAAGTTTCAAAACCTAGAGAAAGGATTTTTCAAAATGAAAATTAGAGGAAGAGAAAAATTAGAAAGGAAGACCCAGATCCTTGTCAAGATGCATGTATTGATAGAAGTACTCAAAAGAGGGAGCTCTTTTGAGTATTTCATTCAATACATGTATTGAATGTATGCAGGCTCAGTGCCAAGAACTCTCAATGCATGTAATTATCTGAGTATTTTCATCAAATCTAAATAACACTCACTGCATCCCAAAATTATATAGTTTATGCTATGGTTAATTTGCATCTCCTGATGAGTCATGGTAAAGTCAGGGAAATTGCTCACTTGGCTGAGTTTTGCATAATTTTTCCAAGTCTCTGTCTGAACCCATAAAGAACTTTGACAAATACAGAAGCTGAAAAAAATTGTGTAGACACACCTCCCACATGGACACTCTGCTTTTAAAAAGCAATGAGACAACAAAAAATCTTCATAAAGGAAAAGACAGAATTACAATAGTAGCTACATATGTTTTGTTCATTTACCAAAGCTGTAATGTTTAAGTGACAAACAGAAATTGATGCTTACCATACTGTAATAACTTCGGGAACCTTTTGCCCAATTTGTATAGTCTACTGGGCTTCCATCTGTCCACAAGTATGTGTGCTCCTGATTTATGTCATTCAGTCCAATCCAAGCATCAGTTGCAGCATTTTTTAAGAGGGACATAAGGAAAGCTGAAGGGAAGAAAAAATAAAAATTGTATAAGGAAGAAAACTGAATGCACTCTTCCCCAACGCCACAGACTTTAGAGTGCCTGAAACCAGGATGATGAGTTTTCTCTTTATAATAAGGTACCAATCTCATGTCAAATATAAAATTTATATATATTAATAGATGTTTAACATCAGTCATCTGAAGTTAAAATTGGAAGAAAGTATATACAAATTCAAGGATGGGAAAATTCTTAATGAATTTTTAATGAAACAGGAATTTATTTGCACACTCTTCTATATTGTTCATCATCTGAGGAAGCATGGAAGATGTTCTAATATATTACAGAAATTAACATGAGTACACTAAGCCTTGGCACATAGAAAATGAGTCCACCAAGTGTGCACTCCCTTTTCTTCTTTGGTTAATTCTTTTTTATCCTGACTTAATAACTTAATTTCTAAACAGGCATAACACAAAATAAACCTTACTTAGTAACCAAGTATGTATGAATAAAGTATTTATGAATTTGTGGAATACCAGATGCTGCTCTCCTTAGTTCTTGCCAAGACTGACTTTCCACTGAAATAATCTCCTTCCTCTGCTGCAAAAAAGAAATTTGAACCACTAGCACTGATGGAGTGAGGTAGGAGATGGTCCATGTGCATCCCTCAGGACCTGAGGCAGCGTATCTCCCCAGAAAACATGAGACCTCTTAAAACATTTGCAACATGCTGAGCAGCAAGACCAGCAGGTGCTGAGGTCCAGCAGAACAAGGGGAGCAGGGGGAAGCTGGGACTCCAGCACTGGAGCCTTCTGCTGCCTGAGGATGTGTCCTCCACTGGCATCCACAGCATCTGGCTCAGCAGCTAGGTGCCCAGTGATTTGGGTTTGGATATTACTCCTTTTGTGTGCCATTGTGGCATAGAATCATAGAATCATAGATTGACCAGAGATGGATGTCACCTCAAGGATCAGCTAGTTTCTTTAAAAAAAAAAAAAAAGTGGACATTTAATTATATGACAAACCTCTAACAAAAAAATTTGATATTTCAGCAGTATGTCCTATATTAACCTCCAAACTGTTATTTTAATATTTAATCAAGACACTATAACCTGTGCAAGCATTTTTCCAAAGGTGCAATTTCTTATTCAGCATAAATTTGTATTAATATGGGATAAATAACTGCATATATGGCAGAAGCTCTAGCATATTTTTAAATCTTTTTATCAGGAGTTACATAATGTGTCATCATTGTCAAACATTGGTAGGTTATACCTTGCTCTTCTTTTTTTGATATAGTAGCCAGATTTCCTCCAAGATCAATGCAGTTGTTTCGTGCAGCATGCCATGTCAATGTATCATTTTCATTAAAGCCAAAGACTTTAAAACACTGAAAAAGAGAAGTGTGCCAAATCTGAATCTAGATGCTGTTTTAATTTCTGATGAAAAGGTCTCTGTTTGTAACAAACAAAATAAACTGGATATTTCATGTAAAAGGGGAAGTTAGCTAATTTAACAATACTTTCTAGCTTGTCTTTAGGCTTAAATGACAAGAAGACGTGTACTAGAAAATCAGTATAAAGCCCAATATTTTGGCATATAATTAAAAGAAGGGATATGTCAGTATATTGATCTCAGCAGTAATTGCATTAAACCTGAGCATAATTCTGAGATGTGACTGTGAGAGAAATGTTGAAGAAGACCTCAGAAAACAAAAAAGGATAAGATATGTTATTGGAGCAAAATATCTCATCTTCTGTTGCCCTATTTGTCAAACCAGATTTGGTTCTCACAGGATAATCACAGAAAGAAAATTATTCTGGCAATGTAAAGAAAGCCATGAATTTATCATTTCTTGTAATATGATCTTATGAGGTTTAAGTCATTAGACAGCTTTGTCAGAGTCAAGCAACCCAAATGTGCTACCTAAAGCACACAACTGAAAAGTTAAGCAGTTAATTTGTGGAAAAATTGAGGAAAATGGAAGGTGGACAGAAGTGGTGTATAAATACTTAGGTTAGAGTCAAGGGAAAAGACTTAGAAGCTCCTCTTCCAGGAGGTGAGGAAGAGAGAGAGATTTTAGCTTGAGAGAGCACCATGAAATGGAAAACACTGAGTTTGTGACTTTTCCTCAGGACTGAGAGAGGGAAGGACAAGGAAGACAACAGCCAGTGGATCTCAAACAAAGTATCTCTATTGAACTGAAATATTTTTGCTCAAAGAGAAGACAGACAGAGCTAGACAAAACAACGTTATTGAGAACTATCTTCATTACTAGGTGTACTCTAATTAGTAGTATTGTAGTGTACACTGTTGCTTTATGCCCTTTATAGCTTCATTGATGAAAATCTATTTTTATTACATACAGTCTCTTATCCTGAAGTTTTGTCTTTTAAGAGGGCTCAGAGTGATTGCACATGATAAAGTACAGCAAATCTTATAACTGGTATTTAAAATCCTTAAGTTGTTTCGTTATAGAAAACAACTGACAAATTTGCTCAAGGAAAGGTGCCTTGGCATAGTAGGCAAGGGATGAGTAAGTGTCCAGGCAGCATGCGAGAACTGGATAAGCTCAGCACAGTGAATGAGAACATACATTTTTGCTAGTATTTTGTGTTGCCAAAGATAGATGAGCAACTTCCCTTGTGTAGAGTTGTTGTAAGATCAAGCTTTCTTGTTGTATGTCTCAAGATCTCCCTCATAACTGCTGTGGTCCCAACAGAGGCTGTTATTTCTGTTTCGGGATTTGTAATTTTAAGGTCTTTAAACACATACAAATGTAACATAATTTGTGATAACTAAAAACCCTGCTACAATTGCAAAACTGATTCAAAGATTTTTTTCATTCTTCTCTTTTAAAAATACAATGTACTGGCATTTCATACTGCACCTTGTTATCAAAGAGGAGCCAGTCTTCCATACACCCACCCTTTGGCGGTGGTGAAGTGGGAACAACAGTTGGACGAACAGTATTGTTAAGCCTTTCACAGATGAATAACTCAACACTGCCACAGTTGATATCATTCCATGTACCTGAAAGCAGATTAGAATTAGAACAAAAAAAAAAAAAACCAAAGCAAAATGCAACCAAGACTGAGATAAAAAATGTCCTTTCCTAAAGAAAATCTATTGTAGGAAGTAAAACTGGTTACAGCATTTGTATTTCTCTCCCTCAGGAATAATAAGTTATTGTATGTCTGTTTCTTAAAAGTATTCATGTTTCCAGCAAAATTCAGAATAGAAATAATTTGTCTAGAAACAGAGATATTTCAATATTGCAAAATCATTGCATTGACAAAGGGGAGTTTTAGCTCAAATACTTAAATCTCTGAGGTCTGTAAAGTCTCTTGAATCACTCTATCTATATAAGGCAGTCAGTCCTGGTTACCTTCCTACCTGAGCTTCTCACAGTCTTTGAGTTTTCTGGTATCTTTTCTGTCTATTGGAGTGCAATTTAAGATGATAACATTAACATCATCATCCCCATTTTATAGATCAGGAATTAATAAGAAAATGACATATGTTTAATTGGCTGCAGACATTTACAGCAGAATTTTTCACACCTAATGGAGGTACCGTAATTTTAATTCAGAGAAGTTAAGGATATGACTCATCTTATCTGAAAGAAGGTTTCCAAAACAGGACATATACTCCCCAAATATTTACTCCCCAAAAGTGTCCATATCCTTCCATTCACCTCTAAGAGAGCCTAGGAAGATCACCTCAGCTATAGATTTTGAGACTAGAAATGTTTAAAAGTAGAAGTGATTTACTGAGCCAAAAAGAGACTAAGTTCTTGGCTAGTATAAACACAATTGCTTCCAGTTCTCTATGTTAATGGATATTAAAAAATATTTTATTTTATTTTATTTTAATTAAAATATTGTATAACATTGCTTAATAATAATCCAAGACATGGCCAAACCCTCAGTTTTTAGGAACCACACAAATGAAAGTAGATAACTAATAGCCTGGGGAGGTGGGCATAAAATGGACAGAGGTTAGAGGAGAAAAAATACTGACTCTATCTGCCAATTGTCTGATGGTTACCTGATTTATTCACTTAGAAAATTTCTTTTAAAATTGCAGGTGTAATTCAATGTATTAGCTACATAGAGTTCAATTTTTTAAAGTATATATATATAAAAGAAGATACTACAATTCATTTTCCTTTGCTTTTTGAACACTATGAAACATCAGCCTGCTTAGTATGATAACCCACCCAGCCTTGTCTGCACAGCCCTCCCAGGCCTAGGCACATCCTGCATGTTGTTATAGCACCCACCTGTATGGGTGTACATGACCACACAGTTTTCATCATTATTTGCAAAATTGGGTTCATTTGGAGCCCAGGCAACATAGTTCACTGATGTTCCATCCATCCACCTGAAAGAAGTAATTTGAGGGAATTATAATTCTAAGTTGAATTAGTTAATATTTCTTTGCAAAGCATACATTTGAGTTTGTATTTTAAGTTTCCTGTATCATAGCTTATGTTTGTAAGCTACGATGCATGCTTTTCTCTGTTAAAAGGAAACCAAGACCTTCTACTTGGAATTAGTGAGAAATATTTTCATATCAACTGCCTACAGTGTTGACTCAGACCAGGTCTGAACAAATCATCTTTACTGGTAGTCCCAACTTCTCTTGGTCTCTGAACACCGAGCGTGTGCTGGAAATGCACCAGTCTAGCACTGGACCTGGATTTCTCTGGAGCACAGAAACAGACACCTGAGCTTATTTTAGCAATTTCCCGTGTCAAAAGCAATAATATAAGATCTTGTAGGGTAAGAAAGTCTTGAACCATATACTGGGAACCGCTTGGAACCATTTTGTTAAGCATAGAAAATCTTTAATGTCATATACCTATTTGGTATTTTTTTTCCAATCATGCATCAATTGTTTCCTAGCTTGGTGATTTACAAATTTATTTTCAAAAAGTAGCCAAGAAAAAAGGGAAAAGGCTTCAATGTGCTGGAAGTCAAGTGATGAATCGGACAAGACTGAGAATCTTCAGGCAATAACACCTCCAGGACAATCCAATTTTTTTCCAATTTTGGAGACTGAGTAACTATATGCATGTTTTTGGAAGTAAACTACAGATTAGGAGTTCATCAGGATGCCTAGCTGCTAGCAACCCACCTGAGTCAAATTGGAAAAACCAGTACATAATAAACCAGGAGAAAGAATATAAAGCAGATATAGTGGCACCTTCATCCAACAGGGAAGAGAATGAAACTAGTGAGGGAACAAGGGAGGACTGGGAAAACAATGATCATCTCAGCAGTGAATGTGATATAGAAAGCAGAATCTCCAAGAGCTGAGACTACAGAGCCTCTGTGGTTTATGGCCAACAAAGGCAACCTATGACAACAGAAGAAAGACTAAAATGAAGAGGCTGAGACTCATCTGACCAAGCTTTGAATCCCAGAATAATGCACTACAAAAAGATGCAGTGGGAGAGAAGAATGCCAAGGAGACGTGTCTGCAACACATCCAAGGCTCCAGGGGATGTTTAAGATAATTCCAGGATGGCACTTGGTTTCCAAAAACATTTGTAGAAGAGTAACAACTCCATGTCACCTGAAGCTGTCCTGCCTGAACCCCTAGAGTACAAACATCTGCAAAACCAGACAAGGGCTCTCCAGTATTGATATTTCATCTCTAAAAACCACTTTGATGCCTCTCACTGCAGGTTTCTAGAGTTCTTTTTTCTTTGATCATTTCAACATTGAGTAATGCCTGCAAGTACCGTCTGGAATATGCTGGAGAACTCCAAGCAACTTTTTCTTTCATCTAACAGAGAAAAGAGGCTGACGCCTCACTTACTATGATCCAACATCTCAGCCTCAGAACATAAAAGCAGGGTAAAGAAGCAAAAGAGGTAGAAATAGATAGTAGAAATATGATGGGAGAAGTGCTTTGCTGAGGAGCAGAATCCCATTTTAAAACTTTATGAGGACATAAACCTGTCTATAGGTTGTATCAGTCATTGAATTTCAACTATCTCCTAGAGCCAACCATGTCATATGCGAATACATTATGAGTCTCACAAAATTAATGCATTTTTACTTACCGGAACGTTCTGTCAAGGCTCACGCTTAAGCCAATATAGAAATTGTTCCCCCAGTCTTTATAGAAAATCTAAAACAAACAAACAAATTTACTTAGCTGTAATAAAACAGTTTTCAAATAAAATTAAAAAAAGTTCCAAAAATGCTGTCGTTTCTGTTGCTCAATTGCATAGTATATAATGTGCAGGGAGTTGCTGGAATTATGTGCCCAAACTGCAAAAATGCAAAATTTTCCTCCAATTTTCATTATATAACTAGGGGAAAGAGAAAAAAAACTAACACAAAACCAAAAACAACAGCAACAACAACCAAAAGAAAAAGTGCAAATTATCTGAAAAAGAAATGGAGGAAAAAAGCTGTGTTAAGAAGACAAGAATGACCTCTTAAGCAGGCTTATAACAGTATTTTTGAGATTTTTAGGAAAACATAGTGAGAATTTGCTGAAAGGCTGCCAGTTAATTGTGGGGGGTTGTACTTACTCATGTGGAGGAAAGAATGTAATAAAATTTGATTTGATTTGATTACAAAACAGTATATCATCACTAGGCCATTCTTTTCCTATAAGACACTATCCTAACTTAAACCTTTTGCTGCAAATATGAGATCTACTTTGACAAAGAGCTTTTATTAAATTCTGTGAAAAGAATGAGTTAGAAAAAAAAACATAATTAGTAATTGCAGCTTTCAGCTAAACAGAGCAGTCTTTGAAAGTTGCATCCTGAGAGCATTCCTGAAAGGAAGCTGAGAATTTGTCTATGTATAGCAAGTTATTAAAATAATTACTATAATAAAGGTCTTAAGTAGATAAGCCAAGGAAAGGATGAAAGGTGGAACTGATTTTTTTTTTTTTTTTTTTGTGATGAGGACCACTTTCTTATATTTCACAAACCAGCTGAAAAAATGTGCCTCAGTTCACAGAAAATGGTGCATTTTTCAAGCAAACATGTTTCTTACATATTTCCAAAGAAAATTTTTTTCAGTTTCACTCTCAATGACAACAAGGTCACCACCATTCTTCTTGCAAAAGCCTCTGGCTCTTTCCATAGACATTGCTTCTTTGCTGAAGTAGTATTCCTTGTGTTTGTATATTACCCAGTCATCTTCACCAACAACGTATTCATAATCTGCAAATTAAAACATTAATTACCCATAGTAGAAATTAACTTCATTACATGTTAATTATTTTTTTTTTCCATTGGAAGCACAAGACTTACTGAATGTAGAATTAGGCTCTGGTTTCAGCAAGGTTCCTGCAATATAAATAAATATTTGAGTATATTATGTTTCTCAGCTCTCTCTCAATTATATTTACACAGTACTTAACATTTTAATTACAAGTAATAATCTTAGGGGATACTCAGTATATGCTTATTTTTGTCACAGAATTTCTCAGAGTATCTGAAAAAAAGAGCTACATTCAGCAAACAGCATGTTAAAGCTCATCATAAGTTAAGCTTACAGAAACTGCCCAACTTTAGGCTGCTGTGTTTTCTCTTCCCCAACATACTGCATGTACTTTCCAAACTTGCCTGTGTATTTCATGTATTAATTAATAGTTTTCAACTGCCTTTACTGAAATTATATATATAAACTCTTTTATTGTGATTGATGGCACAGCTATCTCTAACACATGCAGATAGTGTGATCTGACCTGGGAAGGATGTTCTTATCTACCTCTAAAAGTTGCTAAAGAGAGAAAGATATTTTACCTTTTTTAATTTGGCAAACAAAGTCCAGCATGTGTTCACAAAACAAGTCATTCCAGTTCATATTGAGATAGCCAGTAAACACACCACATTTTTCATTACCATCATAATTGTTTGGTTCTCCATGTGACCATTTTTCAAAATTTACCTGTAGTGGAGACACAACTTTGTTACTATTTTCCTTTTTAAGGAAACAATTGTCTTCTATCATTCTGCTAAAGAAGAATGTACTTAATTTCATAGTCCATCTTGCTCTTTAATGCCAGACCTTTTAAGGAGAAGTGCACGACACTTGAATAGAATAATAATTCATCTGTGTGTTTATAAGCCATAAACCAAGAAGTTCTTGCCCCATTTGTTACCAGGAGAGTTGATGTTCTCCTGTCAAGCTCTAAAAAAATATGTTCTCTGATTTCTGGGTTGTTTATCCTGCTCAGATGTTCCAACCCAAGACAATCCATTGGTGTTGCCATACGGCCTTGGGCCTGGCAGATCTTGATCTACTTTAGACAATGAGGGCAGCAGAGCTGAGCCGGTGTAGATATACAAAATTATTTATTGCAGCAAATGACAAATGGGAATATAGAGATTAGCACAATCAGACCTGCTTAAATCAGGAGCTAGACTCCATCACCTTTCATTACTGTAAATGCTGTATTTTTATCTATAACTATGAACTATCAGAAGATTTAAGACTAATTCCTACAAAAGAATCAGGTACTAAAGACTTAAGCTTACTTGCATTTTATATAGGAGTTACGAGAGCTGTCTGCCAAGAAAGATATAAAAAAAAGAGTCAAAAAGCTGGAATAATAAATTATTTACTCACTGGTGAGCCATCACTCCATGTAAATCCACTATCAGAGTCCAAGGCACTTAAACCCATCCAGTAAGAATAGTGAATATAACCTCTGTCTCTGAATGATTACACAAATAGAGAGAATCAGACACAGCATAAAACACAGACGGGGAATGTATAGCATTATATTATTGTCAGCACACTTGATACTCTAAGTATAATTTGAGACAATCATATAAAGAAATCATTCAATTGTCATGTGGGAAAAAACAGCTCGGCAGTACATGTTCCAGGAAACAGTGAAACACAGAACTGTATGGGGAAGATCACAAATGCCATAAGTCCACAAAAACTGAGTTAAATGAAAAAAATATTTAAAGGTCTTGGTTCCACTAAGTAGCCTAGGCATTCAAATTCAGACCTGCCTGCACTCATGGACTTGATTTAAACATTTATACAAGCATATCAATAGGTCAGGCTTTCGTTAGCCACAAAATATTCTTTTAATCAAGAGTATTTTATCTACTGATCAGCTACAAATGAAGTAAAAAGATCTTTATCTCATTGAATTAACTTCAGTTAAAACCAATTTTGATACTTCTCTCAATTTTGTTTATGTTCAGGCAACTTCAGTGCATAGCACCACCTTCCCAGAGGTGTGTCAAGAAAACTTTTGCTCACCTCTTTTTACCCATTTTTTTCTGCCACCTTTTACACCATCTTTGTAAAGTAGAAATTGATCACCAGAAATCCTTTATGTCTTTCAGACAGGCATTTTTAAAATTTTTTTCTTCTTCTATTTAAATGATGGGCTTTGCAGGTACTTACAGTCTAGCTATCAGGTTTTGTTCTTCTTCGCTGTGGATGCATGCAAGATCTCCTCCAATTGTTCTGCAAAAATCTCTTGCTTCAAACCATGTTTGCATTTTTTCCCTTCCTCCCTGAAAAATCTATAGAAAGTGGGCAATTAAATACTGTATTGGATATTACAGATATTTAAAAACACAAATATGGGCTTCTATCTTTCATCTGATTTTCTGGTCTCATTCTATTACTGACTAATTGTTCAAGCATTCGACCTGTGGTTGTCTATCAAATTTGATTATTGCTTTTCCTGTCGTCTCAGAGTTCCTGTAGCTCCAAACTTCAGTTCATACACATACAGTTTTCCCAACATTTCTGAGCCATACCATTTTGGGATGGCTGGAGACGTTACCACAGACTGTCTGTCAAATAGTCAAGGTAAAATCCACCTTCCATGCATGAACAAAATATATTCTTATTTAAATGGCAAACATTTGCATTCAGAAATGAAACACCTACTTTGAAGCAGAAGCTGCTCTGAGAAACAGACTGCCATCCCTCTGGGCAAAACAGGAGAGGGGATGTTGTTGGAGGAGGAGGAGGGGGAGTGACTCCCTCCACCAGCTGTTTGCAGAGAAACGTGTTTGTCTCTTCACAGTTCAAAATATCCCACAAGCCAGCTGAACGTCCTGTTGCCATGGCCACGCAGCCTGACTCCTCTCCTTCATAAAATATAAAGATTTAAATCTTATGAATGACTACATCTTCTCAAAATATCTGCTGCTTATTTAAGAGTAACCCGTTCCCACTGTGTTTGGATACCAGTAGCTCACAAAAGCTCATATGCATTCCTATTAAATCATTGAAAGATTTTTTTAAATGTAAGTTCATTTTACATTATGCTAGGAGTTACTTCAAAATACCCATCAAACAACAAAAACCTAATGATACCAACAGACACATGCAGTTCCAAGTGATCTTCTAGGAGTTACCACAATCCCTGACCTATCCCTTTAGCACAAATAGAAAGCAGCATTACCCTTTCTGCTGCTTTAGCCAGAGAGTTTCTAAACCACATTTACCTTTCAAATCCTCACTTTGTCATTCTCCAGAACAAGGAACTCAATGGCCCCATGGCACTTACCAGGCATTCCCACATTCCAGTGAGTGAAGGTGACAGGATCTCCATTAGCCCACCTGAATGTCCCCTGTTCTTCCACATCTGAAAGACCAATCCAGAAGTATTTTTCTGGTTTGAATCCAATTATGGAGGTCAGAAAAGCTTGTTCATATCTGTGAAGAGTAAGCACCAAACTCATTGTATCACATTTTATCACATTTTGTATTACATTTTATCAGAATTTATTCATTTCTTCAAACAGTTCATGGTAGCAAATCTGGTAAGGTTAAGATGATTTGTCAATACGTATGAAATGAAGCAAGGGTAATTATCTTACTTTTATAGTTCTAATTATCATACAAAATAATTTTTCCCTTATATTTTGCTAATGTAAATTATATCTAGAATTTAGGATGATTCTATTCACCTTTTATACTGTGCAATGAACACAAGCCAAACTGCTTAAGTTAATGTGTATATATTTCTCATTCTGTATAAATAAGAGCTACCGTGTTTTACTGAGATTTATTATAAGTTCTAGATCTTTAAATCTTGTTACTGTGGGGGAAAAAAATCTACTTTTATTCTAAAATTTTTCCAGATCTGGCTGTTGCAAAGAAAGAAAAAAAGGTTGAAAAACTTGAATCCAAGAGAAATAAATAGTTCCATGTTTATCTGTTTATTTTTAGTTCAAAAAGTTTTAAAACAATCTGTCAGTCTGGGGTTGTTGTGCAGGTGACCCAATTTTTTAATTCCCAGAGGTAACAACAGTGTAAGTGTGAAGTAACAATAGCCTGAATGTTTGTATTGGTGACCTAAAAGCCCCTGATGTATTATGCAATACTTCATCAGCTCTACCTTAAATTTTTTTGGAAAAGAGTGGTGTCACACTAATAGACATTATGGATAACTGCTAAGTAAGAAGAAATTTCTGTTTAACACTTCCATCCTGGTTACACACATTAGAGGACAAGAGTTATGTTTTCATACCTGTCTCTTACAGTAGCCAGGTAACCTTTGTTTTCTTCACAAACTTTTTTTGCATCTGAAAATGTTGTTGGCAACTGCACCAAGGAATAACAGAAAAAGCCATGCTTCATCCAGCCCTGTCAGTGTAGAAGGAGAGATGTGCAGAGAGGTTGTCAGATTGCATGGCTTTGTGCACTTCCAAAAGCACCACACCCCAAGTCACCCCAAGTCAAAGCTGATCCCAAAGGCCATGAAAGGAACCAAGAGGATAATCAAACATAGCTTAGTGACCATAACTACATGTCTTGTCCCTTGATACAGGACACACCAGGGGTCTTTGCAAACAGTAAGCCGTGGTTATGCCTTGGGGCTGGCAGCCACAGCCACTTTGCAGATCCCTGTGTAAAGCTTGCTCTGCCTTCTCATTGCATAAGTGGCTGTTGCAAGAGTTTACAACCTGCAAAACAGTCAGCTCAAATATTCCTGTGGCAGACTGATAGAACTGAGGAGGCATGCAACCCTTGACACGTGTGTTACACCCTGAAAAGACTGCTCTGCAGAGAGTGGCTTTTATGAGTGCAGTGATCAGTTCTGCAGTAAGAGAGAGCTGAGTGAAATACACTTGTAAGGGAATAAAAAAAATAAGTCAATCTACATTACTGTTAAATAAAGCAAAAGTTTCCCTATCAGTCTAAGAAGTATATGCATATGAAATTAAAAGTTTTCTAGGCTCCACGAAGAACAGTCAAAATAATTTACTTCTGTCATAGTTATTATCATGGGAGTAAAAGTAATACGCAATCACCTTTTGCTGCTTTTGTTTTACACTTACTTTCTGGCAGCCTGGGTAAGTAACTTCAGCTTCCCCTGGTTCTTCAGCCAAGGGTTTCCTTTTACAGATGTAGCCAAATTTCATTTCACAAGCACTGTCAGCCCAGGATCCATCCTAAGTATTGTAAGAAGAAACCACAAAGAGAAGTGAAAGTTAGAGACAATTCAGGTCCAAAAAGAGTATCCATTCTCAGAAAGAGCCCTTCTGTCTTCCTATGGCTGAGACTGTTTCAGCTCTCTTCCTTGCCTTGGTTTTTTCTCCAAAATTCCCAAATATGTACAATTAGGGCCCCATTTCTTCAGAGGTGTGAGAATGTATCTATTAAAGATTCAGATGAGATTCTGACGAGAGCAGGAAAGAAACATTAGGCTCCTCTCTATTCTCACCAGCACAGCATCTATTATGTTCATATAACCAGATGTCTATGGCAAGGAAATGCTGGATAAACCAAACATAAAATATGAAAAAATATCTTGTGTAAGTCTTTTTCCACAACATTGCACTTTTGTTTTTTTAATGATTAGAAAATAAAATAAAATCTGGGTTTGTGCCTCCAAAGTAGCACTAAAACCCATATATTTTAGTAGTTTTAGAGAAAAAATTAGGAAGTCCGTGCTCCAAGAATCTATTTGTCTGTGATCAGTCATGTTCCATGTGGATGATGAGTGGTTTCAACCAATTTCAGATGGGAATTGTCTCAGAGAAGACCACTTCTCCATGCAGTGCACTGCTTCTGGTGCATCACACAGCTTTCTAGATCTGGTCTCAAGTATCCCTGCACACTAAGATATGCTAAATTAAACCAAGTTCATAAATATTTTTAAAATTTTGAAAACCAGCATTCCTTTTTTTTTTTTTTTTTTGGTTTTTTTGTGGTTTTTTTTTTTTGTTTGTTTGTTTGTTTGTTTTTTGTTTTTTTTTTTGTCATGAATGTTTTTATTTTAGGAGGCAAAAGGCCAGAAGAAAGTATGAGAGTGAGGAAGGGATTTTTACCTGTCCCTTCATAAGGATGCAGTCTGCCTTATTCCAAGTGTGGGTTGGCTGTCCATGGTGCCATTTGGTATAAGTCACAGGTGTGCCATCACTCCATTCAAAGTACATTTGAATCCTGAAGTCATTTAGACCAATCCAGAGCTCATCATCTGGATCTGGGAACACAAAATTAATTGTAGGTATGGATATATCTTATAATGAAATAATTACATCTCACACCCACTTTTGACTGAAGAACTTAAAAAAAAAAAAAATAAGCCCATAGTTACAGTGATTAAATGAATAATAGCAACAGCATAATCCCAGATTAAAAAAAAAAATGAAAGGGATCTTCAGGAATACTCACTGTACCCAAGCTGTGACACTGTAAAACTGTACTCTTCAATATTATGAATGCTCGCCAGCTCTCCATCTTCTTTTCTACAAGAAGACTGGGCTTCTTTCCATATTTTTGGTGTTCTATAAATTCTGTAGCAATGACCTGCATAGGGCACCCATTCCCTGGGGCATTTAAAATGCTTTGAATCACCTAAAAAAAAATGATGTTATTAATGAGAAGTTCTAGTCAGTTCTAGACATCAAAAAATAAATTACCTGTGCTGATATGAATTTGAAATATTGGAGCACATACTGAAAGAGAAGAGGAGCCAAAGTCTGAAGGTAAAAAGATTAAAAAGAAAAAAAAGTTCCTCCTATTTGTACTTGGAGGTCCCGAAAAACTGTTTTACAGGATTAAGTAAATACTGAGTAATTTGACATGTAAATGTGCAGGGCACAACTCCACATTAAATCCCTCTCAGTGAGGCTCTGGGAACAGCCAAGTTCTACAGAAAAGGGCCTCTTTTCCTACTCCGGGACTCTATCTTGGTGAATTTTGTAGCTTTTTATGTTTTTATTTCTGGAAACATCAGGTGCTCAGGAGCTGGTTGGAGCTCCTACACAGCCTAAATCGTATATCAGAGAGTCCAGACACAACCATGTTACACCAGAAATGTTATACCAGGCATCCCAGCTGCACAGAAATGCCACACACTTTGTTCAACACTGATTCCTTAGTATGAATTCAGTATGGCTAGCCCACCTTCCACTGCTTGGAAAGTTCCCATGATCTGCAACTACAGAGCAAACTGAAGAGGGAAGGATGGGTGTGCAGAATTGGTGTGCGGTCAACTGCTTTGTCTGATGCTCCCCGGGCATGGTTTGGACCTGGGCAAATTGCATTCCCCTAAGCAACATCCAGACATGGTTTGAAGGTTAGCAGGGTCAGAAACCTTTCCAAGTGAGCAGCCTGGATACAGCCAGAAAGTACAGGATATGCATGCCCCCCTGAGCTGTATAATCTCATATACTCATATATATTAGTGGGGGGAGGTACTGTGAAGTTAGTCGCATGCTGAGAATTCCCTGTTAAGCAACTGCACACCAATTTCTTCACATAGATAAGAAGCTAGTCTGCCTCAAGTGAAAAGGGAACTAAACAGGGGAAAGGTTCCAGATGCATAGTCTGATTGTTTCCTTTCAGAATAGAACAAAAAGTGTCACAGAGAGCAGGGGAGCATGAACTCTGGCTCACATCTTTTAGCAGGACATAGGTTTGAGTATATATCAGAGCAGAGGATATTTATCAGTATTTCATAGTCTGGATAACATGGCTAAACACTTAATCCTGCCTTTTTCGGTACCCTGTGCTCTTTTACAAATTATGAATAACATTTAGACATCATCGTTAAAATGATCCATAAAATTAAAGTCTTCTCAGTATTTGACCCAGGTCAACATGACCTATTGCCTTTTGTTTTGACAATACGTTGCCTTTTCATATATGACATCCTCACAATATTTCTCACTGCCTGTAAAATTAGCCTGAGCTTTTGACCAGCATACCTGAGGCAATGGTGAAAGAATCCAAGGAGGTGTTTCTCTTTTGGCAGATATATCCCAGTTTCCGATCACACAGCTGGTTTTCCCATTTGCCATTCCTACCTTGGAAAGTCCCACATATTTTTCCAGATTCCACAGAGGGATTTCCTTTAAAAAAGAGCAACAGAATCCTTCTGCTAACAGTGAAACTTATCACCTCTTCACAGGAGGGAATGTGCAAGACCTCTGCAGCTCCAAAGCCACTGGGGTATTATTCTTTAGAGTGATAAATCCCAAGAGGCATGACAAGGAAGCATCACTGTGATGGGCAGGGGAGAGGAGGAGAGAGAAGGGGAGGAAATTTTGACCTAGATATTGATCATCATTTAAGAAAAGTGAACTTACCTGGAGCCCAGTTGAGGTATCTGAAAGGACTTCCCCCAGTCCACTTCCAGCCACTGTCAAGTGCATCATAGAGACCAATCCAGAGCTTTGCATTGATGCCCAGGTCACTAGTGAGCCCTAAAAACAGTCAGGTTTTCAAATGTCTCTGTTTTTTTTAAGTTATTCAATAAAACTGGGAATAATATTTTAAAGCATGAGTGATATATTTTTTTGGCATAAATTAGATTATTTCCATTACTTTAATATTGGGTTTTGTGAGAAGGACAACTCTTATAAGAATGTCTCTGAGACCTATTTTTATGAGATAAATATAAGTATCCATGTTAAAACCTTGGATCTGACTTACATTTTAAACAGTGCATTTTATGAATTATTATTTTAGGGTATTTTTACCTAATAAATACATTTCTTCACGAAGGTCTGTGATGCTCAATAATTCTGCATCCTGCTGCTGGCAGCTTTTTCTTGCTTGGTGCCATGTCAAAAGTGACTCTGAGTTTATCTGATACCGTGTTTCTGTCACAGGATTTGTCTTCCAAAAGTTATTGTGGGTGGTGTCTATAAAAGATGATACCAGCAATTTGACAAGATAATCATGTTTACTAACCCAGAAAATAAATCTCTGATGCAGACTAAAACTATATAACTGTGTGATTTGATAATTTTTGCATACTTTTTGCCTCACACAGATATACTTTGTCCATTCAATATTAAAAATAATTAAATTACATAAGGAATTATTTATCCTTACAAACCTAATTTTTCTACATTGACCCTGTTCCTATTTATTTATGTAACTCATCTACTTCTCTCAAATTTCAGTCCACATTAACCCACTCATTGATAAATTCTACCTCTACAAGTAATTCTTTCATCACCATATAGAAGTTTTGGTCTCCACACCCATTTCTTACCTTCAAATCCCTCTTATGCTCTTCCAAACCACCCAATAAAACAGAAATTACCATTTCCACACAATCACATGTAAAGTGGGGATGAAGGAGCAGGGAATTTGTATATGGAAGCACTGAAGGCAGGTGAAGGTCACTGCCTTCAGTGTGCCCTGCACCCTTCCCTTCACTGAAGCCCTCCTGTTCTCCATCCTATAATACATCACAGTCTCCTGATAAATCTCACCTTCCTCATCCACTGCACTTCCTCTTGTCTTGAAACCCAGTCCTAGGGTTTCCTCTTTGTTTATCCATCAGTCCCAATCACCACCCTCAGAATACTCCCTGTAAGTACCAGTCTTGGGGACACTGTAGGACAGTGGGAGTGTAGAGCAGATGCCTCATGTCCTTGTTGCACAGCTCACCAGTGAACTAGGCAAGCCAGAATTCAGCTCGCTGTCCAATGCTACTTCCACATCCCACGAACATCTTGGACCATGACAGTGGATGACACTTTTGCTTAACAGCTTTCCTGAGATTTTTATAAATAAATTACCTTTTCGTGGGCAGTTTCCAAACAAGTGGTCTTTATCAAAATCTGAAGAAGTTGCACACCAGAGAGAGTCTGCATCATCCCTTCGAGGGATGCATTCAGCATACCATTTCCCCTGGAGCTTAAAAGGGAACACACAGGGTGCACCAAAGGCATTTCCTCCCAGTGTATAGATATCTATGGAGAAAAGCAGAGATCAATACTGATCAACTGTCAGCTGGCATCAGATGCTCACTACAGTGACACTCATAGCCAGTTTTCCGTGGACAAAGCTGAGTCATGCAGGGCTCAACACACCAGTACTTTGTTACCTCAAACCTCTGAAAGGCTGTTGTGCCAATCAGGTATGACTATGGCAAAATAATCAGAACCAAGACTCTCAAACACTTAACTGGGCCTCAAACTAATTTCTGCTTAAGTTTGTCATGCCATTGCTTTCTGGACTATTGTGTCAGAGGTCCCTGTGACTCAGCTTCTCCCATGGCATACATACTTTTGCCCTTAGATAATGTATCCATTCTCTTTCTTTTTTCCCTCCATAGTTGAAAAAATTTGGAAAGGAGGTATCACAATATTTTTATTAGTCTTCATGAGAGGAAGCTACATCTTAAATTTGCAAGGACTCTGCTAGGGAGTGACCCTTCCATTACTCTCCAGTCTAATTTGCTGCTTGTCTGTACAAGATTATGACAAACTTCATTCCTATGCAACAACTGTAGTGTACAACAAAAATCTATTCTATTGTTATTTAAATTCCCAACATACCAGTGCCTCAACAGAAAGGAGATTGATTACTTGATCCTGAATGCCCCCTCTACATAGCCCAAGAGCCTCAAAATTGTAGGTAAAGGAGATCTTACTCTCTAGAGGTGTTTTTCCAGGATGATAAAACATTGCATCCTAAACCATTATGCACCATTCTTCCTTTTGTTTTTTTCTACTTTTTGTTTTTACTAGGCCCGGAAAACATTAGGTAAATAATGTTAATAGTGGATTCCTTCTATCTAAAGTAGAAATTCACTTCTTAGAGATAATTAGAGGTCAAACCAAATAAAAGCAATAATAAAAACTAAATATAACACAATCATCTCTTCTACAAATCGATCAGATATATTTTAAAATAGTCATAGATTTCTTTTTGCTATTGTTGTACAAACAGAATTCCCATTCTTCCTTATGTTTACATCGCAGGCCTTTGTAATTTTATTCTATCATTTGAAAGATTGCACTTTATAAGTTATGCAGAAATGTATACAGCTATATTTGCTGAAAAGTATACAGATATATTCACCTTTCATTTCTACATCCTATTTATAATTAGCTCCTCTGTAGAGGTCACTCTAGGAAAATGGTTGCTGCCTGTCAAAGCAGGCAGTGGCATGCTTGGTAGGAAGGGGCAGTCATGTTACCAAGAAATAGAAATGGAATTTCTGTACTCACCCTCATAGCGCTGAGAGCACACGCTGTCTCCACTTCCATGGATTTTCCACCTGCTCCCTTTGCTGGATACTTTGGACAGCCTCATTTTCTTCCCCTTCCCCTTGCCATAGTTGAGAAATAAATCCTTGCCATGGGTTGCAAGTGTCTCATTTCTACATTCCCACCACTGGAGTTCATTTGTCCTGTTGCAGGATTCCAAGGTGACGGCAGCCTCGTCGTCCTTGGCAAGCACTCCCAGGCACAGCTTGAGTGCCATGCTCAGCAGCTGAGTGGGAGAGACCCACCTGAACTTCTGAAACTCATCATGCTCATCACAAGTGGTGGTTATGACTGAGCTAGAGTTCTGAGCTTGGGCACACAGCTTGTTATCTTCATTATAGATTGAAAATATTCCCCTACCTATAAAATAAAATGATAATGCAAACATTTGAGGAGAGGTTTCTTAGGAGATACAAGCAATTAGTTGCTATATGACAGTCTGCTACCAAAAAAAAAAAAAAAAAAAACAAAAACCAAACACCAAAAAACAAACCCAAACCAACCAACCAACAAAGCCAAACCAAAAAAAAAAAAAACCCAAAACAGTATATAGAGTTCATAAAGAGATAAATCAAGGGAAGTTAAACATTGGTATGAAGGATATTTATGAAAATATTCTTAAAATGAAAAAACACAAGAGCTGAAAATACAGTTCTTTCAAGAGAAATTGCTCTTCTTCATATCCCTTCTGACACCACAGTGGTTTCAAAAAGCATGTCAAAAATTACCTTCATTACATTACATTTCATAGTTTCTTCAAAGTTACACAAAATCATATTTAAATGGGCTTTTATTCCACAAGTACAAGGACTTTTTTTTGCTTTAGAGCTATTAAAAATAATTTACATACTCAAAATTAAATAATTTTTATATTTGGCCCAGAATAATATTGTCGTTTTCAGTTTGCCAAGAAAGTGATGTATTTTTCATTTTTGGTTAATTATCTTGGAAATTTTTAGCATCTGTGTGAAAATTCATTTCTTCACAGAGTTTTATTTGTAGGTTTCTCAGGAGAGAAGCCACAACTTGCAGCATCATCAGTTCTTACAACAGTTAAACTTAGCAAATATCCTAAGAGCTATTAATAACTACATTTGTAAATAGAAATGTGAGACACTGACTATCAGGGTTTTGTTTCTTAAGATCAGTTTCAACAAAAAGCCTCTTCCAAATCTTCACTCTTTTGCAGCTCAGCTTGCATCCCTTTGCTCCCTTCTAGGTTACAGGCAACATCATCCAACTCACTCAGCAGTTCCATCAACTTTTACCCAAGGTTTCTTGTCAAGGCCAGAGTACTTAACAGGGCCTTCATAAGCCTCCCCTCCCAAAGCTGACAGGGAGTGGTTGAACAGCCTTGGTATTGTTGCTCTGAAAGGCTATAGATCAAGCCAGATAATATTTTCCCTGACAGAGCTCTCCGGCTGCAGTGGTTCTTGGGAAGGTTAGCAGAGGATGGGTTAGAGCTCACTTGGTCTCACCCAAAAGCATGCCAAGAAGAAATTGTCCTGTGGTGGATTGGATCATTGGTGCATTGCTCAGTCCCTGATGCCATTCAAGCAATAGTACTGGACTTCCAGAGTTCTCTAGCTGGGAACTTGCCATGGAAAAGACACAGTGTCATTTATTTTTCCTCTCAGAAGTAGGAGGGTGTGAAATCTAATAGATGGGAGATTTTAAGGTGCTTCCTAAAGCTCTCAGCTTGGAAACAAGTTTTTAATATGCACTGATCAGTATGCTATGGTCTATATGAGCTGTCAAGGAACTCAAAGCACACATCAGCCGGTAGTTCTGTGCATGCTGAGAGTTCAATGCTCTGTACTGAACTCTCCTAGCCTCCAATGGAGTAAAGTGAAATCAGATTTTGTCCACTTTCTCAAGAATCAGCACTGCCAACGATATGGCTACATCTGTTGGCATATTCCTTTCACTCATAAACCTGGGTTAAGGAAAAAGAATGCTTATGCAGATATCACCAAACTTCAAGCTAAACATAACATTTTCAAATTATATGCCGTGACTAGATCTAAATTCACTGTCTAAGGGAGATAACTAGAACACATGTTAAAGAACTTGAAAACCTCCACACTAAGCAGAGGACAAAGACTTACCAGACATTTGAAGAGATGTACTAATGAAGAGTAGAAAAATCAGGGGCAAGTAGAGAGACATGGCAAAAATTTCACTTCTTTCTTCCCTTCACCTTGTATTGATCCTAAAGACCAAATCACTGCCTTGCAAGAAAACCCCACTGCACTGAAGTGGATTAACAAACCCTTTTTAAGACCAAACAGATACAAGGAAGTTCTGAGTGTCAAATAAGGAACTGTGTCATGTCACATGAGTAATTTTGAAATAATACATTAATGAGTAAACTTTGCTTCCTAAGCTAGTTTTTCTAATGTATCCAAGTTTGCCATGCAAATATAAGATCTAACAGGTAAGATTTAGGTATGGATTTTTTAAGACATACCTTATAACTCAGAATCATTATTTTTACCAAAAGGTGAAATTACTGTCTCATTTTCACAAGTAAATAAAAGAAGTAAAAAAGAAGATAAAGATTTGTCTGTATCAATACATGATGAAAAAACCCAGAGTGCACTGCAGTATTGTGAAAAATCTGGGACACCACGCAAATCAAGTAACTATGACCTTGGAGTCAGAGAGAAACAGAATTTTCCATACCCGAAATTCCACAGAAAAGAAAAAAAAGCTGTAGAAAGTCAGATCTGCATTCTTCATGAGACACCTATTCTTTCTTTTGCTCCATTCTTGACTATATGCAGGAATAATTACCCAACTGACAGCAACAGCTGAAAAAATTGGGAAAGAAAACACACAATTCTAGGAAGAAAAAAACATATAACTGGAAAATACTGTATTTTCAATTATTGCTAGTGAGAAAAACTAAACTGATGAGGAATACTGCTTCATTTTTCATGCCACTCGTCTGCGAAAATTTGCACCCCATAAAGTGTACACAGGCGTTCTGACAAAATTCTGATGCTTACTTTGATAAAGCTTTCTCCATGATAGTTTAAAGAGCTCAAAAAACTTAGAGCACAGGGACAAGAAAAGGGACTCTGGTGGAAGCTTTGCATCAGTTTTTGCACATGGACTTTGAAAAATTTCATTTCCCATACCTCCAGGAGAGGCTGTTATGGCATACCTTCCCCAGTATTGCATCTGCAGCAAAATTGCTGCTGTTGCAGGTGGTGAAAACCCTGGACACCCACATGAAATTTTGGGATTTTGCTTCTATTACTCTGACTCGGATGTAGACGAACGACTGGATCTGAAAACGTATGCAGGGAATTGGAGTAGAACAAAGCCACAACAGTGAGGGAGAGCCGTGGGACCTCAAGGCCAGCAGACACAGCTACAGCAAATCCATGCAAAGAAGGGAGCCTGAAAAGCATACTGAGACCTGAGCAATGTGGAAGAAATGAGGGCAGCTCAACAGAATCCAATTACTCAGTAAGTTATGATCCGTATGTAAGGATGGCTGCAGTCAAGCATTCTGGTACTCCCCAACACCAGAGTGTTTGAACATGCAACCTCAGTTTTCCAACTTTCCTTCCTCCCTTGTTCAGGAGCAAGACAAATATGGCTTGTGGTTCTGCTGTATAAAACACCTCAGTATATCCAAATCTACTAGGGTGTAACAAGGATAATTACAACAGAGAAAAAGAAACTGGTTCTGTTCTGAACAAAGATCAGTGGTTGGTGAGGGACTGGTATTGATAATATCTTGAGAGTGGCTGAACAAGAGTAAAACTCAGCTTTACCTCAGTGTTTGTGTGTTTGAGCAGATTGCATCACAGCCCACAAAGCGGGAAAGAAAACCAGAGGACTGCGAAGAACTGTTCCAGGATCTGCCATTTGGCAAGGCACAGCCTGACGTTTTAAAAGTGGCGAGGAACAAAAGCTGCTGGGGTTTGTGTTGAGTCAGCATTGTTCCTCTGGCAGTCTCTGCTCCCAGGCAGGAAGTTACACTCACAGTGTGCAGATTCACCACCTTTCTTCTGAAGTCCAAACTTCCAGAGAAAAGGGGAAACGAGAATTAAACACAAGTGTATCAAGAAGCATAGCAATGCGAAGAGACAAAACCTTACACACTATTGAATTTTGCCATCAAGTCATTCCTCAGGTGCTCACAGAAATGGATGGCTGAGGCCATCTGGATTCAACTGGATGCTTCCCTACATTCATTTTCAAAAAAACACTTATATTAAAATATGAAATTAATTTTGTGATCATTTAGCCTGCTACAACTTGATATAAGATTTCCATTCAGAATCCCCACATGTAGGACAATCACAGTTTCCAAGCTATAATAATTTATTTCTTTCAAAAAAAAACCACTCTAAACCTCAGCTGGAACATTCTGGCCTAAAAAAAAAAAAAAAAAAGGAACAACCTTTCTATTTTTCTATTTTCATGCTATATAATGAATGATTTTTTCCTTTCATTTTTCTAAACCACCTGATCAAATGTAAGAAATCGTGGCGGCATCAGAGGATTATAGATATAAACTATTAGGGATCCGTTAAAACATTTATTTGCTTTTCTATTCATATTCTCTTGTCCATACTATTCATCATCTTGTTTTTCAAGGAATTATTTTCCTTGTTTTTACAGTAAGTATATTTCAGAAAAGCAAGAACACAATTACTCTGTGAATGAATATATATATATGTATGTATGTATGTATATGTATGTATGTATGCAAAATACAGCCTGAGACCTCCCCTAAGTAGTGTCATCTACTTGGAAGACAAAGTAAGACATCACAAGAGCAACAGTTTGATTTTAAGGCACCTGACCAACCCAATATGAATAGCAGTCAGTAGTAGAAAATGATTGAAAGATTTGGTGAAGGATCAGAATATGTAAAATATAAAATTAGAGTGTGTCCATATGAACATGACTCATTTCCAGTAAGATACATTTCTTTTTTCCAGTCAAATAGAGAAGCATATTTTACTTATCTCTGTTCCTAAGTAAAAGCTTTCCATTTGATTTTATGTTAATTAGATATTGTTTAAAGTGTTTAAATTTGTTTGTTTCTCTACCTTCTATTCAAAAACTTCTGTTATAGTTTGTGTATAAAGTATCAGTGCTCATCTGCTCATGACATGGAACTGCAATGATTTCCTGTGCTGTAAATGCTACTGCTACTATATTAATCTTTTTAATGGGAAATTTGCTTCAATTCCATTGTCTTGAAATAGGAAATATTGTAAGCCATGCAGCTTAAATTTTCCCCTCTTCTGAAAATCTCTCAAGTCTTTTTAACTTACACTTTTTCTAAAATGAGCAGGCTAAGCAGCTTCATCTTCAGAGTACAGCTTCTTATTTGGAACCTTCTTTATTTCTTCTATACCTGTTTGGACAGGAGAGCAGAACTGACACAGAAGCACCTACATCTACTGCCAGCTATTAACAAGCATGGCATTTTTAATTCTCTCCAACTCAGAGATAATGCTGGATTTCAGGAAAAATAAATGAATGAATGAGCTCAGAACTATCCAGGCTTCAGTAGCTGGATTCCCTCCTTGACACTTTTTAGTAGATGTGCTTTGTAAGTATGGCAAAGAACCAGAAATGAGACATCCCCTCTATTTTTATCTTCTTTGCAACCATACCTTTGCATATGTGCATGGGAATAAAGGTTATCTGGTTAACTCAGTGTACAGATACCACTTTAAGATTGTGCAGGGCCCAGAAGAGGACTGAGCTTCTTTTAGGTGGGACTGCACCTGTTTGGTGTTTGCTCAACAGCCAGCACAGTGGGGCTGGGGTTCCAGCCAGGCTCTCTTGGCTTTTCACTGTCTGTTTCACATAAATTTCTACCTGGCATCACTCCTCCATATAACTGAAACATGATCCTTAGTAGCGTTAATCAGTCAGTCAAGAGCTTTCTGTCACAAGCCACATCAGATGGCATAAAAAACCATTAGAGGTACTGATCCTTGAAAAAACATGCTTAAAAAACTGTGCATTAAAAATGGAAACAGCAGTAGGAACAAAGCAAGGAAATAGCTGGAAGAAAGAGAGCAGAGCCAGAGAAAATGAGTTCCTGGACAAATTTTCCCATCTTACCTGCATATTTATGTAATTTAAGACTTTTACTAAATCACTCAACTCACATTTTTGTTTTGTCTTTAAGCAGATTTAATCCTGGGACAGATAATTTAATGCTGGGACAGAAAATATGGTTAATATAATACTTGATCACAACTTTTGCTGGAATGTCTCCCCTTTGGTATGATCTCCTTTTTCACTTTATCATGTTACAGCGTTTTATATAGATGAGACTATAAAATACAAATCTATTTTAAAAATCAAAGATAGTTATTTTTTATTTCACAGAGCAAAATCTGAAACCACAAAATCAATTCTTGCAAACCTTTGTAAGCAAGTGAGGAATCACACATGATTTACATTTTACAGGACCTACAAAAATTAGGAATATAAACTCCTTGCGGAATATAAGATGTCCATAAATAGTAGCCAATTTAACTATTTTAGAAAGTAAATAAAATCAGTAGTAACTATTATATTGGTAAAACTAAATTGTTCTTTACTTGCATCACACATCCCACAAACCTATGCTACTTATTGAGAAGCTATAGAGAGCAGTACCAACATGTGATCACCATAACAGCTGTGCAGACCTTCTGCTCCTAGAAACCTTCAGAACATGCACAGGCAATCTTCCTCCCTCTCCTCGGTAACTGCTGCCTGGTAAGAAGGAAGTTTTGCCATGACCTTCATCACCTCTCACCAACAAACCCATTTGTGGCCAGCCAAAACTGGCAGCTAATGTGAACCACACTTTTCCACTCCAGAGGTCTATCTCCAGATTTTACCTGATTAAATCCTAGAATACATAAACTGCAAGTACTACATTCTTGGTTTTCTGTGTTGTATGAAGTTGTGGGAACTGAAATATCATAAAGGTCATTTTGCCCATGTAGTTCAAAGGGGAAATGTGCCCAAATACAGACTTATCCTCTAGTGACTATGGCTGTACTTAAGTCCATGGGAATACTTGAAAGATGGTAAAATTAGAAGATGTTTACTGAATAGCTTTGATTTCAATAGCATGGTTTGAAACAAATCTGATGCAGAAACATCAAATCTTGTGCATGTTCTTCAAGGGGCTCTTGGATTTTATTGTCTTTATTTTATCCATTTCTACTGTTCCATTTAATAATTAGCCAACATTATCACTTTTCTTAAGACCCACATTCACCAGTGTGATCATCAAATTCTGAGACTGAAATCTTTCACTTTATATAATGGCTACAAAATAAAATAACTGCAGTGTATGACATTACACACACACAGAAACAGACTAGTACAGTAATTGCACATGAGAAAATACCTTTGGCTTCATTCTAATTGCATAATTTTAATAAAACAAGGCACATTTTATTTTATTACATTACATTTTATATTACATATTACATTACATTTCCTTTTGTTACATTACAGTGTTGCATGTTCATTCTGCTCTATGTTGGTCACAAGATCCTTTGTGTCACTAATTCCAGGAACTGCATCACCATTAAAATACAAATTATTCTCAAAGCTGTCATTTGTTGGCAAGCAATTCTTTCTTCTTTTGTAGAAGAGATATCCTGCAAGGCCACTTCCAACTAGGATAATGATACCAACAATAACTATAGCTCCCGTTTTGCTGTGGTTCAGGGTAGAAGCCTTCTCATCTTTTGTCATTGCTGAAAACAAATAGGAAGAAATCAAAAGAATGCTACAGAAGTCTTTATCTGATTACTGGAAGCAAGTTCTTTAGAATGCATGATCTTTTAAGAAAAAGGGGTTCATTTGTTTTGATGTAATGAGAAGAAGAGGTAGCAACATAAAATAACTTGACTTTAAATCAGTAATATTGCATGCCATATCACAAATCATTATTTTTTTTAAATCTACATTTGGAGATGCACCAAAATAGACTATACTGTGTAGTACTTGGAAACAGTGTCATCCCAGGAAACAGGTACAGTTCTTGGGTATAAAAGAAAATCTAAGAGACATAATACAGAATAGAATGTTTTTGGTTTATGATCTTATGTGGGACTAGATTTTTCTACTTGAAAGACAATATTCTTACCCATTGTAGGTATTTCAGCTGGTGGCATTTCAGATGCTGGTGGCATTTCAGTTGCTGGAACTTGAAAACATTAAAAAAATAATTATATTTTTGTAATATTATTTATTTCTACATTATTTATTTTTATATTTTGGAACATACTGAAAATCATGCTCAGATAAATATATGGTAATACAAATCACTAAATAGTGAAAACACTTGGGTTTAGTTCAAACAAAATTATATACACCTAAGGCATAGCACAATGATCTAGTGTATTCTGGTCTCATATGTAGCTATTTACATAAACTAGCAAAAAAGGAATATCAAAAAGCTCCATGAAGACTGATCCAGACATCAGAGTGAAACCAAAACAAAATCTATACAGCATCTTGAGGATAGACATGGTCAAACATAATTCTCAATGTAATTAAAAATTCTTCCAATACTTGTTATATAAACATAGAAAGTGTAATAAATTTGGTTTTCCAATAGACATTGATGGCTTGCCTGCTTATACACTTGAAATCACTCATGAACTTCACAGTGCCCTAGCAGGTATCACATCTGAACTAAAAGGTTTGTAGTTTAAATTTTAACATCAGGGCCATGAAATCTGGCTTGCTGGGCAAATGGGCCATCATTTAAGATGAAGGTCTTTATTTTGCCAGGTGGATATAAAATCAGTTTATTATTCAAACTTGAATCAATGCATCAGGTTTCATTCTGAAAAAGGTGATCTCAGGAATTTAAATTATTTTTACCAGTCCCCACTTACATCTTTTCCATAGTGCTGCCCAGTGACAGAAGAGAGGGTGTGGGCACCACTGTGCAACACAAAGATGTTCCCTCTGAATATCAGCAAACACTTTTTCACTGTGAGGGTGACTGAGCACTGGCTCAGGCTGCCCAGGGAGGTCGTGAATTTCCATTCTTGGATTGTCACTAGCCCTTATAAGAAGTCCCTCTCCTGTCTCATGAGCCCCCTTTAGGTGCTCTAAGGTCTCCCTAGAGACCTTATACCTTGTCCTCACCAAAGCGAGCATCTCCTCACTTATGAAATAAAGTTAGATACTTTGTGGAATAGACCTGCTACAAATCAAACAACTCTCAAATTACTATGGTAAAAATTAGCTCAACAAATGAAACAGAAAACAACATCTATTCTATGGGAAGACTTCCATCATGTTTTTGTGTTTCAGTCTCTTCAAAAAACAGCAAACATAGCCAGCAATAGCCAGTGCAACTTGGTAAAACCATGCTTCTAATGCTCCATTTATTGGTCTGTAGCTATAATAATTTGTTGAAATTCTCCACATGGAGCACTGTCACAGTTCTGAAAAACTATGCCGAGAACAGCTGCATTTCTATGAAAATGTAGGACTAGATTTTGTCCTGTTTTGGGGTGAGTGACTGTATAATCCTTGCATTGACTCTGGAATTAGGTTGAATCTGTGGCATTCCAGATTAGTAGACTAGACTGGCTAAAGCTAATAGAAAAAAGTAACTAGCTTCAGCTCTTTGGTCAGCATCAAAACAGGTGAATGTCAGTAGCAGCACAAATAATTGAACTGAATGGTCAAAAAGGAGCAGCGGCAATTTATTTTAACACTTGGTACCCACATCTATGAGTTTTTGTCAATGACAATACTAAGAGATTGATAAATGGACTCTGAAAGGGTGGATATACTAAGATGTTGCAGTATTTCCTGTAAAAGATACAGTCATCATTACAAGCATTTGAGTAAGTAAGAATAATTTTGCATGAGAACAAATTTACAAAAAGGATAGCAGAATTTCTCTCATTTCCAGTATTTTAGAGGAAGTCAGTATATTGCAGCTACACATTTCAACCTTCTTAGGAAGCATAAGTAAGAGGTTTTGATATTGCAATATATGCTGAAAGAAATTTTTATGATGACTTTTAGGAATACATATGAGCTAGATGTCCCTACTGTCAAATTTGCACATTCAGTTATTTCAGAACACCTTCAGTTTAGCACATTCAAACTATGCTATTTGCTTTGTTTTTCATTCATCTTTTCACAACAGGAGAACACAGAGACAAAAGATCCCAAGCTGTTAAATAAGTCACACTTTATAAACACTCAATTCATAGAAACACTACATCATACTCAGAAAACGTGCACATGAGACTGGCAGAGGGAAATAAACAATGGCTACTCCACAGGCAGAGCAGAGGGGATACCCTGAGGAATATGTTTGACAGATTTGTGTATGCAAGGCATGGTCCTTACATTGTGATTTCTCAACAGCTGTCAATGGAAAACACAATAACTTGTCAAGTGTATACACTAGGTACAGCTAAGATATGAACACAGTCTTTTAAAAGCAATTCTTAAGGGACTTGACTACTGTCCAGAACTACTTTCTAAAAAGAGTCATTCTATCTTTTTGTTGGCATGGAAATGTGTATCCTTTGGCACTTATAAAAACTCAGAACATCCAGCTGAAATGCATTGTGTGTAATGGCCATCTACTAACACTAGCTTACAGAGAGCACAATCCATACATAAAACTAATTCATAAATGCAGCACTTACTTTTTGGCTTTTTACAAATATATCCTTTGTAGGAAGAGCAATAGAAATTATTCCAATACCCAGAGTCTGCATACATTTCAACGCAGTGCTCATTTTGCTGAGAAGAAGGCTCTCCTACATTCCAATTGACAAAATTCACTGCACTGCCATCTAGCCACAGCCATAGTCCTAATTGAAAAAACATTGAATAAGAAAAAAAAGATAGTCTTAATTTCCATACTGACACTTTCACATGCTCCATATTTATTGCCTTCCTGAGAAATTGTCACCACTTTTGGAGACAGACCACTAAACTATTTACTTCTGACACAATATGTTGCCCCTAAGTTTTTATGCAAATTATATAATATCAATTTTTGGGAAATGGCAGACAAATCTGGCTTATGGTGTTGCAAAGGCAAGACAGTTTCAAGAAGAATCTCCCTCAAGTGATAGCAATGGTGCAGTGTCAATTATTTATTCCATTTATAGAAATAAGTAATTTTAAAATATAACTTCACCAAAACACTCTTTATTCCAGTAATTTGTGAGAAGGTTTTGTGTTACTCTTTTCAAAGCCCACACTGAAGTCTTTCTAGGTCCAATTTTATTTCATTTGTTTTCCAGTTTCTACTCATTTCCACAAGATTTACACAGACGATTTTCCTTTTTATAGATCTCCTTCCAAAATCTTGTGATCACTGTTGCTCAGCTATGCTTGGGACTTTCTGCTTCTTCCTTCCGGTTCCTTTTTTCTTTCTTTCCTTTAATAGTGCTATTTATTTAGAATAAATGTACTCCTTGTGACTGTAAGTTGTACTCAAGCAAATTCTTAGACTCAGCATGAAAATTGTATTTTGATTTTTATAAGATTCTACATATTTTGCTTTTGTTTTGGGTTCTTTGTTTTATAATTCCTGACACCCTTTGTGTGAGGACATGGCAACTGAATACAATCTGGATACACACACAAAGGTATGAAATTTAGCTATGCACTTATGCTGAAATTGCTATAATTACTATGTAGAGCTATAATGAAGAGCTGAAGAACTCTTGTTTTTATGATCACTGTGGGAAGTGTGCTGTTTGTTCTACACTGCTCTAGAACCACTTTAAGAAACACTTTTGTGTCAATTGGCAACATGAGTAAACCTCAGCCTTCCTCTATGTGTCATGCATGTAAATGACCACCCTCAAATTCTTTCCTTTACCAAAAATTTTCACTATTCCTGGTTAAGATTCAAGCACTGTAATTGAAAAGTTGTCTTATTCCTAAGAAGTTTGTAATTTAAGTGCTTGGGTAGGCAGTTGTAAAAATAATCTTCCAAAACTCAAGAAAACCCCACCTCAAGTCACCTGAACTATTTTGCAACCCTGCCACTGATAGTTATACTGGTATTTTTTACCTGAACAGTACAAGACTGTACTTCAAAGTTTATCATAAGGATAGAAATATCTATCTAATTGAATATTAATTGCATTAATGTGCAAGCAATAATAATCAAATATAGGATTTAATTAAAGCAGCCTCTTGCCTATTCTGTCCTGCTTTATCTTCCTTATTACAGAACTTTAATGTGAAATTTTTAGCACTCATGTCAAAAAGCTTGCAGTAATTATTCACTAAAAAAAGACATTAAAGGTAGAGAAAGTACCATCCACATTTCTGTACATTCCTGTCCAAAATGTTGATGTTTTCCCTTCAAGTGGTTCAAGGTTGTAGGTCAAAAAGTTGGCTTCAGCTGAGTCTTCGACCGACACCAGAGACGCACCTGGAAGACACAGGGAAAGAAAAATCTCTCAGAGATGTTTCACAGTGGAAAGCATTCTCATTGTTAACAAACTGCTTCATGAAAATCCAGGAACAAACCTGAGTATCAGAAAAGAGAGGGGGAATCCTGTAGACCCAGTACCTGGTGTCTACATTTGCCATGGGTTTCACTGGTAGGTTCTTATTGACCACATGACAATATATACTTCCAGTGAAGATAAAGCCATCTAAACCAGTTCTGCTGGAGAGTGATTGAGACCTCTACATAATCTAATGGCAGACCAGACACCTAAGTCACATTGCCACCAATGCCATAAGGAACAGTGCTACAGATGTATGAAGTCCAGCATAATCAATCTTCAACCCTTTCCCAAAGAAGGAAGTTGAGAGAATGAAACTGCACCACAGCCCTAGTTTACTCATCTGTCATCCAGACTGAACAGCTTTCACTCCAGTGGCATGAAACTGCAATAATCAAGGGAGAAATTAGAACAAGAATACCAAAGATACAAATTCCATTAAGCTTTAGTGACCACTGTGGATGAAGCTGTTTATCTCCCATCAGGGTCAAAGGACAGGATTTCCATTTTCATTATCTTCACTGTAGGCCACACAGCTCCTCTCATGCCTGGTCCCACATGCATGAGACAGTGCGGTAGACAGAGGTTTTCCACTACCTCCCACATTAAGGCAATAATTGGACGCAACTGTCTTGTCCCACACTTGGACCACACCCAGAATCACAAAAACACATAACACATGTTCAGCTTTCCACAGTTAGGAAAACAAGTAGGCTTTGTTACTTGATGCTTTTTATACTTGTTTTAGGAAAAGTAGGATACTCACCTAGTCGAAGGCATTCTAAAGATGCCTGGGCCCAATTTCTTGAAGATGAAGATTCAATGTAGTAGCAATGACCTCGGAAAGGGATCCAAGATCTGTGTCCTTCTGATTCAGGACACTTTCCTGGAAGCTGAGGGGGCTCAGTGGGAGCTTGAACTAATTTAAAATAGTTTAAAAAAAAAAACAACATGTGATTACTTCCTTACATTCACTGCCTTTTGATTTTTGTGGTTTTTGATATTGCAAGTTTATTCAATAGGAGAATAAACAGCAGAGTAGTGTAAGTCTTAGCTTTGCAAAATTTATCTAACACTATTGATATAAAGTGATAGCTACTCACAGTCACACTGGCTCTTTCTCACTATGTGTTTGCCTTAACTTTAAAGCAGCCCAATTCAACCTGAGTAAATTCTAATGATTTCATCTCTTTAGCTCTGGAAACAAACCCCAGCATCTCTAATGAGATGTCGATCAAATTGCAATGGTCAGATTTCAAGTTCTTACCATCAGACTTTTTGCAGACAGAGAAGTAACTTTCATTGCAGAATCCTGTCTTCCAGACTCCAGTAATGTCAAGATAGACACAGCCTAGTTTTTGCTTTGGCTCCCCTTCAGCCCATTTCGTGTACTTCATTCTCCAGTTATCAATCCATTCATAATGTCCATTGGTCTAAGGAAAACAACATCAACTGGAATGATTAAACTCTATCAATCTACTCTGTCTACATAGTACTTTGTGCTAAAAGGATTGGGGCTTTTCTTAGAAACCGGTAACAAATACAAATGGCTCAAACTTTGAAATTTTTGTTGCGACAAACAGATATTTATTGAGAAATATAGCAGTGCAACAAGTACTTTTCAGCAAAAGAAGTGCAAAGTGACATTGAGTTAATGTTGACTTTAACAATACCTTTAATTTGAGACTAATAACAATTCATTAAAAATAAATTGTGGGAGTGAAATTCTGATGACTAATTTTTGCACTAGCTCTTTCCCCAGAAATTTCAAGACATGTAGATTATTTCAACTTGGAATACATTTAAGTCCATAATCATTTCCCACCAAAGCTGGTTAACTCAGTGATTTATCCTGATGATTAATATTAGAGGCATCTTTTGATTTTTGGGAAGTGATGTGTTATGTTCATATATTTGGAGGGTTTTTTTCATTTGCTCAGCCAAATGGAGTGTGTGGGACAAGTGTCTGTGCCAAGAAGAAAAAGATACTGTATTTGAATACACAGAAAGTATTAAAATACCAAACAATTGAGAAAGGGGAGACAAATAAAATTAAACTAAGTGAACTAATTAACTACTTTGCTAACTATCCTCAAAAATGTTAAAATATTCATAGTAATAGCACCTTCTTCTACTTCTCAAAATTAGGCATCGATACTAAAATAGATGTTTTCTTCTGTAAATTCTAAAATATTAGGATTTTATATCACATATATATCACACTTATACCTGAAATATATGAAGAGATATTCCAAGATGCTAGACTAAAATGCCTTATTTGGAAGTGCACAGAGTGGAATATCATAGAAAAAGTGTGAAAAGCATGTGTAATATACACAATTTAATCAGATTAACAGAAGAGGATGGATTCCTCTGACAGCACAAAGAAGTTTTTAGGACCAAGATGTAAGCAAATAAGCTAAAGTAAAGAGAGATTATAAGACTTTTCAGTTCCTGACTTGTCCATGAGAAAAGCAGCATCATGTTCAATTAGTTTAATGTTCTTACCACATTACTGTTAAGACCAATCCACACAGGCACCCCATACTTTAATATCTTCAGCCACAGGAACGAATGACTGTAGGCGTCTAAGACACTGGAAAGGTCAAATTGATTTTGTTTGCAGTTTTTCCGTGCATCCTCCCATGTCATTTTGCTGTGGATGAACAAGTAACTACTATTCCCATAACGGATAATGTTGGATGGGGTTGAAGTTGTAGAAGGCAGAAATTCAGCATCTGTAAAATAAAGGACAAAAAAAGACCCATATACTTATTCAAATGGGGAGCATGATTTCACTGTGGTTGTAAATATAACTAAACAAAAGTGCTCCTTCTTTATTTCATATTCCCTGGTTTATAATCAACATGGATAAGATGCACTATGCTTTAAGCTAGCAACAGTAGTAAAATTCAATTACAAAGCTGTAGAAAGGAAAAATGCTGCTTAAAACAACTTATGATAAAGAGTAAAGGAGCATTCTGTATATTCATCAAGAATAGTATTACTGAAATTGCTTGGGATTAGGCCATAATTTTTTTCATAAAATCTTTTTTCATCAAATGAAATGGTTTGCAGAAACTGTTTGGTTTTCCAAAGACTTTTTTTCCAATAAATAAAATGGTCAAAACAGACCAGTCCTTAAAAATTGCTCAGATACTTAAACAGATGCTAGATTTAAATATTTTTAATATTTTTTGGAGGCAATTTTGCTCAAGTTCACTGCAGATGGGTTGTAGTCTCATTCCAGATAGTTTATGCTACATGTACGAACCAGTATCTTCCATAACATGTTTTGAAAGCCAATGTACTCAGAAAATCAAAAACTATGGAACAAATGTCATATCAAGGGTCATACTAGACACAAAGATGCAGACACAAATTCCAGCTCAGGAAAATAGCAACACAGCATTTGCTGGGAAGTGTCAGATGAGAGCAGTGACTAACCGGTCTTCTGACACATTTGATTATTTGACCCTTTGCTTCCTGCCTGAAGAACAACTTGTGCATGTATCTTTATTGGAAGCAAAATCATGTTTAAATACACATATTTAAGCAATTTCCTGGGAAGAAAAAAAAAAAAAAGAGAGAGAGAGAAAGTTTTGGTTTTAACTAAAAAGAGGAGTACCTGCATTAATTTGGCATATATATCCTCTGCTGTTATCACAACTCTGATCAGCCCACTTCCCTGCTTCCTTAACAGGTTTGTTTTTCACGGCAACACAATCAGCCTCGAGGCAAAGGGATACAACATCAGTTAAAAATAGCTAGAATAAGCAAATGTGAAACTTTTGACCCCCATTTGCATTTTCAGACACAAGTAATGCTGTAATTTTAGTCTCATATCTTTGTAACATTTAAGAGCACAAGTTTTAAGTTACACAAGTGATGTGGAAGTTTTACTCCTCTTACGCTTCACAAGTTTCTTTGTTACTTTCTATTGCACTATGTTGGGGTGAGTAAGAGGACCAGAGAAATTCTAGTATTCTCAATCCCCAGGCATACAGCATGGAGAGGAGTCACAGACAATTTGAAGAGAAATTAGATAAATCATTGTAGAAAAGACTGGATAACTTTGCCCCAGAAATAAAACACTTTTAAAGTGCAGTGCAACAATTTATTGTTTCAAGCTGTAATAGTTCACACAGCAAAGTTAGAACAGCTTCATGCCCAAAGGCAGCCACTGCTCTGTCAGTACCAGCTTTACTATGACATTTCAACTTCTCTGACATGGACACAATAGCTAGAAATTAGATTAGCACATATTAAATAAACAGTGATTAATGCAAAAGCCTGCAGAGTTACAAGTGGCTTTGTGCAATGAAACATCCATATTTATTTTATTGTTTACTTGTTTGGTTTTTTTCTGTTCACGAGAAGATGTTCAGATAATTACTTAATTTTTGGGTGAAAACCATTTGGATTTAAATCTTTCAAACTGAACCGTTGCGTACTCATTTTTACTAACTATGATAATATTTTTTGCTAAGACCAAGTAAGCTTAAAAACAAATATAAAATTTATGAAAAAGGGACTTTATAAGTTGTCACATAAGACTTCATAAAATCTTATTACTTCACATAAAAAGAGAAAAACTTTTTTTTGAGAAGTAGCATTTTTTAAATATTTTCCTTTAGAACTCCAAATTCTACCTAATTTTTTTCCTCCTTTAGAGACAAGAAGCTCAAATGTGCTCCTTTCAAAGACACATAAAAGGATATTATACATAAAAATCAAATTTCTACATTAAAAATGTCATTCAAGAGAAATAGAGTTAGCACTATAAAGTGCTGTAGTTCCAGCGTACACACACATGATCAGAGAGAAAGGAACTCTGTGACCTATCAGATCAGTTTGTTTGACAGAAATAGAGAAAGTGATTTTCTGGTGGTTTGGGTTTTTTTCCCTTGTAAAAATTGAATGGCTGTCTTTTTATAGACTCATGTCCTTTCTGCAACTGTGACTGGCAGAATTTGCTTATTTGCTTATATGTAAGACACCCACTTCAGGGGAATGTTTGTAAACGCCCCCTTGCAAACTACATGCCAGCTGGGAAGCCTGCCAAGTTCCGGCACAACTGTGACCAGAGCACTAGGAGGATGTTCTCATTGTTGTGCTTTTGGGAAAATGCCATGGGCCAGGAGAACCACTGCCCTCTTTACACAGCCCATGAGAGAACACAGTCTGAACACAAAAGCTGTGTAGCCTTCACGAACACAGAGAACTGAAAACTGAAACAAGTCTTTGTATGAGCACTCCATGGATCCTGTCACCAGCTGATACAGCAACTGCACAAGGGCTCGAAAGCATTCACTCTACCTGGATTTATATCCAACATGCATACAAGTATCAAGTAAGACAAGTAAGTCAAGCAGTGACATACCTAAAATCACCACAAATGCATCAATTCAATCTTAGGCAAGGTGGGTATTGGTCTCTTTCCCCTAGTATAACAACTGATAGGACAAGAGGAAATCGCCCAAAGTTGGCACAACAAGATTGGATATTAGGAAAAATTTAATCACCAAAAGAGTTTGCAGGCATTGGAACAGGCTGCCCAGGGAAAAGTGTTTAAGTCAGCATGCCTGGAGGTATTTAAAAGATATGTAGATGCAGCAGTTAGGGACATGATTTAGTGGTAGCCTTGTCAGTGCTGTATTAACGATTGAACAAAACAATCTTAGAAGCCTTTTCCAACCTAAAGGATTCTATGATTCTATAAAAACAAATTTCAGCGAACAATTTGTGATTGCTATTTACCTGGCCACGATACGCATATAAACCTGAATGTCCCGACGGGAAGCCTGTGGCCCAGTTTGTAAAGTAAACCCCTGTTCCATCTGTCCAGAGGAACCTCATTTCATGATTTATATCATTTAATCCAATCCATGTCTCAGCAGCAAAATCTTTTAAATGGAAGGTAAGGAAAGCTAGAATAAAAAAAAAATCAAAGAAAATAGGAATAATTTTAATATAGGACAGTTGAAATATTTGGCCTCATTGAAACTGGTGATATTAAATACTTTTCCTGAAATACAGAACACTCCACCACTGATAACACAAGCAGGTGAGATGAAAAGGAGATGAACACTGAGTTTGACAAATGGGGAAGTAGATATATAACTGTGGCTTTGGGCAAAATACTTCATCTAAGTATCTAAGCTGGTACTGGAATGAACCCCAAAAACATGACAGAAATTGTTTTTATAATGTCTCAAGACACTTTTGAATCCTAGTTCAAGACATTAACAGCTGTGGCAATCACACTCATTTTTGATATCCCACAAGAGTGATTACCCCCCAGTGATACAACAGCACCACCGAGCTCCTGTTATTTGTGTATCTGCATAAGCAGCGCTGCTCCAGAACCACAGAGTGTTTCTTCCCTCCCTGGACAGCTGGGCAACAGCCTGCACTGTCATGGCAGGGAGCAAAATGCACAAGAAACATGCTTCAAACAAGACTTACCAGAACTATTAAACACAAGCAAATCAATTATCACAGTTTTGCACAGTCCAGGTGGGTGCTGATGTGTTTTAGCTAAGGTGGCTAGCTCACAAATAGAGGAGGCTAGGTCAGCTGATATTCATCCATTATGAACATTATGAATTATATTCAATCTACTAACCCATGATACATCGAATGTGGTGATAAAATGAATATACTATGGCTTTTGCCAAACATTGCAGTCATGGTTATGAATGCTTTTTCCTCTGAAAAAAATAGACTAATTTCTGCCTGCTCTGTTAATCATTCACCTTCCTTCAACATTTTTAAATGTATGCAGTTTACTCCTCCAGGAATGAAACCTGTAGGTTTTTTGCCAAACATTAGAATTGCTGTTCTGCCAGAAACTGTGACAGAACTCGGGCCTTTATGCCTGCACTTCCTGCAATGATAATAGTTTTATGCTAATAGCTCCATTGTGCATTTCTCTTTTACCCAAAATTCAAGTCCTGTGCATGAATTAATCATTGCAGAAATTATGTAGAATAAGAATATAACTGTTTGAAAAATGAAAGTTTGATTCTTCAGCTCTTCAGAAGTGGAAAACATAATTAGTATTAAGTTCTTAGCAGCAGTTTAAATTAGAACTAATTGCTCAGACTTCAATACATTGTTTTACAATGGTTGAGGTTTTAGTGTGCTCTCTTGAGTTCACAGACAATATGTGTTTTGCAGCATTTGTTTTTCATCAGATTCACATGTAGGATAAAACAATATGCCTAAAAAAATGGTCTGTCTATCAAAGTCAATCAAACATCTATCAAGGTCTTCCCCTGTTTTTAGTTTGGATGGGTGCTTTGTTTATTCAAGCATGGGGTAGCTTTCCCCCCCCCCCCCCATCTCCCTGAGGCATGGATGCAGCTCTTGGGTTCATTGCAATAAGCTCCTCTAGTGAAAAGAGTGGCACTTCTGTGTGGTGAGCTCTGGGTATGTGTGTGAGCACTCAAGCCTCTTTCAAGCTGCCCACAGGCAGGTTCTCATGCTAAAGGTGTTCTACTTGATTTAACAAGAAAGCCATGCAGCAAGTTAATGCCACCTAGTGAAACCACATTGTTTGGAATGGAAATTGCAGGGTCCAACTGGCATCATGTGCAACCAGAAAAAAACACTACTTTGGCTGCCAGGACAATAAACACACACACACACGCACACACACACACACACACACACACATATATATATATATATATCTGAGCCAACACTAAAATTTGGTAGATTCAAGGGAAGACATAATTGTAGATTTCTAAAAATTTTATGTTTTGGAACAAAAATCCAATATGCAGTCATTATTCAAATCTGTTTGTATTCAGACAAAAACCCCAGCCAGCCTGTAAGGATTAAATGTCATCTCATCTAGTTGCTACAAAACTGTGCACAGTACCTTGCACTTGTTCATTAGGGATCGAGGCCAGGTTTCCTCCTAAATTCATGCAAGCTGTTCTTGCAGCATGCCAAGTAACACGTTCCTCTTCTGTAGATCCAAATATTTTGTAACACTAAAATATGAACAAATTCTCTATATATATTATCTTCACTCCAATATCTCTCTATTGATAATCACAGTTTTAAACAGAGCAGGATGGAGAAAAGGCAGTAAAATAATGCATTTATCTGAAAAAATACATTCAACTTTCAATGAGCTCTTGTGTTAGTCCTGGTTCTATAGAAAATTAAAGTCTCACTAAAGTGTTTTGCTCAACAGCTAGATTTGATCTGAAATCCCTAGAAAATGAGCAAATCCTGACTTTTCTATAGACAGCTAACAGTGCTAAGTAATGCATGACTGATCTTAGTCTGCCTAATCATTAATTTATTTTACAACACATACCATGTTAGTAAAGCTAAGGAAGACAAAATGTAGTCAGTAAAAAACATTATGGTTTGGTCAAAAAACACCAAGATCAAGGCATCAATACTTTAGGAATTCTGACTAAATGTGTATAAAAACATTTGAAGAGCTGACTAGAGAATTGTCTTTCATCAACTGCAACTGAATTTGCTTCATTAGAAGCATCAGAAAAGCACTTTTCCTGCAAAACAATGGTTAGGCAAACAAAGAAAAGCGTGCATGTGTCAGCTCTCTGCATAAAAATAACTACATATTGTATAAATAAGAAACAGTATGATTTAAAAATTCCCTTGTTTTCTATTTAATGCTTTGCCAGACATCCAGCATAGATCGTATTTGTTATGGTACCTTGTTACGAAAAGAAAGCCAAGCTGGACGACATCCTCTTGGACTTGAAAATGTTGTTGGAGGAACAGTTGAATTAATGGAACTGTTGTGCCTTTCACATATGTAGGGATTTGGATAGCCACAGTTTATATCATTCCAAAATCCTGAGTGTAAGATAAATGGGGAACTGGATGACACCACATCTCAAGTCAGTTAATGGAAATCAATTTCACTCATTCTCACATACAGTGCTTTTAGTTGAAAGATAAGATCAAAGCTGTCTCTCAGGTTATTATCATTCAATATAAGTGTCTTGAAAAAATATGTCACTTTATGCACGCTGTAATTACAGAATGTTAAAAGCTTTGTAGAACAAGGCAATAGAAATTTCATAGTGACAATTAGGTCAATTTTAATAAAAAATATAAACCAGCAATCACAATCACAGACCTCTGGCCACAGACCTCTATCAGATCTTCCCCATGCTAGGCTTCAGGTAAGCACAAGAGTATGAAACTATTTAGTCCTGTAAGTAATACTATGGTCTACTACAATTATTTTTCATAAATGAGAAAAAAAAAACCAAAAAAAAAAACAGGAGGAAGGGGTGCTTCTCAGAAGAAAAAAAAATGTTGTGATGCAAACAGACAAATAATGAAATTCATGAAAGAACATACAAAACTCACCTAAATTCTTATACATAACGACACAGTTTTCATCATTATTTGCAAAGTTAGGTTCATGTGGTGCCCATGCCAAATAATTCACTGGAGTGCCATCCATCCAGCTTAAGAAAAACAATCCAACAAAATGCTTCTTTAGCATAAAATAGAACTTCTTCCATGTTAAAAAAGCAACTTTTTAATATGCTTAATATAGCTGCTTATAGTAAAATGTACAAGGTTTTTTGACCAAATTGCCTCTTTACTAGTTGCACTAAATTACTCTCTGCTCAAAGACATACAATGTAAAATACAAACACTGGAAAAACTGAACATCCATGTAGATTAAGCAATGAAGAAGAAAATTGTAACCAGGAAAATTATTAGGACACATCTTTCTAGTGGTCTGCAAGTGACAGAGGTGCCCAGGTTCATCCTTCAGACACATTCACAAGGTACTTAAAAGTATTTTCATCTTAGGATCCCTACAAAACCAGCAAGACAGAAACACCTCCTTTTCAGAGGCTCACCTAACATCCTAATTATCCACTGGAGGTCCCTCATTGTTACTGTGAACTATAAGGAGAACTGAGAACTACTAGGCATCTATCCAGGCACTTCAAACACAGACTGAACTGAATCCAGGCCTAAATAAACATCACATGTCAAAATCAATATGGTGCTGCATACTGACATTCAGAAAGGCTTTCAGAAAACCTGCTTGACCTCACAGTGCAACATGTATAATTATTCTAGAAAAAAAAATAGGTTTCATTTGTTCCTTTATTAGAGTCTGTTCTCAACTGTTAAGTATGGGGTAAAAGAACATTTTTACCTACAAAAAGTCTTATATATTTACAGTTAGAACATCTACTTATATTTTCAGTATGAATCACATAATAAAGGAAACTAGGATTCCTGAATAAAAATTCAAAATATATTAGCTGCAGTGTAATTTTTTGTCTAGTTTTGAGCAAATTCTATTTAGGAAACATGCAGCATTTCTTCTGGATAATCTAGAGCTAAATTAAGATGCAATTAAACCACTTGGGAATATAATAAGTTTTAAATTATGTCTCAAAACTGGGTATGACCTACCTCGTACGTTGGTCAATACTCAGTTGTAAACCAATGAAATATGCATCCTCTTTGCCATTTTTCAATATCTAGAATGCAAAAATTAAAATTGTACAAATGCCTTCTATTGTCATATAAACCTATTATGCTACTGATGAGTAATATACCTCTAACTGACAGAGGATATTAACTGGATACATTCTGTAGCTACAACATTTAAGGTAAAGCAGCTCACAGCTGACAAGTCCACAGTAAAATTTCACAACTGGCCAAAAGGTGCGGCCACTGTAACACTTCTCACATATTACTTGAAAGCCACTGAAATCTGCACCTATTGCACAGTCTCTGCAGTGGACTTTATCTGATTAATTCCTCGCAAAGACAAGCCCCTTCCTACATTTTGGATGTAAATTGATGCATGTCCTTGTGTCCTCTCACTGTCATTCTTCAGCCAGCTCAGGAAATGTTCTATGTCGTTCAAATGTAACTTTTAAGCACATTCCTGATTAAAAATAAGTTAGCCTCAGCCAGCATAAGAAGCAAACAATTCCAATGATACAGGAAACAGGATTTCAAACCTCTTTCTCATGGCAGAATCCATGTCCCAGTTTCTTCTCTCTCCATAATTATATTCTCACAATAAGGAGGCAAAGGAGCAAACTTGAGGACCAAAACTTGAGGACCAACTTGAGGACTGCTAGGTAGACTATAGCCCAGATAAACAGATAAGATCTAAATCCAATGTTCTGAGTGTTGCATTAAGTCAACTGCTGCTTTGATCCACTGCTTAAGCTATCCTACACAATTATAACTCATCAGTGCAATACTTTTTGCTAAAATGAAGCCACAGATGCCTTAAAAGTTAGCATGAGTTTGATCTTCATACTAGTCTGGCTTAGTGTAACTGCACTTCAACTTCACTATCAAAACTTGTAGGGAGAACACCATAGTGAAAAGGATCTGTGCCCATGCTCACTTGTTTTGGATGGTTTATTCCATAGTATTAATGATTTTTCTTACATATCGCCAGAGGAACTTTCTTTCACTTTCACTCTCAATGACAGAAAGGTCTCCAAAGTTCTTTTTGCAGAACTCACGACCTTCTTCCATAGGAACAGTCTCCGTGCTGAAATAGTACTGTTTGTCATCGTGTATAATCCATCCATCCTCAGTAGTCCTGTATTCTGTAAGATAATTGCCAAGCTAACTATTCTGCTCCTGAGATACAAGATTCCTCCTTAATAAAATTTTAACAATGATTTGAACACACAAAGAGCAATAGCAGTAACACCTACCAGGTGCAGGAGATTCTGTTGGTTCAGGCTTCACACTTGCCCCTGTGAGAAAAAAATATTTATTATGATTGCATACTTTCTGTCTGAAAAGAAGATATTTACTGTGACTGACACGCATGTTTTAATACTGACATTGATTTTCACGGTTAGCAATGGATTTAACACCAAAATGTAAAAGGAACTAAATAACTTAAATATCTTATTTTTGGTACAATATACAATTTTAAATATGTAGTCTTGTTCCCTGAGGCTAGTCCTTACATTCAAAGTATTATAAATACCTTGAACTTTACCTGAATCAAGTAATTATTTTACTCATTGAAAGCAGTAAACCTTATGTCCCAAAGCATTAACTCTGTAAAGACAGTTGTCCTGGATCTGCATCTCTCTATTTTCCCCTGGCCACAAATACTTGAATTCTGACTTAAACCAGAAGCAGCAGGAATGCAGGCTGGGTTATCACTGAATGGGGTGCCCTAACTACTGCAGGGTGAGGTTCTTCCATCTTTCTCTGGTTGAGGGTAACTTCTACCTTGATCTTACAAATTTCCGTAGATAAAATCTCACTGGAAAAGATCTCAAGAAATTAATTGGTCCTTAATGAAAAGAAAAACTTTAGACTAAAGAATTCCCATTTGTTTTTGCTATGGCATCATGGAGATGGGATCTTGGATGTCATCATTAGTATCTCAGGAAAACAATTTATTATACAGAAAAGCTCTGTCAGTTTAGGCTTACCAATTAGTTTTGTACTAAAATGTAATCTCACTAGTAATGACATTTATTAAGAAAATCTATGCCTAAGAAATTTTCTCACCAATAACAGGCAGACCTGATATTTATTGTCAATAATCTAATGCAACATCTTTATTTTTCTCCTCTCCATCCCACTGTAAGAATGCAGTAAAGCACTTAAATGTGCTGCACTTTCTAAAAGCTCAAAGGTAGATAGATGCACTGCTAGTGAAACTCAAGTGTTCCCTAAATTATAAACATTGTCTTGATATCTTCAGTAAATAAAAAGCATCCGAACACTTATCTCATGAGAATTTAGCAAGTAATCAACATGTGAATATAGAAATAAAGTATCTTGAAACCAGGCTCCATCCTCAAATTACACATTCTTAGCAGAAAAAAAAGCCCCTGAGGCAAGTGAAGGAGAGAACTATTCTTATAAAGAGGTTTTGAAATTTTTTATTTCTTAAAATTAAAGTAAAAATCAACTGAGAATATCTTCTTATTACACTAATATACAGGAGTAAGCAATACCTTTTCTTATTTGGCAAATCCATCCATACATATAATCACAGTGCCTGTCATTCCAAAGCATGCTGGAATCACCACTGATCTCTGTACAAAGTTCAACTCCTTGATAATTATTTGGTTCTCCAAAGCCCCAGTTTTCATACCTCACCTATGACAGAAGAAGTTTTGTGAAGATTGTTATATGAAAATAAAGTAAGGGAGAGAGGGAGGAGACAGCATCAAAGCACAGACCTACAAATTGTTCCTATTGTCAGGTTAAAAACTTAGGAGGAAATGAGAATCCTCCTGTGTAAATGCTGAAATTTCAAACTTTTTCAGACTGCAAATGGATTGCAGTTTAGGAAACAACTTGTTGCAGATATGAGCAAAGAAAAGAACAGCTAAAGAAGGACTATTTTATACAAAAAATCCTCGCATTCATAAGAATATCCTTTTAGTCTGCATGTGTTTAGTTTCCTTGTTGATTCCATGTGTGTGTCTTCTTATCAAAAATCAGCATGTTTTATACAAAATATCAAGCCATGAAATTGATATTCATTAGCTTTCTTAAAGAGTGCACAATTCAGAGGGTTATGATTAAGCATAAAATACACAGAAACACATACACTACACATAAATAAGAAACACAGGGAATGCAAAATAACAGCTGTGGAAAAATAAAATACTCACTGGAGATCCATCACTCCAAGCAAAGCCATCATCAGGATTCAAGTAATATAAACCTATCCAGAAATTCTGGTGGTAATAGCCATTGTTTCTAAAAAAAAAAAATACCAATACTAATAAGGGCATTACAATATTTTTAACAATCTATCATTTACTACAGTTAAGAGTTCTCTAAGGATAACTTAATGCTGTTAAAAACAATAAGAACCAAGGTGGAAATAAATTAAAATACAGCTGCTTCTAGCTGTTATCATTATGCGTTAACTCAGATTGAAATACAGATCAAGAAAATTACCAGATACAACTCCTGTACATGAAGTGGCTTAATACCTTTGTATAATGGTTCACTGGCTACTGTTGCTCCATTTCTCAACTCCTCATTTTCCCTGTAAAGGCACTTACAGCTTTCAAACAGAGAGTTACTTTCTGCAGTTGAACCACATTTTAAAAATATCACCTTCAACTAATCCTTGTCTGCAAGCAGGCACATTTTACTGATTAATCTGAATATATTCAGTCAATTTGGGGCAATGAAGCATCTGAGACTTCTTCCTTACTGTAAATACACAGCTGGGATTCTAGTATGGTCATACTATTTTGCGGGGCCATGATGTTTCATTCTTACTTCTTGGTTAGCCAGGGATGTACAAGATCCTTGAGCCTCGTTTGTTCTGGTCATATTGCAAGTTAGCTTTTCATCTTATTTAGAAATCTCACACCCGTTTTTGTAGTTCAGGGACTTACTAATCTTATTTACCTTGCTTATGTAAGAAAAAAATTAATCTGAAGTTGCCTCTGCTTTTTTATTAGTTCATAAAATTGACCCAAAAAAATCAACATATTACCCAGATTTAATAAACTATTACCATTTTTGTACACTTACATGAAAACTGGCATCTGTAGAAATTTTATAATATCAACAACTCCACAGTAAATAGTTTTACTTCAGATGATAGATGTTGCCTTAACTAGATATCTTGCCCATGCAATTTCGGCACCAGCTTTTGCGGTAATTGCTGCTAGTCATACAACTACTTCATCAGCTCTACGCTTTTGCTGTTTGTTTGACACAGGCAGGGAATGTAAACTAGCTTATACAGAAGTAAACGCATAAACACCTAAGAAGAAATATTTCAGAAAGCTCCAGAGGCTGATGGAAGTGACCTGCTGGCCCCCGCGGATACTCACGCGATGGAGTGCCATATCACGAACTGCTCCTCTCTGCCATTAATGGAGGCCAGATCTCCTCCTATGGATCGGCAGAACTCCTGCGATTCCAGCCACGTCTTCTTGTGCTCTGCTCTGGAGAAAGGCTTAAGAAACCATTTTGACATCAGACAAAACAGACCATATAGAGCACAAGATCAAGAAATATCAGTTACCCAGAAGGAACTGATTTACAATTATACTCTGTGGGGATTACAAAAACTCTGAGTACAGGGCTTAGGAGTGTTCTTCTCTGTGAAACACAGGCTTGGAATCAACTCTGTAAGTCAAGTTAGCACATTGCATTGCTGATAGGAGTGTCTACTACAAGACAACCACCAGACCACAAAATTATCTGAACTGGAATTTAAGAACAAAAGGTCAAACCTGAAGATTAGTCTTTAATAGAATAAACAAAACCATGAGCATTTCAGTAGAAAGGAAGAAAACTTCTACATATAATCTGGAAAAAAGATTATGAAACAATAGGACACACATATGTGTCCCAGTTTTTATTGGGATCACAGAATATTCTGAGTTGTAAGGATCATCAAGTCCAACTCTTAAGCAAATGGCCCATAAAGGGATCAAACCTGCAACCTTGGCATTATAAGCACTATGCTCTGGCAAACTGAGGTAATCACATGTATGTGAAGCAAACAGAAACTACCTTAATGCAGAAATAACCAACATACTTACTTTGAAACAGAAGCTAATACGATTGTTTGAGTCCCAGCCTTCTGGACACCGGGGCATAGGAGTTGTTGTGGGAACAGGTGGAAGTGTCACTCCTTCTGCCCACACTTTGCATATGAACTTTGCCTTTTCTTCACATTTTATTACATCCCATAATCCACCTGCTATTCCAGTCCTCATGGCAACACAGCCTGGCTTTCTTCCTGATTGTAAACAGGAATGTATACAAATGCCATTTAGCATGTTACAAGAAGGTAGAAAATTTCATATTCTATCCTGGCAGAAATAAAGTTGTTGTACAGAGTCAAAAACATTTCTAATGTTAGAACAGGTCCCCGGGAGTACCACAGAAATGATCAGAAGGCTGGAACACCTCTCCTACAAAGAGAGGCTTAGGTAGTGGGGTTGTTCAGCCTGGAGAACAGAAGACTCCAGGGAAACATTACCATGACTACTCAATATTTAAATAGTGCTTATAAGGTGAAGAAAGACTTTTTACCAGGGCTCATAGTGACAGAACAAGAGACAATCATTTTAAAATTAAATAAGGTAGCTTCAGATTGGGCATAAGGAATGATTTTTTTTTATTATGAATGTAGTGAGTAAGTGGAACAGGTTGCCCAGAGAAGCTGTAGAAGCCCCATTCATGAAAGATATCAAGATCAGGTTGGACTTGAATTTGAGCAACCTGGTCTAGTGAAAGGTGTCCATGGCAGCGGGTGGGGATTTGGTCATCTTGAAATGTTCCTTCAACACAAACCATTCTGTGATTCTATGATTCTAATTCATGAAGAGAAAAAAGGCAAAAAATCTGTTGTTCATCCACTCTGAAATACTGAATTATGCCTCACAGCAAATCACCTGCAGTGACTGACTCTAGCTAGATCATAACCTTAGATCCAAGAAATTCTCCCCTAAAACTGAATGTAGTTAGAGCTAGTTTCTCAATTTTTTTTAATTTGACTTAAAATTTTCAAGAACTAACTAGGGATATATAAGCCTAAATAGCCTTACATTCAATTCATACAGATCATTCAAATCAGCAATTAAGTATTGAAATTAAACAGAATCAGAGGACCTCCTGAAAGGTATATGCGATGTACCAGAACTTTGAGCACCAATAACTACCTCCTTTCTGACGTGATCATGTCAGATTAAATGGCCTCCCCTTGTTATATTTCGGCCCTCTTGTCCTACCTTACAATCTCATTTTCTCTAGGACTCAGAGAGGCTTCATGCATGCTGATATCCCACACACTCAGAATGTGCAGTGAATGAGTGTGCCATGAGATATGGCTGAACAGGCAGGACTTGCAAGGAGGGTCACTACACCTGCCGAAATTGCTCCTCCAGAGCAGCAGAGGCACAGACTTCCCCAGAACAGTTGCAAATCAGAAACTTGATCTCAATGAAAAGTTTCTTCCCAAACTCATACTAAAAACTCATTTCAGCACTAGGCAGGAACTTAGCAGCCACGCTGGATTCTTGGGGAGAGCAGCCCAATGTATTTGAAAGCCACTGGCCATTATGTCATCAAGAGAGCACTAAGGAAAAATCTTCAAGTAGTGAGTGACTTATTCCAGGCCTTAGACCCATTAAACAGCACAGAGTCATACCTACCAGGCATTTCAGAATTCCAGTGTGCAAATAAGACAGATTCACCATTAGACCACTTGAATGTTCCCTTTTCTTCTACATCTGAAAGTCCAATCCAAAAGTATCTTTCCCTTTTCAGCCCAACCAGGCTGGTCAAATATGCTTGTTCATATCTGTTAAAAAGAAATCAGTCAATAAATGAATACTGTTAAATTTATTTTTTAAAGTTGCCAATGGTTTGTTATTTTCTCAGAATTACAGCTGCACCTTCTTGAAAGCATAGCTTGAATGGATTTTATTCAGCAAAGAATATAACAAAACCATTAAATAATAGATACTTTGTAAGCTTCAATATCAGAGTATCAGATGCCCAGTGAATGAGATGGCCTAATCATGGACTGACAGGAAATTGGTGGTAAAGAAGAAACTTGACATGCCTTATGTTTTATACCACTTATTTTGTGAGTTTCTAGTACTCTTGTATTTTATTACTTCTTGCTTCAGACAAATCCAAAACTGAAAAAGGAATCTCAGCATTACCGAAGTTACAAAAAGTAGAGGCTAAAGTAGTATGATACTAAATTTTAAAACTAAGGAACACTGTAAATTAGATCCAATGATTGGGCAAGACTAGTTATATTTAGCAAAGAAACCTATGTAGAGGTAAAACCTGTCATAGTTCACGGATGTTAAAACAAACAGCTCTTAAGAAATCAGAGCAAATAAAAAAAGTCTCCTCCTAACAAGGTGTAGTCAGAAGGCCACATTAATGTTAAAACATTTTTATGGCAGCTGCAGTGCTATGCTTATAGAGCTACCATTCATGACAGCTGGAGTTTTCACAGTAGAACATATCAATTTTGATTATATAGAAACAAATAAGAGATTGTGTAAAGCATCAAGTCATCTGCAAGAAAAATATTTTGTTTCTTAAACTTTTTTATTTTTTCTATATTTCACATAGAGCAATGTGCATCTCTTCTCCAGAAATTTTACACACATTGAACCCTGGCTGCATTGTGACAGATTTTCAGGTACCAAGTGCTTTACATAATTTGATTTCTCACTTAATTTTTTAAAAGTACCTCAATTCAAAAACCAGATAGTTGAAAATTATATCCTCTTGCTCATTTGTACTACCCTTTGGAAGGAATTCAGAGCCATATCTCTCCATTTAATAATCAAAATTGGATTCCATATTCCTTACTCAAGTTAGTCACCACAATTAAGAAGTAGAAGATATAGTTCTACTTTTTATTTGACAAAACCATCTATATCGATACCGATTTCACAACCATGACCTACTTTCAGTCTAAACCAGATTCCTGGATTTGAATTTACATGTAAAAACTTTGAGAAGTTCTGTATTGACAGGTAGCTGTCCTCTGAAGCTAGATATTTGTCCAATCAGTCTGTATTCTGACATGCAGGTGATGCTAGAAGTTGAATCTTCATCTGATCCCCTCAGAAAAATAAACGTTTACATACCTGTCTTCAACTGTTGCTAAAAAAGCCTGATGTCCTCCACAGGTTTGATTTGCTTGAGAAAATGTTACAAATGTATTTCCAATGAAGTAACAATAAAAACCATGTCTTTTCCAGCCCTGTCAAAATAAATGTGAAGTGATCACAGGTAGGAAAGGGAACCAACAAAACAGAAAACTGATTTATCCACCAGTACCTAACCACTAGACAAAGGAACAATGTAACTGAAAAAGTCAGAGTGGAAGCAGGCAGGATCAAAGCTTTTTAGAATTTTGTTTCAAAAAACAATTTTTCATATCTAACGAATTTTCAATCAATGTATTCCACTCACAAAGGGATGAGAGGCTTTGCAGTGCAACTTTTGTGCCCAGAACAAGATTATAACCAGCACATAGGCATCATGAAATCACGAGGACAGTCTTGAAAAGCAAACTTCAGCTTGAATTTTCAGAAAGGGAATGACACCTTAAACAAATTTCTTTATTCTTAGCTAACATTAAAACTCACTCCCAAAGTTTTATCATTCAAATATCATTTACTCAGGAACAAACAGTCAAGAGAAGGTTACTTTTTCATTTCTCACTTTAGAGAGACTTTTTTTTTCTACAAGCATGCACTTAGTTCTGTAGGCAATGGTAACATCCATAAGTATGAGGAACCCTTTATTTCCTCCAACACTTGTAACGAGTCCAAGTACTCTGTACAAATACTGGGAATAATCATCAAAGACTTTCTCTGAAGCTATGTAAAGCAGACTTGGAAGAAAAGGCAATTTCTTCAAGGAAAACAAATACTCAATAAGATTTCCTCTGACATAATACATTTCAGCAATACTGTAATTACTAGGTGTTATGTCATTAGAAAGCAAGCAAGTAAAAATAGATCTTCTGACAATTCACAAGAAGCACAATAGATTCATTTTATTTGGCCTTTGGCAATAGTTATTCAAAGCAGAGAGCAGTGCCAAAGACAACAGCAAAGCCTGAAAACAGTGTTTAGACAGGGACACCCTTCATGCTATGAACAATTTTGTAGAAAACTGTAGCCAGAGCTGAAGTGCAGCTGATGGTACAGGCAAACTCTTTAGGGAAGCTTGAATGTCAATCAAGGATAAATGGTCTGCTGCAGGGATAATAGGTTTGAGATTTGGTTTAAGTTCTGGAAAAAGTGAGTATTAAGAGCCAAATGACAGATTAGATTTAGTCATATTTAGTCATTCTGCCATATAAATGAGAAGGCAAATTCTTCTGATTACAATGCAACAGAACCTATTTTCCATGTTTTTTCTGCCACCTAGGTGACAGTTTCTCTTTTTTATCATTCTTAGCAGCCTATTCAGATCAGACAGCTTTTTCTTCACTTACTCTCTGGCAGCCCATGTCAATAGTTTCCTCTTCTGTAGGAGCATCTGACATAGGTTTCCTTTTACAGATGTAGCCAATTTTCTTTTCACAAGAATGGTCTGCCCAAAATCCATCCTGAACATACAAACAGAACCTCAGTGAACTGGGCTTTAATCTCAAAAAAAAAAAAAAAAAGCTGGTTTATGCGTCTAAGTATTGAATAATTTTTTGCTAGCTTTCAATGGAGAAAATATTTCATCTTAGTTCAATACTTAATTCCAACATCTTATTCCTATCTCACATCTTCTGGAGATGATTTACCTTTGACTTACACTTTATTTGATTATCTACCCTTCTGAAAAGCAATCTCTTGAGAGTGACCGCAATATAGCATCTTTACAAAGATTGCTGATTTAATAATCATATTGGAGGAAAGGGATATATCAGCTATCCCCACAGAAATACAGCTCTAACAGCAAAATAACAACACCAGAAGACTGCATTCCTTAGTTAATACTTACACAAAACTTTGAAGATGTGAAAAGTTCTTTGTCAAAGTTAGAATTAATATTCTTATTCCCCATACTGCAGGTTCTCAGAAGAAACAATGACATTCAGTGGGAATTGTACTGAAAGTAAGGAACATCACACCATGTTCCCAAAATATTTTACATACATTTTGGCTGAACAGATCAACTAAGATATTAGGAGACAAAGGGAAACTTGTGCACCATTCACCTGTGCCTTGAAGACTACACCTTTACAACTGTAATTTCGTAGCAGTTGATGGCAATGTTGTTTTTTTTTTTTTCATTTGTTTTATTCTTTCAAACTGCCCTCCCCCCCAAAAATGTAAAATAATCAAAATTAATTCCTGACTCTAAAATAGGCTGCTTCAAGCAGTAAAAACCCCATTTAAAAAAATAATTTTTATTATTTGCTCTTGCATAGAAAAAGCCCAAATGATAAATGGAATTACAAGCCAGTTTAGTCAATAGCTACGTGACTTTACCTTTCCCTTCATAACAACACAGTCCTCTTGCCTGTTGTTTGCATGAGTGGGTTCTCCACGAAGCCACTTAGTGTAGGTGACGGGTGTTCCATCGCTCCATTCAAAATACATCTGAACCTTGAGGTCATTCAACCCAATCCACAGCTCATCAGATGGCTCTAAAACATATAATTAACAATTCTGTCACATGTGAATGTGAAATTTTTTCTTTGTGTAAAAGAAAAATACTTCTTCTCAGGAAGTTGAAAAGGCAGCCAGGAAATTGGAGTTCTCAGCCTCATAGAGGCCAGACTGATTCTCATATACCCACTCCAGTCATCAGGAGAGGCCACTCACTAAAGTGGCAATAAAATAAGGGTGTTCAACTTCATAGAAAACAACAAAAATACTCCCTTTGCTGAATTATATCACAACACAATTAGGTTTAAGTTCTTTTCCTTTTCAAAACTTTTAACAAGATATGAATAAACACCTAAATAAAATATTACATCCCCTTTTCCTCCTACTTTTAGTATAGTGAAAAAATGTCCTATTTTCTAATGCTAAGACAACCGGTGATGTCTTTTAGAGCTGAAAACCAGAGTACTTGCAAGTTTTTCCATTATATGTGTTCCTATATTTTATTTCATTTCAGAGTAAAGTGACATTAATGTGGTTGTTGGATTTTTTTTCACTTTACAATTAAAGGAGTTGGCTGTTGGCTTTTGGCTTGAAATAAACTGGAGGACTGCTCAAGGAATTTACTTCATACTATCTGTTTCTGAAAGGTTTCCCATTCTGGCCAACCAAGATACTGCAAATATCGCCTTTCCAGCTGGTCACTTGAATGACAGAGTCAATTCTCTGTCCTTTCTCCTTCCCTCTCTTGACTCTCCTGCCATCATTACACCTAAGTGTGATCAGCCCTCATAGCTCATCCATAATTTCTTACCATCTCTCCACCCCTAAGCCCTCAAATCCACAGGCTCCATTTTCAAACACACACCTTTACCCTTTCTTGCAGACTGCATTTTATGCTCAGAAGACCCCCAAAATTACATTTCAGTACCCTTGTTTAAAGTCTCTTCTGCTAACACATTGAAAGCTGTTCCAATTCTACTGCCCATCATGCTCTCATTCCCTCGCTTGCCCACTTCCACCATGCTCTTAAATTTATTTTTTGTTCAGGTACCTCTTAAAATCTTTGTCTGTGTTTACTGAGCACTTAGCACAGCAAAGGCATTGCCCATGCTCAGAGCTCCTACAGTGGTGGGCTCACACCACAATACTATGAACAATAAACAACATTCTTTATAAAATAACTGCATCAAAGCCATGTAAATCTATGAAGTCTCTTCCTACATAACATTTTTTCCTCACTAGAAGAACTGCTGCTTTTTTTGCAATCGTCTCTAGAGCTGTATGACTAAATACCAGGAGAGTTTTTTCCAGCAATTTGTAAAGCTGCTTCCCATTCTCAGTCATGCACTGGACCACATTTGTGCCATATCACATGCTGGACTTCCGTGTAAACATCCAGAATACACTTCTTTATTCTTCATGTTCCTCTCTAAAGTTCTCCTTTGTGGGTGATGCCAACAAAAGCTCAGCTACCATGACAATATTCATCTCATTGTACCCCTTCTTCCTTTGTTTATCATGGGACTGTGAATTGTTTGGCACAAAGATAGACTTTTGTTCTTTCTGTACAACAGTGGTCTGATGCCGACAAGATTTTTCTAGGCACTGCAATACATGGTGTTCTCCTCTCAGCGGTGAACAAGGGTAATCCGACACAGTCATAAATTGTCATAAAAGGCTTCTTTAGCTGTTCCAGTTTTACTCCTCTGAGAAGAATGCTTTCAAAATAGTCTGTTGCCGCTAGTGCGTCATTTGTGAGAAGCCTCGTTTCCTTCAGGATTATTTGCCTTTCAAAAACACTCAATTTTACAAAAACAGAACAGCAGTCAGTTCAGGAAAGGTCTTTGAAGGAGGTATCAAACTATGAAATAACCTACTTTGCATATGCATATGTATGAAAATACAACTCGTTTCCGTTAGAACCTAACTTCTATCAAATGTCCTAATGTCTCATCAAGAGGTCCCGCCTTTCATAAGAATATCTTTTGAAAGAGTAAAAGTTTCATGAAAAAAACAAGTCACTTTTTCAGGAATGTGAATATAAGCACAAGTTGCTGTGGAGGTAGCTAGGATACAAAAATAAAGCATATCAGCTGTTTTATGATTTCCACTCCAGGACTCCTGCTATGCTGCAGCTCAAAGCACATAGCTACACTTTAAGTGAAGGATAAACTAACTCATCTTTACCTGGCACTGAAAGCACACATAAGATCAGTCGCTTCAAAGAAGCACATGCAGGTGTGAACCTGCTCCTTCCATCAGAAAGCAGTTAACTGCTCCTCCATGCAAGAGCAGGTTCATGTAAAGCAATAGCAACCATGAAATTGCCTCAGAGTCAGCATGGCTACATTCTCCTAATGAACACATCTTGCACCTGCAGACTAACTTGCCTTGCAATAGCTCAAATATGTGCTCACAAACCAAGCACATAAATACTGTATTTGATATTGGGCACATCTGTATCCATGTACTGGGACAGATGGATTCTTTTTTCAGGAGGAACACAACCAGCATGACTTGAAACATAAGGACATGGCAGTGTTAATAATAGGACACAGATCTTCCCAAACTGTCTTGGATCAGCAGACTTTGCTTACCCCCATTTATTTTTGAAGATATATTGTAAAATACTTTTACAATATACTTATGAAAAAGTTTTAAATTGCTTTAACCTATGTAAAAGAAGAAAGGAAGGAGAAACAGACCCTAAGAAATAGGAGTTTGGAGATAATGCAATTTGCATCATTGACCACAGCTTTTTTGTGGCAGTAAAGCCTGTTTGGGTTTTGTGCTCCTATTCTGTGTTTTGTTTTCTCTGATTTTTTAATTTAGAACTTAAGTCCTTTTGTGCTCTGTGGTCAGGACAATTATAGGATATTATTATATCCTAGTCTGTGTTTTTATTTCTTCTGATTTTTTTTTAAATTTAAAATTTAACTCCTTCTGCACCCTATGATCAGGACAGTCTCCTCATTTTATTAACAGGTAAGACACAGTCAAAACACCTTCTCTACTTAGTATATATAGATATGTTATTGTGAAAAAATACTCACGGTATCCAAGTTGAGAAATAACAAAGCTGTATTCTTCAACATTATGAATGCTTGCCAGATCTCCATCCTCTTTCCTGCAAGATGTTAAGGCATCTTTCCATATTTTGGGATCCCTATGAATTATGTAACAGTGACCAGCATATGACATCCATTGGTCAGGACACCTAATAGGCACATTAGTCTCTGAAAAGAAAAATTGCCATGAAGAGTTTCAGAATTCTGTTCTTAACTAAAGACTAAACAACACATCAGAAAATATTTAATAAAAAAAAATTAGTTATATATTCACAGAGAACAGCAGAGATGAAAAATATGTGCAGTGATAAAAATCTGTGTCAATAACTGAAAGTTGAAACTTCCACACTTAAAGAATACTACAGTTGCAAACAAGTGCTTGCAATTTGAGGAAAGATAATTAAAGACAGTTTTGTCTTTTGTACACATATCTATGTGCATACTAAAATGTAAGGTCTGCAGAGTGGTGCTTTATAATTTTTCTACACTGATGTCAACACCTCTCTTTAACCCCCGCCGTGCCATATGTTAAGAACCTGACTTTACAATACATATTTATGAGAATAATTATTTTTCAAAAAAACTTAGGCACTTTATGGATTAGCCCATCTGCTAGACTACTGAAAGAAATAACTGATTAGACATAACCCTAAGAGAACCCAAATAAGACTACAACATTTAGGAATCCTTTTCAGAAGCTTAACTGAGAAAATTATGTTGTCTAAAGAAATGATTTACGCTTAAAACTTTCTTTCAGAAGCTCAGTAGACGAGCACCAGGGTATTGCCAACAAACACATTACTGTTCAGCAAACAATTCAACCTTGGGAGGAGTACCACCTGAACATAAAATAAACAGAGTATTGCTGTTTTAGAAACAAATTGTGATTCTTGCAGCTCTTTATTTATAATAAGCAGATGGGTTTAGCAAACACCAATATATAGAGTAGTACAAGGAGAGCAGGTTTCCAGAAATTTTGCTGGCAAAAAAAACTTGTATATATCAAAAGAAGGAGCAATGTGCTTGTTTAACAGTGTGATGTATCCTGTAGAAATGTTTAAATAGGCACCCAAACTCATGACCAGTCAGGCCCTTACTGCAGGCACATAGCTGTTTCAACTGGATGATACTGATGATCAATAGATACTTAGTGTCACAACACACATTTCTATTATAAACAGTATCTGCTCTTTCAGACCTGTGTCTAAAGTGCTAGCATGTTCTCACAAAGTTCTAGTAAACCTAAACTTTTTTCCCCAGGACAAGGGGCTCAATGTTTGGTCAGAGACATATCAAGTCTGCCAAAGGTGAGGAAAAGGTGAAATAGAGGGTGGGGGAACCCCAGGAAAACAAATTGAATGTACTGGTGATGTTGGGAGAAACAAGTGAACACAGAGGTGACAAACGCTGTTGTAGAAATTAATCTGATGCTTCAGACAGCCGCCTAATCCACCTTATACCTGGTCTCAGATCTGAGCATATGCATTTTACAGTGCTCTGCCATAAATCAGAGAACACTCACCATACCCTCTCTAAACTACAAACACTGCATAGAACAGAAATCAGCAGTTAAGACATAGCCACGGAGAGTCACAAAGGTATTTGTCTCAGTGAGTCCATGAGCATCTCTTTTTCAAGTGGATGCAGACTGTGACAATATTACTCACTAAACACTAAAGCAGCTATGGCAGAACAGAAAAACTTTTGCTTGTAGGCCCAGTAACAAGAGGGAACTTGTTGCAGGCCACAAAAAAAGACAAAAAAAATCTGTCAATGGTCTAGTTTCTTTGGTGTAAGTCTTATTGAGTTACATTGCTGGGGATTTCTTAGTACAAGAAACTCTTCAGTTCTTCATTTCAGCTACTCAGCAAAAATTAACTTCGTGCTTCCCCATTCTACTTTTAAAGAGACTACTAGACAACTCAAAGCCATCCAGTTTACTTTTTCCTCCTAATGGAAACAAGTACTACTCCCTGGACATCATTTCACTTAAACAAAAAAAGCAATGCAAATTGTCACAAATAAAAGATAAAAGATAATATTACATTAACATTCAAACAATATTATTCCAAATGTCAAGCTGATAAATTTATTGGCCTGTAATTGTAGAATAGTTATTCCTCAGAGAGCAAGTACTCTTGTGAAGCCGACTTTCTTGTAAGCTTGAATTTCTGAAGTCTGAAAAATCTCACACTGCTTGACTTGTGTGCCTAAAGGGGTGAAAGCACTAGCTGAAGTCAGTCTCATGATTTAGACATTCAAATTCCTCTCTTAGACCTATCCTATATGGCCTGATAAGACAGAGATACACAGCAATAACAGTAAGAGCATTTATTTTTCCTAACTGAATATTTAAAGAAACATTTGTAAACAGTACTTTAGGATCACCACACTTTGTTGGCTTGGGATGAAATCTACTTTGGCAGTCACTTCGTGAAGGTAGATAAACAGCCTTTCCTTTCAGTATTTTGAATTTGAAATTAATACATTTATATTAATATACTTTGTTGGGCTACAGAACAAATGTTCTGTAGTCCAAAGATACTTTTATGTACAACATGATGTGGCCCCCTGCTGGAAAAAAATATTTTGTTACAAGAAGCATAAAACAAAAACCCAAAACAATCCTGCAGATGCTTGCTTTGTGAAAATCCATCTGTAATGAAAACAAATAGTCTGTAAAGATTTTTCCCCACGTTGTTTTGAACACAAGCATGATTACATTCTGTTGTAAAATGTTCCTCTGTCTCACATACTGCTCTGTTAGACACAATTATAACTTCTAGTGTTAAAATTTCAAAGGCTTTTCTTTGTGTTTAGTGTCAGGTGAACAACTAAGTGCATGTATGAAGCTGCAATTAATTTATTTCTTAACTCGGGAAAACATAATCTGCCATGAGTTTTCCTTTACACCTTTAGAAGCTGAGGGCACCTAAAACCTTGCATGACTCCATGCTTACTCCTTTTATTACTTCCCCCTGTGGGACATTTTGGAAAATATTAAGTGAACTGCTGCCAATCTCTGGTTTATCTGTCACAGTGTTTACTCAGCAATTTCTGTTTAATTGAAAACTTTTTTCTCTTCCTTCAAATTGCTGGTAAACTGGAGGGTGGGGGTGGGGGTTAGGAACAAAAGCCAAATGCAAAAGAGACTAATGACCATTAGACACACACCTCCCTCCAAACAAAACCCCTGAATTTAAATATAAATAATATAGCAGCCAGTCTTAAACTGATAGTATATTTATAGGCATCAGTGTTTCAGAGCTGATGTATGAAATCTGAAAAGCTGAGCAGTAGCCAGCAAAACAACCTAAAACAACCTATATAAATTAAACTATATGGGTATCACCTGTATACAAATACTAACGAAACTTTACACCTTAAATTAAGAAATAATTTTAACATGCATTGAAATCCTTCTCAGCTAAGGCAATGAATGTACTTGATTTCAACACCAAATCACCAATTAAATTAATTAATATGTATTTCAATATCTAATTATCAGGACACTAGCTCATTCTTGTGGTTTTTTCTCTTAGCAACAAAGCAAAAAAAAATGAGGCAGAACTCTCTGTCCTACATGTTTTTAACAGGACTGATTCTATATTGGCAAAAGCAGAAAAATATTAAAAAGCATCAACTGTTTTTTAAGCCAAATATCAAACACTGATTTTCCAAAACACCTGCTTTGCAATTAGTGATACATATTATGAACTGGAAATCTAGTTCCAGTTTAGCCTTTTGCTTCTAAAGCCTATACAAAATAATATCAGTGGATTTAAGAGATACAGTTATGACATAGAAAAAGAAAGGAACCCAGAAAGAACAGGAAGAAGGAGTGATGAAACAAAGCAGTAAGTTACAAGATGTTTATAGTACACAGAGAGATAATTAGGAAAGAGGTCAAAATAAATCTTATCCCTCTTCTGTCTTTTTTAAGTATGTGAGGCAAGTTCCAGAGTTACGTTTCTTCTAAAAGTGTATGTACATATATAATTTAAATAACTTCATAAAGAATTATATATGCTTTAATATGTATACAAATACATATTTTTATATTTCTATATTTATAAGATGCATAGATACATTAAAAATATCTAATTCAAAAGAATTTTAAAACATTCTTCTATTCCACTATTGACTTGCACCAACTCATAACTAGTAAAAATTACAGGAAGAAGTGGATTAGTTTCATTGTGAACATGGGGCTTCAGACAATTACATCATTTTAAAAGCATTAAGTTCCTTTTTTATTATTTTATAATCAGAATCTGACAGTTCTGCTTGGTTTTGAAAAAGAGTTAAATTGCAAAATTGTGGTGTTCTCAAGAAGACTGAAGATTATTACACAGGAAGTAAGGAGGCCAGAGCAAAAAGGAAGTATACACTGTTTACTTTTAGAGGGAATCTTGGTCAAAGCACAGTCTACAGACTCCTTTGCTTGGTTTTACCACATGCAATAACACCTATTCCAGTTGCAGATAAAAAACATTGGTCATTAAGAATTTGTCGAGGGTTTATTACCAAACCTACCTTTAGGAATAATGAAAGATTCTAAAGTAGCATTTCCTCGTTTACAAATATAGCCAAGTTTCTTATCACATTCCCAGTTCTCCCACTTAGCACCTTTGCCAGGATTCAATGCACCACAGATTTTTCCAGGTTCTGGAGAAGGATGGCCTTAAAAAACAAAAAAACCAACAAAACAAAAAACTTCCACCACAAATCTCATCAACAACAGACTATAAGCACAACATGGTTACCCTCCCAACTCTTACATTCCCTTCTGGTTCACGCTTCAACCTTAAAATGCATTAACACACAGACAACTGTGGTACTTGACAGTCCTTTAGCCTGAAGGGGGAAGTTCATTCCCTTAAGAGATAATTTTTCCACAGCATCCACAAGTTGCAAATTCATAATTTAACAGCCTCTTTACATGTCCCAAGTCCTGGTAGAAGGTATTGCAGTGTATGTGTTTATTTTCTTTGGGATTTTTCCTTTTCTAAATGAAGAATGTCTAAGCTCCAGAGGACAGTCTTTAGGTAAAAAACCTGTTCCGTAAGCTAGTCAAATTCTGTACTCAGTATAAGAAAAATAATAAGTAATTATTTTGCTGATGTGGACTTCCTGTTCATTTGTCTAAACAACATGACAACATCAGAATATTTGTATATTTTTTGTTATAGTTGGTTAGCATTAACAGTAACAAAAACACCTAGAAGAAAAGTAGAACCTGTAGAACAGAAGAAATTTCAGCAATGAACCAGGTGAACTTTTCAAGACCTATGTAGCATTATTAAACTTATCATGTTTTTTCTTTAATTTCTGGCCATACGCCACTATACTACATAATGATCATTGGTACTACACATAACAAACACAACAGAACAATATTTTTAGAGTCCAAGATTGTTCACTGAAATTTTCTTATATTATTATGATTTCATTACTTTAGATTAAATATAGTCTTATATTTGCAGTCATGTTCTAACTTCTTCCCATAGGAGAAATAGATATGCTTACTTCAAAAATGCAATTTTAAATTGTTTCATTGCACAAAGAAGTTCAGCTATTGGCAGCTAGATCACCAAAATGTCTAAGCAAAATCCGTTTTGTTTAAACATTGATAACAGTTCCATTTTTTTAAAATTTATTTATTTAGGGCTAGTGAGATGGAAGAACATGAAGTTTTCACAAATTCCCTTAAAATGTGTTAATGGGAAAACAGAGAGTTCTTAAACATCCACTGTAATGGGGATGAGCAAGAGGAGGCTGAGCCAACATAAAGTCAAGAAGGAGATAGCACAAGTATAAAGCATGTTATGTGGACATAAGAGTAGAGTATTATCTTTGAATGAAATGAAGGAATGTAAGGAGTTAAGGATGAATGGAGTCCATTTTTGTTACATCAAAACCCATCTTAACTATTTAATTCTTTACAGTACAACTGAGAGCTGTCTGCAGTTCTAACAACCATAAACAGCTCCTCTTGCTGCTTTGGCTCCATCTCACAACTGTGTTTCCCCCATTCCTCCTTGCATGCAGATTCTCATCAGTGCACTCGGACGACAGACCTATAAATATCTCCACAGCAACTTGCAGTTCATCTGTTTGCCTGTGTGCTCACTCCACTGGAGAGCTATTTATAAAGTAGTTCAATTCATTCTTCAGAGCTTGCCTGCTCAAGAAGTTTGTCCACCTAAAATGTGCTTTTGGCCTTATCTACACAAGGAAGGCCCTGGATGATATACTGGAGCATGCACTTATAGTTACTGATGATTAAATGCTCAGTGAAGATAAAGAGCATTTACACTGCAGAACTTCAGACACCTGCTTTAAATTAGCCTCCAAAAGCTCCCTGAATAGCCAGTAGGAACAAGGCAAGGGTCCTGCAAAAAACCACTATTACACAGGCACTCTGAATAGTCAACTAGAGATGCAGCCCTTCACCATGTGCACAGATGGCACAGAAACTTTTTAATGATGGCACCAGAGTTCAACACTTCAGCCAGAGCTGTGGAGTAGCTGGGCTTTTGTCAAAGTAGTCTAGCCACAGATGTTTGGTTTGATATGTGTTACTGTTGAGGGTAGGTTAATCCCAAATGAAAATGAAAAGGTATTCTTGAAGCAAATAAAAAAATAGAACAAAAACAAATTGGAAAGGAATTTGAAGAAAAGGAAAAAGCAAAAAAAAAAAACCAAAAACAAAAACACCCCACCACTGATCATTCTAATCTCACAAATGAAAACTTTTACAACACTTCTTCTGTATTCAGAAATAAAATAAATTAGGAAGATATGCAAATGAAGCGTCAACAGATGACTTAAAACTTTCCTATGGATTTTGAACCTACCATTTCCATTATGAATAATAAATTAGGCCTGGGGCATATCTTTAGCATAAGGGCCATTACTCACAGTGTTCATAACCACAATCAGAATCTTTCAGCGTCAAAACAAGCTCAATAATTGCAGGAGAATAGAGTGCTAGAAAAGATATTTGTTACACAATGACCAAATTTTTGCCTCTTGACCTGAGTAGCAATGCATTTAACCTTACCTGGAACCCAGTTTAAGTACCGAAAAGGAGCACCACCAACCCATTGCCATCCACTGTTGAAATTCAAACTGTTGAGACCAAACCAGAGAGCTGAACTCAGTGTGCGAGTCAGACCTAGGTAACGGAGACAGAGAGAGACACTGGAAGTTCACAGCAAGAGAAAACACTCCTCAAAACTTGAGAGCTGAATTCTTGTTAAGCTTTCTCCTTTTTCCTAGTATAAGTTTTAACAATTTTTAGCATTCTAGTTAAGGTGGTTATGCTAAACCTGATAAACAGATCTTACATTGGTCAGTTTAGTTTTAGAGTTTTGACATATTTAGGTTTGGAGAATTTTATTACAACAGAAAACAAAAAGACTCTGCTACCATTGATAACAAACATGAAACTTGGTTTTTCAGAATTATAAAATATTAAATGGATAAAGTTGCAGAAAAAGTCACAAAACCAAAAATCAGCTTTCTAAAATGAAAGATACAGTTTCCCAGTGTGTATTTTCTCTTCCATAAAATTAACAAGTGTGAATTTTACAGTGTAAAAAACCTGTTCTCATTTATCAAAATACATTAAAATGCAATCATTGCAAACACCATCTTTTTAACAGAATATCTTGTGCATTTTTCAGACTGATCTGATTTCAGTTCTTTAGCCAATGTTAAGTCAGACTTCAAAAAAAAAAGAGTTCAAATTTATTCCTCTAGCTCTGAAAAGCACTTAGAAATATCATGCTTATATATGGCCCTGCTGAACATTATTCATAGTCAGTACTAATCAATTGTCTATCTCTGCCCTTAGTATAACACTTAGAAGCGCAGCTGGATGCCTGCTGATTTTTTTAATTTAAGTGTGTTTCTGCATAGTTCACAGAAAATCATTGTGCAATATGCATAATTTGTTTCTGTTTCTACTGATGACATCATGCCAAGATGTTGCAGTTTAGCTGCCTTTGACACCACAACGACGGGCAGCACCTGAAGCATGGCAAACTTAAAAGGAGAGGTAGTTGACTGGAAAGAACTGGAATCTCAGACCTGGTTTTTCACCAACACATTAACATGCCCTATTACTTCTCCTGGACAAACAATTTATGGTCAGGAGAACTGAGAGCTGAGCATGACACGAAATCCTAGTAGTGCCGGGGTAGCTGTGTAATGAAGAAATGATCTTCACCTATATTTAGCAGCCATATCTATCAGTTTGCAATTAAAACAGTATTGCAATAACTACATTCTGTGTCAGCACCAGTTTGCTCCCTTGAGCACTAATTTCAACAATCATTTTCTCACAGTCATTTAAAAAACAACCCATGTTTTGATCAAATCTTTAAATTGAAAACAGAAATTTAGACAGAACAAATTGTTCATAGCATTAAAAATACATTCCTCTAAAGTGGAGAAATATGGATTTGATTGATGGACTACTAGATGGATAAGAAATTGGCTGGATGTCTGCATCTAAAAAGCTACAGTCAATGGCTTAGACTCCAAATGGAAACCAGTAACAAGTGGTGTCCCTCTAGGGTCTGTATTGGGACCAATATTATCAATATCTACGTCAGTCACATAGGGGGATTGGGTGCACCCTCAGCAAGTTTGCAGATGACACCCAGCTGAGAGGTGCGTTTGGCTCACTTGAGGGAAGCAATGGCAACTAGAGGGCATCTGACTGGCTTGAGGAGTGAGCCCACGCCAGCCACATGAAGTTCAACAAGGCCAAGCAAAGGTCCTATCCATGGGTCATGAAAATTCACAATATCAATATGGACTAGGGGATGAATGGATTGAGAGAAGCATGGCAGAGAAGGACTTCACAGATGACAAGCTGGACATGACCTGGCCATGTGCACTCACAGCCCAGAAAGCCAAATGTGTCCTGGGCTGCCTCCAAAGCAGTGTGGCCTTCAGGACGAGGGAAGGGATTCTGACCCTCAACCCTTCTCTGGGGAGAATGCTCAGAGTGCTGCATTCAGCTGTGGGGTCCCCAGCACAGGAAAAGCATGGAGTAAGTCCAGAGGAGGCAAGAAAATTCATCAGAGGGCTGAAACATCCCTCCTGTGAAGAATGGCTGACAGAGCTGGGTTTGTTTAGCCTGGAGAGGAGAAGAGACCTTATCATGGCTTTTCAATAAATTAAAAGGACTTCTAAGAAATTTGGAGGAAGACTTTTTACCAGGGCTTGTAGTGACACGACAAGGGATAATAGTTTAAAAATGGAAGAGGGTAGATTTAGATTGGATATAATGAAGGCATTTTTTACAATGTTGATGGAACAGGTTGCCCTGAGAAATTGTTGATACTCATCATTGAAAGCGTTCAAGGTAAGGTTAGATGGTACTTTGAGCAATCTAGTCAAATCCATGATGTCAGATAACATGGCAGAGAAGCTAGAATAGATGATTTTTAAATGTTCCTTTCTACCCAAACCATTCTCTAATCCTCTTATTCTACAAATTTAGAGAGTACAACATATAGCTCATGGTATAGAATATTTTATCTTTCAACTGATGTACCATATTCAAAATATTCTCTAATCTATTTAATAGATGAATCAGTGAACTATTTCATGTTTGTACACAGGTTGAGAAGGTAAAAAAGAGGACTTTCTCAATGTAGAATATAAATATATTCAAGTAAAATTTAAGAATTTTCTCATAGGAGAAGCGAGGAAAATCTTTCCAAAAACATTGAAGGAGATTGAAACTAAAAGAGAATATTTATGAGTCCTTTTGTTTATTAGTTCTTTTTCTTTTCATATTTTAGGATATACTGAAGATACAATGGCTTTAGTGAAGTAGGCAAAACTGATGACTAATACACACTACAAGAAGAGTGCAATCTTGGTATCTATATCTTTAGTTTACAAACTACTTTGCATTTTTCTGCATTCCAACATTCATTCTTTATTGCCTGCATTACTTAATTGTTGTAATTTTTATGTCACTATTAGTTTATGGCAATATTTAATCATTATAAAATAAATATTATCTGTCCTATATTTTCAGATGAATCATTCAATATAACGATTTCAATTTACTAATTACCAGAATTGAACAAATATAATTTTCACGATGGAACATCCCATATTAGTGTCACTGTTGCAATAATACACTTTTTTAAGGCAATGATGGATAATATTAACCTACCTGTCAGGTATGTTTGTTCGTGTAACTCTGTGATGCTTAATAGCTCTGCCTTCTGCTGCTGACAACTTTTTCTTGCCTGATGCCATTTCAGAGCTGTCTCAGAGTTTATCTGGTACTGGACATTTGTTAAAGGGTCCGTGTTCCACAAATCATTACTAGTAACTATAGGGAGAAATGAAAATGCTGTAACTCATCATGAAGACATAGCCAGATAAAATATACCAAAAAATTGTATAGCAAAAGTCACAAAATGTCTGAGCACTGCTATAGACAAATGGTTTGAAAGGAAACCTGAGGTTCTCTAATGTAATAGTAGATCCAGGAGAGTAGACAGGGAATTAAACAAGGTCACCGTTTTCTCTGGTGCAAAAGAATCTGCTGTTTAAGGTAATCAATTGTAAGTGGCTAAAAATGTGCTAAAAGAGTTGATTTGTGAATGTGGAGAAAAAGGCTAAAAACTTCCAGGCTGATGCTAGCTAAGGTGTATATAAAGCTGACCTTTAAACCCCAAAATTTTAAACCCCAAATTTTTTTATTAATTTGGTTCACTATGTAGAGTGGCTATGGATTTTCTTACTGTGATTATGGTAATCAGACCCAAGTGCTGAATGCAAAGCTGACATGGTCAGCATCCATCTCACATTTCCCTGAAATTCCTGATTTCTTAAGCATGTGTCTGACATAGCATGACTTTCTCCTCTGCCACATAGCCTGATTACCTGAACTTGGCACTTTAAGGCAATGCCAGTGAACCTGAACCTTGAGTACCTGAACTTGGCACTTTAAGGCAATGCCAGTGAACCTGAACCTTGAGTACCTGAACTTGGCACTTTAAGGCAATGCCAGTGAAAGCATCATCCAAAAGAACCCAACATCAGAAGTTGCCCCAGAAGGTACCACACTCTTTACACTGCTGCAGTCTCTCCTGCCTCATCTCAATTGTTTCTCCACAAACAAGCAACAGAAAACAGTGTGATCTTGATCTGCCAAAAATGGAACCTATGTGAGTTCCCAGTACTGAGCTAAATATCACATAAAGGGAATAAAGTTGCATGACTAAAGCAGAACACAGCAGAGATCACTGCATGTCTGCCAACAAGGAGAAAACAACTGAATTCCTGAAGCCTTTATCAGCTTCTCAAGTTGCAATCTGAAAAAATTGAGAGAAAGAGGTCTTATCTAAATTCAGAGTGCTCAGAATACTTCAGTCTGCAAATAGAGGGAAACAGTACAATAAACAAAACTCAAAACAAAGCAGATACATGTTAAATACCAGGAGGTCACGTACCAGTTCCACGTTTTCCTGTATTAAATCTGATTATCTATAGGTAACAAAAAGTGCCTCTTTTCACATTATCTTTATTTTAAAAAGAAATCAAATATAACCTACTGTAATAATGACATTTCTGTAAAAATGAGAACTTTTATCTAATTATCATTATCCACAAATCAGCTTCTGTCAAAAATATTTTATAACTATCAGAATCAAAACTTCTTTGCTACATTATGTTCTAAAAGACCATAAATCCCTGTGCACAAGCTTGGGATAAAATTAATATTGAAAAAATAGTAAAATCTATAATTCAGTAAAGAAAACTAGCTCTGACTTGATAGTCAGGGGTTTATAAATCTTGTGCAATTATTACAGAGAAGAGGTAAACAAGTGTTGGGCATTCATCCAACCTTCCACCTCAGTTTCCCAGTCTCATAATTTATAGCTGAGTTCCATATGGTGCCCTCTTGTAGAATTTTGGCCTTTCATAAAAATCAAACTCATTTCTAAATCTTGGAAAATTTGCTTTTAAGACATTTAAGAGTTCAAATGTCTTTGCAGAGCAGGATTTTGGAAAAGCTATATGCTATTGTTTAAAGCTTAGTTGCCCAGAGAAACAAAAAGATGAAACACTTTCCTGGAATAATATATTTTAGCACCTAAACTAAATTAATGTTAAATCACACCTGTCCTCAGTACATATGTAGAAAATTAATAAAAATCTGAACTCTACCCCTACACAGATGAATTCAGCATGCATTTATTTTCTACAGGTTTTGTTTCTGTCCTAGTCACCTGTATTTTTATGCACTGCTTAGAAGGGTTTCTGAATCTTTCACTAAATATACTGCTCTTTCATCCATCAAGAGAGACCTCAAATGACTTTTTCCCACTGGAACAGAGCCATAGGTACACGTTAAGTCACTCTCCTGATGGTCTTACACTGTGCAACTTGTTTTCTTCCCCAACCCTTTCTTTGAAGTGCAGCATAGAGTTCAAAAAGACTTGCTGTAACCTATAAAGAAGCAGCACCTCCTAGGCTACTAAAAATTGTTTGCTGTAGCAACACTGCTCGGTTCCTTTCCTTGGGGTTTAAGCTTCTGCTGTTACTGTCTCAGCATCTCTTTCTAAATCACCAAATAAAGGGTCATAATCACAATTATGTCACCTCCACTGATAAAATTTCTCTACCTCCATTGATTACAATAACTGTCACAAGTACAGTCTCATGCCCTCTTCATTTTGGAGAACATCTGAGGTGGTTTTGGTCACAATGAGAAGTGACTGGGTCAGCCACAGACATTTCACTGAAGGTCCTGGCCCCAGTATGAGCAGCTGCAATAGTTTGCATCACATGTTTTCATGCTTGCACCCTTGGTCCATTTAAGAAGACAGTTTAGGAAACAACACTTTATTCTTAGTAAATAAACTTTAACACACACAGACTTAAACATTCTATTTTAAAGGTGTTGTTGAAGTTTATTAACTTATCACACCCTCATATCTCATTCATTTCTCTTTCATAGGGATGACTAAAACTTCTGCTACCATGGCCTGTCTCTCACTAAAATATATGACCCAAACTTGAATATTTTATAGCTAGTACTGAAGAATCAGGAAGGAAACATGCAGGCAGTCAGCATAAAGCAGCTTTTTCCACAAACAGTCACTGCCATCTGAATGGATTTCCTTGAATTATGCCAAAGAATTAAACAAAATTTTAATGATGCCTCCTATTTGTTGTACTCAAATAATACTAAGCAGGGAGTATTCTTAAGTCAACTTTGCATGTGCTTTATTAATGGGATTGATATTCCCAGCATGTTTTTATTGTCTTGAAAATTATACTGGCATAGGAGAAAAAAAAAAGTGCAGTTTTTATTTGCTGAAATACTGAATGCAACATTCATGGAAATCAGGCAAGGACACCAGTATTTTGTCATCAAACCAGTTAAGATCAACCCAAACAGTTTTCTTCACATCAAAAAAAAAAAGGTACATTTTTCACCTTAGCTCTGCTTGCAATCAGCTTGAGCTTTATAGTAAAACACAATAATAAAGAAGAAAGGAGGGAAAAGTGCTACTCTTCTCATCATGACAGAAGAAGCAGCTTGTAGACAAAATGTTTAGTACATATTTTACAGAGGTCCAGAGAAAATTCATTAAAATTTAAAAGAATTCAAATACATGCAGGCATAAATTACTCCCATTTACTTAAAGGAAGATCAACATTTCTAAATAAAGTTCTGCATTTTGATAATACTGCATTTTAAACACCAAGTATACTCAAACCAGGGACTTTAGAATACAAATACTTCTAATTGAGTTAAAAGACAGAACTGAAATACAGTACACAGATTTGGGAAACACTGGGATGTACTAAAGAGTTCATGAAAGCTCCTTCATGTCTAAAGGCAACTCATTCTCCAATGTAATTTTAATTTTCAATTAAACTGTATTCTAGCTTTCAGTTCCACTTCACAGATTTCTACTTTTTGACCTTTTATATATACTACTTATGCAAATATAAGCATCTAATTTACTTTCTATTTAAGTAAACTGTGTACGTAGAGATTCCAGAATACAATTAACATACTTTCATCCAAAAATAATTGGGCAATGTTTTTTATGCTGGGTCCTATATTTGGATATTTATGTTGCTCTTAAAAGGAAAGCAGGCTAAACAGAGACATTTCAAACTGTAAAGCACATGTTATGGACATATTTCCAGGCAGCTGAGTAACAGCACATTTTGTGAATGTAAAAAGCTTACATTTCATTGGGCAAAATCCATACTTCCTGTCAACATCATAGTCCGAAGTGGTTCCACACCAGAACCAGCCATCTGATCTGCCAGCATCTGTGCAGTCAGCATACCATTTACCACCAAACTTAAAAGGAAATACACAAGGGGCTCCATTGTCATTTCCTTTCACTGTGTAGGTATCTAAGGAGACACAACAATGCAAAAATGTATAAAAATTAATAAGCATGGGATATATAGGAGTTCATCTTTATGATCCTATTAAAAATATTATAGCAAGGAAAGCTTGCCAGCTTAAAATACAACTGTACTAGAATTAGAACATTGATCATTTTACTCTAGGTCTAAGCTGATACCCACATTCACAGTGAGACAAATTTTTGTTGCTAGGGGAGATGACAACAGACCACAACTGACTGAGCTAATACAAGAACATACCCATGCTAAATTTCCCATGCATAACAATCAAAAGTATAAAACACACACCATGTTATGCCATTTGTTAAAGCAAAAAAGACTGTTGAGTGTTCTGTCAATAACCCAGTCAACTGCTGATCATTTTGGACATAGAAGAGCATGTCCATGTAAACTTGAAAGATATATGCCATAAAGTGACTCCAATACATTATGCCCAAATAAATTTTATATTTGCATCTAAAGATACTTTTTGTTTTATCAGAAACCTGACTCAAGGGAACTTATGAAAGTAACTAAAGCAGCTTTCTGTGTGTGCACATGTAATGTACATTCAGTGATGGAAGGACATACAGGGGAACTGGACTTAACAAGGATTTTTGGTGAGGTGACATACCAGGGTCATTGTCTCACAGAGCTGCTAGAAAACAGAGGAGGAAGGAATAGCAGGACATTATTACATCTCTCCCCTGCCTTCTTTCACATCATTTGCTTTGCTAGGGTTCTTCTATTCTGGCTTCTGGACAAGGACTAGTACTGCAATCAGCCATAGTGTAAACCACAGAAACTGCATCCATACCTCCCTCTGTGACCATTTCTGTTTATCAAAGAATACTAAATGGGAAGTCAAATGCTTTTCCAGATACTTATCAGGAATATATATAGAGATGAATGAATATTTATAAAGATGTATTATGCATAACTTTTTCAAATTTAACTATTTAAAAGATCTTATTCAAATTTAACAATTTAAACTATCTTATTTCTTTGTCGAACATTTTAGCACCAACTCTGAGACTCCCTTCAAACACCTAGGAAGATATCTGCAATACAGTGGAAATAAAGATATCAAGAGTGAACTAATATCTTAATGCCAGTCAATATTTGCACCCCAAGGGAAAAAAATATAATCAACAGACTGGACACTTGCACTACATCTTTCTGTACACATGTAGTAAATAGTAAAAGCTATCATCAACTGCTGTGTAATAGTTATACACATCTTTTGAATAACCACAGAATTTTTTATTCTCTCTAAATGAATCGCTACCATGCATGGTTAATCATCTATCAGCATTTTGACAAGTTTGACAAAAAACAAACTGAACTACTCTAAAAACAAAAAAAGCGCATCCACTCAAGTATTATATTATATATCCACTTAAGTATTGTTAATTTCACCTGAATTCACACTCACTGATCATTAATAAGATTAAGGAAATTCTTCTACACATATAAAATATTTTAATTATCTACACCTAAACATGAGTTTGAAAATACAGAAATTAATTTATAGAACTTTACCTTCATAGCCTCGAGAACACAGATCGTCTGTGGTTCCATAGACTTTCCACCTACTCCATAAACCAGATCCCTTGTACAGCATAATATTCCTTTCCTGTTTGTTTCCATAGTTGAAAAACAAATCTTCCCCTTGGATTGCAAAGAGAGTCTCATTTCTGCATTCCCATCGCTGAAGTTCACTAGCCTTGTCACAAGGATACAGAGTGATCGGAACCCAGTCTTTCTTCGAAGGCACTCCCAAGCACAATTTGAATGCTATGCTCATAAGCTGGTGATCTGAGACCCACCTGAATTTTTGTGACTCATTTTCTTGAACACAAGGAGCAGTAGTCACTGAATTAGAACTTAGAGCCAGTACACAGCGCTTGTGATCTTCATTATATATTAAGAAGATGCTAGTATCTGTAAGGAAAAAAACACTGGAATTATTTGGTTTGAAGTAACCTTACTTGCTATCTAAATGAAATATGAATCTGGACACTCCTCTTGGTGTGAAAATCTCATCATCTGTTTAGCAAAAGAAGGTGTGGACTTCACCTGTTGAAGTGGCTGTAGGATGCAACTAGTTCAGATGTGAGGACATTTCAACTGTTTTGTGTCAGTGAAAGCATCTACACACAAAAGTACAAGGTAGCAGAGGTGTAGACCTAGTGTCTCCTGTAGGTTTAAAGCATGGGTTAAACTGAAGAGAGAAAACACACTCATGGTGTTAATCCAAGCTGCACCCATGGGAATTACTGCAATGAGGGAGCATGGACACTCTAGAGAGCAGATCCTGACACTGAGCTCTTCAGCAGCACTGGCTCCTAGGCGTGGGGAGATGACAACAGTCACTAAGTTCTTCAGGCTCCATTTCCTCACAGCAGGGAGCTCTGTTCTCAAAAGCCCAGCTAAAATCTTTAAAGTATTAACTGAGGAGAAGGATATGTTTTTAAGCTTTATACTCAAGCTTCTTGTAGAACATATTTATTTTTCAATTCAGTCATCAGTGACTTCTTTCTTGTATCTCTCCATCATGAATGAAATACCAACAGCAGTGGGATTTGCCATCACCAGTTATGCGTCTTCATGACTTATGAAAATATACAAACTCTTCATAGCTTCCCAGGTTATTTCTCCCTCTTACTAAACAGTGCCTCATAGCATGCATTTTCACGTATTCGAGGGTGATTTCAAAATTGTAACTGCTTGAAAAGCTTTAACATCTTTTGCACTTGGATGTGCTACGAGTGTAACATTTCTGAGCCAGTCCTGCTGAAAGACAGAACATTTCTCCTCTCTGATCCACCTGAGATACATTTTAGCACAGTATCTTTATCACGCTCTTTCACATAAGGTAACAGGATGCACAACATTTTAAAGCTGTATTTTAACTGGGGTATGAGATAGGAAGGAGAAATATTAATTTATGTGACTCTGGGGATTGAAGCTATTTAAAATACTATTTATTTTAGTGTATGATTACCAAATTAAACAAATTCTATAATGGAGAAATAGTTAAGGGGAAAACAGGTTAATCACAGAAAGTCTTCCCTTCTCTGCTGAGGCTTTAATGTGGAAATTATCACATTTTTCTGCAGAAGAACAATCTGGGAACAAATAACCTCTCTCTCAGAGAAAGAGCTGACCTAGACGTATCTCATCCATAGTTCAGCTTCCTTCTCTTGTCCTTTGGCTTCCAGCTCACTGGGAAGTAATGTAAAACTGATGAGCACTGGAGGCAGAAATTGTTGTCTTTTGCCAATCTGTTTTGCTCACAGACAATACAAGGAAATGTATAATTATCACTGCTGGTGACAACTTCTTTTTATTCTGCTTTTCTACTAGCATTTAGCACAATGTTATTGTAAACTAATATATGCAGTGCTTGCAACTCTCCTTTTCCTGAAATCATGTTTAAAGTTTCTGGATAAAAGAGATGTCAAACATGTGTATAAAACACTACCTGATTTTTCAAACTGCTAAAATTGTATCTGTGGCCTAAAATAACAGTCCTTATTTTCTTGTTCTTGTGGTGTTAAAGAGAAGATGCTATTCACATGAAAAAATTATCCCTAAGTAAAAAGCCTGGATTGCTGCATCTAAGTGTGAGAGGGTGCAGAGTTTTGGCTTCAGAAATGAAGTTAAAGAGCTGAACAAAGCAGTCTGGCCAGTGGGGATGGAGAGGGAGACAAAACTTAGGCTCTCTACAATTCCAACAGTGCCTTTACAAAGCATTAGAAGGGTGTAAACCCAACACACCTGCTTATACAAGGGCATATTCCCAATGCAGGGAGTAGTACATATGCAAGCACCTAAAAGGCCAACACAGCCAAGGAGGCATCGAAAATAAGCTGACACCAAAACAGGAGAATGGAACAAGAGGTAGCAGGATGCTGGAGCAACTGTGACTGAGGCTGTAATTGCAGGATTTCCTTTCCCTCAGTGGTGCTCCTCTCTAGTCCATGGCCATCCAGCAGACTCGTAACTTAGTGCTGTATTGCTCAAGTTTACAGCTTTATTTCTGTTTATTTTGCCATCTTGCTCACTGAAGGGGATTCCCATATAACAGTATCTGTGTGAGTAATTAGATAGTCTAGAAGAAACAAGCCAGGTATTTGTGCAGCATTTCCTCTGCCCTGCCAAGTCCTCTCTGTAAACACTTGATACCACTCTTGCCAACATGACAAGCTGTATCTGTAAAATGGGCTGAGCAGAATCACACATAGCACCATTAGCTGTGTTTCACTGTTCTGCAGCAACATTTGTTATAGAGCTCTGTAACAGGTGCAGCTCTTCACTACAGATGAACCGTGGGTGGAACACTTTAAGGTCCACCACGGTGTGCTCATGAATACCACAATGTTAGTACTTTGAATTAAACCTATTTCTAACAGTAATTCATATTTTGAAACATACTCCTGGAAAGAAGGTCTTTAAAATGCATAAGAACATGCCAGGCTTAGGAAACAACTTCACCATTACCAGTGCACAACCAACCATTCAAGGAGATCTAGCATCTTTTCCCTCAAATGTCCCAACCAGATCCCAAAAGAATTTTTCTCACAGGCTTTCATTTTTCTTTACTCACCACACTGTGACTATTTGCCTATCTGTCTCTGGCCCCAAGTTGTATCTTAAGAATTGTGGCAAGCACTGCAGAATCTCACTCGTTTCCACAGTAGAGATTTCCAGAATGCCAAACTGACTTCACACTCTGCAGCATTTCCAAACCATCACAGACTACGTGAGAGTAAAAAAGGAAGTAATTTGTGAAGCCAGTGAAGTACTATCAGTGTTAAACACTAATGGAGAGCACCAGAAGAACAGACGGACCCAAAGCCAGAAGCAAAAGAGGAGAGAGCAAGGAGGCAGATGCAGGTAGGACGATTGTCTTCTCTACACAGGCTTTTGCCTACCAGATGGCCTAAACTGATTGCTGCTAGTTACACAAAGGAAGAATGGTTACAAGGCAGAGCTACAAAGATTTGCATCGCTAGATCTCAATCTAGAAAGTAGAGGACACTGAAAGGTTTTCAGAAAGGGCAGGTGCAAAACTTTCACTGAAAAGTAGCTGTGAACTGGAAATCATGGCAAATCTCAGAGTAAACGGGTACAAACTCCAGCTATCACCAAGCAACACAATTTCCCCCTGTTCTCTCACCTCTATCTATCCCAGCACCTCAGCTACCCTAATATTCCCCTATGAAAGCCATCTGTCAAAAGCAGGGCCCATCCAAGAGGGCTGGAGGACAGGCAAAGCCCCAGTACCGGGCAGAGCCCCAGTACCGGGCAGTTCTGCAAACCTCTGCGGTGAGCAGGTCTGTGAGAGAAAGCTGGGTGATGCTATTAAATCTATCAGGGACTGATCGGAACGGTGGGGGAAACTGAGGCAGCGCCGGTGACAGCCCTGTTCGGCGTCCACAGCGCCATGGGCATCCAAAAGTCCGCCCCGCCGGGCACCTCTGGATGCGGGCGAGGAAGGGGTCCCCAGGGGAGGCCGCCTCCATCAGCCGCCCGCCCGCCGCAGAGAGGCTTAAAATGGTCATGGGCTTCACCTGCGCGGACGCTCCATCCCCAAGCCCGCCGCAAGCCCCAGGTCAGGTTCGGCTCTGTGCCCGCTGTGGCCCCTCGTTTTTCGGCTCGCCTGGCCCGCACAGCCCCTGCGGGCACTTACCCAGCAGCGGAAAAGCCCGCGGGAGAAGTCCGAGGAGCAGCAGGAGCAGGGAGGGAGCCATCGCCGCGGCTCCGCCCGTGGCGCCCCGCGGCTGAGAGGAGAGGGCGTCCCGCCGGGCAGGTCCGCCGCACTTGTGAAGGGCTGGTGGATCAGGGGAAAACTCTGGGCTCCAAATGATAAGGAAATATCCTGTCACATGGGGCGTTTTGAAATAACAGGAATTCGCTGTTCAAACTTTGCTTTCCTAAGCTGATTTTTTTCCCTTAGCGGAGGAAAGAGCCTCCTTCCAGGCATGTGCAGGTGATAAAGCGGTGATAGCTGAGAGGACCGCTGCTTTTTTTTGTTGTTGCCGTCGTGTGTGGTGTTTGTTGTTTGTTGTTTTTTTTTTTTTTTCTTTTATCCCCTTTGCCACTCTGACAGCGTTGCATCTGGGTCAGTGGTTTGTCTTCCAAGACAATTAGCCAGCCCCGCTCGGAGGGAGAAGGATATCCCTCTCCTTTTCTTCTGGGGTAAGGAAAGGAGAAGGATAAGGGGTAAGAAGCTCAAGTCTCAAAGAAAACCCCTGCTGGAACGCCTGGGTTGCTCCTCAGATGGAGGACTGCAGGAGGAGCAGAGACCTACTTTTGGGAGCCCGGGATCTGGGCTGCGCCCCCGTCCCCATCACTCCTCCCCCGGGCGCCACTCCCGCCGGGAGCGGGGCGCGGCCGGGGCTCTGGGCTGCCAAAGGGGGGACGAAGGGGACGAGGAGGCTTAAGGACCGGAAGAGGCATTTTCTGAAGTCCAATAAATGAACTTCAGCCGATTTGTTTGTTTGTTTATTTATTCTACCGACAGTGATGGCACTATCTGCTGTTAGCAGGACTCAAATCTTGCTCGTGAATCAATGTGGGAAAGACAAAATCTTACCTGCTAGCTGGGTTTCGCAAGCTGAAGCACCTGCCTGGAATTAAATGATCTTTCTGAAAAGGTGCCTTTAGAGCACAGTCCGCCTTGGTGATTTTACAGCTTCTTGCTGTGCTGGATACAGAGCAGCATGCTATTTCTTTGAGATCACCACCAATATACAGTCTGAAGAGTCCTAAATGGATTGAAAACATCAGTCTTACTGTTGTTTTACATAGAGAGGCTTTTGTAACATATGGGGCTTACTGGGTGTTTTGATGGGGCATAGATGAGGCTCAGGGAGCACCTTACTGCTCTCTACAACTCCTGGAAAGAAGGGCTTAGTGCGGTGGAGGTTGGTCTCTTCTCCCAGGTGACAAGTGACAGGACAAGAGGAAATGACCTGAAGATGAACCAGGGGAGGTTTTGACCGGACATTAGGAAAATATTGTTTACTGAGAGAGTGGTCAAACACTGCAACAGGCTGTCCAGGAAAATGGTGAATAACCATCCCTGGAAGTGTTTAAAATGTGGAGATGTGCTGCTTAGAGGCATGATCTATTGGTGGGCTTGGAAGAGCTGGATTAATGTTTGGACTTGATGATCTTAGAGGTCATTTCCAACCTTAAAAATTCTATGATTCTGTGAACCTGTAAGGCATCAAACCTACCACATGTATAAAGCCTGTTGTGCAGCAGGCTGTACCCCTGTGGTGTCATGCACTTGGAAAACTTTGATAAGTATTAAAAAATCATCCAAATCCTCCTTGATGGAAGTTCTGGGTGGGAAAGTACAGCACATCCAGGGAAACACCAATATGAGATTAGTGTGGAAAGAGGCAGAGCAGAGTAAGGTATTTTGACATTATTATAAGAGGAGAAGAAACAGTGGAGATAAAAAACAAGCTTATTTGAAGTCAATGAAACTCCTGTTAACATTGGAAAGGATTCCAGCCAGGCATTTCAGCTGTGCTGGTCCTCTTGTGGGCTACGTGAGGGGAGTAAAGAGGAAGTGGTTCATAATTTCTCTTAACATCTGTAGAACCACAAAAATGTCAGGAACAGCCTGGCCCAGGGACAGGAGGTGGGAAGTATTTCAGCCACAATCAGCAATGTTCTGTATTGTTGTCTTGATGAATTGTCATGTGGGAAGCTTAATCTCTTGCTGTAGTGTATGGGAGATATTTATTTTTCCCTAATTATTTGCAAAACCCAAAAGCCCAAAAAAAATCTAGTGATAAAAGGAACAAGTCAGAAGACTCAGAAAAATGCTGCTGCCCTAATAGAACACTGCTATTTCTAAGACTATCACTGAAAGCTTGGGTATTTGTGGTATTCTTTTGGCTCAAGATAAACAGAGAAGGGAGATGCTATGTGAAATTCAGTCCCAATGCAAAAAAATTAAACTGCCACCAAAGTCTTTACATGGTTATGTGCAACAAAGGGTGCACGTAACTTAAGTGAATATATGTGTTGCACAAATAGGCAGAAAAAGGGAATTAAGTAGAGGAGTAGTGATACCTCTTTGGCTGTCAGTGGCTGTATGAAGATTGAGCTATTCTCTGAAGTGAGAGAAGAAACTGTTTCAGGCTATTCTTGGAGTTTCTCAAAACTGAACTGAACAAGATGATGAGGAACCTGATCCAAGTCAGCCATTCATTAGAGAGGAGGTCATGCTAGATGACCTCCCAAGGTCTCTTCCAACCAAAATGAGACTTCAGAAGAGCTACTTCCAAATGAAGTATTGCAGCCTCCCTTCCTGATCTGAAAACTGCCTTTTTCTCATTGTCCCTTACACTCACTGGATATATATACTGGAGGTATTACCAGTTCAAAGCCATTTTGACACAGACATATTTGATACACACCTACATGTTTATGTGTGTATATATATGTCTACACATTCCCCCTGTCTAGAGCAGCACAGGTCTTGATGAGCTTATCCACGTAGCCTTTGTGTCTCATCTGCAGCACATTCATCAGTAATTATATCTGGATCTGGCTCCCTCTTTCATTATGAATCATATATTCTGATCTGATATAGTCAACAAGAAAGATTTTCTCTCTTCTAAGACAAAAGTATTCAGCAAAGTCTCAGGCTGTAGTAATTTGAAGGCAAAAAGTTACCAAAAGCTCAATCTGCTAAATAACTAATGACAGGGTACATGTCCTAGATAGACATATGTTTTCATCTTTCCCGTGGGTAGGAAGCCAGCTGACAATTACACAGGCTAGAAAGGCTTGCATTCCTCTCAGGTCAGACCCTCTCTTCTTGTGGCACATCCAGTTCTTGCAACTGGTCATTCTTCCTGGCAAAATACGTTGAAATCCTGAAGCCACAGTGGCCCTTGGCTTTTATAGCAGACTGAAAAATGGAAAGTTCAGTCCTAAATGAAATCATATCCAGACTTGAAACATAATATGTGTGGAATAATTGTATGTGTGGAAGAAAAACAAGGGGATTATCATCCATGCTTTTACATTTGCATCCAAGATGTTTTTTGATGTTTCCTGTGGCAACCTGTATCTATCAGATAGTATTCAATAGTTACCTACACATTATTAATATTTGCATGGGTACTGCAGTGGGTTACTTGCAATGGAAGCCTAAAACCATTTTTGTATTTAATTAGTCAGAGTATTTAAACAACATTCTCACACTACTGAATTATTTGGGAGAGAGAGTTTTCTAGAAGATTGTACTGTTGTAAGAAGATAATTAAAATTAGATGCTATACTGGTTTTGACTGGGATGGAGTTAATTTTCTTTGTAGCAGCTCAGATGGTGATATGTTTTGGGTTTATGACCAAAACAGTGCTGATAACACAGAGATGTTTTAGTTATTACTGAACTAAAGTTTTGAACAGCCTGAATGCCTTTTTTGCTTCTCATGCTACCCCACCAGAGAGCAGGCTAGGGAGGGCAGAAGCTGGAAGAGGACACAGCCAGGACAGTTGATCCCAGTGGACCAAAGAGATATTCCACACTCTACAATGTCACGCTCAGCCATAAAAGCTGAGGGAATAAGAAGGAAGCAGGGACATTCGGAATTGTGGTGTCTGTCTTCCCAAGGCCCTGATTTCCTTGGGAAGTAGCTGGACACCTGTCTGCCACTGGCATGTAGTGGAAAAAATCCTTTTTTTTTTTTTTTTTTTTTTTTGGTTTTGTTCATGTAGCTTTTTGCTTTCCCTATTAAAATATCTTTATCTCAACCTACGAGTTTTCTCACTTTCACCCTTCTGTTCTCTCTCCCATCCTGCTGCAGGAGAGTGAGCAAGCAGCTGTGTGGGGTTCAGCTGCCAGCTTGGATAAAACTACAACAGACACAGATTAAAACATTATTTATTAAGATGGTTTCAATAACTTTACTATTCTATGCATTCTAATTAGTATTTAGGAGTGAGAGATTTTTTGTTTTTCATTTAAACCAGAATATTTCAAGATTAAAAGGAGTTAAAAGCTAAGAGGAAAATCACAGAAAATGGACAGAAATCTTGAATTGTCTCAAAGAATTTTCAATGACAGTCAAACTAAATGTATCTATCAAGCTGAGGTAAAATTGCTTAGGTCATACAGTGTTGTGTATAAACTAACAGAGCCAGGACACAAACCTGTGAGTGCTGGGTGTGGATCAACAGTCACCACAGTTGATTTCAAGCGTAGCTAAAGCTGAATCAGACACATTTCCTCCATACAGGAGCTAGTAGAAGGAAGACTTATGAACACTTTGAGAAGTTTTCCATCTAATTTCTTGCTTTGCAGGGCTTAAGCTCATCTTGTTGACTTCTGCAAGCACACAACACAGCTAATAGGAACAATGAACAAAACAACACATAAGTAGGATCCAGTACAGCACTGGTTTTACAATACCATTGTCTTAACAACAAATTGTGACTGCTGGTGAGAAAAAAAAAAAAGAAAAATAATGCAGTAATACCCTGCCAAGAAATCAAATTCATTGCTATCTACAATATTCATTGTAATCTCTTTAAATCCCAACAAAAGAAAAACCAAAAGGAAAAAAAAAAAAAAAGAAAATACACAAATATATTCAGCTCTTGTATGTCCTAAAACTGCAGTACAGTCATCCTAAACTCCCTTTGCTGTCAGTGCATGGAGCAAAGGAGGAGCAATAAATAAAGGACCAATTTAGATGTCTTACTGTTATGCTTGGTCTTACCTAACTTGAGCCTGAGCCTGTATCCCTGAACAGGATAGATGCAACATTGGGCTAAGTAGTACAAAATAATAAATATGAAATCAGAATGACTTTTTTTTTCCTCAAGACAACACCTCAAGCCTTTATTGTGAAATCCTACGTGTCTTCCTTTTTTAAAAATACCTTTTTTTTAATTACATGAAATCCATACTACAACTCCCCTGCAGCCAGAAGGCAGAAAGGGAATTCTACTGTAGAAGCATTTGTTGATCTTCACAGCCTATTCCACTTTCTTTCTCATTCTGTAGTAATAAGTCACTCCTAACTATCACTGTGGGAATTTTTCTTTAATTACAGTGTTCTACATGTTAGAGAGCAGTACACACTCAGAGCAGTGGGACCTATGGCTCTGTTATCCACACAAGAGACAAATACTGGACTGCCATTTCTTTTTCGTCAGGTACAATAAGCCTTCTGATAAGACCACTTCTCTAAACAAAATGAAAAGACATATTTAATCCTGGTCATAACTTTGGGAGTCTACCCAAAGTGGGTCTATAAGTCTATAGACTTATAGTCTAAGTGGGTCTATAGTGGTCTATAAGATTTCTCCAAGCATCATAATCACAGAGAATCATTAAGTTTGGAAGAGACCTTAAAGATTATCATGTCCAACCATCAAAGTAACACCACTACAATTTCCCCGAAACCAAATTTCCAAATCCAGATATCTCTTGAATTCTTCCAGAGACAGTGGAAGAGTCCATCACATCCTTGGCCAATTATACCAATGTCTAACTACTCTTCCAGGGGAAAAAAAAATCTAATATCTAAAATTTGGAACTCAGTGGGAGTATAGCAGGACACACTTGAAATTAGAATAATGCCATAACCTACTTATAACAGCTACTGCCTTGAGTTGTATGTTCATTTCCAGTTATTTATCATGGTTAAAAGGAGATGTAGGAGAGGTGTTGCAGTAAATATATGAAACAGTGTTTTCTAAAGCATGAAAATGAATAGTTATTTTTAGAAATGAATGGCAAAAGATGATATGTGATAGGAAAAAGTATCAGATGATAGGAAAAGATCCAGAGCTGATTTGTATTTTCTATTTACCATCTCACAATACCTATGCCAAAGAAAACACAGTTTAATTCAGAAAAAGTCTTCATATCCACTGCCATTATCAACTCAAAATAGAGCCATGACATGAGCACAGAGGTCCTTCAAGAACCTTTAGGAGAGAAATAAAGCAGTAGGAGAAGCACTTAGAGAAGAAACTTCCAAGAGGGAGGTTAAGGGATCAACAGGTAGAGAGTCTGGGCCTTCTTTGCAGAGAAAAGGGTTATTTAGTGGTTTGTTTACTTGGGCTTTTTAACTTCAAATAAACAAATTTTGGATTAAATTATACGCCACATTCCTTAACCATGGATTTGATCCTGTCTCACTAGAATAGGAATACTCTGTCATCCCTGTAAGTATTAAGAGGATACCAAGAAATCTTTAAATCATTATTTTGACAAATCTTCTATTGAGCTGTTGTTGAGCAATGTTTTACCCTGTACTATAAATAATAGTCTACAACCATGATCCGTATGCCAGTAAGTCTATGCCATCCTCATTCAGGATGGTTACAGTAGCAAAATACCACACACCTGACTTAGAAGAAAGGAAATAGGTTTCAGTGCAATTTCCCAAAGAACTATGGAATTAAACAATAATATGAATTTTTAAAAGCATGTATTTTTAAAATAGATTATACTATCCCTAATGTCAGTCAGATAATTTTTACAAATTGCTGCTAGCCCCAAATTTATGAAATGCTACCCATCGTATAAGATTTACCCATAGGCAGAATATCACATTTTTAAATGGAAATATACCTAATTTCAGTAAATGCACTGAGAGCTGCAGTTTCATATATGATTTAATGTTCAAACCTGTCTGATTCAAGAATTCTTTTTGTTTATGCTGTCTGCATTTTATAATTTTTTGCAGAATTATTTTTTTTCCAGAAACTTAGCAAAGACTGAAATATTATGAATTATTATGTAAACTGAACAGTCACTTGAGTATACATTATTGAAGCTTCAGCATAGTAGGAGGGGAAATTAAATTTTATTTCACAGATCATGTTTATATTTCATTCTAATTTCAACAACAGGATTTTTATTTTGGCAATATCGCCTGCAGAACAGAATATAATTTCCACGCCTCAGTGCTGCCTGTGTCAGAACAGACTGAGCATCCCGCTCAGTGACTTCCCTTTAGGCCAGCTCCAGCACCATGAGATGGCCCCTGTCCCACTACAGTTCACCTTCTGCTTTACTCATAAACGTGCTGGGTTTGTCTCTCTTATGACCAAGACTGACAATGATGTTTTTATTTGACATTGTTTAGTCACCAAATAATGTCACTTTGTTTAGTCCAAAATTGTTTATGCATTCAGATGCAGCTCATTGAATTTGTTTGGAGAGTGATTGTCATACCGGCTTCACAAGCAGGGGTGACACCCTATGCCGCCGTGCCTGCCCTGAAGCTCCCCGGCTTTGCCTGCCCGGCCGAGGCACGGTCAGCAGCGGGGGACACTCCCCCGATTCTCGAGAAGATTCGGGGAGCAGCTAAGACAAAGCGCTTCGCTGTTTGCTTTGTTAGGAGGAGAGGCAGCGTCCGAGGAGGTAATGAGGGAGTTGACTCAAGGCCGGGGAAAAAGTCTCAGGTTTAATGCAAGCTCCGAGGACCTCTGAACGCCATCGTCCCGGCAGCCAAAAGCGGCCCCGAGTTTCTCACAATCATCTTAAGTACCGGGGCGGTGACAAGGGGGAAGGGACGCCCACCACGCAATGGGGAAATTCGGGGTGGGTGGAAGACAAAAGGACAGACAGACACACAAACCAATGGGGAAAATTTAAGGAAGGGACCCCTGGCCCTCGTCCATTCACTCGATGCCCAAGGTGGAAGATTTTGGGAGAGTTGGATTAGGAGCTGAGTGATGGACAAGGTACCAGGGAGGGGACAGGGGAGTGACTGAGCATTTTCAGGGAGATTGGCGCTGGGGGAAGGGCGGGAAAGCTCGGGGTGTAACCATTGGGAGACAGTGGGGGGTGAAGGGGCAAACCATTACAGGACTGTTACAAAGAGATAAAAACATTATGCAACAACCCTAGACCACGGCAGGCTGCATTAGGTCTGTGCAGAGCCAGGGGTGCCTCCCAGAGCGCATTTCAGACCTGCAGCATGAGTCCTGTCACTGCAGCGTCACCCAGGAACATCACCAGCCGTGATGAACACCCACAGCTGAGCATAAAGCCCATTCCAGGTACCCAGCCTCGTGATCCCATGTTTAACTCATCCTTCAAATGGCACAGTTACTACCTCCCTCCACTTACTAGAGAAGCATATGGGGTGAAATGTATATTGACTACTCGATATAATGAAACTACATAAGTAGATGAGATAATCTCAAAACTGTTCTCCCCCAGCCTACTTCCAGTGAAATAAAGGCCATGTAAAAAAACTGTAGACTGTAGCCTAAAGAGCTATGCGTGAAGGAGGGTGACCTGTGAGACAGGGCTAGAGGGAAGGAGGCTGCTACCACCTGGTGTGTGGGAAAAGCTCTGGTAGAAGGAGCAGAGCTGCTGGAGGTGAGGAGGAACTGTGGTGCTGCTGTGAGAAGGCACATGCTGAAACACAAAGCTGGGACAGGTGCAAAAGCATATTTTGGGGCTTAATCCTCCCCTGGATCTCAGCAGCCTGCTGGAGGTGCAATAATGAGCCTTTTCACTTTTTCCTCCATCTACTCCTCTGTAACTGAACTTCAGGTCAGTGTGGCTCCAAGAGATACAGAGTTTAGCACTTCTTAATGTAGTGTCTCCTGTACAAGGCTTAGTGGGACAAGATAAAGAGAAAACAGAAGTTTAAGTTGCTCTATTCCTCTTACAAAGTTGATATCATAGAAGGGGTGAGTTTAAGTCTAGAGATAATTTCTGTGAAATTCAGCAGTCTTGCCTTGAATTTTTTTTAGCTCCAAAGTTAATAAAAAATGTAGCAATATGTTAAATACACGTAAGCACTACACCACTTTGAAAAACCTGCCACCTGAAAAGTGCTAGGTGAACCAGTACTGAAATGACTCAGGCCAGAAGCACCTGAGTAAGGGAGCCAGATTCCATTTTTCTGCGTGTTCATGGTACGTGGCAGTCACCACATGCCTCATTTCTCCAGTTTAAGACATGCTGATGTAGCATCCTGTGTAGGTCTAGCAATACTTGCAGGATTATGGCGACTCCTGGGTGAGATGGTTACATCATGATAAAACTTGTTTGCACATGGAGCAATTAAGTACAATCATGAAAGCTTCCCTCAAAAGAGCAGGAAGCCAGGTGGGTCTGAAAACCACATCAAAGACAAAACAGAAGGCAGCAGCACCTGGGTCCTGCTTGGAAAATGTCCTGTCCAATAAAACTATTCAGGATACAGTACTTTCACAGTATTTTCTGTGATTATTATATCCCTTTTTTCACCAGCAGTGAAGAACAGCCCTCACGCATGTGGATATTGACAGCACTACAGGGATGAGGAACCCCATACAATCTCCCCATCTCTCCTACAAAATAGCCCTGTACCACCTCCTTGACCAAATAGCAGCAGTTCTGTTACCAGGAGAGCTTCATCTCCTGTTTTCATACGGATACAGGTTGTCTATGGGTGGGCTAGACTCCAATTTCTGTTGGTATTTCCATAGAAAGAATCCTAAACCAGACAGAGTTTGGATTTGGTATCTGCCTTTTCTGGTGCCTTGGCTAATAGCAAGAGATCAGACACAGTTGTGGCAAATTTATTTTGATGCCTCATTTCAGTGGGAACTAGGCATAATAACTTCGAAAATAGGAAACCTAGATGTCAGTTTAATCCTGAATGTGAAGTTGCAAGACTGATTAAATGGCAGTTAAATAAGAAAAAAAAATCAAATGGAAATAATTACTCTGATGGGTTAAGAATAGTTTCCTGATAGGGTAGGTTAATTTTTCGAGACTTATTTTTTCAATATCTTTTCTACAATTTTCCATCTCCACTATATAATATAAGAAACTTTTAAATATTTCAAGTTACTCCTGTTATTTCAAGCACTGCAAGAGCCCCTAGATAAAACAAACCAATTTTTCACTGACTAGTAGACAGCTGTACTATCTGCATTTAAACCCAAGCTAGGTTGCCTCCACCAGAAATTAGATATCTGCAGCATTCAGTTCAGTACAAGAGAATCTCAGAGTCTGTTTCTGAAGGTACAGCAGCAACCATGCCATTTGTTATTTCCCCCAGTACAGTGTGTAGCTGCTCAGGCAACCCCACTGTGGCAGCCTGCCAAGCAACCCAGACAGCAACGAGACAACAGCTTCAATCTCTCTGGGTTTCATTCTGACATTGTCACCTTATCTAAGCTTTCTGTAGAGTAATGGGTTTGAAATCATGAACCACTCAAAATATCTATATTTTCTGAGAACAGCTTCCTTCTGCAGTATCAAAACATGATACTTGCTTTTTCTTCCTAAAATAAAAATACTCACTTCAACTCTGTTCTGCATGCAGGATTTTAATGGACTATTCTTCTTAGGAGTCCTGGCAGCTCTTCCTGCCTGTTATCTATGACCAGAAGTGAGCTGATCCATCAGTTTTCACAGGAAACCAAATCAGCAAATGTCACACGGGCAGCAAAGCAGGATATAGTAAACCATGCTCCACATATACATCCTGAGCTTTCTTTACACTTTTATAGCTGAGACCCAAGTGGCAAACAGAAAACATAGGTATAGAGGGAAAGAAAGCTGAAGAGCTTCATAAATCTTAAAATCTGATTCTCCCTACAAACTACTCAGTGTAAATGTAAACAACTGAAGGTGAACATTAAGTGCTCAAGATATTGCACGCCATTGGAGTCAAAACATGGTCCAAAAAGGCTTGCCTTAAACATCCTTAAATTTTGTTTGTTTTAATAATTCTTCTGGGTGAGATGTTTAACTAATGCACCCAAAGCAGAAAACTTCTGTAAATCTCTTGAAATTACAGAATATGCCATTCAGAACTCTGATTTCACTCAGAGGCTTGATATACTTTTGACACAGACTTAAAATACTGCTTGGTTTACAGAAATTGAAGGTTTCTATGGATGAATCCTCTCTATACAAAGCATGTGTGTCCTCCTAGAAACCAAGCTTTATTATTAAAGATTCATTTATTTGCACAAAGTTTCCTCCTTTGTCTCTCCTAATTGTATCATTCACCTCAAGTTCTCTCGTGCTTTTTTTGCTTTCAATCTCTTCACCTTTATCAGTTCCTTGAGACCCTGCCACACATGTCATGCTCAATCAAAGTGAAGCCACATTTGGCAATAAAGCACTAAGAATAGGGACTAACAACATTTCATGATGGTCTCTTGCTTGTCATTGCTATTCCAAAGTAGAACATTACCCAAAAATATTGACTACTACATTCCATGTTTTGCCAGAGATACCTTCAACAGCTGCCTCTTCTGTTCCATTCTGCAAGACAAATATTAAAAAAAAAACCTGGCTGAAAACCTGTAACAAGCTATGGATAGCCTGTCAAGTCAAGTTTAGCTGAGAAATTCAGACAAAGTATTTCTGGGTAATTATGACAGACTGAATCTGTAGTCAAGATCCACTTAACAGCACAACATCCCTTACAGTTTTGCATTGGGAGTCACAATCACTGAAAGATTGAAAAATCAGTGAGGAAAAGATTACTATCCATGCAAAGCATCTGCCAAAAGGTGACATCTGTATCAATACCTGAATACAGCATTCTCCTATCAAAGAGGACAAAGCTCCTTTCTTATCAATTTTCTCAAATTAAATACAATCTCTTTAACCTTGTGCTGCAGATACTGATCTTATGCAGAACTGATTATTATTCTTAATAGAAATTAACCCAAGACTATTGTACCTCAGGGGGCGAGTCCTTTATTTTCCAAAGGACTTTGTAACATCAGTGGAAAAAAAAAAATAGAGACAATTTTTTATATTCTAGTAAACTCCATGTACAAGGCAGGCTTAAATATTCTGTGAATGTGTAGACAATGCTACAGCTGTCCTGAAGGATCCCAGATTTTAAGAGGGAATCATGAAAGGGAGACTTTTTTCTGACTTTGTTGGTAGGAAAGATTTTTAAGCCTACAGGATTTACTGTTGTGGAACATGCAGTAGGGTTGCTGATAAAAACTGGCAGTGATGAGCCAGGAGATCATATTCCTTAATACAGCAGTAGAACATTATAAAAATAAAACTGAACATGTAGGAGGTCAACACTGTTTTTACCTGGCTGCTGCCTACATGTGAAACTGTATTGCAATGTAATAACAACAGTTCTTAACGGTTAAGAACAGGTTGTCCAGGGAAGTTGTGGATGCCCCATCACTGAAAGTGTTCAAGGTCAGGCTGAATGTGGTTCTGAGAAAGTGGAAGGTGTCTCTGTCCATAACAGGAGGTTTGGAACTAGATAATCTTTAAGGTCCCTTCCAACACAGACCATTCTATGATTTTGTGAATTTTGAAAGGAGCACACAGTGTATGGCAAACTACTCATAAAATGTTATGATGGACTTGGCACTCATAGTAGAGTATTTGTGTTTCTGAATCCTGCAATGAATAAAATTAGCAAGTAGGATGGAGCTATCAGCATTAAACAACTTGGAACCAAACTTTGATCCCTTAGAATAGAGGTGCTTCTTTCCTGTGTCAAAATCTGGCCAATTCCCTTGGTAAAACTGCACCACTGATGAAGAGAAAATATAGTAAGAAATCAGTGATCCCAAATTAATGGCAAGGTGCTATGTAAAGGATGCCCAATAGGCCAAAGGGATATTGCAGAAACATGAAAAATACAAAGCCCAGTTACAATTGTATGATTGAACCAGTGATGAGGGACACAGTACTTCAGAGGTTAAAGATCAGGACTGTCTGCATTTCAGAAAACAAGGTAAAAGGCTCCATAAGACACCTGCATTAAGTGGAAGGACAATCTGCAGACTGGAAATATCCAGAGAGAGAGAAAGAGAGAAAGGTTGCATGTATGTGTATAATTAGAAATTAATTCGATTTATGATTACCCATTAGTATTTCTGGGCATGCTTGCTGTAAGGATCAAGTATGAGAAAGCATATGAAAGGAGATAACCATTAGGAAATACATATACTACATGAAACTGATTGAATATATATAGAGGAGAGCTAGGATTTGGACTTTCTGCATTGCTGTTGCAGTACAGGATCCCACTGAATGCTGCTCATCTCAGTGCTGTTCACAGATATACAAAATTGTTTCATGCTGCCTACTGTCTGTCTTGAATAAAGAAAGCCTAGGAACAAATTTGGTGTCAAATTAAGCCTCATGGATGGACAAATTCAAGGAGTCTAGTTCTTGTAAGAGGAAATTAGGAACTGGTCTGAGTAAGTAGGACACATAGCTGCCCCCTGAAGTGATCAGTGGGACTCTGAAACCTTGGGAGGAACAGCTAACATTTACAGAAGGCCTTGATTATCCAGAAGATAAGAAGTGCTCAAGAGTAGAAATCATGTCTGTTTTGAGAGACCAAGCTTACTAAAATAAACAACTAAATTAAAATCACCTACTTTATACTTAAGTGAGCAGGAAGAGCTTTAAAAACTACTACTGCTATATCCTAGTGGATATAATGGAGTGTCATTAGCCACACAATCAGATAATATAAATCATGACTCCAGAGAAACTGCAAGAAACGAACTAAAAAGTGAGATTGTGGACTTGAATAAAGCAAAACATTCTTCACTAATTGTTTTGCCTCACCCCACCAGGAGGAAAGAGAGTTCTCTGAACAAACACACCTATAATAAGAGCTTTGTAGACACCACCCATGATTTCTCTTAAAAAAAAAAAAAACCCATCCAATTTATTTGAAAGTTTCAATAGCACATTTCAGTGAGGTGTTTACTCCTGACCCTGCATTCAAACTCAGGTTCAGAGAACTCTGACTTCTCTGCCACTCTCTGGAGACTTCCATTTGTTCTTACGTAAACCAACATATTTTTATGAAAAATCATTGCATTACCTATAAATCATCAGGCCATATGATTTTTGCTGAAGGATTTGCCTAACCATTCTTCAGCATCAGCTATAACAGTGTTTCACAAGGCAAAGAAAAAGACTAATTTCAGGAAATTTTCACAAGTCTAAAAGCCATTAAAACCAAGAGAACTAAATGTTCACACTCCTTTAAGAAGCACAGTAACTTGGGACAGTCTGACACAGTCTGACACAGACTGCAAAATAAAACACATCTGCATAATCCACACATACCTGAGGATGCATGAGTCAACAGGGGTGAGCCATCACAACAGGCCAGAAATAGATTCCAGTGTGATTTCAGTAGCAGAGTATCATTATTAAATCAAGCTTCAAAACCATGAGTGGTCCAGGTATGTATGTATTGAAGGCTTCCATTCCCTGATATGTATGCTTCCTGTAGCCAGAAAGTGATAAACAGAGACACTGACCAGCCAGTTTGTGCTACTGAGCAGTGTCCCAATGATGATGGGCTCTGCCAAGCACCCTTCGCCTTCCTGCTGGGCTCTGCTCCTCTGCGAGGCTCCAAAGCACAGCTGCTAAGGCAGTGGAGATGTTGCCAACAAGGGAACGTGGGGTGCAGGCACCAAGCTGCACTGTTTGCTAGCAATCAAAGGTGCTATGCAGGACTCAAACCCCTTGCTGGATAGGGGGACTTAAAGCAAAATATTAGGTATCACAATCACCACATTCCATATATATTATATCAGAAGAATGTATGCTAAAAATGCTCTAAACCTTTAACTCAAAATACATTTGTCTTTTTTTAGCCCTATATGATTATATGCATTAGTGTGTGTTGCCCATGTACACTCCCAGAGTTGATGTGAATTTTAAAAAGTGCAAATCAGCCTTAATCAGCAGAAGTTCTCCCACAGTTTCTCTCATAATGGCTTAATTCTCATTTCTTACTTAAAACATAGGTCACAACCAGTATCAACAAAAACAGACTGGACTTAAAATAATCTAGAAATTTAAATTTAAAAATATTGTGTGAGAGAAAATTTTTATCCTTCAACAGAGTAGAATAAGATTTCAAAAACTAGTTAGAGTAATAAGACAATTCATTAAGGTCTCCAGCTTCATAAATGTGATATGAAGGGAGTGCTATGAAGAGAGATTATATATGAACCAGTTCTTCAAAAGTTCAAGAGCTGGTTCCAGCTCCTTAAATACAGACTCATGCTTATATTACCTCTTGCCCAGGTTCATGGCAACAGATTTTACAATAAACTTTAAATACTATGAAACAAACTCTCAAAATCTATTTTTATCATAGGCATCTCAACATAAATGCTTTCTATCTAAAAGGCAGTAAAGCAAACTCAACATAAATTTTCCCTCCCTGTTCCAAAACAGAACAAGTTTCATTTCTACACAATCTGCAGAACTTTTAATTCTGTCAGCTGAATACACATTCTCTTGAAAGACACAAATTATCCTACTGAACTAACCCACAATCCACATAACCTCTTGTCCTAAGGGGTTTGGCTCACATTTTTGGGAAGAGACCCTACTTCTTTTGGGAAGAGGCCAAACTGATACTGCTGCCCATGGCTCACAAAGTCCCATGCTGTCTACACCGGTTTAAGCAAGAAATTTATGCTTAACATTGTTTTAAGAACACAGCATACAGCTGTCAAGTCTATTAAGCTTCAATTCTGACAGCATTTTAAGATTCATAAACCAGGTTTTAGCCTGATCTTCAAGACATTTCACATCAATCAACACACCAGGTTCTACACTACTTTGTGTTGCTGTCATCACAAATGGAACGAACTGTCAAGCTACCACAGAATCTGCTTATTCATCTGTAACCAAATAGATAAATTAGGCAGTACAGACACAGTTGTTTTCATTTGTTCTTTAAAATCCCTTTAAAATACCCATACTATATTTACCAAAAGATAGAGGACATGCAGCATACTTGAAATAAGATCTACAATGGATTATCTGGGTTAGCTGAGGGAAATAAATTACAGATTGTTTTAAAAAAGATAATGTAATTTATGTGTAAGCATCAAAAAAGAACAAAAATCCTACAAATCTTCCCCAACTGGAGCAAACAAAAACCCCCACCTGAAACCAGAAAATTTAAGTACTTCTAACAGACCTTGCTTATTGTATCTCTAAGTCCTTCCAGCAAAATAAGTCCTTTTCAGAATATTCTTCCATAAAATTTAGAAATTGACTTTGCAACATAATGAACTAAATAATACAACTTTAATATTTTGCATTCATACCAAAAACAATTAACAGTTTTTACAAATAGTGTTATTTACTAAAACAAATCTTGTACAACAGTGCAGTATATCTAAATATATACATATGCCAACATCAAAGGAAGCATCAAAATAAACAAAAGCAAACAAAAATGCACTTTGCTACTGTGTACACTTTATTAAAACCAAAGCAGACTGCAGCAGGTTTTTCTTTTTCATGACAAAGACAAAAATTATTTGGATTCCAGAAGAACATGCAGGATAGAACAAAAACTCCTACCACCTTTTTGCCAAGGTAGCAGCATGAAAAGGGAACTTGAGATCTGCAATTTACATAGTAGCAAATGGAATGTTTTTAAACACAACAATCCTAATTTAAGAAACAAGGCTTCAAAAATGTACATAGTGTTTTTTACATATTGAAGCAAAAAGTTCAAATATCAAGGCTTTCTCCATGTTTTCCTATGGTGTTGGACAGTGTATGTATGAAGGTCAATATTCTTCACTGCAGCTGAAAATGAGAAAGCAGTAGCTGTAGTGTGTAGTTGATCAGCTTTACTAAGATTGAATAACAGAGTAAAAAATGATTCTGCCTGCTGTTGGCAATGGAGGTTTTTGTAACTTTTATTCCACTTTTTTCTTTTAAAATATCTCTTCCAGTTTTAACTGGAAAAATTATGCTCCCTTGTTTTTCAAAACAGATACATACATGTTCTCCAAAAGAAGGTGCAGTTGTGTAATTCAAAGTGCCAGTGTAGCTCCTCTAACTAAAGATGCCTTTTTTCATTCTGTGAACCCCAGCAGAGAAGGAATAAGACAAGACTTTTGTATACAAAGACTGCACAGATATCTTTGAAATATGAGTGAAAAATAAAGTGAGAGATATTAGAGAAAATACTAAAAAAATTGGAGAATGAGGTATTAAGCAGTTCTCCAGTGTAAATCTGATGTTCCTGCCATCTAGAGGAAATCAGAGAACTATAGTAGCAGCCTAGAGTTGATCAGCAAATTATGTACATGGTATTAAAAGCAAATCTATCTCTCTTACATCTAACCATTTGCAATCTGGCAGAATTTTCTGAAGTTGAAATTTATTTCAGTTCTCCCTGCCTCAAAATTCATGAAAAGTAACTGTACTATGAGGGCAGTGTGCTGCTCCACACCTGTTGAGAAGCATGCAGGAATTCTTACATTTTGCTCCTTTTTACTGCTGTTTCTATGTGCTTTGGCCAATGACATTACAGATACATCTACACAGCACCAGTTACTAAACAAAGGTGGGCAAATAAATTGTGACTGTTCCTGCAGCTGCACATTCTGGAACACACTGCCATGATGTCAATACAGAAAATTTTAACATAGTACCCCAGTATTTTTCTTGGGAGGTTTTACAGTAAATCTTGACACCTTTGTCACGTCCACATAAATTGAGATGATACACATGGCTAAAAAAATTTTGCTCATAAGAGTGAAATGCACAGAAGGCACTTTCCAGAGTTTGCTCCAGTTCATGCTAACCAAGCCAATGAAACACCCCTTCCAAAGTCAATTAGCATTTTTGTGTTCCTTAATGAAAGGGTTAAGTAAAAAAGGGTTATACAAAATATCTGGAAGACATTTTAGCCTTAAATTGACAATTTACATGTAAAGAAATAAGACATTTAAAAATCATGTCGTCTACTGGAACATGAATAACATTTCTAATGATTCCCTACTTTCAAACAGTTTACATTCTGACACTTTATTTAATTGCTAAAAAGCTTTTCCACACAGTAGCTGTACGTGTACTTTCCCCTGCTCACTAACATATACCATGGTAACAATACCATAGTAAGACAGAATGTAAGTGAACTTGGTCAAAACAATGCATAAACAAGGAATCTGAGAATAAATCATGGCAAAGAAGCACCAGCAATGGCATCTCCAGGTTCATGACAACAAACCAGCAGAGAGGAGGTGAACTGAAGTATCATTTCTAAGCTATCAGAGAGAATATGAGAGGATGACTGCAGGAATTCATGCAATGACAGCATCTAGCAAAGTAAGAAACGGCATCATTTCAGAATATCAAGCATACAGGGCACAACCAAGCAGGAAGATATTTTCTGATTAAAAAAATCAACATAAAGTAATACAGCTCCAAATTCAATTTAATCTGAAAACTGCACATGAAATGGAAAATATAGGTTGCAGCAGAAACACTAAGACTCAGAACCTAAAATTATAGAGACCTACTCCGCCAGTTGTAGACAATAAACTCTGATTCAAACTCAACTAAAATTCCCAGCCTGCTACAGGAGATACCTTAGAGCAGTGACTTTAATAAAAGTATGAAGGAAAATAGAAAATTTCTGTATTTTTTTCACAACTTTCATTATATTGAATTTAAAGGGGCACTGAATTGTAGAAAGTGGGGTGTTTTTTTTTTGTCATGATGAACATGAAAGGTGATTTCAATTTTCATAAAAATGGATGAATGGCCAAAATAAGCAAGTTGGAGAGCAGAAAAACTGTGATACACATAGGGTTTCAGTGTTCAAATGAGAAACCAGGATCTAGCATTTCTGTGAATCAAGGAAGAACTTCAAAAGTTTTTAAAAAAATGACAAATTACTAACAAAATGTATTTTTTCTGGGTCATTTCTGTACGGAAGTTCCACATGCCCTTATTAGGGAACATGTGACAACCTAAGAATACAATAGTTAATATCAAAAAGACTACCTTGCTGCTTCAAGCTTCTCCTTGAATCAGGGACTAAGAACAATGGAATAAAAAATTATTTTCAATTTTGTGTATAAATTATACATTTCTATACATTGACTATCTGATTTGGGAACAAGATACCTAATGCATACAGAGAAGACTATCTAAATTATACCACAAGTCCTTTCTAAAGACATCAATTCTTCAATCCATAAAGAATCATCCATGACACAGTATGTCAGATTATTATATTTTTCTTTAGTATTTCCTTTCAAATTTCACAGCCTTTTGTGATGACACCAAGTACTGAAATAATTAGTGACAGTTTGTGAGGATGCTTAAAAATCTTAGAGAAAACAAGTATGTGAAAATCCTAGCAATTAGATCAACCAGCTAGCTAGAACATCCCCAACTGGAATAGATCAACCATGGACACGTTCTGTAACCATCCCAGTCAGAAGTTATGCAAAGCAGCAATCTGAAAGTATCTGGCAAAACACTGATGTAAATTAAAATAGTGAAACAAAGGCATGTTAGGCAACTGTGAACAGATGCAGGAGTATATGGGATAACAGAGATAATTTTATAGTATAATGTACAATTGCAACATTTAATTCCAGAAGCATCACACTAAAATATAGTACACAAAACAAACAACTTCCGACATACACACAGGACTAAAAACAGATCTGATGTTGAAGACATCTAGTATTGCTCTAGTGGAATTAGAGCTGCTGGAAAAGATGAAAACAGGATGCATTACAAGATGGAATACAAACACAAAGTAACAACAGTCTTTGTACAAGAAACTCTGCTCAAGCACACCTGAAATGCTGTCTTCCATTACCACATCTCTTTTGCAGCATCTCATCCACAGAAAGAAAATACCATGTTTTATAAAGCCATGTGGCTAAGTTACAAGGGTTTAAAACAGGCTAATGCATGTTGCTGCAGAAGAGAATTTAAAGTAACCTAAAAGTGGATATAGACGAGACATCTCATAAACTATTCAAACTATAGAAGGGTTAATAAACTCAAATGGTATAACTGGAAGTTGAAACAGACATTTAAGGCAGAAGTGTTTGTGTTAGAACAGTAAACAGAACAAATTACTAAGCAAGGCCACAAGAGATATAATGAAGCCCTGAAGGTTTGTTCAGCAAAGTGATTTACATGTCCATAATTCTCCATGTTCTAATTAAGAAGACTTGAATAAAAGTGTGTAATTCATGTTGTGTGTTCCAGTTTAAAACTCCATTGTTTCTCTTTCAAATCAATTCCTCTGTCTTTCTTTGGTGTAATCTCTACCAACACACATAGAATACAGTTCTGGTTCTCATTTTAAAAAACAACTTGGAAAAATAAATTACATGCTTCTCATGATAAAATGCTGTTCTGTTTCATGGTCCCATGATATGTTTAGCAGCCTCTGAATAGTAGTTTTAAGTTAGTAATTATGTCTGAAGCAGAATCATAATTTGCTGTTATCCCCCCAAATCATTTACTAGTTAACAAATTTACTTTGGTAGACAAGCTATCTAAGAGTCATGATACACTTGTGTTCAATTCAAGAAGTAGTGAAACTTATCTAAGTTTGTAAATTCACATATAGACCTTAGCTTGTAATTGTAACCATGATATGCAGAATTACTGTTTTTCCTGCACTGGAAAAAGACATTGCATCTGTCTTAAAACTAGACAAAACTATGAAATATGGTTGTCAGTTGATGATTAAAATAAAATAGTGTAGCAAATTATTTTTAAACATTGTGTTAAATATATTCACATGACCACCATAGTTATACGAAATGGGCACTACTGCAATCACACACTATATGTACATAACATATATGCCACAACAGTTTGCAATGGTTGAATTTTCACAAACTAGCCAATTTAACCATACATAAATAATCTTGTACCAATTTTTAGGCATTTTAAAAGGAAATAAATTTCCTAAATATATCAGTTCTTCTGCAAAATTAAAAAAAAAATCCTAAAAAGTCAGTGCAAATTGAACTTGTTCACCAAGAGAGATTCTTATTAAGCTGAGGATAAACAAAGTTTAAGAGATTAAATGAAGAAACTCATAGAATCGCCAACCGCCTTTAGCAGATGTTAAAGAAGATTAGGAATCAGAAGTCCTGGGTCCTATAGCAGAGCCTTCTGTGAGTAACTGTGCTGTGGTTGTTGAGGTGGTGGAGGCTGTGGTTGTTGTGGAGGTGCTTGCTGACTGCCTGCTGTCTGTGGCAGAGCTGTAGATGCTAAGTTATAGTTTGGCACCTGGGACATACTAGTTCCAGCATTCTGATAAGCAGCAACATCAACAGTACCAGGTGGTGGACTGTACACTGAAGGCTGGTTAGAGTAGGTACTTCCAGCAACAGAACCAACCATTGCACTGAAAAAAAAAAAAAAAAAACAACACTATTTAAAGTAGAATTAACAAACAATGTACCAACAGAACAGAAAAGCTTTACTGCCTCTTCAGTTGTTCTACTTATACACACAAAAGTCTTCTCACTCTGGAACATGTTTCATATTTAAAACTGTAGCCAATGACTATTCCCATTAAAACTCAAACACACTCCTCAGATTTAAACATACAATAGACACTCCCCATGGATTTAAAATTAGACCATGTATTTGTACTTCTGATTTATTTTAAGGTGCAACATCTATCTTCCATTCTGTTCATGAAAAAAACAAAATCCAACAAACTGTTTTAAATAGCAAAACAAGTCAGATGAATATGCAGAAACTCACTTTATCATTGTATGCTTTACTATCCCAAATAAGTACCCTTGGGGACAAAGACTAACAAATACATTAATGACTCAAGATGGACGTCTCTCCCAACTTTTTAGAAGAAAATTACTTTCCACAGGGAGTAAACAAAAACAAAAAACCCAAACTAACAAAAACCCACAAACCTTTTCACAATATAGGTATCTTAACCAAGACTTAGTGTCTTTGGCCATCCACCCAAATGTAGAAAACCAGTTTTAGCTTCCTTATTTGAGCAAGCTATATAAGCTTTAATAAGTATTCATAGCCCATTCACTTCTTCCCCAAAATGAGCAGATTTCTCCCCATTCTTCTGTGGTAAGATATTTGACAAAGGAACAGTAGAATATACACTCTCAGAAATTATGTAGAGCCAGCCAGAGCAGCAGATAATCTTCATCATTAAAAGTATATTAAAAGTTACTACTACTACTACTGAATCATGTCTGTGTAATTTTTCTCTATGTTTTATATAAAAAACTATAGAGCTATATAAATTACATATTTTGTATGCAGAAAGTTAAAAACTAGATAAAATTTTTAAAAACCAATAAAAAACTTAAGAAGTTTGTCAGGAATTTTTACCAAATACATGACACCAGTAAAAAGCACTCTGGAAATTATTGCACTAAAGTATCTTTCAGGTGTGTTTATAATTATATTTCTGTAATTCAAAAAAGAGTCTCTCTTTAAATTGATTTAAACTTGAATAGAAAAATATTTAAAATTACTTTGTGTAAGACGTCTGTGCAGGCTGACCAGGAATTACTGAGCTGGCAGATGGAGTAACTGTGCCTTGGCTGAGAGAAGGGAGCTGTTCTGGTGGAAGATTGTAACCTTGAACGTGGCCCATCTGTGCACTCCCTGCCACCAAATACGCATTACCTTGAGTTTGTCCCGGATAAACCTAGGAAGTTAAATAAAGCAGTATTAGAAATAAAATACAAGAAAATTTGCTATTTAATATCTGACTTTAGAACATAAAGACATCCTCTCAAATATTTGCTTTTTTTCTTTTTTTTCAAGTATCAGTGAAGAGCATTTAGCATTTAAATTACTGAAGTTAAAAATGGTAATTCTTTCATAGCATTTTCATGTTGAATTATCTATGAGTAGATGGGGAGAAATTGTACTCCTTTGGTTGTTTATTTTCTTTGACCCACTATGCAAAGCCCTGGCAGTTTTATTTTTTAATTTTATGCAACTTAAAGCCCAAGATGGGCTTTTTCCTTGATCGAAAGGAACTGAACAGAAAAACACTAAAAGCTTTAGAACCCACAAAAGAAGAGCATCCAAAGCTTGTAGCAGAAAACAAACTTTTTCTTTTTTTTTTTTTTTTTTTTTACATACTATGCAAAAAAAAAAATAGAGAGAAAACACTGTTCAGCCAGTATGAACTTGATAAGGTCAATGGCTATTAAAGGTTACATCCATACCTGAGAGCCAGAAACACCAGATGACTGCATGTAATACTGCTGGTTTTGTAGTTTTGCATACATGGAATACATTGGGTCCTCATTCATCAATTTGTTATACAAAGAAAGAGCCTCCATTGCTTTAACATTGAGCTCTGAAAGTTCTGAATGTTTCCTAGAAAATATATTTTAGATTTCATTCTACAGTTTAGAAAACTTTATTATAGGACAGACAATACAAAGTAATTTCATGAGGTGTGTTAAGTAACATTTTCTTACTGTTAAGTGATGTCTGACAAATGCCAGAGAGTCAAATGGTACAACACTATAAATTATTATGAGACTATGGGAAAAAAAAATCTTCAGACCTCTTCTCAGAGAAACTACTAATAAATACACATATTTTCTTTGCCAGTATTCACAGAAATTATCAAGTAACAACTCTGGTTTCTAAGAATGAATTTTAATTTCGGTCAAAGCACATGACATTTCTTTTTACCTGTCTATATCCTCCAATTTTTCATCTATGAGAGGTCCCATCTGGTGGCACATTGCTAGAACAGAAAGACATTAAAATATATCAGAGTAATAAACATTTCCATACTACAAAGTTAGAAAGCAATAAAAAAAAATTAGATAGAAATAGATGCTAGTCCAATTTTGTTTTAGTTCATTACTATAATCTGCACATCAAAAAAATTTTAATAACAGAGGTACCATCATGAACAATTTAAGAATGAGACCCAGCTAAAGTTTTCAGTACTGATACAATTTAAAAAGTATATTTTAAAATAAAACTAAAGTGAAACAAAACACACTTAACATCCAGGAAGTATAAAACTGAAACTATTTTGCATAAAAGGTTCACATGAATTGAAAGGTGATCTCTTCTTCAAGGAAGAAGATTCGGCGCTGCAACCTAGATCATGTGCTCATCCAACTTTACTACAAGAAGACTATGAAAACAATGAAGGAGAAAACCAGTTGCAATGATTCAATCATGTGCACATCAAAGACACTAATAGCACATTTGTCTCACTAGAATTCTAATTGGGGGAAAGGGGTTTTTCAAACCACTGACATGTGCAAAAAACAACAGAAAATCTTACCAGAATCAGAATGAAAAAGCATTCAAATAAACAAAAATGCACCCCATGCCTCCTTTCAGCACAAGGACACGGGGCTCATCTAACTGCCAACCAAACCATGGCTAATTAGCAGAAAGGCAGAGTTTGTCAAATGTAAAATATACAGACACAGAAGCTGAAAGGAAAATTTTGGATATTAGAAATTCAGAAGGTCCTGAAAACATCTGAGCCATGACAAGTGAAAGGACATCATTACTGAGTTCCTTGAAGGCAACCCCAGGTGAAAGAGGAGTTGTACGAGAGATACCCATCTGCTTCTTTGAACCTGGGATGAGTAATGCATTGGCAGAAATGCTGGAAAAAGATGTAAAACCCAAACTTCTGCATGCTTTTATGTATAGCACAAAGTGTGGCAAAAGGCATGACAAAGATTGTTTAGGTGTCTGTTAACATGATGACTGCTCTGCTGCCAGCTACAAACTCTGGGCTCCTGAACACGTTAGGATGAGCTCTCCAATTCAAAGACATTTGTGACTGGACATGTGGATGGCAGAAGAAAATGGAGTGTTTTTTCTGCCAAATGTTGATCAGCATCTGCCACCACTGGTAGGAACCAAGAACTCAAAACACATCTACAGCAAAATTTTCAGAACCTATGCCAAAAACAGTAGTTCACCAAAGCCTAATTAAGTGTAGAGCAAGTAATCTTGAATTAGCATTGTAGAACTATATGTAGCCATATGTTTGGCAAGTGCTGTTGCAGGTAGCTGGGGAGTAATCATCTGACCACACTGCTGCTTTCAGATGCTAGGAGCAGTCCCACAGTTCAATATAAAATTCAGCATTGCTTTAATTATCTCACAATGCATTTTGAAGCACCTTCTAAAGTAAGCCCTATCTGTAGGCTGATTGACAAGCATACCTTTAATTTCTCTGCCTCTGTCCTGGATCAGATACAGGCAATCTGTTTCTTAGACAACAGCCTCTATAGCTATATTTAGGACTTGAAAGAATAAAACCAGTCATGTTGTTTTTTACCTCTCTTTAGTTTCAGTGGAACTAGAATATGTGCAGACATGTCACTGATGTGACTTCCTAAAACAGGATTCGTTTACAGACATGAGGAGCCAGATGGGTGTGGAAAGATAGGAGATATCTAAAAGTTTACAAACCTATGCATGTTTTAATTATTAACTTCTAGATAGATGTAGAAACTGCCATTTTCTTAACAAAGTCTGGTATCATCTGAATTGTCAGTTTAAGCCTATGTTCTATCTCATAATCAGGAAGTTTCCTTTCTTCCTTTTCCAAAATCCATTTTAAAAATTCTGGTGCATCTATCAGCCTAGGTAAAATGATCCATAATATCTCTATGAAGAGGTAGTCAGAACAATGACACAGAGTAGGATAATTTGTAGCAATCTCTAAGTTATTTGTTAATATGCAACTCCTCCAGAAACACACATGCAATTGAAAAGCATGTGGGACACCCACAGGTCTATTCTAAACCTCCCTAGTATTTCTGCTTCCTCTCGTGGAATCTACCTGACACTCCTTTTGCCACTCATGCTGTGCTACTCTGTGAAGGAAAAAATGATGGATTAATTTGATTGAATTAAGTATTTATATGTCTTGAAAAGGGAAAAAATATAGGAAACCATTTTCTTTAGAGAAAAGTAGATTTGTTTTAAGTTAACATTTTGCACTTTGATCTCATAGATGTGGGAAACAAGAAGTGAGAAGATAATTATTCTCAGGCATGCCTCTCACATGCACACAAAGCTGAAGTAGTTTCAGCTTAGTTTCAATTTGCATTGATACAGAAAATTACCAGTGAGAAAAATATCAATTAAAAAACTCATTCTTTTCTGTTACCCTCAAGATGAAGCAATTCTGGGAGGTCTGGCTGGTCATCAGATGGATCAGCACTTTGTAACATCTGCAAGAGTTGGTCCATTTTATCCTGGAACACAAATTGTATTATTAGGGCAAATGTGGCAGCAAGGGAATTAGCACTTTCAGGATAGTAAATTAAAGCAGCTGTTCACAACAGCCATTTTGATTTCTTGGCACTTGAGAATCAACTAGACTAACTTTAAGAAAATGCAAATGATACAAGCTACTTTACAGGAATGAAGGTGCTTCAATAAGGAAAAGCTAAATGAGAAAAAATAATGGTAACAAGTGAAATGTACAGAATACTCCTTTATTCCTTAAAGTCCTTCTAAACATATATTGTTTTCTAAGCAGTTCCTATTTTTCCAGCCTAGATATTACATATGCAATACCACCACCTAGTGGGATTAGTGGAAATGTTTTGACAGAATACATTGAGAAAGTACTTCAAATTCACTGAAAAGCAATTTTAAGTACTTGAGGCCTATTCAGTACATGAGCCATGTCATTACCAATGTAATGAAGTGCTGTTTTAAAATGATGTTTGGAGGCATCTCAGGATTTACTTCAGAATAAGTCAAGCTTAAGTAAGGAATTCAAGTGCAACCCTCATGTAATAAAAACATCAAAGGTTAGAAATCAAACAGGCATAAAGTCTTTGAAAAATATGTCTTGGACTGAACTATATTGGTTAAAGTACCAAAAGCATTACACATAAATTATTTTTAATCATGTATTAGCTGGGCAGTATCAAATAAATAGCCTTTTTCACATTGAGTTATATAGGTTGTATGAAAGTAGAAAATCAAACCATGTTTTGTCCTCCTTAAACCATGGAAAGGTGAAGAAAAGTCAAATTAACTACTTCCTTAAAAATTATACTGTGGCAAATTTAAAAACAAGACACTAAAACACAAATCAACAATGGACTCACAGAAAACAAAAGCTGAAGACACCTCAAGACAGGCCTCAGATAATCTATTTCAGCAGGTTACAAACTAGTATCTCCTGGGAAGAAGAGGTTTTGAGGTGGGACTTAAATAGGACTTCAGTAAGGCAGTAACTGATTTCTCATTTCAAAAAACAATGACAGAACCCAGGTTGAGGTTAAAAAAAACAGGGGGGAGAAACTTCCTGGACTGAATGTTTCTGGAAACCCTCTAGGATCACTGTGGTGAGATTGTAAATATCTTTCTAAATATTACTTATAGAGGAACAGAATTTCAGACTTTTCAGGAACAGAAAGAAATCTTTCAGTCTGAGGGTAGACAGTGGTGGTTATACTGGAAATAAATCTAAGTAAGCAGTCAAGATGGGCATCTCTATGGGATCCTGAAGTACTTTAAGTAAAATTTGAAAGTAGATGTGCTACTCAGCACTAAGATTCCAGCTTGGAGGTAAACAGATGTACAACCTTCATGTAGGACCCTAAATGGAATGCAGTTCCAAATTCAGTTTCAGAAATTCCTGAGAACTTCAAGACTCTGACAAAAGAGAATACTGAAGATTTTATTTATTACTTTAAAGAAACCTCTCTTTCCATTATCTTTTTATCATATTTTTGAAGTACAAGATGAAAGGGTTAAACATCACATACTTAAATGTCCCAGCAATGCATTTTATACCAATCAGTTTTTTTGCCATGCTTACTTCATCAATATAAACTGGTTCTGGCTCAGGTTCTATTGTTTCTACTTGAACTTCATCACTGAACTGCACTGTTTTCTTCTCAGCTTTCACTGTAAGATAAACAGCCAGATTCAGTTTTATAAAAGAAAAAATAAACACTGACATAAATATTATATAACTATTATAGGTTATAGGTTCCTTGCATTTGAAACCTCTACTGTGAAAATTTTAAAAATTACTATTTCATTGACATTTGAAAGCCACAGTCCTAAATAATTTTATTATCTGTAAATCACATTATAAAAAAAACAGATCAGTTCACACAAGCTCAGCAGAAATATGTTTTAGCAAGTAAATGGCTTTATCATAGTCTCCCTACACATACATATTATAAGGTCATTATAAGTCACAACATGCATATTAAAAGGTCATCAGGATAAAAGACCTGGAAAGAGTGATTGGAAACAACAGGGCTAGCAAGTCAAGTTTAAGATAAAACTGATAAAATCATCTCTGACAAACTGAGCCTTCTTTTCTCCAAAGCAAAGTCCACAATAGAAAGGTCTCAAGTTTCTCTATTCTTTCTTCACCAAATCCTATATGCAAAGCATCTCATTCCTCTGTACTGGAGACTAGCACAAACAAGCTCTATATTTAGCAAAAAAGCAAAATATGACTCTTATTAGATAGTCTTAGCATAGCAGAAATGACTGCTACAGCATGCAATTCTGCTGACCTGCTCATACTTCTAGCACCCTCAAACTGAGATCACAGAAGATTAATCTTGCAAACCCACGAGATTTACAGAAATCAGTTCTAGAATCTTGAAGTCTTATCTACTATTTAATATTTTTATAAAATATTTAAAGTAGATTGGATGGCTATAAATAAACTGCATGCAGAAAATCCTTCTGTCCACTATGCACGTGTACATACCTACAGTATGTAACTTTCTTGAACTCTTTGAACACTGGTAATCTGTCTCCAAGTCCTATCTGCCATGGGACCTTCAATTTCATCTCAATTAGATATGCATCATTGCAACTGGACAAAAAGGCAGTTTGGAAAAAAGCTGCTGTTGTCCACGTCTATCTAGGTGTCAATGGAGTGATTCCAGGAGACTCAAAGAAGCTGCTGACAAAGGCAGCAGCAGACAGGAGCATTATTCAGCAAGTTCATGATTAAAATAAAATAGTAAAGCAAATTATTTTGCAAAGACAGTTTGGGCAACTGTGGTCTGACTGTTGTTTGTGATAGCATAGCAAGGGCTCCTCAGTTTTACTCCAATTATCAAATTAACTTGCAACTGAACTCCATCATAAGGGAAAGGAAATCACCCATGAGCCATGGCAGAGTTAAACATATATATGTAAATGTAAAGTTACTTACTCATTTCAGGCTCAGCAGAAAGATCAGCTGTTACGAAATTAGATGGAAACAATCCTATACCCTGATGAGTTTCACCTTTCCACCAATTTGGATCACTAAAGATTAAAAAAAAATAAGTAAAGCCCCCATACATCAGAAATCCCATACTCACATGGAACTTTCCTAGGGATTGCACAGTAAAGGCTTTTATATTACTAGCACAAAAATATAACTTGCATATATACAGAAATCTTTTCACAAGAACTTTTATGCAAATACATTTATTTGTAAAAAATTGAGAAGATAACAAAATAAAGTATTAATATAAAAATAATTTCCATTCATTGTATTTCAAGGTATGCTTCTACATAGAAGATATAATTATTTCTAATTAATTTTTACAGTTTAACATAATTCTAGTAGGCATTCTATATAACTTACCTGTCATCAAGTATAGTTATAAGTTCTCCAGCTTTAAAAGTTAGTTCGTTATCTTCAGCAGCCTCAAAATCGTAGATTGCACGAACCTTTCGGCCCTCATGTTTGTGGTTTGTTAAAAGGCTTGAGGTGCTTGGATACAAACTGGAAAGTGTTGTTTGCTGTTGCCTTTGTTCTTTTAGTGACAGCTCAATAGCTACAAAAGAAGAGTTACTCTGATGAAAATTCCCTATAAAAATGGGTTGATTGATACAAAAATTTAATTCTGTGAAAAATTTTTGTATAATTCTATACCTGTTGCATTTTAATGACTTTATGTCTTTCTCTTAGAATTAATGGTAAATAACAAAGAGAGCAGAATTCTGCCTATGGATTTACTGAGGCTTCCAACATGGACAGGATGAATAAATAGCATTTAAGCACAAATAGAATAACTCCACAAAGTCATCCAATTTTTATTATTATATTATTGTTACAATATTGAACTGGTGTAAAATATTTACATTCTTATTTTACATCTTACACCATGTTGAACTTTTCCAGATTGCTCGAAACATTAAAATGATACCGCTGTTCCAGTGCACACTGGTTCTCTGTTAGAAAGGAGCCCTTAGCATGAATTCACAGAATCAGATTCACACAGATTGGCTGAGGTTGGAAGGCACCTCTGGAAGTCACCTGGTCCAATCCCCTGTTCATGCAGGGTCACCACATCTGACTCCCAACATCAACTTTTTAATATCGCCAAGAATAAAGACACCATGATGGGTTTCCCTGAGAAACCTGTGCTAGTGCTTGGTCACCTTCACAGTAAAGTCCCTCCTTAATTCATAATTACCAAAATTATTTTTTGCTTAAACAAGCAATAATTTGCCCCTTCCTTAATTTTCCTCCCTATCATTCCCTGAATAATTTCACATTTTGGGTCATTTTCAACTAAGCTTGACTGAGCTGAGAAGTTTCACTCATATCAAACTCAGCTCAAGTTTGCAGAAAAAAATAGATCATATTTAAGAAGGGGCAGCATGGACACAAACTTTATGAAACTCACACAGATATGCTTTTGAGATACAGATCTCTTTAAAAGTAGACTTCAGTGTTGACTGTTGAAGAAGCCATTAGTAACACATACAGATTGGCTACTGTTCCTTTAAATAAATCAATATGCATCATGTCAGCAAATAAATGCACTCACCTTTAGCTAAATCCTCCTCTTCCTTTTTGGTGGCTACTGTACCGGGATCTTTGGCAACTAGAGCTGGACTTGCTTTTGCCTGTTCAGCAGCCTAGCGAAAAGTAAGATGTAAAAATGAATCCAACAAAAAACTGACAGTGCATTAAGTTCACCATTTTGCTTTGTATTCATCTGCTATATAAAAATCTGAAATAATTTAGAGCATTTCACTTCTCAAAGAAAAGTTTTATTAAGACAAGGTAAATTTCATTTTGTTTGCCAAACATTCTAGAATTCAAGACTACAATCTGTAAAATAAAGAGCTGAGGATAAAAAGAATTTGTGACACACTTTGAGAACAACCACAAAAACCTAATATACCTGTGAACCAATAGCTGGGAAAGTAACTCCTTGCTCCTTAAGATTTTTTATCATAGCAGATATTAAACTAAGTTGTGGGTCATTCTTGAATTCATCAGTCCATTCCACCATAAGGGCTTTCAGCTTCTCACAAACTTTTGGATGACCCTGCATGGACAGTAGAAACTAGTTAAATAATGTAAGAATCTGATCTTAATTTCACATAATTGCACGTTACTGTCAATATAAAACATATAGGTACCTTACTTTGTAGTCAAGTTTAGTGCCAGTACAGTATGTGCTAGGCCCAAAATAAAGTAAAATAAGATTACATAGAACCCCTTGTTCTATCTCCATTTCATCATATTTGTATTTAACATTTTACTGATGTTAATTAAAGTGAAAATATAGTAGTTTATTTATAAATTAACATGCCACACCTCCCCCAAACAGAATACCTATGTTGACTAGTATGAAATGGCATTCAGGAAGTTCTGAGAGCCACAGTCTTTACAGTAATCTTCTCTCCTTCTCCTCCCCCATCTTTGCAGTCCTCTAAAAGTAGATTCTATTCCACTTTCAGATTACCCCAATTCTCTACTTAATTTCACTTACAGGTGAAATGTAAAAGTCAATGCAATACATTACCTTATTCAACACATTGCTTACTTCACTGGCAAAATCTCTTGAACAGACTTCTAAATGAAAGATTTTACCACAGTTTGATACACATGCTCCTAGAAGCTAATGAAAGAAAGATTAAAACTTAGAAATTTTTTGCAATATAACTTTTCAGGAAGAAAATGAACTACATTAAAAAGAACCTACTGTTAATGCTTGCATAGCAACATGCGGATCTTTATGGTTCACTCTTTTCATAATAGAGCGGAGGCAGTCTTTAGGCCTAAAAGACACAAAATAGCTTTAAAAATATGGAATGGAATGAATATTTCCTATTGCACAAATGACAACACTGACAACACTAACAGACAGCAAGATCTCCTGAACACCATGAGTAAATTATTTAGTAGTTTAAAACAAGAACATTTAAAAATGAATTAAACACCATAAACAGTTGTAGCCATTTCTATCTGTAGGATTTGTGGCTCTCTTAATTATCAAAACCTCTCAGTAATTCATAGTACCTCTTGTACTTAGAGCGAATTACTGTAAATACTGCAGAAATGCATAAAATCCCTTACAATTAGAAAACTAAAATTCTCTGTAGTCCATGCACTCCTCTATATTTCACAAACATATGTAAGAACATTTCCTTACATACTGATTTACCAACATCCTTTTGATACTTTTATTTTGAATTACCACCATGTTCCTCAGAGTCTCTTTTAATCTACAGAAAAAGATTTATAAAGAAGACATGTAATGAACCAATAATTTCTAAAAAAACCCTGTTAGACAATATACATCGAAGTTTCAAAACAATTAAATATAGAATTCAAGTCTTAGCTATGTTGTGGTAGATAGAAATAACATGAAAAGGAACTTCAACAAAGAATTTGAAAGGGGACTTCAGAAAGTTTAGCATTAGATTTAAAATGATGACTTTCTGATACTTTGTTCCATCTACAAAGTAGTGGAAAGCTGAGCCAGACTGAAGCAGGAATTACCAAGGGCATACAATCACTATGTGTTGAATAGCCCTGGAAAGATAACCCTGGAAGAGGGTAAGTAGAGAAGGAGGAAAAGAGAAGGTAAATCTAAACTAAGAGGTTTTACACACTTTTGGAGTTTACATTTATAGCATGGTTGTCTTTGGAAGCAAAAGTATTTTTCTGTTGAACTGATATCCAAAAACTAACATGAAACTCAGGTATAAGTTACACCACTGCTTGGCTATACTATATTTGGCAGTGTCTACATTTTACAGAAATGTCCACCTCATATTTAGTGGCACTAATTATAGAAAGTGCTGTCACACAGCACAAGTACATATCATTCAGTGTATACCTTCACATACCAATTATTACAGATGAAGGCTTTAAGGCAAGTACTACCTTTTATCTATTAATTATCCAAGACTTCTCATATGTTCACTTTAATTGAGAAAGAATACAGGCTAAAATTGTTAGAAATAACTACTTTCTTTAACCATTAGTTTATGAGTAAGATTAACAATGTGATATGATTGCAAGCTCAAAAAAGTACTTCCCCATTGTGAAACCAGTATTTATAAAGGCAGGGTGCAGGATCAAGAGCTTAGCAGCTCAGGAACAGGATCATAAGCCTAAGATTTTTTTTTACAAAGGAATCCAAAGTCTTATTAAAAGTAATAAGAAAGCCTCAAAGCCAAATGATCATCCACATGTCTCAAGTACAATCTACTTGTTCATATATTTAAAAGAAATTATCAACATTTGAGTGTTAAATGTTTTTAAATATTCAAATGTTTAAAATCAGAAATCTTTTGGTTACATGTAGATAAAGAAAATAATCCAGGTGTACCAATCTTTAGTCACACAGAGTAAGAAAACCTATTCTAGACAAGCCTGTAATTCTTATTTTAAATTCTAATTAATTCATCTAATTAATCTAATTTTTACTTCTAATTAATCCATCTAATTAATTAATTTAGTGTGAAAATTATGAGAAGCACTATGCAAAACAAACAAGAGGAAAGCATGCATTCTGTGAATGTAGAATTCTATCTACTTATTAGGCATCTCTCCAAATTGTACTATACAAATATTTGGCCACTCCAATGATGCTATGATCATAATTTCAGAGGCACCACAATGCGTGGTAATAACAAATAAATAGGGTGAAAATATGGCAAGATACAATAAAAGCTATGTATCACGTGTGGCATTATATAGTATCATATACCAATTCACATGGAAAATACTCATAATGAATTTCAGGTTTAGTTTTAGAAAGTAGAAAAAAATTCTGATTGTATTTTATTTAACAAGGACACTATTAGCAGCATTTGTAATCTAAAATACTACTCTGCACAAAACATTTCAGATATGTTCAAGAATTTATTGTTCATTTATAGTCTAAGGTAACTCTGTGGGACTCAGCTTTTGTCTTTGCTCCTTCAGAACCAGGCTGGTCATAAAGCTTCCTGGTTGGCCTGCTAGGCATGCACTGCAGTTACAATGTAAAATGCTACTGGCATTGCATAATATGAGGGGCAAAAAATGGAAGACACATCAGAAAAACTATAAAGTAAGCAATTTTGCTGTTCTCTCTTTTGTGCCTGCATGAACAGGCACAAAAACAACCAAAGAAGAATCAGCTAACCAGAATACTGCCTTGCTGAGGCAGTGATTAATCCTTAACGAATGAAGACAAAGTTAGGCAAGCAGCAATATGGACAAACCATTTCTCAATGACAATTTCTCCAATACCCACCCCCAACAGAGAGTGCTGTAATGAACATTCCTATTTTCTCAACCCTTGGTGTAGCCTCTCAGCCACTGACTTCATTTTTTTCAGCCATCATTTTTTTTATTAAGTAACTTTTCTGGAATCAAACTGAAGTTGTGATAGTTTCAATGTAGACTGATATATTTCATGAAATAAACAGTATAAGAGTCTCAAAGCCAAATGTAAAGCTGATTACAGTTAGGAACTGGCTAGCGCTGAAATGACTGAATAAAGGGGAGCATCTTTGCTAAAATATATCATACTTGTCCATTGATTTTTCCCTTTAGTCTGTTTAATGAACCATTCAAATTTTATGTTATTTTATTCTGAGATGATAAACTATAGATTCAGTTTTGTAAGCATTTTCATTGCAGAAAAGCAACACTATGCAAAAATCAATACCTTTTCTGTAGTCAGATTTAAAATGTCAAATATACAATCACAGAACATCCTGAGTTGGAAGGGACCCCCAAGGATCATTGAAGTCCAACTCCTGGCCCTGCAAAGGACAGCCTCAAGAATCACATCATGTGATTCAAATTTTTAAATTTTTTTAAATAAACAAGTTTTCAAGAATGCTGTACAAAACTAGGAGACAGAGAAGGAATGCCTCTACTAGTAAAACCTTTGCTTTAATCATGTTTCTATGCTGAAAAGGCAACTTGCTCATTGAGCAAATATTGGCAAAAAACAGGATGCAAACAATGTGATGTCCAACTGCCGAGCTGTATAAGTTCCTAAAGGAAATTCAGAGATTTTAAAAAGTGTTGTCTCATCATTAGACAAATTTTAGATCATCTAAGAACCTGATATGCGAAATGTGCAGGAAATGTTAAGTCTGTACTACATAGTGTAGTATTTCATATAGGCTATGACCTTGTAAACAAGTCATATTGTTGAAAATATTGACGTATTTTCTGTCTTTCCTGTGTTTTCTATAAAAATTCTAATAGCAACTCTGAATTTGAAATTCACAAAAAAACAGAGAATGTACTCAAAGAGAGGCATTCAGTGGACTTCTAACTTGCTAAAACTCTGTTTTAGTTGTTTGGATTAAAGAAAGCAAGATAACATTTTCAGCAATTTGTAATTCTCAGTATGGAAAGTATTACAGCATAAAAAATAACAGTAGTAATTATGTTATGGAACTGTAACTAATTTATCTTATGAGAAAATGCAATATCTTTGTAGCATAACAGGTTTCCAACAATTAATCTGGATACCAATAAGTTGGCAGACAAAGTGCTATACCAGAAGTGCTGGTATATTTCTAGGCTGCTGTGACTTCAGGTGTAAGGCAATCTAGATCTAGAACACTGCAGGATGCAATAGAGCTTACAGACTAGTACAAAGAAAATCCACAGAGATTTTTGTAATCTAAACTTCTGCCAAGAACAGTAACAAACAGCTTGTACTGGAGCAGAATTGGTTAAAAGATTAAAGCTGATCCCAGTTAAGAAGACTTGCATCCTTGTCAGAGGAACTTAAAACTGCAGGAGAATTTCAAACAGCTAAGCATATCTCATTTGAACTTCTTAATGGGAAACACTGTCATGCTTTACCTTGCTACTGCATGACATAATCCATTAAAAACAAAGAAAACCAACTCTCAGCAAGTTTTAACAGAATCTGAATTTAAGCAATAAGTCAGCTAGCAGCCTATTACAAGCAAGATAAATATTACAAAGGTTAAAGTCACACTTTTCTTTTATAAAAAAAAAAGATTAATAAACACACAAAAGAAAAATACCAAAACCAACACAAACCTCACAAATCCTAACAGGAATTTAGCTGCACATTACCAGAATATCTCTAGCTTTGTCTGTATTGCTGTCTCTTACAGTTACACACATTCAAGCACTGCTCAGGCTATGTTGCTGTGAGACTAAATTTCATCTGTGGAAAGGCTTTCAGTGATTAAATGGAATACTGAAACATTCAATAATATAGTTACTGTTACAAGCTTGGCATCAACGTGCTCAAGGAATAGAAATGCAGTTTTACATATAAAGACTAATATAAAACATGATTAACAACTTGCCAGCTGTTATCTTAACTACAGTTATACACAACAGCACAGAAGTCTCAATGTGCTGTGCTATTTTTATGTACTCCTCCAGAGACTATCTCTAATCCCAAGAATAAGCTTATTTGCAAACCTGTCCTTTGGAACAAAAGTCCCAGGTGGGACTGTGCTGTCTGGCATCTCATACTGCTCCTGGCAGTTCTACAAGGCAAAGTCATTCTCAGAGAAGCCTTCCACAGCATCAGTGGCAAAACTTTCTTCTTGAGTTTGCTCCATTCCTAAATTTTTACAAGAAATGCTTCGAGAAGGTGTATTTAAAACATTTCCAAGTCCTAATACTACACTGACTGAAAGCACTATAAATACACTGAAATTATGTCTTTAAACTGTATTTTTTAGTTGCTAGTTCAAATCATACTTTATCTTTTCTTGTCCAAAAATAAGTTCATGCATAAATTCTATGAATGAGCTCAGTAAATAATCAAAAATGGAAACATTTCCAGCCCATATTAAGATGTGTTTAATTTAATATCACATCTCCAAAATGTACATTTTTCAAAGCCCTGCTGACAGAGAATAGCTTCTGAAAACAAGGAGAAGAAACACAAAGCCTTGTTGTTTTCTGTAACAAAGACACTGGTGGTCTGATGGAAAGAACAATGGAGGGCAGCAGATGCTTCATACCTTGGTTTTAGCAAATTTCTGACATACAGCTGAAGCCTTTGTAGTGTCCTTATCACACAGCTGGTGAAATATGGGCTGGATAAAGGTGGGTGGAAAACTGGTCTCCTAGACTCAAAGAGTTGTCACCTGTAGTGCAAATTCCAGCTAGCAGGCAGTATCCTTCAGGGATTTCTGCTGGGAGCAACAGTACTCTCAGTAACTTACTGACCAGAGCGAGTTGAAGGGGAACAATCAATATACTAGAGGCCATGGCTAATGTTCAGAGGCACCTGGACAGGCTGGAGAAATGGGCAGGCTGGAAGTTCAATAAGAACAAGGATAAGGCATTGCATTTTAAATGAGGCCAGGAGCTGACCACATGAAAAGCAGGAAATGATCTGCAGCTCCTATTGGGTGAGAGGTGTCAGCAGTGCAGCCTGACAGCTAAGACAACCCACCACATCCCAGCTCAAAGTACTGGTCAGCACAACCAACAGGGTCAGGAAAGTGACCCTTTCCCTCCATTCTGCACTTGTAAGATTGCATCTGGAGCATTTTGTCCACTTTAGTGCTCCCCAGTGCAGGAAGGCTATTTACACACTGCCCTAAGTCCAATGGATAGCTGCCAGGATGGTCAGGGAGGGTCACATACAAGGAAAAGATGGGAGAGGTGCTTTCAGCTTTGAGAAGAGCAGCCAAAAAGTGGGGCTTATTGCTTTCAAAAACCAATTAATCAGAGTATACACAGAACATGCAGCCAGATTCCTTCTTAGAACTGCACAGTCACAGGACAAGATGCAACAGACAAGCTGGAATAGTAAAAATTGCAAAGAGATTGCAGAATTATTTTTTTATTTCCTTACTTAGTAAGTAGAACTAGTTAAATACTGAAACATGTTGCCTACAGAAGTTGCAGAACCTTTGACCTTGGAGGCATTCAAGACTCGACACGGTCCTGAGCAACCTGATCTAATTAGACCTGTTTGAAGCTGGGGGGGGTTGGACAAGATGACCTCTGGAGGTCACTTCCAACTTAGATTATGATTGTGTAAGAAAAATGCCTCATGAAGCCTCCTGGGTTTACAGTGATACTGCTAAAACATATCCATTTATTTTATCTGTTACACTGGCAAAAAGCTGCTGTACACAAGTCCTAATTTTAACGCATCAGGCAGTATCTCCAAAGTACGGATGGCAAAATATTTCAGCAGAAACCCCATACATTTTCCTTTTACTTGCAATCTATTTAAGTTAAATTCAGTTGTTGCAGAAGTTTATAAAATATAACAAAAAATTAATTCCTCTCACCTGGGTATGAGACTGAAATAACAGAATTAAAAATATTTGGGGACGAAATTCCTGAAGTTACTTACCCTGTGCGTGACTGTCCAACTTTATCACAGATGTCTAAGATGAGGCCCCAGTCTTCTGCAGTGTTCATCTCACTGGTTGCTTTCTCTGATAAAGAAAGTATAAGTAAATCAAAATAAATTTTTTTAAAAATTTTAAATTGTCAACAAAGATGTTGAAATATTACCTCTTTGTATATTTCTAAATGTATAAAAAATCCTGTACTTAATAAAATTAATATATTAACAATGTTGCATCTAATTATTTTTAATTTTCTGATGTTCACTTGTGACTATTAATTTTAATTAATAGGCAAACATATTTAGGGGTTGTTTTACTACATTGTAAAGATGCACACAGAACATGAAACAAGAAGTATAGCTACCAACAGATTTTTTTTTCCATTTGAACTATAAAGTTTGATAGGATATACCCAAAGCATTGGTTCACTGTTTGCAGAGTCAGATACAACTGAATTTATCACCTTCCCACACACTGAAGTGCCGTGTCTTGCATTTCCTTTAATATATTACATCTCAACAAGAAGGAATTAATAAGTCATCATAATCATTAAACTTCTATATTTCCATTCTTATTTTTGCTTTGGATTATATATTTCACTGTTTCTTTTCAGCTATAAAGACTGCTAAACCAAAATTAATCTCAAAGAAGCCATTGTGACTCTTCCTTCCACATTTTTTGAGTAGGACAAGAGTCCCTGGTGAAGACTAAAGAAATAGAGAGAGGAGGTAGCGAAGAAATAGATTCAATGTCAGAAGAAAAAATAGATTCCCTCCCTATTTGTCCCCCACAAAAGCTTACTTACAGTAAGGATAATAATAAATAAAAGCATTAAAGGAAACTGAGCCTTACACTGCAGCTCAATAGAAGATTATCTAAACACAGATCAGTTTAGGACTGGAGAACATAAGGGAATGTACATGTAGTTTTCATTAGTAACCAAACAGTAGGAGAATAATACAGAAACTTTGTTTCTCATTCCTGCTTCATCTGCAAAACACAAAATATGCCTCAGCAGTGAGTACCATCTTTCAGGGAGCGTCTCGGACTACTTAGTTTTATGAAAAGAACCAAAGATTTCCTATAAAAACTTATCTGCCAGGAAAGATTCATTATCTAGATTAGCACTGGCAAAATTGCAAAGACAAAGCAAAACATCTAACCTCCAAAAAAAAAGGATTATTCATATCAAAGTTGATGGCTTTTCTTATGAATGAGTTTCTGTGTCCTACAAATTGATGTAGGTTACAGTTAATTCGTGTCTTAATTCAGAACAAAAATGCAGAAAAGCAAAACTATGTTTATGTGCTCCCAACATATTTCTGAGGAAAAATTCAACGCTGACATATATACAACTGAAATGATAACACATCAGCTATACTACCAGATGCAAGGAAAAGAGCAAAACAGTATAGGGAAATATGAAATGGAAGTTAGTTACAATTCTGCATGTTCTCTCAGATAAAGTAGAAGGACATTACCTCTTCTCTCTAAACCCTATCAGAAAACTTGTTTGATTAGAAAAAAGCATTCATAATCAACAGAAATATCAAAAATTATGGTTAGACACCATGTTAACATCTAGCACTAAGATATGCCAGCAGATCAACCAACCACTTCATTTTCCTTTCAGTCTGCTCTTGTTCCAATGCATGCTTATGACTAACAATCATAGAAATTTGTGATTTTCAGGTAAGACACTTGAACTCAATACCTTGCATGAACCATCACAGACCAAGGCAGACTTCTGAAATTGCAGTCTATGCACACCGCAGCTGTTCTGCTCCAAAGACTGCCTCAACTCTGCAGCACCAGAACTGCTGTTTTGAAACACAGAGCCTGAGTTTCCTACACTGTGTTCCTCAGACTGAAAGCAGCTGATAAGCACAGTCCAGAGACACACAAAACAGACCACATGGAGGCAGTTTACTTCCAGGACTCCACTGCTTCAGTTCGTTCCCAGTTCTAGTGGAGCTGGACCAGCTCCAGTCAAAGAGTGCCTGCACAGTTCTCTCCAAAGCCTTAAGTTCCTGCCAGGCTCCAAGCTCACACAAGGAGCTCACAAACCCAGACTGGTCACTCATGCCTAATGCTGCACTTCAGTTAGCACATCCTTTAGCAGAGAGATGAGCAATCCAATGGAACTGAAACCTTGGTTTTTTCCACTGTTCTACATAACAGACAGTTGTCTGTATTTTTGACAACAATTGATCCTTCTTTCCCCACAATGTCAACAAAGAGAAATGACATAGCAATCGGTTATGTCTTCTACAAACCAAGGAGTAAACTACTAATGCACGTTTAATGTTTTAATATAACAGCAAACTGTGCTTTATGTTAATTTAAATACTTTGGCTAAAACTACAAATAAGATAGTGATTGATGAAATCCCCAATCATCATTAACCACACAGATTATAGCCTTTATTTTAATTCTGAATTAGAATATTTTGCAAATCTATCCATGAGTACAATTACAAGTTTTTTGCTATGAGCACGTTCTTTCTTGGCAGTCGAAGTTAGTCCTATAAAAAGTACCATTTGTTTGCAGTGCCTTCCCCTAGGACATTTCCTCCACCAACAAACACTAGATAGTATCTTAGTAAATTTCAGCCTGAAACCAAGTTTCACTGTATACTTTCAGTCTTCTGTAGTAACAATCAACCAATAAAACAATCAGATAATAAAATTAATGGTAAGACAGAAAAAAAATTGCCTCTGGAGTTCTACTTAAATTCTGCCTCAGACAAGGGAAGTTAAAAGTTAAGAACATACTGAGAATGTTAGCAGCACACTGTCTGAGCTGACTGTCCACAAAAGGCCACTTAACTAATGCTATGCCAAACACAAAGGAAACAGGACTACATCACAGCTCTCTTCCACGAAGCTGCACCACTCTAAGTCAAGGCATTGTTTTCTGAGCACAAGCAAAGCCTACAATTGAACATAGTAATTTTAAGCAGTGCAAGACTGTACAGTCTTATGTTGCGTCAGGTTAATTTGTAGTAATTAATAGTTATTATTAACGTAATTACTATTAATAGTAGTTAGTAAAATAGTAGTTTTAATTTTTTTTAGCTGTTTTTTCCTTGAGGGTTTTTTTTCATTACTTGCCTTTACTGCTCACCTTTATTTTTTCAGGAGTTTTTAATATCTTTTCTCTCCAGTAATTCCATAAAGACACACACACATATTCGTAAAAGCCATACTTTCAGAGGAAAACAATAATTGGATCTATGAGCCTTTTGGTCAAAAACAACAATGATCGGGCACAATATAAAAAATACCTTTCTAAATTGTTTCAACAATTTATTTAGTTCCTAAAACAAACACAAAAGAGACAAAAAAATATATAATTTTTGGCCACTTTGCAAGGCACAGATCTTGGAATCACTAGGCCTCTCTCCTTATACTTCTGCATTCAGAACACTAGTCATACTGGGTCAGACCAGTTCCATCTTGCCCAATATTCAGTATCTAAAACATATATTATACCTCAACCAGACACCTAGGAAAACATAAAAGAGAACAAGGTAAGCATTAATTGTACTTCCCTACCAACACACCTTTTAGTGACCAACAATTTGCAGCTTCATAACTCCTGAGTCAGAATTGGTGCTCCAACCACACAAACATTGTCATAAATCACACAGAGAACAAATAAAGCATTCTGAAGAAAATTGCACCTTGTCTGATGGAAATCTCAGCTGTGTTTGTATCCTTAGCTTCTCAATAATTTGTAGACTATAATGTCCTTTAAATAAAGCACCTACATGCTGAAACCATTCTTCCAAACATATATTGTACCTTTTTTTGTGGCACTGAATAGCAATTGCTTCTAAGGAAAACATCATTCCTCATTACAGATGCCATAGACTCTCACTGAAATACTGTACCTAAAATCCAGAAAACAGAGTTACAGCTATTGAATGAGAAGCCAGACCAAAAAGATCAAAATATATGAGTTTAATTACTTAGGCATTGGTTGAAAGCACACAGGCTATTGCATGGGCTCCTTTGGGATACCTAAATCACCCTGCCTCTCCTTGTGTCATAAGGTTCATTAAGTGTGTTGAGGCCTCATTTCCCTCTAATTTACACAAATCTGAATGCTTGGAGCATTGATAAAAGTCTGTTTACTCCTCTGGTTCTGTGCACTATTTATAAATTATAAGCAAAGCAAAAAATATTTGCACTGTGATTCTATTTGAAGTTCCCTCTTACATACAAAACACATTTACAGTTGATTATTTTAGGACAGAAGAAAAAAAAAACAAAACCCTTTTCTCAGAAGAAAAAAAAAAATTCCTAAAATACATGCCTGTCCTAAAGAAATTTATCATCAGATTTACGAAGTACTATTAGACAGAAGAAAGGTAGTGCATGCTGAAAAAAATCCATTGCCAGATTTAGTGGTTGATGCTTTAGGTGCTGGTAAAAGGAATATAAATATTGCTGCAGATTTGCCATGGAAATATGTGCTAGTCATTTGATTTCTCTGCCTTAGTTCTGCATCTTAACAATAGCATTTTACTGCCTTATTAGAAATTTGCAAGAGTAAAACTCTCATGACAGTTCGGATACTGCCGTGAACCACATAATGCATTTCTTAGAGCAGAAAACTTAGTGACTATACATTGCTAACATCATTTTCAGAGGGAGTTCCTGGCAGAATTGAGCTTCCTAAGCTTCAGTTCTTACTGAAGTTTATTTTGAAAGAAAAACCCAAGTCTAAGAACTGAGCTATTTTTCTGCAACAATTTTTAAAAGATGTTAAAACTAGTAGAATTTCAAGAAATAACAAATCTAGATCAAAATATCCTCAAACCCAACACTTAAAATGTACATCATTTGAAGCAGTTAAAACAAGTAGCAGTAAAAACTGTCAGAAAATTCTACCAATATAATGTTTTCAACCATCCTACTTATTATTTGCTATTACTCTATTCATGGATGTAACATCATTTTCACAGTTGGACATCATTAAAATGAAATACTGAAGTTGTAACTTCAATTACAAAGAGACAAATGGCTACAGAAAGTCTTCAAAATAATAGCTAAGGAAAGTCTTAGACTCATATTACAACCACTTTATAGCATGATGAAAAATCCTCAAAAATCTGTTATATTATAAATAACACAGATTTAATGAAAAATTCAACACTCTCCTAAGCCTTCTCTTCTGCTCAAAGTTTTCTTTTCTTCACATGGCTAAATAAAGAATTCCCCTTCCCTATGAAATTGCAAACACTAAAATTCCAAAGCAATATAGTTTGAATACCCATTAGAGACTGAAAGTGACTGCAAATTTTTCTTTCTTTTTGCAGGGCACTTGCTGAGAAATTTGGATTACATGCCATTCCACATCACTGAAGTTAAACACACTTAGGTTTTGCTCTTTTTTGTCTGTTAAATAAAAAGAACAAATACATTTGTTGGACCATTCTACAAAAGCCACCACTTGAATATTAACCACTTTGCATTTCACTAACATGCTCAGAACTTCACACGAAGAATACATCCAACCAGATTTTATTTTGACAAGACTGCAAATAACCCCTAACAGGCAATGACACCATAGTGAGAAACTTGAATTCCATGTACCATTAGCTTTGATAAAGCTATTAACCAGATTCTGCAGTTTAACTGTACATGTGCAGGGTTCCCAAGTCCTTCTGGGAGCATTTGTAGAAGGTGTCCTATGAAAGCCATGCAGCTGATCTGAGGCAAAGCAAACAGCAGTGACAGAAGCCACTTCAGCCCATTCCTTCAGAAAACCTTATAGGATCTCACTGTATTTAAGGTGGCCCAGCAAAAATGAGCATCACTCTGCTCAATGAACTGAGCAGAATAAAAGCAAAAGGATTCACAACCTGGTTTAAAAAGGCTGAAATTCTAAGACTAGCTGCGTAAAAATAATTTAGATGTTTAGATCTCTCATGCAAACACTAACAAATCCACAGAACTCAAACTACCTTTCACCCAGAAATATTACAACACATCAGGAAGGTTGTGTTGTGTAATCACAACACATTAGAGATACACCAAAAGGATGAATAGTCTGTAAACAAGGTGTATCACAGGTATGTCATATGAACAAATGGTGCCAGGATATATTTGCAGAAGGCCACAAGACAAGCCACAGTACAAGAAGCATTTCAGAAGGATGATTAGCAAGAAACTTAATTTTCCACATCAGTTATGCAATGTTGTTTTTATCAGTTAGAGGAATAGATTTTATATGTTGAAGATTTACTTTGATTCTTCTAAATTTTGGTATTATAATACACATTGTCACAGCTGAAAGGAGAAGCACTTATGTGACTCCTTCCCTGGGAGGAAAGAAAGAGAATTACCAGAAAAGTACAGTCTTTCACTATGGAACATACTATGTTGGTTTCAAAGTGCCCAGCTGAACTGACAGCCTGCTAATTGATAGTGGAAAAGATTTTTTTTTTGTTGGCTGATATACTGAAGGGGTATTCCACTTAGTCTTATCCTGTCAGCATTGCCATTTTTCACTGAGGACCTATCGCCAAAGACATCTTTAAGTAAGAAGTTCCTGTTTTTCATAAATATTTATAAATTACTGAAAAGTGGGGTTGCTATAGCTCCTTTTCCACACATTTTCTACTCAGTCTCCCTGTTAGCTCACAGTTAATATCCTTTGTAAAACAAAGCTGAGACAAACAGTAGGCCAACTCAGGCAAAAAAGTGCCAGTCTCATGACAAGCTGAACCAATCCTTGGAATTCATCTTTCTTTGCAGCCAGATGTTAACTCATAGTCTGCAGTCTCCGTAATGATCTGGGGTCAAGAAACTCATCTATGACAATTTTCCCTTCTTTTGGCAAACCTGGCTGAACAAAAAACGTTCAGCTCAGAGAGACATGTAATGGATGTTTTGAAAATGTTGACAAAGCAAGGGGACAAATCTAAACAACAATGAGTCTAAATAGCAAGAGGATTTTATTTCAAGAAATTGCACCATGTGAATCATGGTCAAACCATTTCTTACATTCTAAGAGCATCAAACTATAGGCTGATCATATGTAATTCAAGCATATTATTAAATATTTGAAGAGTCAATAGCATAAAATTATCAACAATTGTTAGAGTTGATAAAACATAGGGAAAATGATTACAAGTCACATCAAGTTCTACTATCTTACTAAACCACCTGCTTACTTTCCTATTACTGTAAATAACAAGCCTGAATTTCTTCTCAATCCTGTGCTGCCTCAAACCATCAGAGTAAGAATCAGAGTAACATCCAGAGCAAATGCAAATACCTTCATCCTTTACTGCATGTAAGGAAAAAAGGAAAAAAACCCCAACCCTCCCATGTTTTTTAACACCTCCTAATATCACGTGTGATTTCTGTGACACCTTATACCAGAACCTGACTTACAGATTTTATTCTTGAGATAATATCTAAATGACACTTGAGAACTGCTTTAGCAGTAAGTTCTTTATCAAACCTAGCCTAAGCAGCGCTACATTACTAATAAGCCTGTCATGACAGATTAGTAGACAGTCTTTTGGTTCTTAAAGCAAATTTCACCATTATTTTACCTGAGTCAAACTTACAGATAAATCTGCATTTCTCAGGAAGAACTCGCTGGGAAAAATTTTATGATTAAGTTTGAGAAATACAGCAGAAACAGAAAACCCATAAACCTAATAAGAATACTTTTAATTCTAACCCCTTAAATGGAAGATTAGAGTTTCTTAATTATACTCTCAACAGGCCCAGTTCTTGAAGATTTTTTTCTTTTTTTAAAATTACATTATTGTGTTCCTTACTTGGGCACATCATCAAAGGTTCCCCAGCTTGATTGTGAAAACTTGTGTCACCACTGATTAGCATCCCTTCCTGTTGAAATATTCCTAAATATGGTAAAAAAGAAACTTCAGAAAATGAAAAGTCTTTGGACTTCATCCAGAGATTTGGACTCTTGAGGATGACAATGGTTAATCTTCTCAAATCTCTGGGCATTCTTTAATATTATTAATTTAATAGCAGTCTTAAACAACATTCTTTAGCCAACTACACCTAGAAAAAACAGACGTACAAAGTTGGTACAAATGGTAAACTATTATGGATGACCAGGTTCCACTGCAGCAGCATGCTAACAGGACTAGCCAAATGCTGCTAGCTGGCCAGACAAAATGAAAAATTTGTCCTGAAGGCAAGACATACTTATGCTCCTCAAAATAATGCAAAACAATTTAGTTCCAGGTATGTTCTCTGCAATCCATTACCCTAAATGGTTCCAAAATAATTTCCAACTATTGCACAGTACTGATCAGCTGTTCAGTAGACAAGAATGCACAGCTATCACTATACTATCAAGTACACCAATGTCCAAATTCTTATGAAATTAAGAAAAGCTGCTGACTGCCTTTCTGCTTCAGGAATCTGATTTTAAAAAGAAAACTTTCTTGCTGGATAAGAACAAAAGCAGAGCACTCAACTTTCACTCACAGAAAACAAATGAAAAATAGCACTATATCTTGACAACTTTTGGAAGTTTCCTGAGAACATGAGAGCTTATTCTACAGCTCATGCTATCTTATGAAGCCTGCCAAAAAATTCATCCAGATAATAGCAAATTCCCAAAGGGCTCCAGAGAAGAAGAGCCCAGGGACGCTTTCCGGGAGACTTCATCATTCCCATCTCCCTGGCACAAATCCAGTTAAGTGATGGCTAAAGGCAGCAGGCTCCTGAAAGTAGGCTGTCACCAACTGAACAGCCTGCTGCTCCTTCAGTCTCCCTCAGGACACCATGAAAGGGGCCAAAAGAGGTTGTTTACCAGTGAAAATCAGCTCATTGCCCACTATCTGCTTTTCCAAAAATGATTTGGTACTGGGTGGTTATTTCTATCTCCTCATACTGTTTACAGAATAGCGCCTTTGAAAATTCTTCACTGTTGATCATATTAGGCAAGCACAGTAGGTAGGGGGCTGGCATCCTCTGCACCTAGAAAAGAGCAAATGAGCCACTGAAGTAACTGATGGGTGCTACTGCCCTGCCTTGAGACTCACAGTGCTGAGGAGCACATCCAGTGAACTGATCTCTAGAGACACCCTTTCAAGCAGTCTGAGTTTTCCTGCCAGCAAGAGGCACTAGGAAGGAAAAAAGTGAACACCTGCCAGAACTGGAGCCTATCACTTTTTAATCTTATTAATTCAAATAAATCTCAAATAGTCCCCAGAAAACTGGCAAGCAGTACAATCTCTTCCTCCCTTTCAGCTGTCAAATAACACTAGAAGACAGCAGAACAACTAAGAAGAATTCTTTACTACTTTCCAAAATAAGTCAGTCAACTTTGCTACCAACAAAATCATTACTTGAAGCGCAGTCTTCAGCTTGAAAGTTAACAGTTCAAAATGAGAAGACCAAGCTATGTCTTATTTTGATGCAATAGACTAAGAATTTCTGATAACACACATACAGAATTTACGTCTCAGTACTTTGTTTATGCAGTAATCCTTTCTCCTGAAATGTTACATACTTTTCAAATGGTTTTGATTTGGTATTTCTTTGAGGAGCTGGAAGAATTGACTTGGAGCCTAAACGTCTGAAGATTGATAAACATTCAGAAACAATGTATCTGTAGTTGAAAGTTACAGCTTGTTTAACAATATTAAAGAAATTAGTTTCAAGAGACTTATACAATGTTACACTTCTGTAAGAAAACAACCCAGGGGTGTACTTAAGCACATAGGAGAAAAAGTCCCTTTATATTATGGGTTTCTCCAGACAAAGCCTTTATGGCTCAAAGCTAAAGAGATGTCAGCAGCAGGTCGAAAACAAGCCATATTACAAAATCTCAAATAAAACACACAAAACTAATTATTAACTGTCTATATGTTATTTTATCTTCAGTTTCAACACATCAGCATGAAGTACAATTTTTGTCAAGTAAAAGCCAGATACTTCCTCTCCATCTAGTCTGGCCTTGGAACAAGCAAGATGGGGATAACACCTGAGCTCAGCACATCAAATTTTACTTGAAAGGAAAAGAGAAAGCTCCCACAGGAATCTCCTTTAAAGAACTAAATACAAAACGCATTAACGATTTGGTCATGCCTGTCTGTGAAGCAACTGTAGATGGTGCTTTTTACTGCTCATCCTTTCAAAACCACTCTAGCGCGGACCTTTCGCACTACTTGTTTTGCTGTGCTGAATTACTCGTGCTGAGCAGGCCAGCTCGTCCCCCACGAGCATCTCCGCGCTCGCCCCCGCGGCCCGCAAGGCCAGAAGGGCCCGCAGGGGCCCCGGCGCTACCCCCGGCCAGCTCCTGCCGCCCGCGCCGGGACGCGGCCCCGGCCCGGGCCGGCCGCTCCCGGCGCACCGCGGCCGCCAGCCCGCCCGGGCCGCCGCCGCCGCTCCCGCTTTCCGGCCGGGCGCCAGCGAGCCCAGCAGCGCAGGGCCGGGACAGCGGGCCGGCTGCCCGCGGGGGATGGAGCGAAAGCGGGTCGGAGGGCCGGCCGGCCGGCCGCGGGGTTACCTCGGGGAGAGGCCGGGCCGCGGCACCGCGGGAGCCACTCACCCACATCCTGATCGAAGGGGTTGGTGGCGAAAAGCGGCATGGTGGGGCGGGGGGCGGCCGCCCCTCCCGGCAGCGCGGCGGCAGCGGCGGCGGCGAGAGAGAGCAGCCCTCGGCGGCGGCGGCGGCGGCGGCAGCAGCAGCGACTCCTCCTCCCGGCCCGGGCAGCTCCGCCACCACCTCCTCCCAGGGCCGGGCACCGCCTCCCGCGCAGCACGCCGGGAACCGGGGCTGGACCGCCGCCGCCGCCGCCCGGCCTTCCGCGGGGGCCTTGGCAGCAACGCCCGGCAGTGACACCCCGCCGCGGCCCGGCCCGCCCCACCACCCCAGGCGGGCATCTTAGCCCCGGCGCGGCTACCCTAGGCGGAGGTTTATATTATTTAGTTACGTGGAGCTCTTTCCTCCCCCCCTGCTCGGGAGGCGAGATGGTTTTGTACCCAGACACATTTGCTTTCTATGGAATATTTTTGGAGCTTCCCTATACGTTGGTCTGACTGAATCTTTTCATTGGTAATGCCATGATGCTTGTGACATGGGTTAGCCTGACGGCAAAGGGCAGGCTGGTGGTAATGCCAGTATCTCTCACAGCATCACACGGGAGCCTGACCAGTTGTCTGCGGTCACATCCCATGGAGGGCAGTAGCTATCAGCGGGTCACAGGGCCTGGGATATCCCGTGTTCTCTGGTTCTCTATCTTGGTCCTCCACTTTGTAAGCCTATATTGCTGGCTTCAGTGTGGTGTGTCCCACATTAACAATATGACTCATAGGATAAGACACGTTCTGCATATTCCTGCTGTCACATAAAACTGAAGTCATTATCCTTAAGGCCTTTTAGTACTGTTCGATTACTCTGAACTAGTTGGATTGCAAATTAAGTAAAACTAGGCTCGTGTATACACTTGGGGAAAGAGTCAGACACAGAGCAATAGAAGCATATCACAGGTGTGCAAACAAGAAATAAAAAAGGTGCTATGACTGTTTGCAGGGCAGAAACACTAGATGCAATCAATAGCACTAACCATGCTCAATAATGAATGCGATTTCATGCATTAGGCAGACTTCTGACACATCAAATGAAAACTGTGCACCAAGTCTCTTCCCACAAGGATTTACAATCACTAAGCACTTTGTTATTTTACTAAGGTTTCTTTCCCAGACCTCTAGTTCTGCTTCTTTACCTATCCATAGCAACTGTTTTCAGTAGCTAATGCAGGTCAGCATTGATCTGCTGTGTAGAACTGACTACTTGTAAGGAATTAAATTTTTTTTTTATTCTACCTCTATTCAACTACTAGATATTCTCAGAGGATGCTTTACCTCCTCCCCATTCATCATCCCCCATTATGTTCACAAAAGACGTATGGTAGATGTCCTCTGAGCCTGCTTTATCCCCTTTCTCATCCCTTCTTTCTGATCGGTTCAGAACTAATTGTAGGAATCCTTTCAAAACAAACAGAGCTTTTATTCAGTAGTCCTGCAGGAAGAGCTAACACAACACTTGGGAACTGGGGTTTTAGACTGCCTTCAGCCTAAAAGCATTCCAACCCAACTTTCCTTCCCAATACTCTACTGAACATTTTGAAAAAAGGCAGTCTATACCAGGAAGCTCCTTAGGGTTCTGTAATCATGGCTCATATTTTGATTCTGTAATATTTTTTTTTCTGTAGACACAGTGTGAAGTCCTTCCAAAACTCCATATTTTATTGTATCTCCCTCTTTTCCCTGTCTCGTGGCTCTAGCATTTTTCCATGGCACAGCAATGGCTGGTAGGTAGAGCACTCTCCCAGGAAGTGTAAAGTTTGCCCTCTCGGACATAAATGGCCATAGAAACCAGCTTTTCCAGCTTATATGTGAGTAGTATAATGAATATGCTATTAAGAACAGGTGTGTTAATCTATATGCTATTAATAAACAGGTGTGAACTACATCTTTACTGGATGTAGTTCAAAATGCTTGTATTATTTCCTACTGCTGCCTAAGTTAGCTATCTAAAAGTAAGGCGTGTAGATCAAAGGTACAGTCTCAAATTGCATCTAATTTTGGGGGATCTACAGCTGAAAGAGAATGTAGCAACACTGCCCTGTGCCCACAACTATGTGCTGCCACCACATTTCTTGTATTAGATTTGGAATTTGATCCATTTCATTTGTGGCTGTACAATCAGCTGATCCAGCTGAAAACTACCTCACTGCAGAGAAGTTCCCTGTTGAATCATGTCACACCTCTGACTCACCTTGGAATTAGATCAGGCATGTGAAGAGGTGGGAAGGCATGGCTGGGGACAGTACTTCAGCAGTCTGGGTCAGGAAAAACAGGCATGTCCAGGGGATTATTCATCTGTTCTATTTTGGACCTCATTCTGAAGATGGCCTCTGCAACAGTGACTGTTGATTTCACAGATGAGTCTATCTGTCCAACAATTCTCTGACTTAGGGCTTGTCTCTAGACAGCCTTATAGCAAGTTTTAAGAAGAGTGGGGTTTTTTTTATATATATGTTACTTTTGTCTGAAGTAAGCAGTCTCAGGTGACTGGTGCAGACATTTCTTTTTTCTTTGCACACTTCTCTTTTTATGTAGTACTGTTGTTCAGATACAGCTAAGAGATCATAGAGTGGCTTGGGTTAGAATGGACCTTAGAGGTAATCTAGTTCCAATCCCCCTGCCATGGGCAGGGACACTTTCCACTACACCAGGTTGCTCACACCCCTGTTCAATCTTTGAACCACTGCCAGGTTTGGGGCACCCACAATTTCTCTAGGCAATATGTTCCAGAGCCTCACCACCCTGACAGTAAATAATTTCTTCCCAATTTCTCATCTAAATCTACCCTGTTTCAGTTTAAAGCCATTGCCCCTAGTCTTATTGCTGTGTCTCTACAATGTCCTTGTTAAAAAGTTCCTCTCCAGCTTTCTTGCAGGCACCTTTCAGATACCAGAAGGCTCTCCCAGGTCCTTCCAGAGGCCTCCCAGAGCCTTCTATTCTCCTGTCTGCACAGCCGTAACTCTCTCAGCCCATCTCCATAGCAGAGCTGCTCCAGCCCTCTGATCATATTCATGGCCTCCTCTGCATTCATTCCAGTAGGTCCACATCCTTCCTATGTTGGAGTACCCAGAGGTGAATCCAGTACTCCAGGTGGAGTCTCATAAAGGCAGGTATTCAGTTAATTTCCAGCATAACACACTTCCTGGATTTTAAGATGTGACATACATCTAAATTTGAATAAGTGTTTTATTTATGTTGTTTGTTTATATATTTCATGACTTTTTTTTTAATTGTGACAAGAGTTTATCCATATGAAGGCAAATTCTGGATTCTGATGATATACAGTTATTCATTTCTCTATAGTCTTCAGTAGGAAAGGATACCTAAGAGGAGCAACTTGTAAATAACAATCTGCTGGGGAAGTTCTAATGTTCTTTACAATCACTCAATTGACACCCATGCTTGCATTAAACAAGCATTAGACAAGCATTTTCTTAAAATAAGGCAAAGCCATTGTAGACATGGAGGTCCACTGCAGCTCCAGTTTGCTGGGGTAGTATTTTATTTGTCATGCCCATTTAATTTAGCATATCTTAGTTTTGTAGCTGCTGCATTGTAAAAATAAGGTATATGATGCCAGGAAAAAGTCAGGCCAGTACACTTCTAGCAAGGAGACAGATATGAAGAACAATGATTGTCTCACAAATCAGTCCCACTGACCTTTATTTTAACTGCATTTTCATTATAGTCCACTGTGTACACTGCTTTTGGAACTGGAAGCTGTGAAGAAAGGATAATCAAAGGAAAAGATAAAGGCTCAGAATAGAGCAAGTGCCAGCCATGCATTTAATCACACCTTTTGTCTTTGACAGGGCAAGTACAAAATGTTTTGGATGGCTTACAAGAAGCTGTACTGCATAACGATATGATGATATGACGAAGACAAAATTTTTCCCAGTTACAGGGCACACATAGATGCTTTAGCTACTGGACCACAGTGATTTACTTCCCATCTATAACCTTACTGTACATGTCCTAATATTTTGCAAGTGTCCAAGCAGCATGGCTTACAGTAATCTTATCTATTCCATTATGTATAGAGAAAATATATAAAACATATCAATACAGTTAGTCTGGTGTCTGCTGTTAGGAAATCAGGCTAAAATTATTTAATTGTCCTTTTTTCCTTGTTATTTATGAAGTATGCAAGTAGGATTATATGAAGCATATAACTGGAAATCCTTCAAACCCATGTAATCTTAGAACTAGGCAAAGATCCTACTAATAAATTTTATAAAATAATTCATTTTGCCCTGACCACATTAAAAATTGTGATGTGCAACCTTCTAGTTAATATTTGCACGTGGATGCCAGAAACAAGGGTTTATATCTTCCTCAATCTCTCTGAATTCAAAGCAGTAATTTTAAAGCAACTCACATGAAGTAATATTTCATATATTTACACTGAAGTTTTGTTAAATTATTTTGGATAACAAGTTCACTGAAGTCAAACACAAAAATGTGTTTATGCTATTGCTTGAGTACTCTTATGGTAATGTATTGTGATATACCTGTGAAAGGCAGATAACCTGTAAGGTGCTGGCTGCTGGGATCTCTGGGTGCCTGGGCTTCCCTGGGCATGCTAGCCAGAGCATCACTCTGTGCCAGCTTCCTGACACTGATGTAGGGAACCACTTGTCCTGGTGCTTTTTTTGGCACAAACACCTGTTCTCAGTGTGGCCAAACTGACTACACTCAATATGGTCACCTTTTCATGCTGATAACTCAGACCAGTTTTCTACCAATGATAAGGTTAAAATTAATCTTTTTGTTCTCCACTGCTCTTTGAAGAAGGAAATAGAATTACTTCTACTGACCACAGCAGGCATCAGGCTGGAACACTACTCACTTGATAAAGAGCCCTTTTTAACTCAAGCTCTTGAAATAAAACTGAATCACAAGCTTAGATTGTGCATGCTCTGAAACTACTAATGGAAGTGGTCTCCTCTATAGAGATTGTAGCTCTCACACAAGCAAGCTACCACTGAAATACACAGAAAATCAGAAGGAATTTTTAGTATTATTGAAGTGTGTTTTGTGAAATCCTGTGAAAAAATTTGCATTATATCTGTTGGGCAAAGTAGAAAAGCTTCTTTATAAGAAGAATATTACTTTTATTGTATAATATAGAAAAGGGAATTTAAGAATATATTTATGCTACCAGTTAATTTCCAAAGTGTATATTATTTTACTCACATGAACAGTACAATTGAAGTTAATAGTACTAATTTCAGTTTTAATTGTTATATATATATATATATATATATATATATATATATATACACACAAAATTTGAATATTAAAGTGGAGTTAGCTTCTTGATACAGCCAGTCTGCAGTGTGCAAAGACTCCAACTGCGCAGATCTCATCATATCTAAAATATCCCATAAAGAAAATAATTGTTGTACAGAGTTCAAAAAACTCTGGATAAATCAAAAACTGCAGATAAACCAAACTCAAATGAGCAGGATAGCCATCTCCCTTTAACATGTGTTTGTTCTTCAGCATTGCAGTTTGCATTATGGTTTTGTTCTTGGAGAGGATTAAATAGAGCAATACACAAGGGCATCCTAGACTTAATGTGCTTATCAGAACATTTAATAAACAAGTAGGTTTCAGATATGTAGAATCAATAATTTCCATACAAAAAAAAATTTAAATATTCACACCAAAATTTTTGTATTTTTATAATAGAAATATAAAATTCCACTTCAGCTTGTGTTCATAACACTTCTTTTCCTTCGCTAACTACTTAGCTGTACAGTCAGAGGCTTAATATGAATCATTTATTTTGTAATAGCAATGCAAAACTCCAACTGCTTCAGAAGTGCCAAATATGAGATCTTCTAGTTCTTCCCACAAGATTTATGCAATGCATTATACACCACATCTTTTGAAAGCATCTTCTATCAAATTCCTAGCATAGTAAATTAAAGAATAAATCTACGCACTTGGATGAATGCACAAAAAGACACACACAGTGTTGTTTAATTTAGACAAAATTTTGTTTACTTGCATTTATCCTTGAATATCTCATTGATTCCTACATACTGTAAACCTAGAATAGTGTGCAAGTAATATATATAAAGTCTGTTCTCTAAACATGTTGTCCTTGCAGTGTGTTGGGAACATTAACTGAAGACAGGGCAGAAGGACAAGCAGAATCAAGCTGTTACATTTTTTAACAAATTCTTGACAGGATTTTAAGTTACTGTCTAACATTTAACTAGTTTGAAGTATAAAGGTAATTCTGCAGGATTCATATCAAGTAGTTCTTGAAGCGTTCAATAGTAGATGACATTCCCCTGTGATCGTGGAGCTGATAAGTCATTATAATTTTTTCAGAGCACTACAATTTTTCATTCCATAGAAGTGTTTCCATATTGAATAGATAAATTTTGTAACAAAAACCCCAAAACACTGTAGAACATTTCATTAGATAGATTGGAAGTGAAAACCATTCAGCTTTATAAGGTTTTGAGTATCTGTGTGTGCAATAGGAATCTAGAAGTAAAATGTATAATGATAATATAAATCATGAAGAAGACCAAGAAAACCACTTATTTTTCTAGTACAAGTAGAGCAGTGTTGATGACTTGGAGCTAGAGTAAATAAAGGTAAATTGCCAGGAAAAGTTGAGAATTAATATGAAACACAATGATGCTCTCACCTACAACATAAAAGACCTTGATCCAACTGTCCTGAAATTTGTTGGAAAGATTGGTCTGTGTTTGAATAACAGCAAAGTTCACCTCAACTGATAAGCTACTCATAACTGATTTTAAAAGCTGATTTAGATAATGCAATTAATAAATAAGTTTATTCACTTCTATTGATTAAATTTCTGTATGTAAAGAAATTCTATCTTATTAATTATTTTGAGATTTTTGGGGCCCAAAATGTGCTAGTCAAAGTTGAAATATTAGATTAAATAATTTTGTTACTATAAAAAATTATTTTTAAATAAGTAAAGGTCCTGTACTTAATGCTTTGAAAATAGCTGACACTTTATCAAATTTAAATAAAGATTTCAGAAAAGTAACCACAAATATACATATTGTAATTGACAGAAATAATGATTTAAAGAGTAACAATAGCAAAATTTATGAAAAAGAAATTACATTTCAACTAATTTATTGCAATTCCTGAACATGTAATTATAAAAACAGATCCGTAAAAAAAAATGTATTAACACAACAAATATGTTTTGAAAATGCTGCTGAAAAAATGTCACAGAGGAACTACTCAGGATATGAAGTAGCTACAGATTAAGGAATAAAATATCTCCATGGATTAGAACGTGGGAGATGGAAACAAGGAGCAACTTTATTAAAGCAAAATTACAGCAGTGGGGTGTTTATGACAGTTCTGCAATATGTTTTGTGCTTAATACTTTAATAAATGTTTGGGAAACATAGCCAAATGGTGATGACAAATCTTGCAAATGGAACAAAATGCTTAGTTTATTTCAATCCAAGAAAAGATTATGGGGGGATATTCAGAAAGTTTTCATCAATTGGGTGAATGAGTGGTGTGATAGCAAGAGAAACTGTAAGCTTAATAGTAACCACAATATTAAAGCAAACACATTGAGACGCTTATCCTTGCCACTGAGTTCTGAATTGACTAAATTAACTGAAGAGAAACCCAGTCATCATTACAGATAATGTGTGCATCCAAAATCAATAAATCTGAGCAAATAAATAGGGGAAGGAAAGTAATACAGAATTCTAATGAGATTCTGAGCAAAAGCATGGAAAACATCCAAGAAGGGATTTAAAAATGGAAAATTTTTACTTCAGAAAGAAAATAGGATTTATTGCCTCAAATCAGCTGTGGAAAAATCTCGAAAGAAACACAGCAAAGGACAGCTAAAAGTAGTAAAAAATAACAACTGATATTAAAAATTGGTATTGAGTCATGCCTTTCTCCATGTACCATAATTTAAGATAAGAAAATCTTCATCAGTTAATGAATTCATAAATTGGCAAAATCAAATGAGAAAAAAACCCCACTTTACTCATAATATGTGGTAAATTTTTGGTGCCTCTTTCATCACTACATTGTCAAAGCCAAAAAATTAAAATAGTTTGAATAGAGAAGAGGAATTCAAGTGGAGAAAACATGTAAGTAAAATAGCAGGAATGTCCAGAATTAAAATACTAAATATTGAAAATATTTTGGAAAACGAAACCAACTTATGTTGTCACATTGAGATGACATATAGGCTCAGATTAACCTGTATTTGCAAAAACTTCTGAGTTGGGTCATTCAATCCTGTGTGTAAATTCTTTGTCTTGATTTTTTAACTACAGGATTCTCAAACTGGATTATATTTATTACTTGAGCACAAAAAACCATCCATGTATGTGTAATATTGGTACCTAGAGTAATCTAAGAGCATATATAATGTGGTCTTTTGCCAACTACTCATTTTGCACATTATACGTTTGCTGTTGCCAGTGGGTGTGTGTTTTGAGGCTAAAAGATGAACATCTGCTTGTGTGCTTTGGTGAGGAGGGGGAGACTTAGGTTTTGTTTAGCACATCTGCTTATCTTTACATGAAGGCCCTCGACCTGAGACATCCAGGTGTCTTCAGCGTTGAAATACCCGCCCCATTCTAAAGTAGACAGACTTGGACTCCTTAAATTCTACTGAACAAGTAGCATTTCAAAGATATCCCAACCCACTTTTGGAATTCTTCTGTCTGTATATGCCTGTGTCTGAGGTATGTGGGCTGAGAGGCCATGGTCACCATGCTTAGCTGTGGAAATGAGGAGCCTGCATCCCCAAGCTAGCAGAGACTGAGCCAGGTGTCAGGATAGTGGGTGCAGCCCACACTTTTGAAGCATCATGTCGCATCAGGCTAAAGCTGTCCCCCTTCCAGAACCAGTCCCAGCAATGCTACCGTACTGGCTTAGCTTCCCTGTGCACTTGCACAGAGAGCAGACATTTACAAGGTAACCTGCACACTCAGATCTATCCTTCAGTCTGCCACATGGGTGCTGTTCAGGCCCTTGGAAGAAATGTCCCCTTCTCAGGTATGAGCCTTAGTCTTCCTCATGTATTGAGGGTGGTATTTATGGAGACCTACCAGACTGTCGTGGTCACCCTGGCAGGTGGCTGTTTGGCCTCTGAGGTGGGGGCCTGGGCATATTCCCACCAGTCGGTCTCTGGCATACTCCCAGGTATTCAATCTCAGACACCCATTTCTGTGTTTCCAAGAACTGCATTATTTTCTGCCACTTTTTCTGAGGTGGGCTGTGCCCGCTGCTGCTGCCTGACGGCAAGGCCAGGTATCATCCCACCAGGATCTCCCCGCGGTTGGAGGCTCACCCGCCCCCGCAGGCTCCGGCTGACCCGAGGAGACCCGCGGCGCGGAGGGAGGAGCGCGCAGGGCCATGTGAGCCGCTGGCGGCAGCGGCCCTCGGGGAAGACAGATGGGGTGAGAGACAGCGCCCGGTCCGGCTGTCAGCGCGCCGCAGCCCCGCCGCGGAGGGAGCCCCTCCTCCCCGCCGTGTGCGCCGCGCTCCCGGCCGGGGAACCATGGCGTCCAGCGAGGAGGACGGAGGCGGCAACGGCGCGGTGGAGGAGAAGGAGAACGGCAAGAAGAAGAAGAAGCTGGGCGCCCTGGCCACGACATGGCTCATCTTCTACAACGTCGCCATGACCGCGGGGTGAGCGGGCGCGGGCGGCAGCGCGGCGCCTCCGCGGGGCGCGGAGCGGCGGAGCGGGGGCGGCGCGGCCGGGGCGAGGCGGGGGCCCGGCGGAGCCGGGCAGCGGCCGGGCGGGAGAGCCGGGACGCGGGGGAGCCGCCGGCAGCGGGGGTCTCCTCGCCTGCCGAGCATTGCCTAATACGGCGCAGCGCGTCACCCCGCGCCCGCCGCGGAGGTTAAGTATAGCCGGGACCGGAATGCCGGGCGGGGAGCCGCGTCCCGCGGCGCGGCCTCGCCGGATGCGGAGGGGGCTGCTGGCCGCCCGCGGGGAGCCGACAGCGCTCCTCGGTGCCGCCGGGGGCTTCAGGGCCGGGTCCCGTGTGGGGCGGCGCGCTCGGGTCGGTGCGCCCTGGCTCTGAGAGAGCAGAGCTCCGGCTCCCGGCAGGCAGAGCTGTCCAAAGCCAGCCGGGCCCGCGGGCTGGAGGGATGAGCTGGAGGGTGGAGGCGGAAGAGTAGCCCAGGAAGTTCATTTGAGCTTGTGCTCCGTGCTGCGAGGCTTTGCTCTGAGGAAAGAGGGTATTTATTTTGAATAGCAGATTATAAGATCAGTCAGGTTTATGTTGTCGAGCACTAATGCTCGAAGCACATATTCTCACTTCTTGAAAATTTTCCCTGTTCGCTAACACTTGGGGGAAAAAACCTCAACCTATTCATTTCCACATGTTTAAAAGAAAGCTAAGAATGAAAAAATGTACAACTTCTAGTGTGATATTCATCATGAGAACAGTTTTATTTTGGTTACTAATGGGTGGTCTCACTGCCCTTTGAATCCCGTAGAGTAAAACTAACATGCTGCAGTTGAGGCAGGAGCTCAAGCACTGCTGGAGAAAGCCAGGAATGTGATCGTAATGGCTTTCTTCTCACTAGCAACTGTGAATCTTGAGACTTTAAAGTCTGTTCATATATTATTGCAGCACTTTTTGAAAAGTGCTTTTACATGAGGTTAATGTTACCTCATTGAATTACCAGTCTTGTGCTCCATGTGTGAATTTGCTAATGAACACTGACTCTTGCCACTGACTTTTATATGTCTCTAAAAGATTATCGAACTGTATTAGTTTTGACCTTAGGTGCTGCTTCAGTATCTCCCACTTCCTTCTCTCCCATTTTCCATTAATATCGAAAGAAATTAAGACATGCAAAATCAGATTTTTTATGTGGAAGCAGAAAAAAAAAAAAGAGATAGGAATAAATTCTTATAATCGTTTATGGGTACAGTTTAAGAGAAAAATACATATTTGAAATACAGGTATACTTAACAGAGATGCTATACAGGATAAATATTTAACTAGAACAGTGTATTTGTCCAGTTGTCCAGGCAGTGCAATATAGCAAAATGTTTCTGGAGTTTTAACAAACTAATGCATAACTACATGTTATGTTTCATTTATTACAATGAAACAACCATTCTAATAAAAAACCCTGCAGCTTATCTTTGTTTCTAAACAGATTTAAAGGACTAAAATGACAGATCAATACTCAGTCCTGCTGAAAGTCCCAACTGGGACTATTACAGAAAGTATTTTCCATTTCCTGGTAATTTGTAATAATCAGTATGAGGACTTTCCTGAGATCCAAAGTCAAAACCACTGACAGCTGAATAAATCTATCTATAGAAATTTATGTCCACATAAAAAAATAATTTAAGAAAAATACATTTGCCGTCTTTGAGTGTAGTCCAAGATTACTTCTCTCTGCAATGCTTTGGTTGTGGAATGAGATGCAGAAAATGCCTTGTTAGGTTAAATGTAATATGACTTCTCAGTCTAAGTCTCGGACAGAGATGTTGCTGCCACATTTGTGCTGCCAGCTGGATGTAAACTCACTATCACCTTCCTCTTGTCAAACACTTCACTGTAAAATGGGGCAGCTCCACTGTGAAAGACTACCAGTGATATTCCAGTAATTCCTTGTTTCCATAGTGGTGGGAGACAACCTGAAATAGATGCACTCATATTTAAAATCCATTATAAAATCTAAGTAACACTTGTGGGGGAAAATTTTGGAGCACTGACAGATCAGATTCATGGGCTTAAAGTAGAAGGGATCAAAGAGGGGAATCATTCCTGCTGTGTGGAGAAGCCTGACTAACTCTATGTGAGTTTGAAGTGCTGTCATGAAGTGCTGGAACGGGGCACACCAAGTGACTGCATAGCAGCAGCCGCCGTGCGTAGGAGCTGTTAAGGGGCTGATACTGAAATCCGTGCCATCCGAGGTGAGCGGGGAGCTGTCAGGATCCAGGCGGCTCTCTCGATCTTACAGCAGAGTGGATCTGACCAAAGATTACTATTTCCAGGTACCCTGTTTCCAGTGCTAGCCTGTACCTTATGCTCAGGGAGGACTACAAGAGGATTAAATATTATATTTGTCCAAATGTTAAATATTTGTCCAAATGTTTATGTAAATACTTTTCTGAATGTTTATAATCTCTCCGAATCTGTCTCTGAGTATTTCTGAAGCCCTTCTGCTTTGTCACTTGGGCCCTTCCTTAGCCAGAGCTCATGTTGCTGTAGAATATACTTGCTATGGCTTTATGGAGAATGAAAGGATTGAGTGATTGTCCCAGCAATTTCAGAGAAGACATGAAACTAAAATTTTTGTCATTTTTGATTTTTATTTTTATCTCTCAAAATAGCCATCCATAGCTCTTGTTATGCCTATGTCTGTGTCAAAGAATTCTTGTACTTTCTTAGTTTTTTTGGATTGAAACCTGAAGTTTTCAGTCTTCTTGCTAATGTGATGTTTTAAGAATGATATATATGTCTGAAAGGCTGAGAGAGTTTGGTTTTTTTCAGTCTGGAGAATGGAAGGCTCCAGGGTGACATAATTTCAGTTCCTGAAGGGAGCCCACAAGAGAGCTTGAGAGGGACTTTGCACAAGTGCCTATAGTGATAGAATAAGGTATAATAGGTTTAAACTGAAAGAAGGCAGGTTTAGATTAGATATTGGGAAGAAATTCTTTACTCAGAAGGTAGTGAGGCACTTGCAGAGGTTGCCCAAAGAACCCCTGGATGCTCCATTCCTGGAAGTGTTCAAAGCCAGGTTGGATGGGGCCCTGAGCAACCTTGTCTAGTGGAAGGTGTCCCTGCTTATGGCAGAGGGGGTTGATCTCTAAGGTCCGTTCCTACCCAATTAATCCCATGATTAAGGAAGATACAGCACACTGTTTTGAAAATCCTTATGATATAAAAATGGGTTTATTACATGGAAGGAATTCCTCATGCCTTGGATTATTTTACAGAGTCTGTGGCAGGTGGTGGGATCAACCAACAATTTAGATGTTTATTTTTTTAATCTCAATTTCCATTCTAAATCTCAATTTAAATTTTATGTCAAATTCTACTATGATTAAAAGATACTGTTGCTTTTTCTTTCTTTTACATTGGAAGGGTTATTAGTTGGCATAATTGCTCAGTTTCCTAAAAAAACCAAAATAAATTCATCCAACCCCCTCAAATGTGCTAGTTAAATATGTTTCTTGAAGTCAGGAGCATAGCGCACCCATCTTTCAGCACTTTGGAGTCTGATTTTTAAGTCAACTTTTAAAACACTTCTCAACACTTTGGAAAACATAATTATAGCGGTACCTTAATTTGGACAATCACAAACAGGAGCATTAACATCACTAGTCAGTCCTGAAATCAGTGAGTTGAGGGGCCATGAAAAATGTGAAACTGATATGCATAAATTCCAGTCCTTTACGTTTACAAACTTCCAACCCAAACAGTGACTTCAGTGCCAAGCTCATAATGTGGTTTCAAATAACAGTATTTAATAGTCAAGGTGCATGAGGATTCAATAGTAAAAATATGTAGTCACTGCTGCAGAAAAGTCTGATGGATGGGTGGTTTTGGGGGGTTCCCCCAGTTAAGTCAATCCTCGGAAGGCAGCAAGTTATTCTCCATTATTTTCCAAGTAAAGAGATGAGTGTAATGCTTACATAATATTATATACTATTTATGTCTAAAGATATTTTTTGATCTAAGAACACCGAAAAGTGAGGAATCAAAGTTAATCTGTGAAGAATAATACTCTATAAAATTATTTATCATGGATGGATATTTTTAGAATTCTAATTTGAAATGTATCCATTCTCTTTCTTTTATAGGTGGCTGGTATTAGGTATTGCCATGGTGCGGTTTTATATACAGAAAGGAACACATAGAGGCTTATTCAGAAGCGTTCAAAAGACGCTTAAATTTTTCCAGACATTTGCTTTGCTTGAGGTAAATTTTAAACATTAGTTTGCTTTACTGGATGCTGCATATCATAGGCAAAACACATTATTATCCTGAATTTAAAATAAAAATATTATATTAGTACTAAAAGTCCTTTTTACTTTATTATTTAATGAAGTTTTGGGGGTGGTGCAAGGTGATTACTTGCAACAAATGAGCACGTGTTTTTAAGACTTAAATCTAATATTTCTTTAAATCAGTGCCTGGGAACTGCTTTGATTTGAGAGTATTTAATGCAAAAGGCAAAATCTTGAAGGTATTACAGCCAGCAGATCAGCCCTTTAGTGTAGTAGATGTCACCATCTCAGAGATTATAGCTTACCTTATATTCTTTATACTGGACTTACTATCCTTCTGTGCCTTTCCTGCTTCTGCTTATTTCAAGACGGGATTCATGCACCCCATATAATCCATTGCAACAGGGTCTGTGCAAGATGTGCAAAGTATTCTTTAAGTAATACTTTTGCAAACTATGAACTATTGGCCTCAGTTCTGGTACATCTGCGGAATGAAGCTTTATTGCTGGGTTTATGGACCACTTGCAGTTCTTTCCCAGGCACAACAAAGAATGCCTGTTCATGTTTTAACATTTTTTTTCTCACAACATCTCTAGTTCTAACAACTGTTAAAATCATGTCACTAGCTGCATATAGGCTTTTGTGCTGTTAAACTTTCACTGTAAGTAATTCTATTCAAAGCTGACAAAATAATGAAAAGCACTTCATTTGCTAAACATTACTGACACTGTATCTAAAGCTTCATAGCTGTCATTGACAAAAGTACAATAATGTTAATAATCTGTAATGAATGCAGAACATTTTAAAATTGCTGTGTGTTTAGCATTCCTTACATGACTTCCTCTACACTGTCCTTTAAAATTCTATGAATAAGGAAGAGAAGCTTACTAGTTGAATAAAATGCTTTATAAGTATCTAAATATCTGATATTTACAATTAATTTGGAAAACAAATGTCTTTCATGTATTTGCACAGCTCAGATATTGAGACCATCCCAACACTGATTGCCAGGGCTCTGCCATGTATTTCTTTTTATGACTGTTAGTGGGACACAAAAACCAGAATTGAGCATAGGTTTATATTAATATTAAAAGGCCATGATTATAGGGTAGTTAGTAACATGCTGCAGATCAGTAACCTCTGACTTATTTTTATTTACAGGTAATCCACTGTGCAGTTGGTGAGTTCTTTGTTTTAGTTTCTCCTGTAACTAGTTAAAACATGAATTGTGGAACAGAGATAACATGTTTCTCTTTTTAAGGAATAGTTCGCACATCTGTGCTTGTGACTGGGGTCCAAGTGAGTTCAAGAATCTTCATGGTGTGGTTCATTGCACACAGTATAAAACAGGTATGTGTCTGAGCAAATTATGTTTCATTTGCTTTTAAGGAGAAGCTATTACTACAGTTCTCATTTCACAAGGAAGATCAAGCTAAAAATTAATTCTATTCCTGTAGCTAATGCTTATTTGAGTGCAATTTTGGAGTTAGGGTTACAAAATAGAATTTGTGTGATTCTTGCAAGGAGACGAAGTCTGCGTCTTAGCTGTGAATCACTAGTGTTTTCAGCATCTTGCCCTCTGTGGTCTGCCTAAATGAAATCAATGACTACTCCTATTATTTCCAAGCAAAACTACCCTAGTGTTAACAGCTCCCTTTCAAAAATTTTAATTAGCACTTGCCGAATTAATCTAAATAAAAGGTAAATTTTTGTCTTTAAATTTATGTCTTGAATTCACATGGATAAACATGGTTGCGATTTTGCTATTTTTTTAGAAATCTTCTCAAAATTTTAATGTTACGGTAATCTTGACATTTTATGACATCTAGTGTGTCACATAAGGACCTGTGTAGATGACAATAGCTTATTTGCCTGACTTTGGGTGGCTGTTGTAAGGCTAGTGATCCATTAGCAGAATGAAGCAAGTTGTTCACAACTAGTAGGTAGGACATTAGGTTCAGCTTATGAGGTGTGCTTTCTATGAAAGGCGTGTAAAAAAATTAAGTGATAGGTTTTGTGCTCTTAAATTTCTTCAGAACTTGAAAAGCAGAGCCATTAAACTGTCTCACCAGCAGATGGCATAGGCCTTTCTTCTGCAGATGAATTATCCTAGCACCTGCCTCAGTTATCAAATCTTCATTTCATTTCACAAGAGGACTTGTTTTCTACACTGCATCTTTAACATGGAATAAACTAAATAGGCTTTTCATAGGGTTAATTTTTTTGTTCTTCTTTTTTCTTGTTTTTGTTTGTTTTTTCGGTTTGTTTTGGGGTTTTTTTGGTTTTGTTGTTTTTTTTTTTTTATTTTAAGCTAACTTTTTATATTTTTCTGTAAGGCAAAATGTCTCAAAAATCAACAAGATTCTTATATTGAATACCTACATGTGAGCTGGACTATAGCACTGCATTTTGCCTTTTTTAATTATCTGCAGTGGACTAAATCTTAAGCATATTCAGCAATTCCTGTTATTTTCTCTATCCACACTACTGTAGGCCGAGCTGTGTCCAAGAAGAAATACATTCGAATGTATGTCTGATTGTATTTCACGCTGTTATTGCTTAGCAGGCATGAATGTTCAGGGTCACTTTAAGTGGTGAGAGGCATGTCAGTGATAATAGCCAGAGCCAGACCTCCCCAACTGACTGCAGATTTGCAAGGCAGCAGATAGGAATTCTCTGCATACTTATTTAAAGCTCTTCTGCTTGGATTTAGCACTGTGACATGAATCCAAGTTTGAGTTATCAATGTTTGTCTCTAATTGCATGAGGCAAAGAACAACCTAATTCTGTCTTTACCTTTGCTTATTTGTTTGAGTGCCTTTGCACTTCAGTTGCTGCTATTTGTTTGTAATTTTGGTGCTATTTTTATGTCTCCATTTTCTTTATGAAGTTGGTGAGATCCTTCTGCTAAAATTGCACCACCTTTGACTGACACATTGAGGGTGAGATTTTATGAGCATTTAAAATTTTTCTTGACTTTTGTGTCAAGAGTTGTGGATTTTCAGCATCTTGGAGATATATTAAGCTTTGTCACCATGTTGCATTTTATTTTGAAAAATCATTTACATTTTTTAAAATTTTAACAAAACTTGTGTTGCTTTATTCTATTTCACAGACATCCCTGGAGCTTTTCAGCCTTCAGGCATAGAAGTGTATTACAAAATTCCTCCCCTCTTAAAGGAAAGAAAATTACTTGTGTGTAATTCTTCCTCACAGAAGGTAGTGTTTGTAATAGATCCCCAGGTGCCTTCTTTGTATTTGGGGACTTTTGTTTATTTGTTCACTCAGAGTGAAAAAGAAGTGGTGTTTTGAAACAGCAGAGATGTGCTACTTACTGATGAGGCAGTTTAATGACTCAGAACTTAAATCTTACACAGGATTGTTGAGTGAGTTTACCCAAAGCTCCTGATCTACCAACTACTCTTCATTTAGTGAGCCATCTGTGCTCCAGCTCCTGAACTATCTTAGAGATCCCTGAAGTCTGCCAAACTTGATCTTCTGTAACCAAGTTCCAGTTAGTAGGTTATATAAAGCAATTCCTTTGGTCTAAAGTTTCATGGAGATGTGCATTATATATTGAAGAAAAAGCAAGATAAAAAATAAGAGAAAATCTGGGAAATGGAGTAGTGAAATGCAGAATGATTAAAAAGTGATTATGAGAAGAATGTACCTTCTGTAGCATTTTGATGTTCTTGCTGTCTTGAGGAGGAAGAACATAAACAAGTAGATCAACCACAGATAAAAAGAGGAATGTAGGTAGAGAATAAAGAGGAAAAATAAGCATAATTATAGGGGTTTATATTTTGATATTTGCATAATGGATGAAGATTGCTCAGTTGACAAATGTCTGTATGTTAGTAAACGCATATGATAATGAACTGTACATGGTAATGGTTTCAGCATATCTCTTTTGTGCCAAAATTTTCTTTCTTTACAAGATATTAGTTCTGTTCTATATATATCTTAAAGAGAAGTCTGTTGCAGTTTGCACAGAAAAGAAGCCTAAGGATCAAGAAAATGTTGGTTCTTTATACTTCTGCAGATCCAGAATGAGGAGAGCGTTATTCTTTTTCTGGTCGTATGGACTGTGACAGAGATTACTCGATATTCCTTCTACACATTCAACCTGCTCAACCATTTGCCATACTTCATTAAATGGGCCAGGTGGAGATGTCTTGCACTTGAGTTTCTCATGATTCTGTGCATGTTGGTTTCACGCATGCTGAACTAACACACAGGAGGGCAGATGTTTGAGCTTTGGTTATGTGTCAGCAAAGTGCAAGTCAATTGCTTTCTGTACTTGAGATCATTGTTGCTTGGTTTAATATGTTAAAAATATTTTAGCTGAGGTTTTTGGGGTATGTTTTTTTCTTTGCTTTCTGTGTCTCACAGTTTGAACTCTGCTTTCTCGTACTCTATTTTTTTTTCTCTATCTTTGGAGTCATCTTTTAATTTGCAGTATGACTCTTTATGATGCTCTGAATACAGTGTCCAAAATTAAGCACCTGTGCTAGTCTTTGTGGATGTTAGTTTTTTGAAAATGTTGCAGTTGTTGTCACTCAATCTGTATTATTACTTTATAAGAAATTCTGCTTTATCAGAGCTTTTGTAAGATTATGTCCATGTAGTGAAGTTAAATACTAGCTTAGTTTAGGCCACCAAAAATCGAGTTCCAAATCAAAACTATTTTGACTTTGAAGCATTCTTAAAGTTGGCCACTACATCACATACACTACAGAGACTCTGTGTGTTTATCAGGAGACTTAACTGGAATAGTATTCTATATACTCATTATTTGAAAAATACATGTAAGGCAGATATGTTAGAAGAAGAATATCTAACCTACATTCAGTACAGGCAACTCTTATTTAAAAGTGTTTGTTTGTTATTTTCCTTTATTTTTATTTTATAGATAATGTAGGTTTGATGCTTCTAATGCGCTTCTTTGATATGTCTGATATTTATGTCCATTCTTATAAAACATTTCCTTTTTGCTAGTGCCTAAGTGAGAGACTTGTTTAAGCACTAAATGACAAACTTAAAGATAGTCAGATTGGCTGTCATCAGTAGTTTTTAGTACAGACTTCAGAAAGAGAAATGCACTCAGAACAAATTACATTGACAGATAATAATTTTTGCTATCAGGTCAGTGTGCCTGGAATAACAGAGTTTTTTTTTCCTTAATATGAACAGTCGGGAAAACCAACATTCTCACTAAAGAGACATATGGTGAAATATTAATATAAACAAATCATTTGAAAATATATTATTTTTTCATAGAGTCTAAAATATCCCATCAAAATTTATGGATAAACAAACAGCACAACTGAGCATGAATTCAGTACCAAGAGAGATGGAATTTCTGATCTTTAGCTTATCACTGCATAGAGACAAACAATATGTAAGGTATTAGTTCCTTCTTATCTAATCTACATTCTTCTTGGTGCTGCCAAGCAATAGGACAAGAGGCAAAGGGCAGAAACGGATGCACAGGAAGTGCCACCTGAACATGAGGAAGAACTTCTTTACTGTGCAGGTGACTGAGCACTGGAACAGATTGTCCAGAGAGACAATCCAGTGTCTCCTTCACTGGAGATATTCAAACACCATTTGGACACAATCCTGTTCCATGTGCCTTAGGATAACCCTGCTTGAGGAGGGAGGTTGGACCAGATGACTTATTGTGGTCCCTTCCAACCTGAACTATTCTGTGATTCCCCTCATCTGTGAGTCTTCTCCTTCTAGGAGAATTTCATGCTTAGTTGCTGCTGTTTTGCATCTCATTTCTTTTGGTCAGGGAGTGCACATTGTACCTTTCTCTCTGTGTGACAGCTCTCATTGCTGTTCCCTATATGAACTGGAGAATTGTTCCATAGGAGAACCTGCATGCATATCCATGGTGCACTGTGTGAAAGGTCAGCACATAGCCTATTGATTACAATTTTCATTTTGTCACTGCCTATGTGGCCTTTGGCATTCAAACCACATTTTCTTTCAACTGGATGCTTTGCCTTTTATTTGAACATCATCTCACTTTAAAATGGATCTGATAAGTTTCTGGCACTGTAATTTTCTTTTCTCTTTTTATTCCAGTTTCCATTAGTGGTAAATGTTGTATTCCTATGTTGTAGTGAGTAAAACAGGCTCCTGATGTTTTTTAACATTGTCGTTATCTTCAAAATATTTGTAGTACATACAGTTGACCCAGTGTGTCTGCACTGTGATGAAAATATGTAGGATCATCTGAATCTGACATTCAATCCTGGTCTGAATCCTTTCAGTGACAACAGGAGTAAGAATAGTACATTCTAAAAAAATCATTATTGGAGACTAAAAATTTGAGGGTTGTTTTATTAGAAAGATATAAAAACATTCTGATACTTCACTGTTTTTTAAACAAAGCACTGAAGAATGCATTCTCTTGTCAATCTAAGCAACTCTACCAAAAGTAACTGAAACTATATTTTGTGTCAAGTCAGGATGTGATCCCTGATTCTGGTGTAGGAACTACTTTAATACATTTCTGTGCCACTAATAATAACAAGAGAAAATTTTAAAATTTTGGAGTGTTTCTCACAAGATTTTTTTTTTAATTTTTCAATGCAGATACAACTTTTTTATCATTTTGTATCCTGCTGGAGTTGCAGGCGAACTGCTAACCATATATGCTGCTTTACCCTACGTGAAGAAAACAGGAATGTTTTCACTGAGACTTCCCAACAAATACAACGTCTCCTTTGACTACTATTACTTCCTTATTATTGTCATGTTCTCCTATGTGCCATGTAAGTACTGTTTAACTGTAGAAACATTTTAACATCACAAAAATCAATCTTCAGCAATGCTATAAACACTGCCTGTATTAAAATTTGCTGAACACTTTCTACTGTAAAAGCCTGCTTTCTGTTCCAAGCTTTACTGTGCTTTAATTGGTTAGGCTGAAATTTTCTGTCCTGTGATCTGCTTAGGAACATAATCTGTCTTAAAAATTTCAATGAAAATGCTAAAATTATTTCTCAGACTTGGATGAAGTAAGAAAAGTTTTTGCTTGCACACAGAAATGTCTGTAACTGTGTCGCTGGGACTTTCTAGTGCCTCTCCCACTTCGAAGTAATGACTTTAAAATGGTTCTGCAAGTTGTGCCAGAGATTTGCTGTAGCTTTTTACTAATAACCATTTACCGTGAAAAAATCATCATCCAAGCCTGCTCAGGAAAAGCTTGAAGCAGTATTCTCTAAGATTTCATTTTCGCAGAAATCAACCCCCTCCAAATGTCTCTGAACATCTGCAGTCTCTGGTCTAATTAGTTTGTCCTTGTAGTTACGCATGCCAGAAGCCATGGAGGTAGCAGTAGAGAGAGTACCTTTCTTTCACTTCCAGTGTTATTTCCACTGCTACCTAATCAGTGAAGACAAGGAGAAAGCAACCTGATATACCAGATATTCCACCATGAATAGAGCTAGACCAAACTAGGCAAATGTAATATTTTAGATAATATTAATAATAGAATATATAATATTTTTTAAATAATCTGTACATTGAGGCAGCATATTAGAGAGAGAAATTGGAAAGCAGGAAAGCTGAAGTTAAAGGGTCTGTGATCTGCATTCATGAAAGGTATTCATTTGAGAAGGCAACATTCAATATGGACTTTTACAATATGCACACACACTTAAATTTTTTGTCCCAAAAATCATGAAGGCCAACAAGAGAGATTTATGTCAACAAAAATATTCTAAGGCGTGATAATTTACTAACAGTTTAACATCTGTTTATGTAACAACACTTCAGGAAAAAATCCAGTTTTCTAGCCATTAAATATAAAGAACGACTCTACCAGTTGGAAAGTAATATAAGGGATGACAGAAGGACAGCAAAGATGGATCTCCTTTCTTCAGATTTGAACAAGTAGGGTAAATTTGTATCCTCCTCCAAGTCTTCAAAAATGCTTAGGACAAATTTGAAGTCTTCAAGCCCTACCAGATTGTGGTTAAATCCTGTTCCTACAAGGAAACTGTTGGAGTGAAGTTCCTTGAACACAGGGTATTTATTCAGGGATAAATGAGCTTTGAGTAATTATTGTTTTTTAAATCACTGCAATGTTCATGAATTCAACCTTATTCAACTCAACCAGTGTGTGCCATAATTTTTACTTAGTTCATCATTATGTAAAATAGTGGTTTTCCATTATGTGATATGTTGAATTTTTCCATCTAATTTGCTTTCTTTTATGCTTTGATTAAGTATTTCCACAACTCTACTTCCACATGTTGCGGCAGAGAAGAAGGGTGCTTCATGGAGAAGTGATTGTGGAAAAGGACGATTGAATCAAGCTGTGCAACCATGGTGCTTTCAGTGGAAAGGAAAAGAAGAGAGGGTAAAAACCCAAAACTTCCTCTGATTTTTCTGAGTCCAAGTTTTAAAACATGGAACAAGAATAAACAACTGTGCCTGTGCCTGTGGACTGTATTATTTTTGCAATTAATATATTTTGAGACCTACCTTTTCATCCTCAGATTCACTTCAGTTTTTAATTGTTAATTTTTTCAAATAAATATTTTATTATTTTCAATAGGTTGATGAGTAGCTTTAAGAATTAGAATAGTTGGCTACTGTGCCTTCTGTTCTGAAAGTTCTGTTATGACCTGTAGTCATTACTAAGGACAGAAGAAGAGTTGATAAGTTCTACTGAAAGTGAGTCTTCTGGAAATCAGAGTGTAAATTAGGTAGTGATGTTTTTCATAGACTAGGTGAATTGAATGGTATTTAAGCTTTATATTAAGTAATACCTTTCCACTTATAAGTACTGTAGCACATTGTTTAACATTTTTTGAATTACAGTATCACATACAGAATTCCAGAAGGACTTTTGAAAAGAGTGGAATTCTTGATTGTCAGTGCAAATTTAGACCTCCCTGTATTTTCATTTGTAACTTTAAAGATACTTAGGGTAATAGATATAATATTAACTGGTTAAAATTTGTGCTGAGGAGAAGATAGGATGTGCCTACCTTTCTCTAATCAGTGACTGGAATGGGACTCCTTTGCAGAGTAAAGCTGATTGTCAGCATGTTTCCTATTCTACATTTAAATTATATATACAGAAAAATCAGTATTGCATTGAAAATCTGTAGCTATGGTGAGATATTTGACTTCTTTTCAATAGCTCGGTGGGATAAAATATATTTTAAATAGCACCTAAAAATATAAATTGTGCTTTTATTCATCCCATTGGGCAATTTTAATTGCTCCCTCCCCATTAATTGTCTATACTGTGTTGACCTAATTCTATTTCATGTCTTCAATAATCTACAGGTAGGATCTACAGTATATTGGTAGAAGTTACAGATGATATTACACTATATGATACTTGAGTGGGAGAGGTCCAACAAATTAGAAGATTTTGATCTAAGAGTCTAGCAGATGCAGAGAAAAGGTGATGCATTTGAGGAAACTTGGATACTTAGTGAGAGAGAGAAGATCGAAATGTAGTAATGTGGTAAGAAGCCTTGAAAATGTAGGCAGCAAACCTGTCTTGTTTCTGGCTTCACTGATGTCAAAAGAAGTGTATACATATGTGGGAGAGCTGCATCAGGCAGCTGTAAATCAGAATACTTGTGGTTGCTGAGGTAATTTCTGGAGTACAGTCTTATATTTTGGCTGCCTCAGGGATGAAGTATTGGATAATCTTCTGAAAGCTCAGAGAACAATAACAAAACTCGTTGAAGTGAGAAAGAAGTCGGAAAGATTGAGTTGCTAATATGTGTAATTCTTTGTTCTATGATAAATACATGGAAGAGCTTTTCTAAGTATGGATGTAGCTATGATGAATTTGGAACAAGGTAAAGAACCGATGAATATCAGAAGAAAGATCCTACTGATGAGATCAATTACAGAATGACACAGTAGTGCTTATCAATGCATGCAGTGTCTTGGAAGGGTTTCAGTTAAAGTTGGCAAGAGATTGAACTACATATTTGAATAGGCAGTTTCCATTTTTAGCTTCAATGATACAGCTTTTTTGAAATTTGTAGATATGCCAGAATAAGGTGTATCAAGTAATTTAATAAAAAAGCAAGGATTTGCTATATCCCTAACTTTTAAATTCCATGTTGTGACTTGGATTGTGATATTTATGTATGTCTTCATTACACGTAAATGAGTTTCCTTTTATGTGACAGGTGGATAGTGGATTTGAGACAGAACAGTTGTATTTCTTTAAATTTTAAAAGGTGTAATATTTATATTCCTTAAATTTCACACAAGGTGCTCTAATTTAACTTATTACTTCTGTTTTATATGCAGCTAAAGTTATTAAAAGTTTAAAATATAAATTACATTTACAACACTGAATCACAAAATGGTTGTGTTACATGTGTTCAGACTATCAGTTGCATGTGTCCAACATTCTTTCAGTACTGTTTTATAAACTATGAGGAACTATAGTGGCAGTTTTGGGAAATATATCTCCATTAGCAAGTGGAATAGTGTGATGAAATATGAAAAACTAAGATTAGATTAAGTTCTGTGTCTCTTTTTACTGTCAGGGCAGCTCACTGAAGACCACAGCTATCAATTAATTGAAAATGCATTGGATACTTAATGGTGTGATTTTGAAATCCTTGATCAGATGAATGTATCCTGTAGATAGTATTCTTTCTAAAAGGAATACTTGCACTATAAAAGTGTATTATATTTGTTTGCATTGTGGCCTAAGGATATTATCATATGTTAATCAAGGACCTATTTTTATATCCTTTTGTACATATGAAATGAAAAAAAAAAAACCCACACTGTTTGCTACAATCTTGGGTTGCACTTCCATAAAGTAACAATGTACAAGGTAATGATACAATTTCAAACTAGATTTACAGCTACAAAATAGTCTTGCTAAGTAATGACTTAATAAAAGCAAAACTAAAAATTACTTACAGTATCACATTCAATGCTTAATTGACCAGAGAGATTGCCATGTAGATTAGTTTACATGGCATTTACCTAAAAAAAGTAAGCAACATGTTCTTTTCTTCCTCCTGTTTTTTTACTGAAACCCTTCACTGAAGCCTCCTTTTCACAGAATCAGTAAGGTTGGAAAAGACCTCTAAGGTCACCAAGTCCAACCTTTGACTGAACACCACCACATCAACTAGATTATAGCACTAAGTGCCATGTCCAGCTGCTTCTTGAATGCTTCCAGTGATGGTGACTCCACCACCTCCCTGGGGAGCCAGTTCCAATGCCTGACCAGCCTTTCCATGGAGAAATTCTTCCTGATGTCCAACCTGAACCTCCCCTGACACAACTTGACGCTTTTTCCTCTTGTCTGGTTGCTATTCTGTTAACATATCTTCTGCAATGTAGTGAGAATTGCAGGTAAAATCTTCTTACTATTGACTTCAGATGAGGTAGGATTTTATCCTAGGTAGCTATATTTAAATTTCAACATACCATCTTGAAACATTTAATTAACCTGTTAAATGGACATTAAAACTTAAGTATGATTTTCATATGGTGCTCTCTTTCCAACTTCTTTTTTACATCTGTCTTTTTTGTCTTCCTCTCTGCAATATTCCTAGTTTTCTACAGCATTTAAATCCTCTTGCTTATGTAAGATTAGGAATGTATTCAAACATCAGCATCTCTAATGTTTTCATGTAGTCTTTTACAAATTGTCCTTATAAAGATATTTTCTTACTTGTTCTATATAGGCCTTCTGAAATGAATTCATATAGAGCATGGCTTTATGAAACTTTTTGACTAGCAATACGTAGAAATAGGGAGATTCCTTTTAATCAGGTGACTTTTCCTGCTATTGGTAGAAACAGAAACCATCTTTTGTATAAACTCTACCTAAAAGCAGTTGGATTTCTTGAGGTTCTCCCCAGCACTCACATACTGTGAAAAGCTGTTTTGGGACAGATTGGGTTGTTTCACAGCCCAGAATGTTTGCAGGTCAGATCCCAGTTTCATGGCATGGGCAGCAGCAAGGAAGATGGTGCTGAGGTATTGCATCTTCTGCATTATCTGGCGAGGGGTCACTGAGGCCATGGTGAGCAGTAGTTGACAGATGTAATTTCTCCCACCCTGCGGGATGTGAGATGAGAGGAAGCTCAGTGTGCTGTCATTGCCACCTGCTGAGGGAGCCCAGGGGATCAGCCAGGAGGATCTCTGTGCACAAAGGGTGTGTTATAGAGAGGGCTTTCTCACTCCACTCAGCTATGGTTTGCTATCTATTATTAGCCTACATGTCTTGAGATATACAGATCTGCCAGGATGGGCATGGCACACCAATCTCAACAGTGCAGTTCAACATAAACTGCCTTGGAGAAATGGTGCAGGGTGCTGTTTCTCATTCCCATTGAACATAACATTTAGCCAGGTTCATGTTCATGGATAGATTGCAAGTCTAGTTAACAGGGAGATGCATGGAGACCTTTTCTGTGACCAGACTGAAATATGTACATTTTAAATCTAGGTCTAGCTACTGCTTTGATTGTGGTACTCTCAGTCTTCACAGAAGCTGACTTCAGTGGATATTTGGATATGTATATGGTTACTGAATAAACCAGAGTGAAACCAATTCACAATTGTTATAATAATTTATAATTTTATATTAGTTTAAATGATATTAACAGTTTTTGAATCGAGCTCTTGCTTAATCTGCCTTAGAAAGAAAAAAGAAAGGAAAGTTAATACAAATAAATGTTCTGCACTAGGCAGTAGGGCTTCATAAATCAAAAATTTCAGGCAGGCAAACTGGCTGCATTTCATAAAGGATGTTTTAAGTGGTTTTTTTTGAACAAAAAAGGTGAAAGCTTTTCTGAAAATCAAAGTTTATTTAATAATGTATATTTTAAAATGTGCTGTGACTTACTGTATTATTTATTACCAGTTTACAATTTAAATTCATGCTGAACCTGCAGTTTTTATAGATGATTAACTGTATCCCATTCTGTGGGATACATTCTGTGTTTGTTTCAATGGCTGTTTAAAAAACAAACTTCCCATTTTTCTGCAGAGCTCTGTGTTCTTTTTCTCAAGTGAGTTGCAGTACTGTTACTGCCTGCAATGCTTTGCCAGGCTGCTGAAGTGGCAGGTTTCAGTTTGCCAAGGGCAGCTCCATGAGCTTGCTTCCAGGAGGGCACAGCTCCACAGTGGGTGGCACTCTCGGGTCGGTGTCAGGCACCGCTGTGCCACCGGTGCTGTTCTGGGGTCTCAAGCACCTTCAGGACTGCTGGTTCTGCAGATGTCCCCAGCTGATTCATCCCTATGACTTCCCAGATGGAGAGAACTCTTAGGTCAGAAAAGCAAATCTGACAAGTGAACGGAGAGCTGTCCTGAGAGAACTGTGGAGAACTGAATGTTGGGTGACTCCAGCCCTCTCTAGGAAGTTGCTGTCAATTTCACGCCTGCAGCTGGTAGTGGCTGGGTGATGTACAGTAATTTCTGTGTCATGTTGTACCACCTGAAACATGTCCTTTCATTCATACTCTTCTGCCTCTGTGTTCGGTCTTGAATGTATTTGAATGTCCTTTCAGTTTATGGCTTTGTAAAAGTGTAAGTGCAGAAAAAATTATCTAAGTGTATAGAATGTATATGTATAGAATTGTATTTGAAGTTTCTTAATAATGTAAATGCACTGCAACTGCTTATTATTGTTATTTCTTCTAAAATGCATTATCGTTATAAGTTTACATGGACAGGAAAGCAACACAATATGATACTTCTAATAACTTATTTATTTGCAAAAATTATAATTTTTTTTGATCTATAGATTCAGATATTTGTTTTGGTGACTGTTAATACTGTAGCACTGTAGAAATTAATCATCAATTAAAAGATGTATTTTAAACTTTGTTCTAGTTGATTTTTTAAATTTTTTTTTTTAGCATGTAGAAGTCAGTTCATATAAGCATTCAGCATATTAGACCAGACGAGTATCTGTTTACAAATAATATGTTTTTTTATTTAGAATTATTTCACAAATTAATCTTGAGGTCCCCGTAACAAATTAATCTTAAGGACTCCTAAATACTCTTACCCAGACAGCCTTTTCATCTTTCTTAAAATATATTCCATAAAAACCAAGTAGGTTTGAGTAGTAATAATATTGGTTTATCAAAGAAGAGCAGAAAACACAGGGCATTCAAGACAATGCCAATATGTATGAAAAAAATGCATTACAGTGATCCTGAAATAGATGTTCCAGTAGTAGATGTTTCAGTGTTTTGGAACAGGACTTTTTTGTGGTATTAACCTTTGAGAGGGGTGGAGACAGAGAACATCCTCTGTCTGTCATTTGCTATGTGACTAACAATGACATTGCAGCTAGGAGGATTTTGTTGCCACAACAGTATGAGAAAGCAGTTTGTGAGCATTCACACCTACTTCTTTTGAATTAGGAATCAAGTGGCTTTAACCCCAAGGAGCTTAACTGCATATAAAGCTTAAATCCTGTTAGTCAGATGTATTATGATGGAGATGTAGATCTCCTAATCTGGAAGTCACAGAAATGGTCTTCTGATCTAAATTTACAGGACAGGATTTACGTGTCCTGGCCCTCTACCAAGGTTAAGCCATTCAGATTTCTATGGAAGCTGGTGGAAGAATATCCACTGATCTCAACAGGGGTGTGATGGGACGTAGGCACTCGTGTGTTCTGTTCTGTGTAGTTCTGGATTTACCAGGGAAAGAGTGAGCTGTAGCCTTCCTGTTAGTACTGTCTGGGAGAGAGCCTGTGTTATGGTGCATTAGCTGTTGCATGGTGGCACACTTCCTCCCAGCTTTGCAGGGTGCCCAGCACTGCTCCCTGCGGAACGCTCCAGAGCACCTGGAAATCTCCAGTAGTACACCACTATTGCATTATACTGATTTGAATTCAGCAGAGTTGTAGAAACTCCCTCACATATCTACATAAATGTCTTTAATTTCTGAAATTAATGTAGGCCCAGTGAGATATCCTATTAAAAATAGGCAGGGTAGATCATCCCTCACAGCTGCTTGGACATTCCTAACTTGAAATGATGCCGTCACTGAACAACTTTGATTTTCATATATAATCTCTTAGTGGTTTGTGCTCATACCACATTTATAAGATGTCACTTTGCCTGCCCTGAAGTGGCTGTTCCAGATTTGATAGAACAAATTGCAAATGACAAGCAAGAAAAGACTCAAATGGGTGTCCTGCTCCACACACCAAGCACCCTCCTGTGCTCGGAAGAGAATCCCAAATCCTGGGTGTGTAGTAACATTTGCATGCCTTTTAATTTATCATGTATGAAGCTGAATAGTATAATATAGACCTTCAACTCATGAAGAAAGAAAACAAATTTTGTTACCAAAGCCATTACATTACAAGTGAACTACATTTTATTCTCTAAATTAAGTCTGGGAAGAATATTAAGATTGAGACTCATTCAGTGACAAAACAGAGGCAGTATTTGGGTTCTTGCAGCCGACACTTGTTGCCAACAGAAAGCAAGTATTTAAATTCTGTTTTCATTTAAAGTGAGGTGATATTATTGAGAATAAAAAAAAATTGAATTCTTGCCAGAAAGAGTCTTTTTACAGTGATCATCTCTGACCAGGGCTCAATTAATTTAACTTTTCAATCTCTACATTATATCCAGCCAACCCTTAACAAAAGAGTTTTGTCTCTAGAAAAAAACAAACCTGAAAACAATTCCTCTAAATGTTCTTAACTAGAAAATGTCTTTAGACTTCATGAGATGTAAACATTTTTGAACATTTTCATATGCTTGAGAAATGTTTCTTTAAATAATTTGAAGATTTAGTATTTATTTGTTTATTTATTTATTTTGTTCTCTGTTCTTACTATAATAATAGAATGCTTGAAAAGGTGTTGGAAATGTAGAGAACAATGTCCATATACCAAATATGCTGGTATTGGATCTTTAAAAAGATAATCATAGCTCAGGGTTACCAGAAAGAAAGCAGAGGCACAAACTAAATGGAAATGGAAAGAGTAGCTTAAATGGAAAGAGTAGCTGAAATACCACAGCTGCATGTTCAGCTCCATTTGATCCATAGGCAGTGTCCACTGCTGTCTATCATAAACGTCACTGTGTTCATACTTGCTACAGAAGTTTTTTGATTTTTTAAAATCAATAGACATAAGTAGTTCCTGGTGGTAGAAATGTGTCACTGTTATGTGCAACTTGAGTCAGAATAAAGAAATAGTATTTCCATTTTGCAACCCTTTTAAATGTAAAGATTGTCTAAAGAGCCATATTAGGCAGTGTTGCCATCATATTTTTATTTTGCCATAAAACCAAATATAAGCTACTTTTTAGATTATTATTTTCCCACAATTTATTTGCTGTGTAAAAATAAGTCTATGGTCTTGATGATTTTCTCAGTTGTGAGGGTCCTGCTATTTTACAGGTCAACAGTAGTCTGCAACTGGAAGAACACTTCATTGTGATATTCTTAAATTGGTGCGATAGCTTCAGTCTTTAGGAATAACTTTATCCTCCCAAAAATTGCAGGATGAAGATAAAATATTCTATACTATTATCTTCTGTGAATGTTCTTGCCTCCTAAAAATGTCTATTATGTGTGTATAGGTCTGTGTGGTTTGTTTACTTGTTTTTTTTTTTTTTTGTTTCCACCTGTATAGTTACTTAAAAACTAATTACACCCTTGCCTACTGAATAGGAAGTCAGTGGACTGTGGTGGTCTCAGATAGGAGAGTTCCTTGAGCTTATGGCAAGTCTGTAGTAAACTGGTCATTAGCTTCAACTCAGCTGTTTTTTTTGTGGAGAGATACAATGACTTCAGCTTCTGTCTGAAGTGAGCATTATACTTCAGAATATCTTTCTGAAGGCATTCAATGTTTAAACATGGTTCTCTTTTGTTCTGCTTCCTTCTGATCTGTGCAGGATGCTGACAGAGAGGGAACAATCATGACGTCTCCTATAAATAATGTCAGGTTGTTGTTCTCTTTTCACTCCCCTGGCTCATTTGAACACTTGCTACAATCCTTGAGCTGTTAGACAGCACTAAATTGGAGGTAACTCAATCACTTTCCTCTGGTCTGTAAAGCATTCAGGGTTAGACTATGCAGAGGGCAGAAAGCCAGCAGAGAACAATGGAACTAACACTGTGTACTGGGTGAAGACGGAGTCGCTTTAGCCATGTGCTATGTGTAGTATGTAGGATGTATGTTTAGGGAACTGAAAAGGAGAATGTGTTTCTGAGTCACTAACTCCTGGAAGGCTGCTGTGCTTGTGACTGGAACAAACTTGCTGTTTAGCCTTTGGTATCGAGAAGACACATGAGACGTGCTTCACTGATGAGAGGTACCATTTATATATCTGCTCTTGGTTTTAATTTCTGGGCACACTATGTGCCTGCAATTTGCATGGTTCTACATGTTAAAAGAATTAACACCTTCTGCCAGCTTTTTTAATGTAGTTTAATTCTGAGATGTCAAGACCTTCTTGGAAGAAATAACCTTGGACTGATCTGATTCCATCTTGAGAGCAGAAATGTTTCAAGGAGCAGAAGCAAATCTATTTAGGGTTTTGGGTGCCCTCCATAAATAGTTCTGGCAGCTCATTCAGTCCAGTCTCCCATCTTTCTGATGTCATCTTCTCCAGCATAATCTGTAGCTTCTAATTCTTTCTGCACTATGAAATCTCATTACACAAAATAAAATATGTATGAAAAGAGAAATAGGAGGTATGTGGGTAAGCCAGCATATTGAAAATCTGGGACCTCTCCTTCCTTACTGCAGTCTTTTGTGACAATTGTGGAAGGAATATCAGACCAACAATTTTGAGGAACAACAAAACTGTTGGTCACCAACAATGGTCTAAAAGTTTCCTGACTGAAACTGTTTGAGACGAGTCTGCTCAGGGATATGTTTCTTGTGCTTGTTGAGAATTTCAGTCACAAGCCCTTTTTCCCAATGCAATCTTTTTGCTTTAAGATGATTGTGTGTACTCCAGAGGTGATGCCTAAACCTTCAAGGTATCTAGTGCTAGTGCTAAAATTTCTACCTTTCAAAGGCTTTAACCTTTCTGTGACTCAGTTATACTCCCATTACAGGCCCATAGTGTCCCTCCAGTGATGATCTTTCTTCATTGTGTATTTCTTATTTTCCTGAGACTGATTATCTAAAAATATTCACAGCCCAAGCAGAATTACTTAGTATTTCCTCTGGTTAAGAAGATTATTACACTGTATTTGGTGATTGTAAACATGGAAGTTTTTTGATCAAGGCATGCTTAGTTTCAAAGCTGTGAGATATACAATAAATCTTAAATTGGAGGAAGGGGTTAAATTACTTTGTTATTTACTAGAATCCCTGAGACTAACAGGTGCATATTGGAAGAGATAATGAGACATGTTTAAAGTCAGCTGCAGACAAGCTATTATTTCACTATGTCTCTGAGAAACCATAGGTAGAGAATTACTTGTCTTATGATGATGGCCGCTGCCCTGACCACTAACCAGTGTCATCCTGTACAGCTCCTCTTCTGTGAGAAACTGAGAAATAATTACCATGGAACTACCCTGAGCTCTAAATAGCTGTTATTCTTTAGGTACACTTACCAAGAGGTTTCATCTGCAAATAATACCTCTTGAGAAAGTACGCAGGCAGGATGTGATAATTTACAAAAGTCCTTAAGAAATTGCAATTTGAAATGTCACAGCTGGATAGGTTTGCAGTTCACAGTAGGTTTGGAGATACAGATCCTGAGGCCAGATCCTTTGCTGCCATGCCTCAGTGGAATCGTGCTGACTTACACAATTTTCAAGACTTGGCTTTTAAAAGAGCTTTTCTAAAAATAGTTCAAAATTTGAATAGGTAGTACATATCAAATGGTGATGTTTTTCTTTTTAATTTAGAAGAATTTTAATTTATTTAACAAGTTCTTAAAATAAAGCTGGAAACAATGAGGGATTTTCTTCTGAACCAGTTTTAGAATAAGCATTTCTCTGAATAATAATATGAAAATACATTTTTGGCAGAAAATTGCATTATTTTCCTAGGAAATTCTTGGCTAGCGCAACCTCCAAGTCCTGAGGCTGTGGATGGGGGTATAGGGAGGAGGGTGAAAGAAGGTGCATGAAAAGCCACATTGCCTCCCCAGCTGTGAGCAGCCAATGGAAGCTCCCACACCGAAACAGCCGGGGAAGCAGAGTGGCCACAGGGAGCAAGAGATGCTTGTAACAGTGGTCATAAAATCTAGACAAAAGACTTCCTGAGTCTTCTGCCCATCAAACAAAACAAGGTAATGCTGCTGGAGGACGAGGGGGTAAAGGATTAATTAATCCCCAACTTGAAAGAATACAGTCTCATTTAATGAGATTTCATTGTCCTAATTTTACCTCATTCTGTTACTGACCAACTAATCTTTTGTTCTGAATTAATTTGTTTCCTTCCTATAAAAAGCAATGTGATGGAAACTTCTTTTATCTTTTCATGCATCTGTTCTCTTTCCTAGTGCTTTTGACTTGATATTTGGAGAACAGTGGCAGGAACTTGAACAGAGAACCACCTAACTCTTCTTTCTGTGTTTTTACTGCAAATCCCCAAAGGAGTGTTTGGCTTGTTCTGTGCATCACGAGATTAACCCTGATTCACCTTAGCTCTGTACTGAGAAAATTCTCTAGGGTCCATCTGAAACACCCCCACAGCCACTCCCCTGAAGCCTTTTGGTATCCCTGAAGTAGAGTTTCATTAGAATCCAGCTATTTGAGTTTCACCTCTGCCAAGGATTTGGCTTCAGACTCTGGTAGCTTCCAACACCTTCTGATGCAGGGGTGGACCTTTGAAAGGAACCAACCACTGCCGTGAATCTGGGCTCTTGCAGTACTTCATGCTTTCAGTCTGGAGTGTAGATAGAGTTAAAATAATCCCTGTTCTAACAGTTCACCCATCTCATTTTTACCACTATGCCCTCTGGTAAGGATGATTGACTGAAAGAACCATATTTTGTTCTCAGAAGCTTAGAAAGAGGCTTAACGCTGTGACAGACAAGAAACTGCCTAAGAAAATGAAGGATGAAGTGACAACAAGAAAGGTTGACAAAGAAGGAACATGGGACTTAACAACAGTGTACAGTAAAAACAAGCTAGTTCCAAAGTATAAATGCTGATCTTGGATGTCTGAGGTAAACAAAGAAGGTTTCCATGTTTCCCAGATTTTTTTTTTCTGAAACCTAAAGTGGACGAGATGGTCATTTGGTGGCAATTCATGTAGTGCCAAGAAAGTGCAGTTGCTGGTTTACAGCAAATGATATGTGGCCCTTTGTGTCTATAACCCCCATCATGTGTATTTCTCTTTTCTCTATCAGTTTAGGTTTTCTGAAGTGTATCTCTCTAGATCATTCTTTGGAAAGCTGAAAGAAATCAGTGACTCCCTCATTTCATTGTACTTGGCCTTACTTGGTTTAAGGCTATAGCAAATACAATTTTTCCTCTCTGTTATATGTGAGTCCCTTCTGATACTGAGAACATCATATTGTCTTCACAAAGGATTGATGCTGTTTATTGGACATAAAACTAAAGGGGACGCTAAAAACAATTATAATAATACAGTATCTGCAGACAAATGGCTTTTCTGACACAAAACAACAAAATGAGTTATTGCTGTAAGTGTCAATTAATGCTTTTAAGACGCTTTAATTGTACAGTATCTATTTCAGACTCATGAAATGTAGAGGTAATTTGGGCTAAAAGAAGATATGATTCACAGTCGATATGTAACTGTGACTTGACAAGGGGCTTAATAGCTGCCTGAGGCAGATCAGAATGTGTGATAATGAGAATCTAGCAGAAAAACACATCATGAAACTGAACTGCAGAGTTTCCCTGGGTAAATGGTGTCAGTGCTGGTCACGCTCCTTCTACAAGGCAAAAAGGCAGAAGCAGTCAGTGACTGCTGCAACCTTGGAGCTAGTTACAAAGTACTTATTTTTGAAGTTAATACATGTATTCATTCATAGTCATATTAATAGATAAATGTACATCCTTTTTTTTTTTTTTTTTTAATGCAGTTTGGTGAAATGCATTTTAACATGACGGAGAAGTGGGATCATGATAAAGCCTTCAATTTACTGTGCTCCGTTGTCTATTCATGTCCCTTGCCAAGCCCTTTCTGGAAAGCTGTAAAAAGAAAATTATTTGCTGGCTTAGGTTTAGACTTAACTCTGTTCCCTTCATTGCTACTGTACTCTTCTCTGCAGGGGATCATTTTACATTTTCTAAATTGCAGAGAGAGATCGTTGTGTTGGCAGGGTTGTACTGAGAAATGGGTTTTAATGAAGTGCAGTCCACTTACTGCGCTGGAACTTTAGCACCTGCAAGCTGAATGATAGCATCCTGTCAAGTTGATGTTGATGACTTTGTCACCAAGGGGACAGATTTATTTCCACCCATGCATTTTATAGCAAGATTGGGCTTTAAAAATGTTTTGTCATGTTGCTTTATGACTACCTGTATTTTTCTGTTTGAGAATATTGCTACTTGGAAGTAAAACAAAGGGGAAGCTACTGGCTGGACATTAAGGTGAGATTCCTCTCAAGTAAGTTTCTATGCTGCAGATGTTTGTAGCCAGGGCAGGTACACAACCTTCCCTTTAGAATCAGGGGAGAGAAATGGGTGGTTCATTTAACCTTTTGTAGACATCAAATTTTAATTGAGATGAACCCCATTCCAGCCTCTTTGTCTATAAACACCATCCTGTACCTGGCTCTGCAAACAGTATTCCTAGAGGCACACTGATAAAGGACTCCACATTGCTCATAGGCTGCCCCATCAGGAGGAGACTGGTTGTATCCGTGCTGCATATCAGCTTTCATTTGAGAAACTCTCCAAAACAGATCACTCTCCAAAACTGATCACTTTCCAGGACTTGTAAGGCCCACTTGGAGCAAATTAAGGAAAACATTGCAGACTATCTCTAAAGGAAAAAATCCATCCTATGTTTTTCAGGATCTTATCTATGAGAAAATTCTGCACCTCTTAGAGGCTTCCTAATGAGTGACATGTACTTTCAGTTTATGCTTGCTCATGTCCTCTCTCCAACGGCTTTTAAATCCAGTTGTGAATTTCAGCCACATGAAAAAGAGACAATAATGTTTCAAAGACACTGTATTCCTAATTTTTTTTTAGAAAATTTGTGCTTGAATACAGAAGAAAAAGCCTAGTGAATGTTACCATAAAAGAAAGGCAGCACCGTCAGCTGCTCATGGACTTGCCCCTGGCTAAACTGAGGTACACACACACTGGCTGCCCTGCCAGCACCAACAGGCTCTGGACAAGCCACTGTGCCCTGCTCTTTCTCTAGCTGCAACCTAGGGATGCAAGAGGAAAGCAAGGACTTCAGAAATTTAAGAGCAGAATCTCAGGTTGCTGAGAGAGAAAGGCATTAGGAAGCTGCTGGGTGTGTGATGTAATGCTGAGTAGATAAAAATCTATATGAATCCAGGCTTAAACTGATTGTTCTGCACATGTCATTTCCAATCACTTGTAACATTGTAAATACTGTTCACTTCTAGAGGTCAAAGAAGGATCAGGAGAATTTAAGGGAATAAAATGTACATACTCTTCAGAAACTGGAGCAAAGAGCTGACTTGCTTCACCTGCAGCATCACTTCCTGTAATCCCCCATTCCCTGCTATAAAATCCTCTTAGCATCCCTCTGAAACACAAGTGTAAAGAAAATTGCACTCTGTCTGCACTTCTATTTAGCTAACAGAAAAGAGGTAATCTCTGCTGCCTGAGTATTGTCCAAATGTTATACTTAATGAGTCTACTTAAACACCTTAATGAGAGAAAAAGGTATGGAAAGGCAGCTCCTTTGAGCAATTTATCACAGTATAAGGGAAAGCTCGACAGGGGAAATTCTGCAAGCCACAAAACACAAATTCAGTGTGGAAGTGAATCCAGGCTGAAACATCTGTAAGAAAGGAAGAAAAACTGTCCCCTCACTCATGAGACTGGTTATAACCAACCCAAACAACTGCTTAAAATCAGCACGTGCCTGTCTCTATTGTGTCTCATGACTTAGACCTCCTCAGCCTTTGATTTTGTCTTGGTATTCAGAGAATCTCGTGGGCCTTGTGATGTTCTGCCAGTGTTCCCTGTGCTGCTCTGCTCAGTCCTGATTCTCTGGCCTGTCCTATTGACCAACTTCTTGGCCCTTCAGCTTGAGACTCCATGATCCAGGAGTTAGCATAAATAAGTTAATTTCATGCTGTACTGAACACTGTGCATAAAACACATGCCCTATTTTGTAAGCTTTAAATGGTAATGGTATGTTTTGTTATTTTGTTTTTCGCCTTTGTTTGCTTCCTCAGAACTAAACCTTTTGTCTGCCCTTTCTAGACCTTTATTGTGTCCATCATTCTTTTTATCTGTGCATTTGCTTTCTGTCTTTATGGACTCTTTTACTTTTTAATGAGCCTGGATATTTGACCTGTTTTCCACCTTAGAACAGATGCAGTAATCTATTCCCTAGAAGTGAATGTTCAAGACATTATTGCCCTTTTGTGTGGAGCTCTAGAATACTCACCATGGCAGCCATTCGGTGTCTGTGCTCAACAGTATAAGGTTTTGTTTTTGAGATCTCAAATTAGTTCAAAAGGCAGTATCGAGCTGACACAAACTTTAACAGTGATGTTCTGTTCACATCATTCCCTTTTAAGAAATTCTTTTTCACTGTGTAGACTGTGAACAAGTCCTTGTTTTTTAATGGGTACATTAAATCCCACTCTGCAAGCTCTTACAAAATGTTTTCCCTTAGCAATATAACAGTTCTGGCCAAAGTCTGATTGCTGTAAATACACACGTCTTGCATAGTGTTTCAGCGGGCTGCATGTGTACACTGATTCCAACTATGATTTTCAGTCTTAGGCCTGTAGAAATCCAGGAATTCCTTATTTTTTCTCTGTCCTTCATTGCCTAAGGGTTTAGTTACTCTCTATTTTGTAAAATTGTTTTCTGTTCCTTTTAACTCTTGCAATCAGATCTGGTTCTCTTTTGCTAGTACCAAATAATCTCTGCCTTTTCACAGGTTCAAATACAGACTGTTGACTGGATTTTTCCCATTTATTTTTGGCATCTGATTCCCACTACAATTTGTTCTGACACAGTGATTATAATACCAGAATATGGTGTATTTTGAGTTAAGACAAGTTATGCTTTTTTCCTCCTAGAAGTGATACACCCCTTCAGTACCTTTTGTGCTGCCTGATCACTGCCTCAAACTTCAACACTTCAACTTCCCTATGCAAACCTCATTGCATGAAAATCTAAAGCCAATCTTCTAGCAATATTTAAAAAAATATTCACTTTCATCTTTCTTTCGTATTGTCTTCCCAGAAAACATAATGGTCACTTGAACTTTTTCCCCTTGCCTGATACATTTCTGGAAAATGTCATATCTCTTGCAGTTTTAACCTTATGCCTCTCCATGAAGCACTATATCCACTACTTCTTTCTACTTCTAAAACCTTCTCTCTGATTTTGAATTTACTTTTTCTTATTCTCTTGCTCCTTGCATCAAGGAGTATTCTTTGGCTTGGGAGCTTTTTCAGAATTTGGAATTATAGCTTTTAAGCACAGTGAGTCATTACTACGACAAAAGGTAAAAAGAAAGACAATGTGAAGAAATAGTACATTAAGGAGGGAGACAAATCTATCTAGCCCACTCTGAGCCTGCCTGCAGACAGCTACCTCTGACAGGATTGCTCCAAACCAGCACATTTCAATCTCTGTCATGACCCCTTGTCCTCACATGCAGTCTATAATCACCTGCCCTTGAGGAAAAAATACTCACTTGGTCAGAAAGTAAGAAACATGTTAAATAAATATTCTGGACACTGAAGAAGAGCTATGTTCTCTGTGCAAGAGATGGTGTAGGTAATTATTTCAGTTATTGACAGAGTTACAGATAGCTTTAAAATATGAAACCTTTCTCAGCTATTTGTAAAAATACAAGTTGGATAAAAAAAAAAGATTAAAGGATTACATTGAGCTGTGACTGTGAAGAGGATCTGTGCTTCTGGAGACTGATGTTTCTTAAATTATGGAGGGTTAATATGTGTCTGAAAGACACAGTTAAACCCACTAAACACATTAATTGAAGAAAAGTTGCACTGCTACCCTAAAAGCTGATCCCAAAATGTGCTGTTTTGCATTTGCAGGATGAACCATACTAGTGACTAGTGTGTTGTTAGCAGTAATAAATATCTTTTGGAATGGTTTTTAATGAAAGCCTTGAGACAACAGAGATGAAAGAGACAAAGGTTTATGGGCTCAGGTAAGAGTCACAGCTATTTTGAAAGGTGCACCTTGTTCAGCAACAGAGACAAGGACCTAGCAAGAGGCAAGGCTTTAGCTCTGCAGGCATAACTAACAGCAGGAGGTGAACAATTTAATGATGTGAAAGACAGCTTCTATGGCTGAAATATGGAGGATAATAGGTCTGGGAGAAGGGATGCTTCACTTTTTTTTAAAAAAATATTTCTTTTTTCCAATAGCTGACAACAACAGCAACAGCAGCTGGAAGTACCTGAGAGTGAATGACAGTGAAGGAACCAGGATGAGTGGCAAATTACAGTAAATAAGAAAAGTGACTTGAAAAGGCCCTGGGCCCCTAGTGGCTCTATGAATAGTGAATTGGGACAACAAAAGCAAGAGTGCACTTTGAAAGAAAACATGAATGTGCTCTTCCTTCTGGCGACATCTGAACCCTTTCTCAACTTATAGATCAATGCAGAAGCAAAGATGTGCTGAATCTTTCATGTGGCTGTGCTGTTCTATAATAAAACCTGAACAAACAGGTTTTGTTTACCAGCTTTCTAGTGAAGCCACATTTTTCAACCAGGACTCTTCTCATGCACCATTCTCCAGTCTACTGAATCAGGTTAGGTCTTCCCTTGACATTGACAAAGAAACACCAACTTCCATTAGAGAGTCTCTTTATAATGGAAACAATGTTTAGTTTTTCAGTATGAGGAAAAAAAATTTTTTCCATCAACCCAAGAGTTCAGTGAAAAACAGGTGCCACCATTCTGTGAAGTTGGCAACAACTTTTGGTGGTGTCTGAATAGACAGACTTTGCAAAAAGACCTGGATATGAGTCATAAGCTTCCTCCCCTTGGATAAACAGCTTCACGTATGTATTGTCCTGCTTGTTAAGTCACTTCATTTTTAAAACTGGGTTTTGTCAAGGCAAACAATATGCTAGATGCCTTGTGAAGTACCTACAAACAACTTTCTTAGCCAAGGATGGGTTCTTGACCTTTTTTCTGCCACTGGGAGTCTCAGAAGAAGCTTGGGTCAAAGTACTGTATGTCAGGGAATTTTGTTCTGACTCAATGTACATAGCTGTACAATGTTCCCTGTTTAGTGAATTACTTTTGTCTTCATATCATTATGTTGCTTTAGCACCTCCTTTACAGGACTATTTTTGAAGGGCAGCAGCTGCAAAGAAACTGGCAGCAGCATGACATCTCACCTGACAGCAACACTTCCTTCTCATTGTAGTGACCACAGCTTGCACACATCTGAAAACCTTGTCTTCATTCATGAAAAAAATAAACCCTTTAAATAAGACCTGCTATTACTGATAGCCCCTCTCTGTGTAGACCCTGGCCAAGACATGAATAGTCTTTCTGATAGTTCCCTCCTGTGTCTGAATGCAATTTCATGGAAAATTAAATGCGACAGTAGAACTTGCCAGTGACTGTGAAGTGAATGATAAGTCTTCTCTCTGCTCCCCAGTACATTCAGTGTTCATAGCACTGAGTTTGGCAGAGCTGCTGGGTTTGCTCATTTCCTTTACTCAGAGCCAAGATTCCCAGTAGTGTCAGGACAATTTTAGAAGCAAGATACACTCAACTGAACGTCATCTATGAAGAGATGAACAGGTGCTTATAGCTGAGTTGTCAAGTCCATATATTACCTTGATGGGTTTTTTCTTTTTGAAATAGACTAATTTTTGAGTATGGACTTTTGACCAGTCCTCAGATTTCAGGAAGCAATCTACTCCTGAACTGATTCATTCTGGGGAAAACAAAAATGCAGAGAAGATAGAAACAAGATCTGCAGTATGCAGAGTAATTTTCATGGGTGGAGTAGTGGCGGTGCCTGTTGCTGGGGTTGGAGCAGTTGCAGGGGCTGTTGTCACATTGTCAGATTTAAAGACCTTTTCCTCCTGAGGACACTGAGCACTGTTGAACATGGTTTGACAGGCCTGGGCCAGGCCCCAACATGTTGTAGAGACTTGGTTCTTCTGTGGGGTGCCAGGGTGATAAATAAACTTTTAAAGAATATTTTGCTTCTTTCCTGGATTCTGCACATATTGAGGGGTAAGGTACAAACACACTGGAGGTGCCCACTGCCCTGGGGACTTACTCATACAATCCCACCCACCCCATCACTCTGAACTATCCAGTTTTTGGGCAGATCTCTGGGTAATATTCTTATTTATTTGTCTGGCCTTAAAGAAGGCCTGAACCATATGCAAGAACATGCTGGCTCCTAGCAAAAAGACCGGTTTGGTTTCAAGGGTAGTCACAGGATATTAAAAATCTTTAAAATTCTTGACTACTCTAATCAGCCTGGAGGACAAGGAAGGAGAAAAAAAAAAATAGGAAGGTGTTTCCCCCATATGTTGTTCCTCTGAGAAAATGGAGAAAAAGCCAAAGGTGTGATTTTTAGTTGCTCCAGTAGATGACTCCCAAAGCACAGAGGTGCCTGCAATACTGAATACATCCACTAGGTTTGTGTCCCGACAAGCAGCACTGTCATATCAGAAAGACGTCCTATGAAATACACCACAGAGAGCACGTACTGCAAGTGAGGCATTACAGGTGTAACTCAGACAAAACACCACAAATACGAGGGCAAATAAGTCCACATTTTAACTAGCAACTATTGTTAAACCAATACAATGAATGTTTATAGCAATTTTCTTTTAACACACTCTGGTCCTTATCTCAACCCTTGGTTCCCCTTTCAGGTGCCAAAAAAGGACTGTCATGGTTTTAAGCCCAGCTGGAGACAAAATACCATCCCAGCTGCTCATTCAATCCCCCTCTGCCTGATGGAATGGGGAGGAGAATTGAAGTAAAACTTGTATGTTGACACAAGAACTGTTTAATAATTGAGAATAGAGTAAAACACAAGAATAATGGTAAATAATGATGATAAAAAGGAAATAAACCATTGATGCACAGTACAGTTACTCATCATCTGCTGACCGATGCCAGACCTCCATTCTCAAACCCAACTGGCCATGCTTCCAGGTAACTCCCCCCAGTTTATATACTAGGAATGATGTTCTCTGGTGTGGGATATCTTTTTGGCCAGTTTGGGTCACCCCTCCCTTCTATGCTCCCTCCCCGTATATTTTTTTTTAGTGCATCTCTTTACTGAGACAAGGAAAAACGAAAGTCCTTCACTAAGAATGAAATGACTCTGCAAAAAAATGCATCAGTGTGTTTATCAACACCTCTCTCATTCTGAATCCAAAACACAGCACTGTAACAACTACTGAGAAGAAATTAACTCTATTCTAGCTGAAACCAGGACACTGGGATAGGTAAAATAGTTGTTAAGCAATATCCAGAATGCATTCTTCCATAATACCCTCTCCCAAGCCTGCTAACTCAATGGATTTTAATTTCTTTATGCTTTGCTACATTGCATGACTACAAATTATATTTCAGGGAAGGCACAGAGTTGGTGAATCCACCTGTGTAAAGAAGTGATAAGGAAAATTTATGAGAATCACGAAGTAAGGAGCTGGAGGCTAGGGAGTTCTGTGAGGAGGACATGGACATGAACAGGGTATGGACACCCTGACATACAATCAGTGAATTTAGTCTACAGATCTTGAAATTTACAACCTGCAAGGCTGAAGATGTGGCAGTTGACATGCTCCAATTGAATTGGAAGTGTCAGAGACCCCATGTTGCTGTCCAGATCAGCAAAGGCATAAATCAGCAGGAACCTAGCTGGAGTATCTGAATGGATGCTCATACTGCTGAGTAGTGGCTTGCAATAGGAGTGGGTCTGTGGGGTGAAACAGCTGCCGCTGGGGATCCACTGTCCACACTGTCCAGGGAGGGGACATGCAGGGGATGGAGAAGGCTGTTAATGCCATTAGTGTTTGGAGCCCACTAGATACAACCCAACCTGTCTTCTGGTTTAATCTAATCTGAAAGCAAGCCATCTTGTGTACCCTGAGACAACTCCACAAAGCAAACAAAAAGAGGATTGATAGGGTGACTGACTTTAAAAACATACCCTGAGTGTAATACCCTCTCCATTTCTCTAACAGTATATAGTAATAACCTGAGTGGAAATCATTCCCATGGGCAGGAAAAAGGTTGGTTAAGAGGAGAACTAATACTCATGGGAAACAAAGCAGTGCTTGTTCCAGAGTTCTCTGTTTAGGATGTTGAAGTATTTCTCACACAGCTGTTAACAGTTTGTAAAATACCACAGACCCACAACTCCAGCAAATGCTGATCACCTGTGCCTGGGTCTCTGGCACCACAGACCTCTGATCCCGCTGTGGGCCCTGGGGTGATGCTGCACAGCCAGTAACACAAACCTGTTTCTATTTCCTCTGATCATTAATCACTCAGGATTTCATTGGTACTTAATGGCAATACTTTGGGCACTCCTATAAAGACTATAAGATTTCATGTACTTGGAGCCCTTCTGCCTTTCTAAGGCACTCACATTTTCTTTTTCTAGGAATAGCCTTGCTGATAAAATGAGTCACCTAGTCCCCTGCCAACAGCGAACATGATGACTGACGCTTAAATGGCACCTTTCACGCTAGGAATGTTTAAACCTATGTGTGGAATCCTTCCCTGGCTGCTGGCTGTGCTGTCAGTACGATGCCAGAGCCTTTCTACACACACAGACAGGAGGTCTCAGCGTGAGGATTCAACACCCTTCTTTACTGCCTTGGAAAGGATCTGTGTGTGAGGCTCTGACATGGCTGGCAGGCTTAAGTATTACACAGGGAGTTATGGTGCTCCTGCATGGAGGCCACGGAGGCCATGTTGCAGGGAACAGCAATGCAAGGGAACTGTGCAAGTCCACTGGTGAGGTTGCTGCAGCCATGTCACAGGCACCTCTCCTCATCCCTCCTAATGTGCCAACAGCTTGATCCTCTAGCACACCAGTGGTCTCCTGCATGCTGCAGAGATCCAAGCAGTTGAGCATGAAAAGGTAAGTGACATGAGCCTTATGTTTATTCTGTTCCTACTGGCTTAACATAAGCAAGACTTGACTGTCTGCCTTAGAAGCATGAATTAATTTCTCAGGGATGTGGTGCCTAGCAGCACTAGTGTTGAAAGAAGACTAAGTATTTAATATTGATATTTTATGGAACGCTCTTCATGGACAGAATTCGCAATACAAAGGCATCTGAGGAGTACACAGCTCAGCTGTTCCTTCAGCCAGCTGGCCACACACATCTTCAGCTTCTCTACCACAAAGTACCTGATTCAGAGAAACCTGTAAACTATAGAAAAGGAATTAGAAAAGTAAAATTGAACTTCATTTTTTTTTAATGAAACTTGAACTTCTGCAAGTTCTTACAAGACAATATTGCACATATCAAATAAAAATATACTTCAGTTACAAGGGAAGTCAGTGCTGTTACAGCCAGAAGCAAGCAAGTGAGAGATTGAAGAGGATGGTGTCATTCAGTGTTGATGGGAGCCTTGGTCTTTTGAAAGACTGTGCACATCTGTCCAGCAACATCAGTAGTTTTCTATTTAAAGTCAAGTACTGGTTCACTAAACCTGACTCAAAGATAACTGCAGCTTGTTTCATAAAACTGGAAAATTAATTGGTGTGAAATGTATTGGAAAACAGAATAGTAATTCATATGCCTCAGCAGTTTCCTTATTAGGTAAAACAAGCTTTTGATTGTTCTTGCAGGGCATACAATATCTCAATATGCTGCAAAATAGGCTTTTAGAAAATGAGACAGCATGACTTGCATACCTCAGTGACCACTTTTGTGACAAATGCAAATGAATACTTTGAATCCAAGGTCAAAGTCTAATCATCAAAATGGCAAAGGCTCAGTCACTAATTTCTTTAGATGTACTCTTCACCCTACATAAACAGCCTGCCCTGGGCTGACTGGGACCCAGTGGGGTTTGCAGAGGACAGGGACCACTGGTTGTCCCTATGATGAGTTCCCTAGACAGCTATACTGTAAATTCTTCACAGCAGATGCAAAAGAAATCAGCATGGGATCAAAATCCTCCTATGGAAAAGGAAAGACCACACATTAAAATAGCGAGATTAGAAGCTCGTAAAACAAAAGGGTGGCTTAGGGTTCTAGATGTATCATATTACAAATGATCTTTTTACAGTTGGCTCTACTCCTTGGAACCACTGAATCATTTCCTACTTGGTCATGTTTGGAAATATCAGCTTTTTCCAAATGAATTCTATCTGGTTGCATCAACTGAAAATTCAGAGTGGCTCAGTGTCTTAGTGTGGGAAAGACAGTTGCATAGAAGAATATAAATGAATTCATTATCCTGGCAGAATTAAGCTCATTTTAATAGCACCGCCCCCTAACCTGAACAATGCTAGAATAAAAATTAAAAGGTAGGTCCTTTAGCAGGAAGGAAGTGTTCCTTTTTTGTTCTACATTGTTTTTTTCAGCAAGTGATGATAATAACATCCATAATAATAGGATGCCGGAGGTCTGGATGCTCTCTGCCTCTATCCCTGAGGAATGGGGTGATGAGAAATTATGTTGACTTAACCATATGTCCAGAAGGATTAATTTTGATTCTGTAGTCTTGGTATCAGCTGCTACCTCAAAGGAGATGAGTGTGATGGTGATGTTTCTAGGCTACTGATTACTTGCTATCCCTGACCTGAAAAATTACAAGATCCCTGAATTCGCATGTTTCCAGCCTCACTACAGACTACTGCCAGGAGAGAGAATTATAAGAGATGGTGAGACTGTTTTAAATACATCTTTACATCTGGTCAAGACACAGATTTCTAGTCCAACAATTACATCTAGCCCAAGATGCTATTTCATGGTGTGGGTTCATTCAAGTAATATCTGGAATGAGGTTGAGTCAACACCATGTAGTGCATACCACAGTAAAATCCCTGTCCAAGCTGGCAGAACCCCTGTGGCCAGCAGCACCTGCACAGGCATCAGATCTTCTGTGCCTCAGTTCTTAACTTATGTGCCCATGTTATGTGGGCAACATACAAAATGTGATTTGCTTGGTGATTTTGGAGTGCAGACAACTAATTTTTAAAACCTTGTCAGCCCCTCTGTGGTTTGTGCCCTTCCTGTGACAGCACTGCAAGCCTGCTCAACACACCAGACAAATCCTCCAGGGTGCTCCCAGGCCACCCCCATCAGCTGGTGGATGGACTTTTTGCACGGGCAAGCAGCTGGCCTGCCACCTCCTGCCTCGTCCCCTTCCCCACAGGCAGCACCCAGAGCAGCTGTATGGGGCTGGTGCTGCTGTGCCATCAACCAGCCAGAAGCTTCTCTTTGAACACTGCCCAAGTGACTGGGATTTAGAGCGTCTGCTTAATGGCACTAGTACAGGCTAATGGAAAACCAGCTTGATATAAATGAGCTGTAATAATCTCCAAGTGAATGATTTCTTGTGTTTTGCTAATATTTTTAAATAAATCCAACACCACGTTTCTAGAAGATGCCTACATTGTGAGTGGACTTTCTCACCATACAAAGGGTTTCACTCTGCTGATGCCTGTTGTCTGCAGGAGAGTGGAAAGAACTTGGTCACAAAGCAGTGTCCATGGACATATAATTCCCAACATGACATTTATACCCTAACCATATTGTGTTTCCAGACATTCATTTGTAAAGATTTTCTTTTTCTCTTCCTGAAAAAAATTGCATTTTTATGGGTAAAACAATCAGTGAAGGTGGCCATGGTGCCACTATCCCCTTTAAATTATCAAAAATAAAAAATAAACTTAAATAATACAAAGGACAACCAATTTCTGGTTGTTATCTATTATTCATATGCATTGTCAATAGTTCATTAGTTCTGGTCTTTTTTCCCATGTCAAAAATCTTATTTTTCATGCCTACAGTCATGCAGAAGAAAAAATAGCATGATCAATGACCTCAATACAATGAAAATAACCCATTTAAAATTATCTGTTTGCATATAGTCTAGAAGTGGAAAACTTCAAATTCCATCTCTGAAAAAAACCCAACCCAACAACATTTCAGGGAAATGAAATTTATTTTCAAATAGAAATTAATTCTCACTGTTTTGAGTGAGGTATTTGAATGAATTCTTGCAAATAACACTGGCAGAAAATGGGATGACTTTGTAAACAACCTGTAAAAAAGGAAAATTGCACTTTTCTGATAACATATCCCTCTTCATAAAAATTGCAGCTAGTCCTACTTAACCAGGAGCTGTTTGTGAAATGTGAGCTGAAATGTGAGCATTTCTCAAAGTGATGAATGGTGTCTCAGCATTTCCTTCTCTCTTTCTGATGATTTGTTATAATGACAGCAGCTTTTATCATATCTCTGTTTGTGAGGCCCCTCGCTTTCTTCCTTCTTTTACTACAAAAACTCTCAAAGGAAGCTTTTGTGTGTCAGGAGAAGCCAAATTAACATAATATGCAGCATCTATAAATAGTTACTTCAAATTAGGCTTCTACAAAACCTTGAAGCAATATTTCTTCTTTTTTTTTTTTCCCTACTGCTGGTAAAAGATACAATCTCTTATCACTTTTTTGCTTTGTAAAACATTAATGTTGTTGTTCTGTTTTTTGTAGGTTTTTCAATGCTTTGATCCAGCCACAGGTAAAGATGGCCAGTTCGTTGTTCCTGTATTTTGAATTTGTGCAAAAAAGACCTTGTTAGAAATATGGCACGTGGTAATAGTAAATTAATTACCAAGGACAAAGCCAAATTATCTGTTTTAAAGACAGATCTGGAAAACATGGATTTTTCATAAGCTTTTCTCCTAAATTTTTTTCAAACCTTTTCAGAATTGCTTCTGAATGTAAAAAAATTGTAAAGAACTCATAAACTGAGAAGGATTAAGACAAGGGTAATTAAATCAATATCTGGTATGGGGATCATGAGAAAATGTTAGCCACTTTTTGTACATCATAACAATCAAGTTGTGAAATTATCAGCTATCCAATGCAAATGAAATAACCTAATTATTTCCTTTTTTTCCTCATAATTCCCAACCAAATAGCAAAATTCAATTCCACGTAACAAGGAAGCTCAAGAGGAATTTAGACAAATTCCTGGAAGAAAAAAAACCTTAGGTTTTTTTTTTAACAAGACAGTCCAGAGCTAACCAGTAACTTGGAGATTTCACAGAGCTGAGGGTTTGCACTAAAGGAAAGCTTACTGTTTGCATCCTTCTCCTTTTGCTTTTTTCCTCTCAGACATGGCTGGAGAGAGGCATTGAGGCTGCCCTAACACACACAGTGGTTGTTATGATCTTAAATGTCTCATGGGTTGCCCAGGCTGCACTCTGGAGGCAAAGACCTGGTGCCACCTGGTATGGGAGGTGCACACATCAGCCCTGGGGCCCTGTCCCCACATCCCTCCAGTTGCCTCCAGGACAGTCTGGCATAGACACCGAGCCCCAGGGCGTGAGCAGGGTTGTGAGATCTGCAGAAAGCCATTGATATTGATGCTGATTGAGGGTCGTTGCCATTGAGTTGTTAGCACTGTGAATGTCAGTGACTGCCAGGAAGGAGGCAGCAGATCCAGCTGTGCCACACATGAGCAATCTGGCCCATGTGCCGCTTGCCGTCTGCTGCACTGGGATGGAGGAGGCTCCAGACTGTGCTCCAACAGAGGCTGGAGCTCTTCTGCCTCATCATTAATTGTTTGGGACTTTCTTCTAAAGACCGAGAGTTGCAAAATGGTTTAAAACATTTTCCCTGTCAACTATACAGTCTCTTTTCCACATTAGTTGCTTACTAATGGCTGGTATTATCAAACACAGATTTAAAAAACCTGCATAGGAACACACCAGTTCTTCCAAAATACTTTTTTTTTTTTTTTTTTTTTTTTTTTTTTTTTTTTTTTTCTTTTTGGTTTCTTTAGCACTGAGGAGCTTTCTTTCTACTTTTTTCTCCTCAGCAATTTTAGGGACTAATAATTTAGTTTTTAAAGGAAAAGCTTGTCTTTTCAGAATCTCATTACTCCAGTGACTAAGCAGTGAGGGAAAAACTAAATGACACAAGATGCCTAATTAAATCACAGGTATATTTCAGTTTTTTGAGATTTTGTCGTGAGAGTATTTTCCTGATCTTCAAAGTGGCTAACATTTTAATCCTGGCTAGGGAAAGGCAACTACCCCTAATCTAATCTAATCTAATCTAATCTAATCTAATCTAATCTAGGGTTTACAATGAGGCTAACTCATGAATAAACTGTTTGCTTTTTAATTCTATGGCAGTGTAATACATTGCTATATCCTGGACAAATTACTTATCCCAGCTCATGTATATATATAAAAGTTATTTACATAAAGCTAGGCTACAGTATGAAACAGCTACTCAAAGAATGTCTGTTTGGTTCAAATTAAGAATAGTAGGTGCATTGAAGAAATCCTGTGAAAACTATTATTTCAAACTAACAGGACTCCTCAGTAAATATTACTGAGAAAAGGTAATAGCTGAATAATCATAAAACAAGCTCTCTGTGTAGCCAAACTCACTACGCTTCTGAGGCAGTACCATCTACATGAACTTCTACTTCCCTTTTCCCACAACAGTCACTTCTTCAGGAGGAATTTACAAAATTCAATAAAAATAGCTTTTTATTGAATAGCCAGATGTTTTGCATGATGGAAATTCTTTTAACATTTCGACTTCCGTAATTCAATACAATGACTTAAAAGTAACAGAAAAAATTTCTTAAAACATGGTTACACAAGTTGTTTAGGAGCAGATTTATTGCTCTGTTTATTGCTCTGTTTTAATTTGACTGTAATTTTCCAGAAACTGCAGAGTGAGGTTTTGTTTTTTTTTTTAATTAAGAGCTTTTTTAACATTCTTTCCAACTCTCTTTTTTTAAAGAGTTTAACTCCTCTTCATTCACTAAGATATTCCAGGTGTAGTGTTGCCCAGGAAGGCCTCCTGTATGGGTGGGCTCTGTGTTCACCATGTTTTGTGACTCTTAGGGTTCTTTGTGCCCAGATCCATTCACCTGGCACATTTATGGCCCAGTACATTAAAACCTGTGGCAGCTCCTTTTCTTGAAGAAGCATTCTCAGCCTGACAGAATGAGTTGTAGTGATATGTAGGTGTGCCACTGACTGACATGGTTCAGTGATGGACTTGGCAGAGCTGGGTTAAGAGTTGGACTCTACTTAGAGGTCTTCCAGCTTAAATGACCCTATGGTTCACTGACTTGAACCTAGACTTTTGTTAATTATTGTTTTTCTCATGTATGCAAATTAAAAATCCACCCAATATTCTTCTAAAGTCTCTTATAAATTTGAGTTGAATTCCCAAAGCAAGTGCACACTTTGTGACTTTCTCAGCATGAACAGCATAAGCCACAACCCTGGTAGTGCTCTGCACACCAGTGCCATCCAGTCTGGGTACTAGAGCCCTTCAGGTGACAGATGAGTTATTTTGGTGGATGCAGGATTTCTCTGCATAGTTCCTACAACTATATCTGCTCTCTGGGGAATTTAACGGCAAAACCACCTTTGATTTCTGTGGTAAGTGCTTGAAAAATTCCACCTGCTACAAGGTGAGTGTGGCAGACATCTTCTACATGAAAAGGATAAAGGCTAATTTTGGCTCTAAATTCAGGAGAAATTGAAGTAGATAGTGTGAATATAGCAGGGTGTCCATGGATAGGATAACTCATGTCAGTAAGGCCATGAGAACATAACAGAATCACAGAATCACTAGGTTGGAAGAGACCTTCAACATCATTGAGTCCAACCTGTGCCCTAACACCTGAACTAAACCATGGCACCGAGTGCCACATCCAGTTTTTTTTAAACACATCCAGGGATGATGACTCCACCACCCCCAAGGCAGGCCATTCCAGTGCTTGATCACTCTTTCCGTAAAAAACTTTTTCCTAATATCCAACTGATATTTCCCTTGGTGCAGCTTAAGACTGTGTCCTCTGGTTCTGTCAGCTGCTGCCTGAGAAACAGAGCAACCCCTGCCTGACTACAACCCACCTTTCAGGAAGTGGGTTGCATTGGAACATGCACTATACCAAGTCTCAAAATTATTTCTCCCACATAATTAAACATGCAAGTAAAATTAAACCCTATATCTATCAAGTTTAGTCCATGTCAAAATGTGACTTGATTCAGCCTTGTGTCTCTAGTAGAAGTTGTGTGCCAGGCTATTTAAGTAATACTCATTTAAAAGCCGTCACCTCATAAAATAATATGTCTGAATAAATGCAAAAAAATCACTGTTTTCAGATGAGGACAGGAATGCTTTTAATTCCCCTAAATATTTCTCAGGACAAGATGGCTTTACATCACCTGTAACTGAAACAGTGTCTCTGGGTTTTTTATGCAAATGATAATAAATACCAGGTTAAATATGTTCATTTTTGGATGAGAAAAATTTCTCTTCAGAAGTAAGTATCATTCATTTAAGTATAAATGGAACCAGGGTGAATGGTTCAGATGTGGATGTATATATTTCATATGACTATATCTGATAATATGAAACCCAGCCATGATGTGCCATCCGTGTCCTATAAAAGTAAAATTTTATGTCTTTGTTTTTTAAAGATCTTTTACATAAATAGATCTAATGAGGTTGATACTTTCAATTAAAAATGTATCATTTCAGCTTCCTTTCAAAACCAGAAGCCTGTACAAGGTTTTGCATCTATAACTGGCAAAACCAGCTTGTTTGCACATAATTTATTCATTTTGCATCCTGTCTAGGAAAACACAGTATGTATAGGCTATTTAAAAACAAACTGTGAAAGGGGAGGTAAGTTCGTATTCCATAACTTACTTAATTTCCTAAAAATGTTATCTTTACTGAAATAAAAATAACTACCTACGGACTCACGAATCTAACTTTCAATTCTTACACTATTTTACCCTTTTGATTACAGAATAGATCAGTACTGTCAAAGGTCAAAGGGGGAGCTCTGTCACTTTTTCTGTTATGTTACCTGAACATGGGAGTACACATGCTATAGTCTGCAGAAAATAATGTCTCTTTGCTGTAACCAGGAAAAAAACTCAGGAGAGATCTGATCTTCATGTGCCCACTGCAGAGCTCCTTCAGTGCTTCTTCACCCAGAGCCTGGGGAAAACACAGCTCCCTTCCCTGCTGTCCCCTCCAACAGCTGCTGCAGTTTGTAGTTAGGGTGATGCTTTGTGTGTGGAAAACGAGTGTGCAACTCAAAGCACTGCCACTCATGTCACATCCAGCTTAGGACCTCAGCCAACTTGTACTCCACCTACTGGAGCTCTACCAATGCTACCCTCCTTGCCCTGCTCACATCTCCCTGGCCCACACCTCTTTCCCTAGTTTCCTACAGAACATCTGGCAACACCTTCTCATCATGCATTGGAAGTGGGCTCACGTAACAATGCATTCTTCCTTTTGTTTAGCCTGAAATATTTTTGTGTTTGTTAAAAATGGCCTGCACTCTGTTTATAAGCCTAGATAAAATACATGGTCAATAAATGTAAAAGTCAGTAAATGGTAGGACAGTATTTATAACTGGGCCAGTCATTAAAGACCAAACACTGAGTTATAGCACTGTGTTGCAGCTTTATGAATTATATGTCTGAACAGAGAAATCAACATGTCACAATTTTGAATGACTTGGCACCTTTTAATTTTCAGAGATCATCTTGCTTCAGATCTTGACATGCATCACTGGGCCAGAGAGGAAATGGGCTCCATGACTGGTTCCTGTCTTACAGGGCTCAGAAGGCTACATGCAAATATCCTGTGCAGCAGATCTTTCAGATACCTGCCACCACACGTCATCCTCAGCTAGATGCTAACGTGCCTCAGAAATGCAAACATGCAATTCAGGGCTGAAAATCTGGTCCACTGTGGTTAAGAAAGGGAGCTAGTTCCAACTCTTCCAATGTGGACTGAATTTGTGGTATCAATCTCATCCCTGGTGAAAAGATTGTTGGGATTTTTTCCCCCAAAAGGGAAATTATTCCACCATACACATTTCTGAAGACTAAATTAACAAGACAGAAAAAGGTGGTGCAAAGGCTGAAGCACTGTCTCTTCTCAAAGAAGATCCAAGTAATGTGGTTTGGAGCAGTTCAGAGAAGTGCTGCTGCATCTGCTTGCTGCTCTCTGTGGTACTCTCTGGTCAGCTGTCAGCAGGGCGTTCATTCAGTTTTTCATGACCATACCCAACAGTTATCAAAACCATTTCACATATTGTTTACTTGTTAAATTCTCAGTTTGCTCTTAAGGACAGCCAAGCTGAGCCTGAGTGCATCTGGGGAGCCTGAATAAATTTTCTCCAGCTGCAGGTTCCAAGTGATGATTCCTTGCTTTAGAATTGACTTTTACACACACTCAGCTATTCGGTCAAATGCATACTCATGCAATATGCAAACACAACATTAAAGGCGAAGGATTTTTAATGCTGGTATTTAAAATGCACATCTCCCCAGCACATGATAATGGTACTTTAAGCATCAGCATTCCTCTCAGCTGAAAATGTCTTCATCCTCCCTCCCCTCTGCCCTTAGTGCTCAGGCTCGACAAACTTCACACGCTATCCTGTCCCCCACACTGAGTCCCTATGCTCCCCATGCACTTCTTCACAGTCCTGGAGCCTCCATCCTCCTCTTCCTTGCTCCTGCTCTCCCTTTTGGGTCCTCTTCCCAAACACTGATACATTTTTAGATTTCTTCAGATCTACTGGTGATGCCATGGCTGTTCAATATAGACAACATGGAAATGGTGTATGCAAACCATATATTTATAAACTTAGTCTATTTAGATGGACTTGTTAACTGTAGGGGATGTCCAAATAAGTAGTATGGGTGTTAAAGCTCTCAAGGTTAAAAATGAGGTTGGTCAATCTTCTCATTGGTAAGAAGAAAATGACCATGTGCTGCAGAAAGTCTCACCTGGGAGCTAGGTACTAAATGCCTGTTCTGAAAATAATGCTACACATAAGGGTTGTTATTGATCCCTTTTGTTCAGATGACACTCTTCCTAAGCTACATTTGGTTTTCTCCTCTGTTAGGCCTTAATTCTTTTCTGTCATGCCATCAAAGGCACTGGATATAATAAATTATTGCTCTCTCTGGAAGTACAGTAATTGAGAGGGAGACAAATAGATAAGTGACTATCTGAGGACCATAGGAGACATAGGAGAGATTCTGGCTTACCCAGCACACAGATTTTGCAGAAATGGCAGTATATTTGCAGAGCCTAATGAAAGTGAGCCAGAGCTGCAATACAATCAGCAAGGCCTGTCACTGAGGTAAGGGATATCAGCATATTTACTAAAGTCCCATATCTAGCACTACATGTTTAGAGGAGAGAGACAGAGAGAGAGGGAGAGAACAGAGCCTAAATTGATGATGATCTGCGGTGAGAAGGAAAATGTTCCAACTCCCTCCCTTGGCCTCTGCCTGCCACCTTCCACGCCCCCGGCCATGGCACGGGCCTTCCAAAGGTTTCTCACTTTCTCCCCGTGCCAGAGAGGGGCTGTGCTGCTGGACAGCCCCAGTCTAGCTGCCCCACTGCCAGTCCTCTCCCCAGCAGGACAGCAGTGGTCATGCACTGGCTCTCTCATATGTTGGCACAAATCCCATCATGTTTTGGCCCATTTTGGACTCTGAGCTACAACCAGCATCATTCAGACAGAGAATTACTTCAGAATGGGGAAAAAACACATCTGAGACAACTCTGGTTTACAGCGAGCATCCCCAAATGTCTGTATATCTTGCTAGCTCTTAAAGTAACCTGGATTTATTTCTGTTTGGAGGTAAAGGGTTTCAGTTTCAGTTTATAAATGGTTCAAGATGTTACTAGGCAAACAGAAATAAAGAATTGTGTAGAGTTTTCTTCCCCCCCTTGGTTTCACTGATGATTCTGAAACAGGAAGCCCCCCTACTGTTAAGTGGGAGATTTTTTTTGTATGCCTTATTTTCCTATACTATTTCTCTTCCCAAGATGCGCTGAAGGCTCAGTGACTGTCTTGCTTTTCCTCATCACTGCATGGATATGCACCCTGCCCTCTGTAAACACTGATGTTTCACTTCAGAGACACACTGAGCTTTTAGAGGACTCTGGCAGGTGCCTCACCAGGAGCTCAAGTCTGGCCCCAGGTTAACATATGCTTAAAGCTGCATCTGAGCTAAGGGACCTTGTCAAACCCTGACTCTCAAGCACCCTCACAATTACTCTCCTACATAGCTCCATAACTTATGGGACATGGTTTCTCCTCCAGGTGATCTCTTTTCACAGCAAGGTATCCCAGTCAAAAGCCCCATCTGGCTGATCCCACTGTTAACACCCACATCCCTCACCTGCACCCCTTTGGCACCCTCTTTGTATCATAGGTTTATCAGCATTAACTTCACCACTGCAAATAGCCTAAGAAGTATCTGATGATAGAAGAAGGAAAATCTAGGATTTGCAGCTGCTATGTTTCTAAAGAGCATTCAACAATTTTTACTGCAGAAGATACTGTGAAAATCACTATTATGTAAGAATATGTTTAGACTATAATCTGGGCAGTTATATTTTTAACTCTATTTAATGAGGTTAATGGTTTTTTCTGAGTTCAAAGACAGAGGTCCTGTTTTTATTCCTCCAAACCCCTCAAATCCATGAGTTCATGGTGCTCTGTACCACTTCTGTGGTGTTCTTCCATAGCAATGAAGTAGTCAATCCCCATACTTTGGCACAGGAATTTTCCTTATTTTTCCATTTATTGTACTCCATGAATTTCAACAAAAGAAATACAGGAATGCTAAAAAAAAAAAAAAAAAAAAGAAAAAAGAAAAAGAGAAAAGGGGTTCTAGCTTTTTCAGCGCACTGTGATCCCAAAAAGACATTTAGAGCTGATCAGTCAGGCCACCCTCCTGGATGAAACTCAGTGGATTATTTTCCCATCCCAAGATTAGGCCTTCATATACCGGCCCCTTTTTTTCTTCTTCCAAGTGATCCCTGCTATTTGCTCATATCATGCAAATAGCATTATTTTCCTGAATTGTTGCTCTGATTTTTCATAAACTTAAATGATGCTGACTGACAATCACACCCCATTACTTGTATCATAAAAGATGATTCTGGACTCCACTATAGCCTCTCATTTCAATCACTGTGTATTTTATATGCACACTTCAACAAACATGTGACCCCAAATAGGATTTTTCTAGAGATGGGCAGCTGCACACACTGTGTCACATTCAGTGATGGAAATAAATGTTTATTTTGACTTAATTACCTCAACCATTGACCACAGTGCCCAATGAGAACCCTTCTGCTATGTGACATCCCTGGGGGCATATTCCCCCTTCAGCCATGCAGGCATTTTAAAAGCCTATGGGAGCTGTACAGTCACTCTGCATGCTGATCTGTGATGAGTAAATGTTGCTCCAACAGTTTTAGTCTGTGCTAATTTACTTGCTTTGTTTGTTTGCTTGGGGTTTTAATAATTGCATTACAAGTCTTTGCTCCTGATGTATTTGACATTGTGCCATTGGTCCATTAGGATTTGGTTGAGTGTTGTGCATTATTTTTAATTTGCATTCACAGTATGCTCTGTAATATCTCCCACTGAATTCTAGCGATGGATGCTGTGAATTTGTATTAACAGCAGCGCTGTTTTGTGCAACTGTAGTAAAATTCTTTGCAAAAGAATACTTCAGCGAAGGAGATCAGAGTTCCAAATAACAACATAGATTTGCAAATTGTTCCTGGGCTAATTGTAATGGAAGGATTCATCTTGGATGGAAATCATTGGCACAAGCTACTGTTGATGCCAGAAGTTTACATGGTTTCAAAAAGCAATTAGACACAATTATGGAAGAAAAATCCATGAAAGGCAACTAAACACACAGCTAGCTCTAGTTCAGAAATTCCCTGAGCCATTGATTGCTGGAAGCTGAGAAAGGGTCCTAGGGATGGATCACTGCACAGTTTTTCCCTGGGATTGTGCTACTGGGCACTGCTTGAAGAACACACTGTTCTAGTCTGACCCAGTATGGCCTTTTGCATAGCGTCGTGTTAAGATGTCATGCAGAGAGCCTTTAGGAAGAAAAGAGAATGGGAAAAAGAATTATCTCCCTTCAGGTTAACAACTTGCAAGTTTTCGGTTTCTGAATTAAAATCCTCCTTCATCCCTCATTGTAATTCAGATCCTCCTGGCCCATCAGCTTCCTTTGGAAAAGCATGCACACTGGCCTGAACCACAGCCATGGGCACATGCCTGCAGTGCCCTTAATTGGATGAAGGCTCACACAGTGGCTGGCAATAGAGCACTCATTTTCAGTACCGGCCTCAAGTTTGCTTATGCTACAAGATGCATTTTTGGCAACAAGTATTTATCTGCCATTGGGCTGGATCATCGTTGCTAAAGAGGAGAAGCTGGTTTCTCAGTTAAACTAAATAAAGGAATCTGATGGAGTGCACACAATATCTTACTCTGATGGATATAAAAACATAGCTTACAACAGTGAAAAATGATTAATTTTGTGCGCAAGAAGCAAGTCCTGCTGTTGGTTAGAAGGAGCTAATAACACCAGGTCATGGGTTCAATCCCCATACAGATCATTCACTTAAGAGTTGGACTCGCTGATCCTTGTCTGTCCCTTCCAACTCAGAAGATTCTGTGATTCTGTAAGCATGACATCTTATGAGACACTCAGAGTCCTGAAGACTTCTCCATGTGCCCTGATTTTTTTTCACCTTGACCTTCTTGAAAGAGTAAATGGTGCTTGACTGGATGAGTCATCACTGGCACATGTACCATCAAAGTGATGGTACATGTAGCTGCTTTTAAACATCTAATAATTTAGCTAGGTTTAGGTAGATCTCAACAGACTGTTTCCTGGTTGAATTTAGTTATTAAATTATTATTTTAATAAAGCCTAATTTTTAAGTTACAGGACACAAAATTCTGTCCTGAAAAAAACTGAGAAAAAAACATTAAGGCAAGATAAACAGGCACAAAATGTGATTATTTTGTTTGGACTTTTTTTTTCATTTTAAAGGGGTACAGGAATGCTTTTTGCAATTATCCTTTAGAGGAATGATCGGGGCCATTGATGTCCTGGAGTCTGGCAGACAGCACCTTAGTTCTTGCAATTTATCATTATGTAAAACCCTGTTGCCCAAAACCATGGGTGGAAATAAATGAAGTTGTGAAACGCAATGAACCAATGACTTTTTCCCAGTAAACACATATGTCTGTTTTGTGAATTTGCTGGAAGTGGGTTTTTTTTGTTGTTGTTGTTTGGGGTTTTTTTGTGTTTTTTTTTTTTTTTTTTTTTTTTGTGTGGTTTTTTTTTGTGGTTTTTTTTTTTTTGTTTGTTTGTTTTTTTGTTTTTTGCTAAAAGCACATTGTGAGTGCTCTAAAAACACCAAAATAGTTGTCTCACACCAACACCTCACTCTGGAGCCTCTCATATTTCCCCAGAACATGGGACTCCAGTTTCACTGAACATCTTTAGTACCTTTCTCTTCTTAATTGTAACAGTCATTTCTCCTCCTATTTGCAATAACTAATATACCTATGACAGCCATTGCTTAGATGAGAAGGCAGCACTAGGAAAGCATTTAATGAACATTAATTGCTTCTTAATATGATTTAGCTGCTGGAAATAAGAAGGCTAAGCTGGCTCCATGTGACCCGCAGCCCTACAGGCACCTCCACCAGACTCCTTTCGAGATGCAATCCTGCTGACCTGGGGGACAGCAGCCTTTCATGGATGATAACCAAGGCTGCATTTTGCTTTTCCAAATTAGCAGCTAAGTAGGGCTGTAGGAGCTCAGTAACAAAGTCATGATGATACCACCTGGCTGATTAGTGATCTCTTCCCTCTGTGCAAGCCAGCAATTATCAATTCCTGCTGACTTCAGAAGCTAATGGGAATCAGAGGATGGGAGATGCTGCCAAAATGCAGCAGCTTCCAGCTGTGAGGAGGATGACGAGATGGGACGGACTCTATGTATGCTGTCGTCTCTGTCTTTTCCTGTGCTATCTTTGGCACCCGAACCTTTATCATTTTGACCCTCTACATTACATTACCTGACACCATCACTTCTGATATGGCAACACCATGTAAGAGAAACTTGGTTTTTTGAATCCAACATTCCTAAATTTGAATTCTGATTCACTATTGATTCTTACCTCACCCTTTAGTAGGGTCACTTAACCTTTCTACTAAGCTGCTGTGCCAGGAAATTAAGGCTGGTAACATTTAAAGATACTGTGACAATCAATCAATACCTGTTTGTAAACTTGTTAGTAAACAACAAGCACCAAGTGTCAAGTCTAATCTAAACGCATTCAGTTTATAATCTTCCATTTTCTTTGCAAGAACTTTAATATGACACAAAGACCTTTTGATCTTGGGGAAAAAAAAAAATCTTTACTGGTATTATAGACTAGCATTGGCAGCAGACCTCTAACTTGAAATATTATGTCCTCACTGGCATCACTAAATTTCCCATGGATTAGCTGACAGTGATACCTCAGGACTCAGGAAAACTGTATTGCAGAGGGAAGTAACAGTAAGGGCAAAAGCCAAATCTTTTTCTGGATTGTAATTCTTAGTCTTCTTTCATTCACTAATACCACTAGGCTTTGAAGATTAAATACTTGTTGTTTTACATAGGGTATTTAATGGGTATTACAAAATAGCTGATGATACCCACTAACATAAGCAGGAGCCTTCATGTTTTACAGAGGTGATTGGCATTTCTAATATCTGCTGATCAATATACACATACCTTGAAAAGCTTGACTGTTGGCCCCCTACTTATTTGTATATAGTGTCAACTGGTTTTATAGGATAGGCCCAAAGCAAACTTTTGGGAAATGGTGATGAATCATCTTCACATTCCAGACACTTACATTCAATCACAACAATTTAGAAGTTTGCTGGTTCGAGATTCACAACAAGCTCGAACCAGCAAACTTCTTCAGGCCTTCAGAAGTCTTCACACTGACTTTGTTTCACTATTACAATTAAGTACCTCAAAGCCAAGAAGACAACTGAGCTGGGCTCCCAGGGGGACTGTGCAATGAGCCAGTCAGACACCTGCAACCCCTTGGGACACCAGCCAACTGCTTCTAGCTCCCTCCCACCAGCACCCACAGCCCTGCTCACCAGCAAGCGAATGAATGCCCCAAAAACATCATTAGATGTTTCCCTGCATACCCCATCATAATCACAGATGGTGCTGTGCTGTTCCTCTGGTGCACTATAGGCATGCTGCTTCTTATTGTCATATCTAACCACTCACAATATCAAGTCTGTGTCACTTCATTAATACAGTTGCAGCAGAACTCTTACTTTGAGACTTTCTAGCCATTGTTTGATGAGCAGCAGCTCCAAGGCTTAAGGAATTGCTCACAGATGCAGAAAACATGAAGGATAGGGAAGAATCTGCAAAAACAAGGTGTCAGCTCATGATTGAAAGGCTGCTGTAAGTCACAGCATCTCTTCTACCCACTTTTAATAAAGTGGACCTAGTTATTTGCACCATGCCACCTTATTAGGTTTCTCATACCAATGGCTGGCTTGTGAAAGCAACACTGAATGCACCATCAGGTAGAAAGATACAAGCTTACTACAGAAACATTTTTACCAAAACCACTGCAAATCACAGATTCATAGAATGTTTTGGGTTGAAAGTGATCACCTAGTTCCAACCACCCCTTGCCATAAGCAGGGACATCTTCCCCTAGGTCAGGTTGATCCAAGCTGGCCTTGAACACTTCCAGGGATGGGGCATCCACAGCTTCTCTGGGCAATCTGTTCCAGTGCCTCACCATGCTCACAGTAAAGAGTATCTTCCTAATATTCCACCTAAACCTATCTTCTTTCAGTTTAAAGCCATCCTGCTTGTCCTATCACTACATGCCCTTGTTACAAAGTCCCTCTCCAGCTTTTTTGTAGGCCTCCTTCAGATATCAGAAGGCTGTAATGAGGTCCCCCCAAAACCTTCTCCAGGCTGAACCACTGCAGCTCTCTCAGCCTGTCTCCACAGCAGAGGTGTTCCATACCTCAGATCATGTTCACAACCTTCCTCTGAAGGTTCAGCCTTCTTATGTTGGGGGGTCCCAGAGCTGCAGTGTTCCACGTGGGGTAATTTTTCTCTATAATATACGTATTTTTATAACATACCTTTTATAAGACAAAACACAGGACACGTTGACTATTATTTTTTAATTCAGAGAAAGAGCTATTACAGTAGCAGCGGCTTCACTACACCAGCCATAGGGCAGGGCTGCCTGCCCTCGCCAGGCAAGCCCCGCACCCTGCTCTCGCCGCCGTCCCGCACGGCGCCCCTCTCCCCCATTAAACTTTGGGCAGTTTCGACTCCCTCGCTCCGCCGCCCTCGACACAGGGAAGCGCTCCGGGAAGCGCCCCGAGCTGCCGCCGGCACAGGCCGTTGGCACAGGCCGCCGGGGTGCCGCCCTCACGCCGGACGAGCCCGGCCGCCCCCCGCCAGCACCGGCGGGCCGGGTCCGCGCTGCGGCCGCGGCGGGAGGGGGAAGCCGATGGCGGCGGCGCAGGGCTGCGGGCGAGGGGCGGAGCGCAGAGACCCTGTGGCTGCCATGGCCGCCTCCCCCTCCCCGCAGCCTCCCTTAAATACTATGGGGCCGTAGCTGCGACGGGCGCCGCTGCCGAGCGCACCATGCGGGCTGTCATCGCCTTGGCCGCGGCGCTGGGCAGCCTGCTGCTGGGAGGCTGCCTCCTGCGCCTGGGCGGCCAGCAGCCCCTCCGCGCCAGGTAGGGCGGCCGGGCGGCCTCGCCCGCGGTCCGGAGCCGGCTGGGGAGGGCGGGAGGAGCGGGACGAGCCCCGCGGGGCGCGGCGGAGCCTGGCGCGGTGCCCCCGGCTCGGTCTGGCGGGTGCTGGCGGCTCTCAGCGGGTCGTGGGCAGGAGAGCGGCGCCGCTCGCGCCGGGTGATGTGCAATCACCGCCTGGTCCTGAGAACTTTGTTTTCCCGTCTCGCTTGCCAGGGGCTGGGAGGAGGACGCAGGAGTAGCGGCTGTCACGCCAAAAGTGGTGCGAGCCCTCAGGTCTCCCCTGACGCCCCTTCCTCAGACCGAGAACAGGTACGGGCTGGACGCCCCCAGGTGGGTCCGTGAGGTCGGGTCTACAAAAGGAGAAATTCGCCTTCGCTCCGGTTCATTCTTGCTTTTGTTTCGATAGCTTGATCAGAGAGAGCGTTAGAGATTATTAGAGCAAATGGCACTTTGCTTTAACTATTGTGAATTATTTGCTCATGGGTTTTTTATTGACGGCTGTCACTCTGCCGTTGGTTTTGAGCCCAATAAAATATTGCATAGAGCAATTTCGTTAGCATACGATGCAAAAAGTGCCTGCTGAATGACATGGTCCAGGTATCTTTTTATTCTTCTTTCCAGGAAGGTGGAGCTGGGCAATGCTGTAACTGTCTTTGTAATCTGTATTTAGTTAAAAATACAGATTTATCATTTACAATCCATAGGATGAAGGCAAGACATATGAAGCCTGTTTAGCTCTGGGTTGGCATTGTACTTTGTGGGAGCCCACTCACTTGATCCTGTGTCTTGACCTCCCAGATCGGTGTAGATTTTTGTTTTACAGCCTGTTATTTTATACTGTGAAGTTTAATATGAAGGTGCTTTGTAAAATCAGCTGTGAAATGTTGTGGCTTACATGCAGACTTCAATACTAATGACTATTGTTTTCCTGTTCTTGGGTCCCCACACACTGTAGGAAAACTAAGAGTGCAGAAGATAGTGGTGTAATCCACACATGAGGTCAATACTATGTAAGAAGTAGTTTTGAAATATTTTTGCTTTCTTCTTTTACTTTTTATGGCATTATTACCTTTGCAGTTACCATGACTATTATATGTTAATATATATTATGGTCAAAAACACATTATAAAAATTAGAAAGAACTTAAGAATTGGGTCTTTCACAGAAACTATGGTGTCCTGGTTGTGTTAAAGACAATGGTGACAGTGCAGATAACCTTACTGAGGGCACCATCTCACTCAATCTAGCTGAATTCGACAGCCTATGCTTTCCCAAAGTGAATGCAACTGATGTTAGTTGTAGTAATGATTGCAATGTACCCTAACAGTGCATTTCTTATGTGTTTCTGATGAGATAGCCTTGTGCTCTCTCCCTCAATATTTAAAATTTTCACAAACTGTAAGTTTATAGCATCTTTCAAAGTTAGAGTGAAGGAAAATGAACAGAATTCTGCAAATGTTCCTACGAGGTGTTATGAGCTTCTAGCCTGATTCTCTTTCCTGTTCTCCTTTTTTTCCCTTTTTGCTTTTTTTCCCCTTCTTTCCCTCTCTTGATATTGGTTTTTGCAGTATGTACTGTTCTGCTTTGCTTTTTTTGTAGCCATTACTCCATTCTTCTCTCCACTCTTGTTTTGGGCCATGTCTGTGGTTTCCCCCTGGCCCATCTCCTCACGCTCCTCCCTGCTACTTTCTGAGCTGCATCTCCTTTCATTCAGCTCTCTGTGTTATACCATGGCGTTGAATTGACTAAAAATGCTGGCAGAGAGCACTTTAGAGAACAGTCTATTTCCCGTCTGCTATTAGTACACACACAACTGGAGCAGTGAAAGTAGAAACAACACATACCAAAGAGGTCTGAAAATCCATGTCATTTTTTTTTAACCTTTGTAATAGGGCAAGTGAGATTGTGATTCTAAAATATGTATTTTTCCTTATTCTACTTGGAGGATTTTGGCACCAATTTGAAGCTACTTTTTGTCAGCCTGAAATTGTATTTCTTCATGACTAAGTAACTGCAAAAGTGTGTCAAGTAAATAATTCATCAAAGAAAGTTTCAATATACTCAAGCCTCTGAAACCGTAGTGTCTTTGGAGAGATGTCTTGCTAGCTGAATCCAGGAGTGGATGTGCTTTCTCACCTGAGTGACTATGCTCAGTAAGCTAGCCTGACAGGAGTTTGTGGTACACGTGTGGCTAATGAGAAAGGAGAGAGAGCTGCTGGACTGGACTGACCAGGAGCTGTTACTTCATCCAGAGAGCAGCAAGACTGGGCAGGGATCCATGCTGGAGGGGTTTGATCCAGGCAGCAGCTGGACTGGGCCTGGCTAAGGGCCATGCTGGAGATGTTTGATCCAGAGAGCATCTGGACTCATTCAGGAGGTTCAGACCAATCCCTCAGTGATGGAAATGGATGGTCTGGTCAATAGGAATTAGATTCCAATGTGCTGTGGGGAAGTGTGGTTCTCCTGAGCAACCCTGATCATTTGAATGGCGTTGCTTTGTTATTGGCAGCAATGTCCTTTCCTGCATAAAAGTAAGAGGATGTGCATGGATGTTTCCAGGAAAGGAAAAAGAAAAAAAACCTAGGCACTATCCTTGACCTCTAAGTAAAAGTAATCTAGACAATCTTCACAGTCACAAGCTAATCTTTTTTGTTATCATTATTTCCTTTGCTGTTGGAGGCATATTTGTAACCAGACATCTCCCAAAGAATCTCTAAGGCCCTATTATTCTGTTGCCTTGCAGTATTGAAAGCTAATCTGTTCTTTTACTTTGAGCAATTCTTTTAAAAGGATGAAACTGAAGGATGAAATGATGAAAAGCAGGGGATTGGATCAGACTGTCTTAGATATTTAGGCAGCTATTATGTGCAGCAATGTTTAAATACGTGGTGACCAGGCACCTAAACTTCTCTGGAGATCTGTGTCTTAGTAAAAAACTTGATGATCTGGTTTGTCTCTTACAGGACACTGCTTACCCCTTTTTCTTGTTAAGACTTAGCTAACTGGAGCAATGTGACTGCCTCTACAGTGTGACTTGCACATCTAGTCTTGGGCTTATTTCACAGCCTACTCTGCCTCTTAGTAGGATTTCTTACTGAAAAGAAAGGCCATTGTTAGTAAGATATGTCTATTAGTCCCCAGATTTTTTCATGGAACCAGTATCATTTATACTGCAATAGTATGTTCTCTGGCAAATTCTCCGATCTATGCCTCATACTGTCCTCTCAATTTTTAAGCTGTAACTGTGAGTACAATTTATATTTTCTTAAGTACAGCATTCTTGTATTTTCAACAGTACAACCAAAAAAAAGAAGTCTTGCATTTTTCCCACCTTTAGACCCTTGGTCTTCCCTCTCTCCTTTCCTCTCTCCCCAGCTGTGTTTGTGCAGGCATATTTGTTTGTTAAGAGTAGAACAGAAGGCTCAGTACTGCTAGTGCTTATGGGGAGAAAATGAAAATAGTAAGAGAAGCTAGGTCGTATTTTCCTTGTTATGAGGCCCAGTGGGTGCTAGGTTAAATTTAGGCAGAAATTCTAGTTCCTATTATACTACCCAGGAATATGCAGCAGATAAATAATGCCAGGTTCTGCAAGGGAAGTTAAAATAACACTATTTATGTATACTTCATATAAAAGTAACAAGGCAAAGGTACCCTAAAGAACTGACCACCATTACTCTGTTAGTCTGTGTTGCCAGTTTTAAGGCATTCCCTTACTATTTCCCTAGCTTGCCTTTTGTCTTTGCAGGTCCAAGGCAAGCACAGTGTAAAGACTATTGTGGTAATTGAACAGTGGGAGAAAGTGGTTGAGAAGCTATGGGTAAACAAGTTAGTATTAATACAGTGTTCCATAGTGTTGATTTCTCCAATTCCTCTCTCAGCAGCAGATCTGTATGCAGGCCTAGGAAATAAACAGCTATACTTAATTAACAATGCTACAGAGACCTGTACATTCTGTCTACTGACAAAATGCTGCATTCAGGCAGTCAGAAGGGGAAGAAGAGACAGGCTAATACCACAATTATGTAGTAGCCTAGTATATTGCACAAATAATTTGCTATGGTTTAGATCAGTCAGCAGTGGGGGTCCACTTTATTAATTTTACTGCTATCTTAATATTTTCCCCCTTCATTCCCAAGTGATGCATGCAGACATATTTTAGGAGCACATTTTGAGCCCATGCCTCGTGTATTAGTTCTGTCTAAATGAATAGGTGTTCAGCTGAAAGCTGCTGCCAGGACACATTTATGTTCTGACAGTGGTGAAAGGTTTCTGTTTACTTGGTCCAAGTGAAACTGCTCTGTCATTCTGTTGTGTGCCCTTGTAACATGATTTTAGTGTAAGTACCTTATTCTTTTCACTTCACCTACCATGAGGCTCTGGATGTTGCTTGTCATGTTACCTGTCATGCAGTTTATAGATTTTATAAATAAAAAGTATCTGATGTTATACATAACCCTGGTGAATGCACTGGAGGGTCTTTCAAATAATTTAAAGATGCAGTTTGTGTAAAGACCAGATTTAGCATTCCTTAGATAAGCAATACCTCTATAGGAACTTGAACAAAGGTAGTAGGATCAGTGCCTTTAACAGTTACTGTGATTAATATTTCAAGTCAAATTCTTACTCCTGTGGTTTGATGAAGCCATTTTTATAGTCCATTTCACCAAGAATTTAAATTGTGTATTGCCTTATTAATCAAGGTGTTGTGAACTTTAAAAACATCACTATATTCTTATCATCTGATTAATTAGAAATAGTATCAAAGACAGCACTTAAGAGCACCCTTCCTATAGAAGTATGGATTGTGGGTTTTTAAATAGTATTCAACTAACAGATGATGAGATTCAAATATAAATTAGTCCCTTCAAGGGAGAGATTAAGACAGAAGATCTTCACAATCTGGATAATGCTATTCAGTGCCATTTTGGTAGACTGATAAAAATGTGCAATTTTGCCTACAGAAGTTATCCTTTTTAGCTGGAGATGCTGAGCTGGAGCATGTTTAGAGCTCTTGTGCTGCTTCAAACGGACAAGAGCAAGAAGCTATAGAAAAGAGCAACAACTGGTTCTGCTGGTTGTGGAGTGAATAGCCAACGAGTGGGATTTTCCCATACTTTCAGTATGGATTTACTAGGGAGGTGAAATTTTGGTTGCTTTCACTGCTGCCAGACAGTTCATGTCTGAGAAAATTTGAATATCTCATCCCACATTCTTTGTTTCTATCTGATTTTGAGGGATATTTAGAGGAGTGACCTTTTAGTCTTTGTGTTACAGTATAAGTCATAGCACCAATTTTTCCATCTGCCTTTTTTCTTTTCTTCCCTACCATTCCTCCATCTTATGCCCATCCCATTTTCCTACTCTGATAACTGGGGTTGAGTTTGGTTTTGTTTTTAAAGGGTGTACCTTTGCTTTTCCTGCCTGTACCTTTCTGCTCCCCCAGAATGCTGTCTTACTTGACATACCCCTCTGTCTGGTGATTACCTGCAGTGAGGTTCCCTATTGTCTCAGGACTGAATGCTGCAGGAGCAGCAAAAGGGCTTTCCATATAGTTTCTGTCTAAAGGTGGATTCCAATCTTGTCTTAAACAATTTTACAATTTGAGGATCTGCTGTCTTCCTGAGAGCAAGATATAGAATAAAAACGTGCTGATAGATAAGGCACATGGTCTTAATCTACTGTGGATTTATTAAAGTACAGATGGTGTACTTCCTGAGTTTCTAGAATTACCATAGGAAGTATGTGGTCCTCAAGCTGTTCATATATGATTAAAAAAAACCCCTGTTTTTCAGATTTAGTCCAATGAGATTGGCTTTGAGAACATCTAAGCCCTAGGGAAAATACAGCTGAAATTTCCCTGTATCATCAGTTTTATGAGTTCAAGCCAACAGAATGTTTCTACTTCAAGTTCTCATTTAGCTTAATAGTTCAAAAATTAGTTGAATATAGCTGATATCTGCGTTGTTAGGCATGCTATTAATTTCATTGCAGAAGCTGTAGTGCTGCTCTAAGTAGTGAACAAGACTGTCATCCACTAGGTCAGGTAAATTCATTTAGTGGTAAATGTGGCCTTGCACAATTGTCTGAAACTAGTAGAAATTTAATCTGAGTCTGATGTCTGCACAAGTTTGCCATGAATAATGCAGTAGAAGTCTGGACTGCCTCTTGCACACCCATCTTTATCTAAATGCAAAAAGATTTCACTCATGAAGCAGAGGCCACTCTGACAGTGAAACAGAAATTCAGAAATTTAACTTCTAATGGAATGAGTAATTGTTTTACAACTCTTGCAAATAAATTGTTTTAATTTTGTACCTTTTGCACCACATAAAGAAGGTTGAGTAAAATTTTATGTATAAAAAGCCACAGAATAAGCATTTTGGTGATCTATCATGTGGCTGTAAAAGTGATTGTGAGGCTTTAATGACAAAACAGAATAGGGAATTATTTTGTTCTTTCTTTTTTCTGACTTCCTCTTTTTTGAGTTTTTCAAGTCTTGAAAATAATTGCATAAAAACAATTGCATATTAAAAAATGAGGCAACTTGCTTGCGTTGATCTTATGAATTTTTAAAAGGACTAAAAGTCTGTGGAGTAAATCTTGTATTTGAGAGAATATTTAGTCATTGCCCCACAGATCTCAAGACAAAAATTAATAGGAAGCTGTAAGGACTTGTAATGGTTGTCTGCACAGAGTTGTGAAAGAATGTTGGTGCTCTGCCACTCTGCTAACGCACCTCGCATGGAGCTGATCAAACCTAACTGCCTGCTCTGCCTTGGTCATCCACTCAGCAGCCTTCACATGTTAGACAGGGTCTCTTCTGGCCAGCTGTGGCTCAGAAGGGCTGAGGCCACTTCTCAAATCAGCATCAGCATCTTAGGTTTTAGTTATAATGAAAGGCTTATTTGCAGCAGTAACGTGTGCTTGGCTTATATCAATAGTTCTTTTTTTTTTTTTTTCCTTGCTATTTCTTTAAGATGCTGTTTAGGCAGCTAAACTTTTGCCTCTAGCCATTTCTCTTATTTTAAGCTGCAGCTGCAGGATAATCATTTGATGTTACTGAGTTAAAGAAGCAAAAGAGAAGGAGCATGATATAGTGCTAACTAAATTTGTTTGAGAACTGGAAAGGGCCTACCTGGTTGTTCTGCATAGACAGAACCATTCAGACCAAGCTGCAATAAATCTGTGTACATAAATTTTGTAGGCAGAATATTTGCTAGCACTTGCTATGTGAGATCTGCAGAGTTCTTAGCTCTGAACTGTGTGCTTGGAGAGCCTTCTGCTATTTGTATTTCACTCCTTGAGAAAAAATGAGATAAAGAGCTGTATGCAAAGGCAGCCAAGGAGCTCTCAGTAGGCAGTGCCAGCTGTTACTATCTATTGAAGTCACTGCAGAACTGAAAGGATAGAGGTTTATGTTGTGTTGTCTTACTGTTTTCCTCAACAAGGGGCATACAGACTGGATACTTCCTCAGGGACACTGAGTGTATACTGGGAAGAATTTATTGGTGGTGGGAAGAAATGAAGAGGGCTGTTCTCTCTCCTTGGCAGCCTACATCCTGTGGGAATTGCTGCTAGGGGTGACTAACTCTAGAAAATTCATGGGCAATGGAAAGAAAAAGAAAGGTGATTCTTTCCATCCCTGTCAGCTATGACCACGAGCGTCAGTTCAGTAGCAAAATAAACAAGCATTTATTCTTCTCTTTCTTCTTCAGTCAGTCTTTTCATTTGAAGCATTTAAGAAGAGAAGGCTTAGGAGAGACCTTATTGGTTCCTGAAGGGAGGATGCAGAGGATGGAGCCAAGATCTTAGTAGTGCCCAGTGATAGAACAGAGGCAGTGGGCACCATCTGAAACACAGGAGGTTCCCTCTGACCATTAGGCATCACTTTTTCACTGTGAGGGTGACTGAGCGCTGGCAGAGGCTGCTCAGGTAGGTTGTGGAGTCTCTGTGCTTGGAGATATTCAAAAGCATCTGGTCACAGTCCTTGCTCACCCTCTCTAGGTGGCCCTGCCTGAGCAGGGAGTTTGGACTAGATGAGCTCTAGAGATGCCTTCCAACCTCAGCCACTCTGTGGTTCTGTGGCTTGAAATGGCATCTTTCCCAAGCAAGGTCTTCAAAATCAGCTTGTCAGAAATCTTGTTGCTAAGGGGTCTCCATGTTGTAGCAGATAAAGGCAGTGGAGTTTTGATCCTTGTCAGTAAAGCAGTGATGGCTCAGAAGCACAAAGCAGGAAGGCCTTTCTCTCTGTGTGTGAGTGCCTCTGTACAGAGATGTTTCAGTTGTTCCTTAAGAACAGCACACAGCATCTCTGTCTTCTGTGTTTCTACTTCTGGTTTGGGCAAATAGGCTGCAATGTCCAAGGGATCTATAGTGTGAATCAGTGGAAAGAAGCAAAGAGGAGGGGGAAGTGGCAGGGAAGAACATAGTAAGGGGCAGGGAAAATAATGCCAGGGGAAAAATCTTTATGATAAATGGCAATCCACAGAGCGAAGGCTGATGCTAGAAGAAGATGATTGTATGAGATTGGACATAGATAGAGGATGAACTGAGGTGAATGGAATAAGACCTTGGTATCTCAGTCATTTACTAATTTACATCTTAGTCTTTTACAAGAGCTGCCCAGAGCAAGAGGACCACACTGGAGTTTGGTGAAAATAAGATAGGAATTAAAGATCACTATCTGGCACTTGCCTTGGTTCATTTTACAAATATTTGTTCTTTTGGTGTAAATAAAGAATAAACAAGGCAGGAAGTATTATGCTTGAGTCAGTAAGTTAAGGTCATAGTACAAAGATCCACTTCACCTGTGGATAAACTTTCCTGTATATATGATATTCACTCTGAATATTGCATTTCATCCACAATTTTAGGAAATCACATCTGCTAAATATTTTACTAGTGAATATTTTAAGTATCTTCAAAACTTAATGTTCAAGAGGCTTTCAATTTAATTTATTTTTTTTAAATTACATTTGCTCATTACAGTGTAAAGTGGAAAATATAATGCAGACTATGAAATAGGGTTATTTTAAAAGAACCAAATATTTTATAGTCCCTAGCAGAAAACTCTCTTTTAATAAGAGGAGCTTCACAATAGAAGTCCATAAGATTTGTTTGATAATGTTTTCAGCTAAATCAGTGGTTATTAATCTTATTGTCATAGCAAAGTGAATGTGACAACATTGGTAGAATATGTTCTCGCTTTTAAAGTTTATTGCTTTTTCTCCTCCTGTTCCCTTTTAACAGAACAACTCATAATAAAAATGGAATTTACCAGTTTGAACAGGCTTCAAAATGTAAAGCAATTCAGGACAACATTTTTTCATCATCTATCAAGAAGAAAAGGTAGGTGTTTGCTGTCCCTTTCTGCTTTGTTTGTTTTAAATAGAAGGGTAAATATTGTCCTTTTTTACATAATTCTTGGATTATTAATGTGGAGCTATGCAACAGAAAACTGGATTTGTTCAACCAATGTTCGCTGCATTTTTTCTTTTATGTGGATAAGATTTATTCGAGGTGGGATTTTGACTTTTTTATTTTTATTATACAGGATTTCTTCTTGTCAGTTAGCAACATTACATTCCAAGTTATTCACAAAAATACTGAGAAGTGTGGGGTATAATTTCGTTTTTGAATGTCTTTTCCCTGACTGGTGAACCCTCCTCCTTTTGTGAGCAATTTCAGTTAATGATTCTCTTCAGCATTACTGACTAGAGGAAGTTTGGAAATGTTCTACTATAAGGACTTGCTGGTTAGTTGCATGATTGCATTATGATTACGAGTCCACAGGAAACTAACAGTCCAATTTTAGACACATTGGAAAAAAACACCCCAAATTAATTTTGGGTTTCAACTTGCTGTTCTGTATTTTTCTGGCATGGAGAAAAATCCAACTTTGGTATCAGTCTTGCTCAAATTCCTTGTCACTTTCCAAAGTGAAAAGCTGAGAAGCAGCCATTGTTTTTGACATGCAACATCTTTTCCTGTATGGATGCACCAATAAATAAAACATTGAAAGTAAGAAAGGCTTCCCATTAGGACTGAGTTGCAGCTTAAAATGGATGGTGCCATGCTGTCTTTAAAGCTGGGAGCTTCCCTCCCCACTCCCCTCCATTTGGGAAGAGAAATGGAATGAGATAAAAGGTGAGCTAAAAATAATTATATGTTTTTCCCTATTCAAAGTACTGGAGAACTCAATTTTTTCCTTAATGCCAAAAAAACCATTAAATGATGATTTGAAAACTTTGTCTTTTCTGCCCCCTCCTCACGTTTTTACTGCATTTAAAGATCTTTTACCTCTCTTTAAGTCATCATATTTCCAGCATTTTGTCTTTGCTCTTAGTATTACTTCTTTATTTATTCTTTTTTCCCCTTCTTTACAGCCTCTTCTCCCATCAGTATTCCACCTCTTTCAGCTACTACCACTGAAGTTTTTATTTTTTTGAAAGGTGCTAGACCACTACGTTACTGATGCACTGATAGTGAGAGCTGAAACATAGACTGACAGAGATCAAAGAATGCAGTTGACTGCAAACTTGAGTGATTAACACCAAGGGAAGGAAAAGAACTCAATATACTGCTTTCAAAATCTACTTACAGCAATGTAAATGCTGTTGTTTATCCCACACATTGCAAAGGTTTACAGTCTTTGGAGATGAGCTCTTCATACTGAGAACATTTTGGAGCTGAGATTATGGGAGAAACTACAAAGTAGAAGGCCTTTATTCCGTGGTTAAAGAGAAAGGGGCTGTACCATTTAATGAGGCAGAAGATGAATTGGGCAGGTAGGAAGAGAAACAGATACTTGGGGAAAAAAAGGAGCAAGGGATTGCTTTTTGACATGAATATTGCAGCTATTGACCTTCGCTGAGAGGAGCTGCAGGGATTTTGTTGCTTTTTCAAGGTGTGACCCATGGGCGTGGTATATAAATGCTTTATATTGCAGTTCTAGACTTGCAGGGACATTCTGGACACTCCTGCCTCTTAAATTGGAAGAAAGAGGAAAAAAATACTAATTTAAAGTTTGTCAAATGATTTGGTAGTAAGAAATGCTGTGTAACTGGGAAGTTGTTATTATTATTATGGCAAATATGTGCTGGTGGTGACAAAGCCTGAAGTGCTGAGTTTTGCTAGCAGTTTTCCATTTTCATTCTAGAGCAAGCCCTGTGTACAATCTCCCGAGGGCTTATAAAACTGATTTTTTTTTTTTTTGGTAGTGTTAAAGTGTCGAGAGGCAAAACAGAGCCTCCGTTATTTTGCATTTCATGCCGCAGCTTTTCTTATTTGTTTCTATCTTGAACATAAACTGCCTAGTAGGAATGTGTCCTTTTTTCACTCCTGCTGCTCAATCTTCCTTCTAATTCAAATACAAGCTGGTATTTAGTTTTAGCAAATAACCAATGAGACTGCATCTGTCTGTTCTGACATTTTACCTGTTGTCTCCATACTATCACTACACTTTTGTCCTTCCTGTTGTCCTTTTGATATCTGCCAAAAATTAGAAGACACTAATACTTTGTCAGTGCTTCGAATGTGAATAGTTATTCCACCTTAGCCACTGCTGTTAACATAGAAGGTCACTTCTTACCTGACAAATACTCTAGGGGAAAAAAAAAAAAAGAAAAGCCTTCCAGGTGTTATTTGTCAGTCAGGCTCATATAGTATAAGTGAGTTTCCTAGGACAGCAAATTATTACGGTTATGGTGCAGGTGGCAGACAAAAACAGGACAAAATAACCCATGTTTCATTCATTCGCTCTTCTAAGCACTGTAATCATTGTGTTGTCCAAGTATTTTTATAGCTCAATTTACCTGAGCCTTTTTTATCTTAATAATAAAACCATTTTAGCATCAATGAATATGTGCTGTAGGCTCCTGGGTGCCAGTGGAAATACATGTAATGTGCCAGCTCTTTAAAATGGAAGAGTGGAGAAGATGACTGTCTGGGTTACAGCAGAGTCATGAAATGATTCCTTGATAACCTGAACTGATTCGTTTAGAGAAGTGAGTCTCCAAGCCTCCTTTAAAGCATGAAATGCTAAAATTGGCTTTCTGAGAGGAAAACAAAGTTTTCTGGGCTGCAAACCCAGGTCCAGCAAATCCCAGAGCTTCATGTTGGGTCTTTAAAAAATTATTTCTAGGAATACTGTCTGTATTTGAGTTCATTTCATGGAGACTTTTTACTGGTGTGAGCAGATGCCTTGCAGAGATGCCACAGTTGGGAGCTCCTGTCCCCCAGGACAGTGTGCTGGGATGTCTGTGCTGCCTGTGGCACTGTGCCAGCTGGTAAAGACAAGTTCTGACAGACCAGAGTGTCTTTGTAAGTCACAAGATGAGCTAAATTGGATGCATAGGGCAGGCAGAGTTGGTGTTCTGACTTGTAAAGACCTGGAAATGGTGCTTTATGTGAACTGGTGAGCTTGGACACCACCCAGCAAGAGCAATTCCATCCAGTAGAGACAGCTGTGGAAAGGCTGCAGTGTTCTTGCTTTGTAATTGGTGTTTTTACCCTAAGTGCATTTTCTGTTACAAGTATGAGAGGGCCTTACAGTTTCTGACAGTGAGTGCCTATGTTTCCTATGAGATCTCAGAACTAGCATTATGGATTATGCTTTCATTCTTCTCCCTGCCAAATGCATCTCTGTAACTTACTAAAAAATTGTCAGTCCATGCAATTTCTTTCTGAATAGATGGTAATTTTTCATTTCATTTCTGACTCTTATCTTCGTCTTATCGATGTCTTTAGGCTAGCATTTGCTTTTTTTATTTTTTTTCTCCTGGATAACGATAGCACAAGTAACTCTTCGTGATCTGTTATCCTATTAATTTCTGGAATTTTTTTGTAAGTCCAAGCATCTAAGAGTGATTTCTTGTTTATATTAAGGAATGAAACCAGATGAGTTATTCAACATCAGAATTGGCTATTTTGGTTTTGTGTTTTTATCTCACCTTCACCCCACAAACACTCCCTGCCCTGCATTCCTACTAACACTTGTCTTGACCACATAGTGACTCAATTTAGGGATCAGCTTCAGCAGGAAGGTAGTTATATTTTCTATGCAATTCCAAGGCTGATAACATACCAGCAGGCAGCTGCCAAAATAGGAGGTCTTTGATCCCTGTTTGTCCATTTCCATCAGTATTTGCTTATACTGGCTGTGGTCTTAGATGGAATCTTTCTTATCTGGTTTAACACAATAAGAAGAAAATGTATATGCATATTCTTTTATTTCTGGATTATTTTTTTGCCCTGGTAGTAAAAGTGGCCTATGAAGGCATTTGACAAGTGCAAAACCTGGCAAAAGAAATACAGGGGTGAAGTCAGGCAAGTACCCATAGTGACACAAGGCAGTTGGACTGGGAGGAGGAAGAATGGAACTGCACCAGGTCAGATCAGCTACAGCTGCAATGAAACTAGTTTTTTCCTGCTTCTGCCTATTGAGTTCTCTTGAGTTGTGAAGGGCTCAGTAGAATCAGTTTAGTCATAATCTTCTAGTTCCATTTAGAGTTTGCTAAGTGTGGAGGATGAAACTTGTACATGTCTTCACAGGTGCAAGCTTGAGAGCCAGAGATCAGTTTTAATGCAGCATTCCTCTTAAAATTATAATTTATTTTTCCATGTGGAAGTTGGACATGATTTTACTTGGGGTAGGATAAATGATTTACCTTTAGCAATTGCAGTACTTATATGAAGCAAACAATCTGTTTATTTCAAATGTGGAACAGAGAAAAGGAAGCTTTCAGATAATTGACCTCTGCTGCTGCAACCATGAGAGTGTTTTTATATATTGCTTTTTATCAATTCTTGTGCTCCACTTAAAAACAATTGAGGTTTCTTGCCATCCCAACTCTTGTAAAACTGTTCAAAATAGACACTTCTGAGTGACAGCTTGAGTAAATTCATGATTATTTGGGTCAACACTAAGCTATTTCTGTTAAAATAATACAAGTTAGTTCTTGTGTGGAGACCTGAGTCCCATAGAATTTTAGTCATGACATCCATACCATCTTTTCTTCCTATTCCCCCAGTTATCTTAAGTCAGTTATTGTTTTTTAAAAACCTGTATTATGATCCAGGCACAAATGGGAGAAGTAGTAACATTGAACATGAAAGCAAAAAATGTCTTCATTCTTTTGACTTGCCTGTTGCGAAGCAGTTCACTTACGAACAAATTTAAATCTCTTGAGTGACTTTTCAAGAGCGGAGAGCTTTTTGGTTATATGTAGCAATGTAACCAAAGTTCTGGATCATATAAAATAGCAGATTGTTTTATTTGACAGACAGTTTAAAGGAAAAATTACATCTGTAAATGTTGGTCTATTGTCTTTAGATGATTGAGCTTTGGGGACTATGAAGTAAAGGAAAGAAAAGGCATAAGAAATGTTATGTTTCATCTTGGCCAGCAAGAGCCACTTTTCAAAACACTTAAGGTTTAAACCACCAAGTACGAGGGAATTATTTATATTATTTTGGAATTTTGCACTTGAGATGATTTCAAATAACTTCAAAATATTTTTGGTTAGTTATATAAGTTTGAAACAAATGCACTTTTGAAACTTTCTGAAGTTCATTAGGACACCAGTACTAAGAAGAGATGTTTAATAGGTCATGCTAGTTAAATGAGGATAGTGCTGTTACAAATTACAAAAATAAAATAGGTCATGGAGTTTTAACAGCAATCTATTATATATGCATTGTGCACATTATTAATAATAAATGCATCATTTGAATGTTTTTAGAGACTGTTTCTAAATATACATACATATGTATTCTAGTGTTTGATGTTGTTTCCTTTTTTAGATACTCGGAAGATTATTATCTTCATATAGTCACAAAACTGCAGAACTGCACCTGGGTAAGGAAACCAGAAGAATCTACAAAATTCAGGTAATTTTCATTGTCTCATTTAGAAAAACTGTTTACCCTGGATTTTTCAAACAAGCCATACATTTAAATATTCCCTTTTAAAAGGATAATTTTGTATTGCTTGTAGTAATTTCTATGAATTTTTTGGTGCTACAGCTCTTCTTGTTTGTTGGTATTTAACTGTGCAAACTGAGTAGAATAAAAGAACTACACAAGTAATTTCATCTATCTTCACTATAATGAGTAGTAAACTAACTTAAGTAGAATTAATTAAAATATTCCTGTCATAAACTCTACAATGTTAAAAAAGTACTGATAATTTTATTTTGTCCATTTGAATTGGCACTCTGATAAAGGCTGTAATGAAGCAGTGTGTTCCTTACCCCAAGACTATTGCCTCTATTGCAGAAGTGCCCACGGCACTCATTAGGTTTGTCACTGCATGTCATGGCCCCTGAGCATGACAGCACGTGATTCCATCTGTCCTTGTTTGGGATGGCACAAAAGGACATGCTCAGAAGGGATGGTGAAGTCTGAAAAGCCTAAATTCTCATTTGGAAATCATGCTGGTTTTAAAAAACAGCTTCACTGTGCCATCCCTGCTTTCTTCAGGGGAAAAAAGCTCTCTTGATTTACATTTTTACATGGATCATAATTAAAGATTCTGTCATGATTGTTAAAAAGAAATAAACTGACCTTTCTTCCAACTCTTTGGCGTTAACTAGCATTGAGAGCTTAATATCCACATGCTCAGCATGATCCCTTTGGAAGAAGTAGTTCTGGGGTGGGGGGGGACAGGTTAAAGGGTTTTGTGCAACATAAATTGCTGTGTTTGCTGTGTATCACAACTGACTAATGGTGTTTCCAAAGCTGAGGTAGGAGTATACAGAGAGTTAAAGAAACTTTGTATTGACTCAGTTAGGCCTCAGCTGTGCACAGAGCTATCAAGCCTGATAAGGAGCTGTAAAGCAGCCCATTCCATCTCAGAACAGGCGAGTGTCTTGCGCAGAGTTGACAGGAGATGAAGCTGCTCTCACCTGCTCCTCATCCTGCTACATTTGGGTTTCTTCTTTTCCAATCTATTTTTTTAAAACTTCTCTTCCTTCCAAATGGACCAGCTATTTGCTACTGCTTCTGCTGTACTGGGTGTTTGAACCAGTGCCACTATAGCCACTCCATTGTCCAGCCTGACTTCCTCATTTATTACTTATACAATCTCCCCTGCACCAGGCCAGCTTCTACATCTTCTAGGCCTATGGGAATCAAGCATCCAAAACATCATATAAGACTGGACTTCAGGTACAGGATGCTTGCTGTTCCTCATGCTGTCTTTGGCTTCCAGCAAGGAGTGTGGGTCATAAGTACTCAAGGTAGGTTATGAAACCAATGATCAAACTGGAAAAATTCAAAAGGCAAAACTGTCCAATGCACTAAGCCACCAAAGAAGTGTGGACTCTATGTACATTGAGGTGATCTTACTAACTTTAATTTAGCCCATATACCAAGCAGAAGAAAACCATCTTTTAAAATCCATGGTTCAGCACAGGCTGGACAAACTTGTTACTGAATCAACATTCAAGGGCTGTGCTGTTATGGTTTTCTTGGTTTTTAACATCCAAACTAGCTGAAGTATTAGCTAGTTCATATGTATGTAACCCATGCTGCAATTCTGATGACAGTACTATGTATTCTGTTCCTGAAATTTGATCTGATTTGATGTCATCAAAGATTTCCATCAACATGACTAAGGACTGGTGCTTTGGTGTAGGGCATTGTGAATGATTATTTTTCAAGTCTTGTCTTTCTTTTTTCATTCACAGTCTTCTCTGTTGTTTTTTGGAAATAGGATATTAAAATTTTATAGTTGTCCTTAATCCATGACCATACTGGAGATTTTCAAGGGTCTTAGCTGTTGGTCAATAGCGTCTTTAAAATAAAAAGTTTTAAAAAAGAAAACCAAATTTTATGTAAAATTTTCTGGCTAAATCTCCATGCTTACATCGCTTCCAGATTTATTTATCAGACTTAAGCCTCCAACTAGCTTTGGAAGGGCACTTCAGCTGAGAAATGATGCATTAATGGAGCTATGGGGGGTGAAAAAATTCTAGAATTGTAATGAAATAAATGAATTAATAATCACTGGGCAGTAGATCTCTTCCTTTTTTGGACTTAGCCTAGTGTCAGTAATAGCTGTGTAATACAAATATTTTACAGTCTGAAAATCTCATTAAGTAGGTAGATAAACACACCCATTTGCAGAAGAGGAAATTAATCTCTGAGGGGCTGTGCAGCAGAAATTGGGTACTACAGCCAGCCATCTTCAGCAGGAGAAACTTAAATCTGTGTCACATTATTCACCTGCCAGTGCCACCAGAAGTCTGCCTGCTCACAGGACTGCAGAGAAGCTGCTTGACTTCTTTTTTTGTTTGTCCATCTGTTAAATGCAGTGAACACTTAGATGCTTCTCAGGCGCGGCGTCAATTTTATGACATCTCTCTATTATCCTGAAGTTCTGAAGAACAGGCATGCATATTTATAAGGGATTTAATGTCTTATGCTTCAGGGCACACACTAACCTCTAATTAATAAGGTTCAAGAGCAGCTTCTCCTGGGTAGTTAATTTTTCAGAGAAGCTTTCCTGTGTTTTGCTTTGCAGCTTTTGCTGTTGGCTTCCGTCGTGCTGCTAGTGGAGTGAAGGAATATGTGATCTAAGCCAGTAACTCGTGTGTTCCTAGAAGACAGCACTGTGTGCCAAGGAGTAAGCATCCGTTCTCATTGTAAGCTGCTCTCCCAGCAGATCCAGGCCAAATAAAAGAATATAAATTAGAAGTGCAGTTCAGGAAAGAATTACTTGTCTTTTTATTTGGCAAAAGGGTTATAGCTGACAGCCATGTCTGGCACAAACTACAGTGTTTTTGCCAACTCACTGTTGGAGAGCAGAGTGCAGGACTCCAGCCTGACCCTCTACTACCTGGCTCAGCTTTGTCATCCAGCTGTGCAAAATGTGTCCATTTTTTGTCAGAGGGCTGCTCTTTCCCAAATGGCTCCCTCTAAAGCTGCTCTGCTGTGCTGGCTCACATGCTCTTGGCTAGGTTGCTCTCTGGCAGCACTCACTGGTTCTTGACGGCTATGTGATGTTTATACATACATTTCTCAAAATCAAAAAGAGTAAGGAAGCAAGTACAAGACATGATGTTCTCTTTAATACCTCCCATTCCACAGTCACTCCTCTGTGGTTGATTTTTGTCCAGACTCTGTCAGGGAAGCAATCTCCTGGCATTTCACTTATTTTAGTGTCTGTAGTGGTGATATCAGCATTGTCAGACATAGGCTGCCCTCAGAGGAGCAAGTGCAGGCACTTGGTTCATTGCTCTTGAAATCTAATTAAGATTTATTGTGCCCCACAGTAGTATTTGTCAGTCATTGTTAAAAGAGTGGTGTAAGTAGCATCCTGCTGACAGTGATTTTTGGAGTCTTCTCCAACATTAACTTCTAGAGACATATAGAAAACTATTTTTTTTATTCTGACTTTTCCTTTATAAAATTCATCTTCTCTTGACCTTTTAAAAATTTATTTTGTTCTTTATGGCTCTTCAGTCATCTAGCGTCTCCACATTATGCCTTTGTTTCTAAGCCCACCTGAATTCTTTCTCCCTTTTCATATTTACATCAGCTCTAACTTGTTTTAGACAGAACAAGTCCTTGGATTTCTTGTCTGTCAGAGAGAAACTTGGTAGAGACTTGGAAAAGTGGGGGAGATAATCTCATAGCTGCCTGGAGGGGTCATCCTTAAAGGTCTAGGGAAAAAAAAGCTGTACTGGGTAGCTTTGACTGCAAAGGATCTTCTAGCTACACTCAGCAGAGTCTCAAGTTCCCTAGGTAACCTGAATATTAATTATTATATTCGTATTCTTCAAAGGTTTTCCGCTTTAAAGAAATATTTCATTACTGCAACAAATTACAGAGCCTAGTTAAGTGCAAGCTGTAGTTGTTTTTTACACCTCCACATCTCTCTGCTTTACAGACTTTCCAGCTTAATTTACTCTCATTTGAGCTATACACCGATGGTATCACATAATCTGCAGGTTTTCAAAATAGTTGTGACTCCAGCTTTTTCAGAAAGCTACAAAATATTTAATACAGACCTCAAAATGAGGGGAGAATGGCTGAGCAGATGCTGTGTTTCAGAGAAGCCTCTGAGCATTGTATATCTAGGCTGACTGAGCTTGAAACTTGTCAAAGCAATGCAACAACACTTCAGGAGTGGTATCACACTGAAATAGTGAGCTGTGGGTACTGGGCCCTCTCCCCATGGAAAGACCATTCCAGACAAACCTTATTTGCATCTTATAATGAAGAGAGAATCGTATTCCAAGGTGTAAAACACAGTTTTAAAATTCCTGATGTTACACTGCAGTCTAGCTGGCAGAATGCTGCCCCCAACCAAAATATTTTAATTTTTTTTTCCTTTTTAAAGGAACATTACTACTTTAAAAAAGAACATATATTCATAAAAATAAGAGATAAAAGATCAACCATTTTCCATGTCCTGTTATTTTCCCTCTTCCTTTTTATTCTACTTGACCTCTATTACCCTTTTCCCACTTCAATATCTCTTCTCAAAAGTGTGTGTTAAACATTCCTGCAGATTATAGAATACCACTTCTTGAAGAGATTAGTTCTGTTGCAAAATACACTCTAACCCATATAACAGTATTGCTTATCACATCTGTGTACTGCAATGAACCCCAGCTGAAGCACAAATAAAGCACACTGCAAGGTCAATTTATGCTTATATAAGCTCACATCACCACATAATCAATAGCTTTTCTGACACTAAACAGATCAATATTTCTGTTGTAATCTCTGAAATCTTCCAGTGTACAAGAAAGTACACAGAACTCAGACTGCAGAGAGATTAAGAGTACTTTTGCCGCACATATTTAATAGATGATATGTAAAATAATGAGTATATATTCAAAGACATATTTTATTTCAGGAGAGAAAAAGATGGGTGGAGAGATAGTAATTAGTGACAGTTTGAAGCAAGGCTTGGACCTTTTAATTGGTCTACAGACTATTATATACTTTTCTAAAGGATGGAGGATTCCTATAAGTAGAATCTAATTTTGGATTAGTCTGAGCTAATTATGTCTTCATGGCAGACTCTTTAAATAGTCTTTGGTTTGAAAATTTTATTACACTTTTTACATATTCAGCCTTGATTTCAGATTCAATCCTTTTGGCTTTCTTTGTCTTAGACATTTATGATGTTACTTCATTTTTAGGCAATTCAAGGGCTGTCAGTGTAGCCTTCCCCTTCAACATGTTCTGTTTCAGATATCAGATTTAACCACTTTTTTCTTAATTTTTGAATATGTCATAATATGCCTCATTGCACTTTGATGGACACATTGACAGGGATTGACAAGAGCCTGGACAAACCTGTGTCATGGTCTAGACACTTCAGTGCAGTACAAAAAGATAATTGCTTGCTCATTATAAAATATTACAGCAATGGATATAGATAAAAAGTAGTCTTCCTGTTTGTAGTTGTGCCCTTGAAATTTTGCTGTTACTTAGTAGAATTTTTTGTGGGTTCTTCTACTGACACAACAGTCTCTGCAGTATGAAACCTCAAAGTCTTTGATGTCTTCACATGTACAACACAATAACTTACATGAACTAATGATTACAAAGATTCAAGCTAGGTAATCTATTACAACAAACTTAACAAAACTTTTTCTGGTTTATAGTAATCCATGGACTTTTGTCACTTGAATGCTTTGATCTTTGTTCAAATGACCTTACAAGCTGTGCTGTGATATCCACTTAGCTCACAGGAGTTACAGCTTTAAATATTTGCTAGTTTTAATTTGTGTTTGGTTCTCTTTTATGTGATTTTTTTTTTTTTTTGTGTGTCTAGGGTAACTGAAAATCCACCAGGAGATACATCTGTGTAAGCATTGCTGGTGTCAATAATGTGTAGGTGCTTTATAACAGGACTGACATGATACTGTTTTTGCAAACAAACATTCACTTTATAGATGTTTATAAATGGTGACTTAAAATCAAATAGATTTACACCATTACTGGAAAAAGTTTGTCTTCATCACTATTAAAATATTCCAGTTGTTGAAATTTTGCACCTTGCCTAGGCAACCTCTTTTAGTGTGTTTCCTAATACTGAACTTAAGCTTTCTTTAGAGCAAATTAAAATTGTTTTCCTCACCCTTCCCACCATGGCCTTAAAGGACAGTTGAGCATCTATTATTTTAACAATGTTTTGAATATTTTGATACTTTGGCAGCATCTATCTCCATCCATTTTTCTCCTCCCTCCACCCCAGTTTAGTCCAATGCATAACAACAGTGAAATATTTCACGCTGTTCTCAGCAATGACAAATGCCCTCAGGCCACAGATCCACAGGCACTGGTGTCATACTGAAGCATTTTCAATGGAAGAAGTTTGGCGGAATGGGAAGTTTTTAAACTCTGCAGAAGATTTTTACATAAAGACAAATTTCACACTCGTTATAGATTCTTCCAATATCACTCAGAGTAAAGGCAGTGCTGGCTTTTGAACCATCTGAGAGAGTCTGCTAAGCCTTGACTAACCATTGATTGTTTTAGCCCTTGTGATTGGTCCACACTGAGTTGTTGAAGACGTTGAGATGTTTGCAGTATCTTCAGAATGTGTGCACACTGTGACTTGTCAGCAGGCACATGCAGCCTGTACAGAAGGCCCGAATCAGCTAAAATGCATATATTCATACTAGCACAGAAACAAGGTAGCTAATTTTGCTGCTATCTTGGATACAGAGAACTCCAGGAGCTGCAAAGAAACTCTATCAGCATATTTAGAGCATGTGTATTCCACTAAATACAGTGGACTATCCATATGAAGTGTTTGTTATGCAGAAAAGTTTGGAAACGTAATCAAGGCAACAGCCCTCTGTTACTGCCAACAGTTCACCATGGAAAAACTGCATAGCAGTTGGAAAATAACGTTATTTGGCTTGTCTCACAAGCCATACAATTTTTGCAATTTTCTTCAAGAAACCAGGATTTCTATAAGGTCTCAGTGGCCATGAACCTGAAGAAATTATATGGATGCTATAGGTTCAAAATTCTGTACCAGCTGAAAAATAATGCAAACTTGGGTCCTGCATCCTTCAGCCAAAAAGGAAAAAATTCAGTGAAAATGTATGCTAGGCAACAAAAAACATTCTTCAGTGCAGTATGACTCTGTTGTCTGATGTGATCAAAACTTCCCAGACAAAGGCAGCACACCCCTCCACTTAGGTTATTGGCTAAACTTATGACTGTACTTACTCAGTCCTATGAGATATGTATTACCAGTCAAAATGGTGTAGTCTTTTTCTAGGTTCTGATTTTGTTCCTCACTTATTACCAGTGACTGTTCTAGATAATGCAATCAACTCCCTTTCTGCTTATCTTGGCATAAGAAATATCTGTGTTTGGAGTTATGCCTCAGGATTTAAAAATAACTCTTAGATATCACTCAGCTTCCAAATCCTTGTAGGAGAAATGTTGGAGGAAAAGGCTTCTGCAAATAAGAAACTGTCAGTAATAACCTCTGCTACAGAGGAGATATTTTCCAGAACTAGTGCCCTACAAAACTTAGGTGCTTTGAGTCAAGCATCACCTTCAGTTTGGACTTGTCATGTGTGACTGGATAATAAACACCCTTTGTTCTAGGGCAAGCCTGCAGTCTCTGATAAAAACTGAAATTAAACCTTCTTACTGTAAGCTACATTCATGTTCTGAAAGGTATGAGATGGATGCGCAGCCTGTATAGCAGCATCCTATCTTCCAAGAGCTGCTTCCATATCTCAGGGTTTTCTCCCAGTCAGAACAGACAATGTGTATCACTTTCTAGCCCCCCCCTCAAAAAAAGTTACTTCTGTTTGGTGCTGTTATGATTTGACCCTTATTTCTTATCCCACCATCTGAAGTTTCCCTCTCTCCAGGTGGCATGATACATGAGTTAAAATGTTGTCTTGGCTTTGCAACTCCTCACATAAAGCCCTTGTAGGATACATGTGTTAATCTTATGAAGTAAATGCTCTTCAGTGAGTTGTCACTTCCTGACAGACCACATATGGATGACATTAATACTCTGATGAAATTGCTGTAATAGATTGCTTGGACTGCCCAGTCTCTACCCCTTCCTCATCGTTTGCTGTCAGTTGTAGATTACCACATGTTAGAGCTTGTACAAAATCCTGTGTGAGCAGATTGCTGAATACACTGCCATGGGTATTGCTGTCTCAGGTTACATGCATTCCCACTGGAGCTCTGTACAAGAATGCTTGAGCACAGTGGGATTCTGTGTCATGATTTGATCTAAGTAAAATGTTTCTATTGTTACCACCAAATTTTTAGCATGGATGCTCTAAGAATATTTGCCATTACTTAGTATGTATTCTCTTGTTCTTACTGTGTTTCTGGACTAGCTTGGCTCTGATTCACTTTCTCAGTGAATCCATAATATTAATTTAAACTATTACTTTCTTATTAATTCTGTTATCTGTTTTTCTTCTGCACTGTTTCTGCTTTTATTGAAGCACTTGTTCTTGTGGAATGAGTAATAAAAAGCAAAAATATGTAATCTCTATTAATGAATGGGATCTCTTATCAGTTTGCTTTTTCAGGGTCTGGTAGCCATTAAACACAAAAGAGCTGTTTTACTAAAGTTGGCAGGAATATTCTGGAATTATTCCTTCTCCTCTGAATGTCCAGTGGTTGACACATGATGTTTAGGCCTGCTTCATTTAGCTTCAAGAAAATAAACAAGGAAATCAGCATTAAAAGTTCCTCATTTCCATGTGAGTGCCAGGGAACAGTGAAGGACAGCTGCTTCCTGAGAGACAGGGTGTGGGATCCTATCAGTGCTGCGATCCCCAACACGGGAAGAATAATGCGCAGAGCTCCATGATATCAGAAGGCTAATTAATTACTTTATTATACTGTATTATACTAAAACTATATTACACTAACAAGAACTATATCACTAACTAAAAACCCGTGACTCTCTCTGCCGAATCCTGACACAGCTGTGACCTAATTGGTCAATCAATCCAAAACACCATCACCAGAATCCAATCAAGCAATCACCTTGGGTAAACAATCTCCGTGATACATTGCACATGTGCACAACAACGAGCAGCAGCAAGTGAGATAAGAATTGTTTTGATAATTCTTTTCTCTGCTTCTCTCACAGCTTCTCTCAGGAAAAGTCCTGAGAAAGCTAAGTCTCTCTCTGTTCAGAGGATATGTGAATACCACAGGATCCAAACACAGTAACCTGGCCAGCAGAGCAGAAACTGGTAGCTGGGCTCATCCCACTCCTAGCCAGGAATGGGGCAGCCCTAGCCCAGGCATGGGCACCTCTCTGGGAACAGGATGGACACAACTGGAGACTGGCCCTGCTGTGGTGTTGCTGGGGCAGCAACTGATGGCTCTGGAAGATTGAAATAAGGTTTTGGACCCTAGATAGGATAGGGGCAGCCCCAGGGTTGGACAGTAGTGAGGCTTGGTGGTGCCCTCAGGACCTGACAGTGAGATCTGAATCCTCTTATTGCTGCAGCATTTATTAAGACTAGAATGAGCTGGTTATAGCAAAAAGTGACAAGAAAGAAAAGCAAGTGTGCTCAAGTCAAAAACCACTGGTTCAATAACATCCAGTGTTCCCAGACATTATCACTTGATTCTACTGTCTTACTGCACCCTTTTTACTTTGCCATATATTTAAAGTAGGATACTAAATACATGCAGAGAATTGTTTTCACCATGTGGGTGTCTCCTGACCACAGAGCATAGTTACAGTTCCATCCACAGCCTTGGACCTTCTCATTAGCCACAGATCTTCCCTGCCTCTTAAGGTTTTGAGCAGGGCAGTGGGAGTCACCATGTTTAGGGAGTGGAGTCGAATGCAGCTTATGGAAATCTGAACCCTACTGGTTCCTCTCTCAGGAGTGACATTTCCTGGTTACTCTCTTAGTGTGGTTATTTTAGATTTGTGCCATCCCAGCACTCAGTCTTTCCCAGTGTTCCTCATACATCTGGAAACCTTGCCTTGGAGGGGTTTTAAAACTCAGTATTCATAGTGGGTTAATCTATACCAGTAAGTCATCTGACAGCTGAAATGGTCCTCCCTCCCTTCCTTCCTTCTTTCCTACCCCCCCCCCTCATTTTGACCATTTTTTCAAGAGAAGTGAGATTGAGAGTTATCCCAGACCTGTTCATTCTTTTCCCTGTCTTCCAGGAAACATTATCTTTAGGTTCTTCTGTGTTCTGGACTATGCTTCAGTTACATCAGAAACATTAAAATATTATTTATAATATTTTATAACATTTATAATAATAATTAGTATTTGTTGTTATTTTTATTATTGTTATTATTGTATTTTCACTGTTGATAAAGTGAAATGAAGCAACTTCTCTTAGCTGTGTCTTACCCCATTAAAGTCTGCACTTTCAGGCAGAATTTTCCTTCTAATATTTAACTAGTTTCAACAATTTGTTTTACTTTACACATTGAAACTGTATGAAATAAAACTTTTCTATTCCTTTGGCTCTAATGGTAAATATTTTTCTTCTCAATTAACCTTCAGTGTGCTATTTTCAAAATTCTGGGAAACTCTATTGTAAAAGTATTTTCTCTAAATTGTTAGTAGTTCTCTTATTTTCTCACCTAATGAGAAAGCTGTGTCCTAGCAATTGATACATAATGTCTGTCCATGAATATTTCAGCCTTACAGCCTGAAAATCAGATCCTATGGCAGCAGAGAGGATGTTGTTGCCTATAGCAAAATGAATGACAGTATTTTGGGTCTGATTTCAAAGGTCTGATGGGGATTTTAAATTAATTTCATTTCACTGTTAATAATGTAGAATGTTTGCACACATAATATTTTTATAAGTTTGGAGGTAACGGGAATTGTAAGATGAGTCTTCACCCAGTCTTCACTCACACAAAAGGTTTGAGTGAATCCCTTCCATTTTTATTTATTTAAGGACTTCTGCTAGGTGTTTTGGGGAGCAGCTAGGCTATCTGCCTAACACATCTGTCTTCTTTATGTGCAAGTTGTGATGTAATTTATTTAACACCTGTGGTACTGTGCACAGGAAAATTGTGATGAACAGTTGCAGAAATTAATTATTAATTAATTGGCTTGCAACTGTCTAGATGTTCTCTAAGTACCACTGCCAGTACCTTCCATCTCCATCTCTTTTATTTCCTTTTTTTTTTCCTTCTTCAGCCTTCTAGTTTCTTACAATCATTTGTTCGATATTGGTGAAAATCACATTTTTAATTCTTTGGGGACTGAAGTCTCTCAGTGTTTCTATATTAATCTTAGCAATTAATAATATTGAGGAGATTGATTACAACTTTTGCTCAGTGGGAAAAGGAGACCAAAAGATAAAAACAGTTATCAGTTCTTGCTCTGATTAGTTTCTGAACATTTGCTGTGAAAATGGACTTGCTTAGCAAAGCAAGTCAAAGGAAATGACATCATAGAAGGTTAATACAGCCTTTTGCTGCTAGTTAATTCAACCTGGTGTTCATTGATCCGGTTCTCTAGCACTGCTTTTCTACTTATTTGCCTCTCTTTGAGCAGGTTTTGTTTGTTTGTGTTTTTTGCAGGTCAGAATTAGCTTCTTGCTGTGATGCAGTTCACAATTTTATTGCTTCTCAAAATAACAGCCCACTGGGAAGTAACATGAGTTATGAAGTGGACAGTAAAAAGACTATCCTCATTACAGAGGACATTTTTAAGATGCTGCCTGTGGTAAGAACTGTATCTTTTTTCTGGTTATTATAATCACAGTATATATATTTTGGGTTAGTAATTGAGATACTGTGATTCCTCTGGAAGAGACCCATCAGCCCCTGTATGCACTTTATGCACTTCTTTATTCACCTTTCCAGGTGGTGGGTTTTTTTCCCCTTCCTCTGCAGTGGTAGAGGCATTTACAGATATCATAGATCATAGATTGGAGGTAGAGTTGCTACAGAACACTGGCTTGGCAGCCAGTTGAATTCAGGAGCAAATACTCTGAAAATGTTTGCCTTGCTTTTATCATTCCCATTTTTAAAAGCATTTCGATCTGGAAGAACATTTCATAGTCCTCATATGCCCATGCCATTTCCAGTGCAGGCTTGGGCATGTAAGTTATGAAAGATATTTTGGTGGTAAACATGATACAGAATAGCATAGAACATAATAGAGTAGAACAGAGAAATTTCAGTTGGAAGGGACCCACAATGATCACATAGTCCAACTGCTTTATCAATTCAGGGTTGACCAAGTTAAGGACATGGTCTAAATGCCTCTTAAACATTGACACCTGGGGACATCAACCTCTCTAGGAAGCCTGTTCCAGCAAGTGACCATCCTCTTGGTAAAAAAATGCTTCTTAATGGACAGCCTAAACCTCCCCTGGTGCAGCTTGGAACCATTCTGATGTGTCCTGTCACTGGATACAATGGAGAAGAGATCAGCACCTTCCTCAGAGAGCAATGAGATTACTTGTTCTTTTCTCCAAACTATACAAGTCCAAAGCCCTCAGTCACTCTTCATAGGACATTCCTTCCAGCCCTTTCACTAGCTTTGTTACCCACTGGGGGAGGGTGTTTGCAGCTAGAAACGCAGGTGGAGAAGAGGAATCAGATTTTTTACCTCAGGATTACAGTAGACGTACAAGATCTTGAGACTAGACAAAGAGTTTGTATTTGATTTCTTGAAGCTAAGAGCATATGGGAGCCCTCTTACCCATCTCTGGCATTCTTGGTTTGTGAGATCCCAGCTACCAGTTCTTCCTAACACGGCTGTGAATCAGTCTTTACTGACTTCATTGCAATAGAGGAAACAGTAATTCGAAATTTGAGCTGGAGAAATGAAAAAGTAGTATGCTTTATGTGCACATATACATGCTAAGGTAGCCAGAATTGTTTGGCCTTTGTGTTCTCCTACTATCCTTTCAGAATTGAACAAAATATTTGAACATGTTGTTCTGTAATATATTGCCAGGCAAATATGATGTTTGCTGCTTTCCCCACACTTTTTGAATTGTTCATAACAGTGTCCCTTCTTGCTTCTCTTTGGGCAAGCTGATGAGAGAAGAAAGAAGGCTAATTCTTCCCATAAGCAAGTTTTGACTCACTTTTACAACTGGGTTTAATTTCTGCAGTCAAAGTATCCCAGCTGTTGGCCTCTGGTAAATGTCAGTACTCCCACAGCAGAAGAGGTTGAGCAAGATGTATGAAAAGTTTCTGAGACTGGGATAGCAGCCAGCTATATTAACATCAACCTAAATAGCCAACAATTTGCATTAATTTTCTAGGTTGTGAACTGTTCTAGTTCTCAAGTGGATGCACTTAGCTCCCACTCAGCTTCCCCAGTGCAAGACAGCAAGCTGTAATAAGAAGAGGAGCAGAGAGGGTGAACAGCCAGAAAAAGTAACTTCTTCTGTGGGGCCTCACATTTACAAAAGAGTTAAGCCAGGGCACATCATTATCAGTTACAGCATCTTCAGGTTCCCCTAAATTCATTATTCTGCTTCAAATGTAATTGTGTGATGATACAAGTGAGGAGAATTTACAAAGTTACCTTCTATTACCTGAGAAAGTAAATTACTATGTGACAACCCCCAGTGCAAAGGAAAATTTAACTCTCTTCAGTATAAATTAGTTCCTTAGCTTGTCAAGGTTTCAATCCACTACTAGATCGTTTTAGTGTTAAGTGTATTTAAAAGATAGCCAGTTTTAACAATCCAGTGTTATTCTGTCAAAGTTCTGATATCAGAGGTAACAGTTCTCTGTCTGTTGGTGCCTATTTTTGGCTCTTGGCGGTCCAGGTTTGGCAATCCTGTCTGCTAAATGGTGAATGCTTTTACCGGGATTTAACAGATTAAACCTGCAAGACCAATTAGACACAAAGAAACAAACAAAACACTTATAAAGAATTGACTGCATCTTTTTATTTGTTTGCAGTCCTCTCCTCTTTCAGTCTATCCCTTCAAGAACTGTGCTGTGGTTGGAAATGGAGGCATTCTGAAAAATTCCCATTGTGGAGCTGAAATCGATAGTTCTGACTTTGTGTTCAGGTAAGAGCTGCTTCGTTTTCCTTAAGTGTGTTCAACATTGTAAAAACTTGGCAGGACTGGAAATCTGCCAATGCCAGTTTGTAGCAATGAGGAAGAATCTTGACAATTTGTTATTTCTGCCTCTTTAAGGATACTTCTGCTCTGTAGTTTTCAGAATGCTGCCTTCTAATTAAAGAGCAGGCTGGATGATAAATGTATGATCTGTGATTGCTAAGTCACCTTGCAGTGATGTGAAATATGATTATCTGAGAACCTGACATTTCTGGCCATTTAACATCCTTTAGGAGACTGGTATTAAATGTCACATGTGTATCTGTGGTTTAACAAAGAGTTTACTTAGCCATAGTTTGGCTCATCCATGTAGCTACTTAACTGCCCCAAAATTTGTTTCATCTGTTACTCATTTAAAAAATTAAGCATTTATTTAAGTAGTGGTTTTAATCTCGCTGGATAGACTGGGAGAAAACCAGGCGCACTTGGAGTGTAATTTTGCCCACTCTCTCAGTATATGACTCACAGTTTGTAGTTCATGCAAAGAAACAGAGCAACAGAGGGAAGGTTCTTTCTCAGTGATGCCCAATCACACAGCATGCTGGATTTCGTTTCCTTTTCTTACTTTTACCTAAAATTTGGGCTTTTGAAAAGCTAAAAAAAAAAAGTCTTTCCAGTTAGGTAACTGTTTAAAAAAAAATGAGAAGTCTCTGTACTAAGATGCTAAACTTACTAGGTGACTGAATTTAAGAAAATGTTTTATTTACGTTTTTCAGAAATCATTGTTTCTGCGATAGGGCAAGTGATGCTGTTGTTAGAAGACACAGTAGAAGACTTTCAGCAGGAATGCATTGTTTAAGCAAGAGGGGCAATATTTCCTAGCAGCCAGCATAGGGCATTCATAGACTGGCTCCTCCTGAGATTTTGACTGTGCTCCTGGTTTTGATACGATTTATGAAAATGAGCTCTCTGTGCCCTATTTTAACCATCTGTACAGTAGATTAAATATCTTTATTAGAAGTGCTGTAAGCCTTATTTAATATTTGTAAAGTGCTTAGACATCCCTGGGAGCTGACGTGAAACTGTCATTGCTCAAGAGAGGAATTTGCAAATAGAAACTGTAAATCATTTCGGGTGCACATCTGTTTAAGCAAAGGTTTCTCAATTTCAGGTGTAACCTCCCTCCAACCACAGGAAACATTAGCAAAGATGTTGGCAATAAAACAAACCTTGTGACTGTTAATCCGAGTATCATAGCTCAGAAGTAAGTACTACTGCAAATCTGTTTCTGTGCAATGGTGTTTAATTGTTTGACATGGTTTAGATTTTCATGGAAATCCATTGGGATACCAGCATGGAGAGCAGTGCATGTAGATTACTTCATTAAGCCTTAGTTTCCATGTAAAATACGTACTATTCTAAATGGAAATCTTCTAAACCTGGCCTTTTTTGTAGAATAAAGGAGTCAGCAATACCCAGATTAGCAAGATGCCTTGGCTGATACTAGTCAGCAATTTATGGCAGGGTAAAATTGGTGATTGTAAGCCCAAGCCTCTTCTTTTCCCCCCATGACCCTCATGACTCCAAGCATTTAGAAAGGAATTATAATCATAAATCAGGAAAGCCTGGAAATGTGTGTCTGACTCTATCAGCAGGACTGTGAGCACAGGTTCTTAGGTAATGTGCTTGGAGGCTGTTCTGATGAAGGCTGTTTGCTGAATGGAGGCCCAGCCTCTGTAATGCATTTTTTCAATCCATATGAAAGCTGCTTGCTCACACACTTTTTCTCAGCAGAGGTGGGTTTTTTTCACCTTCTTGATGAGAAGAAAATCTAATAAGGCCAGCCTGACTAGTCTGACATCTTCAGCAGGCTGGAACTACAGCTTATCTATGAAAAGGACTGCTGTGCCATGGTATTTACTGCTTGCTAATCTTACTGTATCTTACTGTCTGTCATAACTGTATTGTCAAAAAAACAACATAAGGCAAAGTTTTTTTTTTTTCTCCTTGAAAGGAAGAAGGAAAAAGTACAGAGTACATAGAAATGACAGACATTTTTCATTGATTCAGGGATAGAACTTCATTTTTTGCAATGAGTACTATGTTAATGCTTACCCAAACCTGTTTGACTTTAATGAAGATGAATTATTGGTTCTCCAAAACTAGATTTAGCTCATTCATGTTAGTGTGTCTGCACAAGGATATGAAGAAGGGAAATTGTCCAAAGACTCAGCATCCTTGGTGACTTCTGACCTGATCCGCAATTTTTCTGGGCTTAATCAAAGTGTTCTGGTACAGTTGCACTCATTTTTTAGCCAAATCAAGTCACGCTAAGGTTAATAGGAGTTAGACTGAAGAAAATGGGAGATAAGCCTGTGGGAGGATTAAGTGAGAGTACAAGAGGACTTTATGATTTAAAAAAAAATATTTATTTAAATATTCAGAGAAAACTGTAAATGCTTTTGAAGAAGCAGCAGTTAGCAGAACCAAGTTTGTTTATTCTTTCAGAAGACCTATTCCAACATTATTCCTTGTAATTTCTAATTCTTTGTTTGCATACTGGCTTCATCTGATGTTATTATTGTTAAGGTTAATCAGCTTTTGAACTGTGTTTGTCAGGGTGTAAAATGTAGGTGAACTCTCTTGAAGAAAAGCACAGCTCTTATGTGTCCAATTTAAATGGCCTACACTTCTTACAGTGGCAGAACTGGACAGGAGATTGAGATACTTTTGAGTTGTCCAGGTTTCTGTCCTGGAGGGTCAGTACTTTATACTGAGTAAAAATAGAAAATTCTTGTAGCAGAGGGCAGAAATTCACCCTTCAACCACTTTTCCTAGACATAGGCTCAGGCATTTCTTGCTTGTTTTGGCTGTGTGACTCTTTCATGCACATAGGTTCAGGGTCAACAGGAGGGCCTGAGTCCCTCTCATTCATTTTGTTTCAGAGTCTGGTGGTAATGGCACTTTTCTGGAAAGAAGAAGCTGTAAGTTTAAACCCCTTCAGGTTGAGAAAGGGTGTATCACTCCTTGCGCTAATTTAGCTGTGCAAGAGGTGACTCTTCTATGAATGTTTGAATGGAAATGGCAGTGGCTGCTATCCTCTGTTTCAAAGTGCTGCATGAAAAGAGGGTTTGAACCTACTCAAGTTATGAAGGGAAATGAAACCAATTTTTCCAGCTTCTGCTGGAGTAATTAGTAAAAAGTGGACTCTGATAACCTTTAAAAGGTGAAAATACTCTGCTGAAATAGACAACTACCTACAAAAGAGGACTCGGTCCTTTGAGTCCCAAAAGCGGTGGAAGCTCCATATATTTAGGTGATTCAGAAAATTCAGATCTATGGAAGACATGAGTTGAGTGACCCCCTTGCTTGCATCACTTCTCAGATAACTTGGGAATTTCACTAGTCAGTATTTGGGAGCACAGAATTACACAGTGGTGAGAACTAAGACTCTTTGCTCTTTGTTGGGGACTGAAAGCATCTGAGAATAAATCCTTGTCACTTGTGAAGTTAGAGCTCTACGTCTTTATAGATCTCCATGTGTTCCTTTTGTGGTTAAAGAACATAAACAGGGATGCCTGTATTTTTAGCTATTTTAAAAGTATATCCTGCACTTGAGCACACACTAATCTTTAACACTCCAAGACTGCTCACATGCATTCTTGGATTTCCACACAGAGCAGACACAGAGATTTTGAAGAGAGATTTTTGTATATCTGTTGATGTAAGAAACACGTTTCACAAACACATACAGTATATATTGTAGTGCATGTATTTTTAAACAGAGAAAGTATGAGCAATATTTTTTTGCATTCTTCTAATTTCTTGAATTGATCAATTCTGTAAACATGTCCTAGTCTCATTAGCAGTGAATTTGATCTGCTTCAGTATCTCCTGTGTTGCCAGTTCAATCCTATGTAGTGTGTTCTTATTATACAAGAATCAGATTTTTATAGCTGCACATATGACAACATATAATAGGGTGATATAAATTTGCAGTGTAGACAGGCTGAACTGCTGCAGCAGAGTTCATAACATCTTTGCAAGTGCAGTTGTGCTATTCTGGTCTGTAATGTTTGTATCAATACTACATTCCATTCCTAAAATTTTGTACTTTGCAGATACAACAAGCTAAATGAAAAGAAGACAGAATTTCTGGAAAACATTGCGGTCTATGGAGATGCTTTTCTTTTACTGCCGGCATTTTCCTTCAGAAGCAACACAGCCACTTCTTTTAAAGTATACCACACTCTGAAAGAGTCCAAAGCAACCCAAAGGGCAATATTTTTTCACCCCACTTATCTGAAAAGTCTTGCCCAGTTCTGGAGAACTAAGGGTGTGAAGGCCTACCGGTTGTCATCTGGTTTTATGATCACTAGTGCTGCTCTTGAGCTGTGTGAGAATGTGAAGCTCTATGGCTTCTGGCCTTTCTCAAAATCCACAGAGAAGATGCCAATCAGCCACCACTATTATGATAACCAGCTGCCTAAACCAGGTTTCCACGCAATGCCCAAAGAATACAACCAGATCCTTCAGCTTCATGGCAAAGGCATTTTGAAGTTGCAGTTTGGTAAATGTGAATCAGACTAAAAAGGTAGGTCCCATTCTTACCACATGAAATGTCTTTATTTCACTAATGTGCCAAGGGAAAACTTGTTTTACAAAGTGTGAGTCTGTTCTTCCTTAGAGAGACATTTCTACCTTACTCTCAATGAAAGTTGTGTTTCCACATAAGTGAAAGATTGAATCTTTCTGAATAAATACGTATCACAGAGTTGAGAAATGTTTTCCAATTGTGAATATTAGAATTATCCCCATAAATCATAGTCAATCAGAAGTGTCTCCTTGTGTCAGATACATGTCTCTGCCAACTTATGTTTGGTTTGGTATCGGTTCCCAGGTACCAGCATCCTTTAAGAATTGCTTTATTAAGGGCATTCAGACATTGTGATCTTCAGAAGGAGACACCTAATCCTGGCCCAGCCTTTCCATGTGTATACAGAGAGCAGTAAGGATGAGGATTGTTCCATGAAGGGGAAGTATGCATCTATGGCCTTGTTGCCTCTTGTTAAAGGGTAAAGATTTGAGCAGCGTGTGCTCATGGCCCTGGGCTGCAGAGCAGCTTGCGGACGGCAATGAGGGAGCTGCCATACACTACAGCAGATCTTGCTGAGCATTTTATCTAGAGGCAGCTCAGATTCTGAAAGTTACAAATATAGGATGAAGTGTCATTCCTTTTCCTCTGTTCTATCTACCCCAACCCCTTGGACCTCTACCTTCTGTGTACTGCCTCAGAGAAATGCAGCACAGCCTGGCCTCTGACCTTGAGCCAATTTACTGTGTACACACTAGAGATGACTCTGAAAAGATTTGTCTGCATGTTTTCAATTTTGATTTCCCCTGTAGACAAAGTAGGACCAATTTGTATAAATACTTCATCTTTTAAGCTAACTCAGAAATTCCTGAGCTCACAATACTGTTGTCAGAGTCTCCTTTCACAGACCTCTATTTTTCCAGGGGGTCCAAGTTAATATAATAGTAAGTGAAGTGTACAGTAGAACTGCCATTGTATACTATATACTGTAATTGGACTGATGTATTCTCATGACTGTATTACTCAAGTTAAATAAATGGCATCATCTTGTTCAAGCCAGAAATTTCAAGTTTAAAAGCTAAGGGCACTTTTCTTCTGGCTAGGTTCTGAAATGTATTTGAAAATATGTGGTTTTGATATTTAGAAAACATGTTGTCAAAGATATGTTCACACTTACTTTATCATCACAGAATTCTAAGTTTTAAAATAGCAGATTGTCAGTACCAGGAAGGCACAATTTTATTCAATTTCAAGGGTTTTTTAAAAAATAGAAAAATAAATGGCTTTCAGATTATTAGAATAATATAAAACCTGTGAGAAGAGACCTAGAATCCATATAGTGAATCCATTCTCCTAGTCCATGGCAGGAGATTACCTAGGAGGAATTGAATTGTATATATATGCACTTTCATTTTTACTTGTAAAAGGTTGCAGCATATTGGAAAGGTTAACAAATACATAATGTATTTTTTCTTAGTGGCTAAGCTGTTTATATCCAGCAGTTTCCATTGTATTTGTTATTCCTATAATATAAATCATTAGAGACATACTGTGTAATTTTAATTGTAGTAACTACATGAGCTAAGAAAATGAAAGCCAGCTCTTTAGAAATATTTACTCTAGAGAGAAGAAGATAGAAGCCACAAAAATGTTTAAGTATCTGTATGTGTTAATTAAATGCTGTCCATGCTTTTTAGACTGAAAACCACTTGTGGCCAAATTTGCCAAATAAGCTGTAAAGGAAAAAAAAAAAAAACACATAGAATAATAAGTTGTGCTGCCCTATTTACACTTATATTTACAAAGAGAAAACAAAAGAAATGCTTTCAGTATGAGCTACCATTCTGCTAGTATTAGCAACTATTAGAAATAATTAAAATTCTGTAATGAGTATATTTTACTGAGGATGACATTTTCTAAAAATTCAACCATCTCCTTTCTCTTTTCAATTTCCATTTTATGTTCTTCTCCATGCTCTGTGTTCTTTCCTCTTAGTGGGTAGCTGTAGGTTCCTTACACCAGTGAGTGCCCACAGAAGGCTCAGGCAGAACCTCCCACACACATTACTGGGACACAAAAGTTTGCTGCTGTAAATGAGAAGTGAAGGAAGCTTCTATGCTGGGAGTACCTCTAGGGAGATTATAACTGCATCCCAATTAATCATTTTTGGCAGTATTGCTCCTAAACACCATCCTTGCCAGTGGAATTTTTTTTTTTATTGGATCGAGAGAATTGTCAGATGTGAGAGCCCTGTCTATACAATGTGGGGAATTCTGCCTTAATATCCTCTCCTGTACCTTTATGATTATATTCAAAAGACATGTACAAGTCGTGACTAAAATCAGTGCCCACCTATCAAGAGGGTCAAACAGAAAATGCAGCAAAAGCAAAATATTGAAATATAATTAATGATCTTTATTATTTTGTATTAGATTACCAAATCATTTTTGCTATGCAGCTGAAGGAAGTCTTATTTGTTCATTGGTTTAACCTGATAAGGGCATGTCATTAGCTTCAAGTAAACGTAGGTTCAAGGAGGGGAAATGACCTAATTCATATTTTAAAAATAGAAAAAAAAAATCTGATTAGAAAAATTGTCAGATGATAAATTAATCAGACTGGCATAAATTTGATTGCCCAGAAGCCTGGTTAAAATGCAAATTTTGTCTGACTGAGAATCCATCAGATTTTCTGTTTGCTAGGAAAAGACAGCAGGGCAGATGAGTACGTGTTGCTCTGACATACGAAACAGTAACATTAAGCATCTGCTCAGAGGAGTCAGTCAACACAAAAAAAAAAACACAGAAAGGAAGAATGAATCTGAGACTCTGAGTCTGGGGAAGAAAATAATGCTCAATTGTCTGAGCAGAAGGACTCAGGGAGGAGGGCTTGAGCAGAGGTGTGCAGGTGGTTAGGTGGTAAGAACTGCTGAAGTCTCTGCTGCATATCTTACCTGGAAAGTAAAAAGTAGGTATGAGTTTTTTAACTCCAGCCAAATGATTAAACGTGATCTATTTCTGACAGAGAGCAGCAGTGACTCCCTCCACTCAAGATGGAGCTGCCAGAGCAGCATCTTGTAAAGCAGGGGGATGCCTGCTTACTTTCTCAGCAACTAACATCAAAAATAATAATTTTTTTCCAAACTCTGTCAGCATGTGATATTTTTTTAATCTTGAAAGTTGCTGCAATCCAAGTAAGTGATAAATACTGTTACACATAACCTATTTATAACTGTAGAATGCCTACATGAGCTTAAATACTGTTGAAATTCTTTTGTGCTTGTGGTGTCCCAGTGTAGCTAGAGAAATAAGAACTAACCCACAGTTCAGTTATAATTACCTTGAGCAAAATGATACCACATTTTAAAATAAGAGCACCTCTGGATTCCTGTCAAGCAGCCAAATTGCAGACTATTCTTGACTTGGGCAAATGTTATCCAATGTGAAATTAGTAGATATTGAAAGAAAGGTTTTCTGCCTTAGAACACCTGCAGTACAGCTTTTAAGCGCACACTTTGCTCATGCATTCAGTGAATTAAATTTACATGTTAAGAATATCAGTAATGAAACAAGTGGAGATAAATTGTTTCTGGTTTAATTAAAACCTATCAGAATAGAAAAGTATAGATTAAATCAAATGAGAATTTATGTTAGATTTCAATTCAAATGAGGAAGTATTTACATATCTAGAAGGGCTTTGTTTTGGTTTTCCACAGGAGAACTATCCTGTTGAGGAAACAGAATAATTGCAATCTCTGGCGATTTCAAAATATGAGTAAGATAATATAATTTAGAGCATATCCATATTCAAATTAGCAATGGATGTGTCCCCATGAAGATGCTTGCTAGACCTGCCTTGGTTAGTTTAGGAAGCCTGAAGAGTGTGGAGCAGCTGCGATAAGTGTGAGCGGTTCTGAGGGTATCCAAATGAAGGAGTCCTCCTTTAGACAGAGCAGATGCTTGAGTTAGACCAGGCACAAGCATTCCAGCTTAGCCAGGAGAATTCTGAGAGCCTGTGATTCTGTATAATAGATCTCACAGACTCACAGCCTGAAAGATAGATGAAAAACTGATGCAGAAGGTGCAGTGCATACAAAGACTAAACGATTGGCTTATTTCAAGTATAAAAAGCAGTTTTTTCCACTAAACAAGAAATACCAGTAACATATTTTATTGTTTTAATTTCAGGGTGACGATCCTAAGGAGACAATTTATCTCGGCAGTTCGGTGTTGGATTTGATCTGATGTGATTTTGTGAGCATTAAACTGCATATAATACAGTTCTACAGTAATGCTACAATAGAGAAATATTTTACACTTGGGGAGAAAAGGGAGTGATTTTTTCACACAGTGACTGCTACATTTAAAAAATTTTGAGTGACCATTTTTTAAAATACCAAGTAACAATTATTTGAAAAGCTCCTTACTGCTGGTTTAATGGTAGCAAAGCACAATCTCAGGATGGTGGCAATATGTGACATTCATCATGTTTTGCTTCTAGAGGATCATTAAAATATTTTGACATAAGATCTCCGGTTTTGTTGGTATCACATAGTATAGGCAATAGTCTCTGTGTGGTGGCTGCATGAGTTGGCAGTGAATGTTGTCAGTTAAGAACTTCATCCCGTAAATACTGGCATTTTTCTACATGAGAGAAGTGATGAGAAGAGCTGCAGAGGAGTAATTAATTCAGAGCCATGTCATTCTTAGTTTGTCCCAGGGTGCACAGATGAGAAAATCCCTCAGGTCAGAGGTAGTTAAGTGGTTTATGGGCTTTCATTCTGTGGGCAGTAAGTAGTGCTGTGGATTTAATGAGCTTTCATTTTGTGAGCAATGGATGATGCTGTGGATTTTATGGGATCACTCATATGAGTGGTGTTAATTCTGAGAACGAGTGTATGAAGGACCAGATGTTTATAATGACTTATGAACCACTCTATTTGCTTGTGTTCCTGTCTAAGGTCCAGTTCAGCTCCAAATGAGGACTGTGAACCTGGTTCCACACAACAGTCCCCAAGGTCCTGGCAGGGCATGACTTTGCACACATTCTTGCTATTCCAGTTATGTGTCTTGGCTCATACATGAGATGGAATTTCCATTAGAAAGATGATGGGTACCAAGCCTATAATTCAATTTCTTTTCATGTAGTAGAGCTTGTATTCATATGTGACTACAGATAGTGCAACTGCACTAAGCATTATTAGAAGAATGTTCCTCTTACCATCAACCCCAAGCTCTTCTACACCAGGATGAATGAGAAAACTGACTACATTCCCCTAATTTATAACCTGTGTAGTTCTTTTAAGTTTTCCATATGGTCCGAGAATACACGTGGAGCAACATCCTGCAGCAAGAGAAAGTGAAATATCAGCCCAGTGGAAAGAATCATTTTAACGTTTACAGGAGCTTTGACAAGCAGTTTGTACCCTAGCTATTAATGCTTATATGCTTATATATGCTTACTACAGAAAAAAAAACCCCAACCAAGCAAGCAAACAAAATTTAAAAATTATAATAACCTGATTCTGATAAGAGTTTCACTGACTCTTTTGAGAGTCCTTTGAATGGTCAGTTCAAAGACAGAGTGTCCTTCTTTTACACTCAGATACTATCAGGTATTTTGTTTAGTAAAATTCCTTTTGCTGCTCCAGCATTAAATCCCAAATCAACTGATTTAAATTCCACTCTTTGAGGATTATATCTGAAAAAAAAAAAATTCCTACTTAAATGAATTGGACCTTATAAAATAAATTTCAGAAAAGGTTTTTAAATTTATACTTCATAAGAGCATTACTGTATTGTAATATTTGAATGCTTACCTTGCAGCAGTTTTACAATCATATAAGCACTCCTGAAAGTATTAGAATCAATCATTATGGTTACAGGTCTGTTGATTGAGACATTCAGTATCTGGATCCATTTCCTGGATAATGATCTTAGAATCCAGTATTACTCCTACCCAAGCAGAAGTATCCATAAATTCTGACTGCAAATTTGAGCAATAAAGTCCATTTTTGAAAATAAGCGGTAAAAAGTACATAGTGCTTTGAGGCAATAACTAATGCCACTAATAGACATGTGGACCTCTGAGTGTCAGTAGAGCCTTTAACGGAAACAAAGACAGCAGAATTGAGCTGATGAATCCATCTGCATTACCAGTTGGTAACTGGAAGAGGGAAGCACAGGGGTTTGATTTACTTTGATCTGTTTTTGTTCCAACACCACAATCCACATTTTTTCTTCCCCAGCGGTGAGATTTTTGCCATTTTCTGGCCACAGTATCTGCTGCTCATGTGCTGAGAGCTGGCTGCTGAAAGAACCTGCACCCATGTTGTGAGTGTTATGGATGATTGCCTATTGCAACATCCTAGTTATAGATCAAAGACAAATTTGCTCCCAAAAGAGCATCTCCTCTGCTATAAATCACTCACATGGAGAGTTTTTTAATAGAAGCTGTGCAAAGTGATGTAGTTGTCCTTTGGGTGATGGAAACAGCTGAGGTTGAGGACAACCTTGCTGCATTTCGTCCAGGCAGACAAAGGCACACCTGTGTTCATGTATTACTGTAACTTACTCCAGTCTAGTGTAGAGCAGTGAGGTGATCTTGGCTGTGTAGCAGCTACATGGTTTGTCTTGGGGAAAATTCATACATCTTTTGCAGGTTTTTGCATAGTATCCAGAACAATTGCAAGTGCTCTGTGTGCACATAGAGATAATGCAAGATCATTCTTTGCTCAGACTAAATTCAATTAACTACTTAGCCTGAGTAAAGGGGCAAAACCTGGTTATGTGAAGTAGAAGATGGGGGAGAGGAGAAAATTAATTTGTTGGCAGCAACTTTTTTCAAAAGCATTTGTTAGTTAGTAACATGTGGCACTGTCTCAGTGAATAAATGTAAACAGTGTAATACACCACAAAGAGAGGAAGTTACTGTGTGTCAGAACTACTTCTGTGCAGCTGCATTATTTGAAAAACACATGTATTAATATTACCAGAAAGATAATCAGAGTACATTTTAAGAGAGGTTTAGCCAAAAAGAGGAAATCTACTCTGGCTTCCTTGATGAAAAGAGGTCTTAACTGAAGGAATGTGATGTAGCACTCACAATTGAGAGCAAATGGAAATTCCTATAGTATGGACAGCCACTGACTTTTTAGCACTGTTTCCACAAAGTTTAAACTTGCCAATGACTTGAAGACCTGATCTTCCACACTCTCAAGTCTCTCAGTGATTTATGTGGACCACAGGGCTGATAAGAAATGCTTGAAGGAATTGCTGACCTTTCCTACCCTTTCCTACAAATGCTCTTAACTCTCCACAGAATAAAAATATACTCTGTTAGACTGTAGATTAAGATCCTCAGGCCTTGCTCCAGACATGAAGTCAGTATGAGATGTTAGTTATATCCACTTTACTCTACAGGAGGGCAGACATTATACTTAGCTTTATTATAGCTGCTGGTGCTGTGTACTGAGTGGCTTGGTGATGTTAATTTGGATGCAGGCGGGGCAAGTTAATAGTGGCATTTCTGCATCACAGGGTATCATCAGATTGATCAAGACTTGCTGAAGTAAACTCACTGTGGGAAATGATGTCTTGGGTAGCTGAATACATTAGTTCTCATGTATTTTTACACCTATGCCAGGTTAGTAATAATAATAAATGGATTTTGTACCTGGCTGGAAATGTTTATGACACTTTTGCAAGACTGAGCCAACATCAGTTTGGATTAAGGATCCTTGACCAAAGGTTAGTAAGGACCTTTAAATTCCCTCTATTTCACATCAGGAATATTTATTTCTAGGGTTTGTAGACCTCCAATGCTGTCACATGCTGTAGAATGAATGTTGAGATTAAATAGTTTTCTAAAGATAGAAACACTGTGCTAATATTTCCACTGTACCTTTGCAGAAGCTGATAGTGTCCTTGCATGACTGCATCACAGCATCGTTAGATTAAAGCCTGCCTGGCTGCTTTTATTCCTTTTTCTCTTCTGAATCTCTAATGTTGCATTCTCCTTTTGGATCCAGTGCTGCCTTGAGTTGGTTGTCTTTACCCTGTGGAGTGCTATGCAGCCCTGTTTAGTGTCTTAGGGAGTTTGTGTGACTGTGAGTCAAACACTGCTATGCTTGCAGCATAGTAAAATGTGCTGGAAATGACTGGGTTTATACCTCAAGGAAGGTGGCTAGGTGTGATATTCACATGTCCTAACTGCAGGTGCTAAAGTTGGTCTGTAGCTCCATGGCGACTTAAGCTGGAATGGCTGCAAGGTCCAGTCCCCGTACTTGTGCTGCCCTCGTCCCTGCATGCTGTGTCTGGCCTCAGCCTGTCCCACACTGAGCTCTTTTGCCACTCTGAGATGGTGAAACCCTACCATGGCAACAGAATGAGAAAATCAGTTCATGCCAAGAGACAGAGGAACTTCACAGTCAAAGCAAAGGAGGGGTAAGACCATGCAGGTGGGATTGTAGGGACACAAGTACCTTTGTTATCTGACAGCTGTTGGACAGACCCAGTGGTCCCCTGAGACCAAGTTCAGAAGGTAACATCTCTGAGGGTCTACCTGGTCAGAAGGGAGAGATGGGCCCCTGCAAGGGGGATTGGCAGCCCAGCAGCTGTTCCAGTGGGCTGGAGCCCATCTCTCCCTGTGGTGCCAGAAGGTGCTTAAGGCATCTGCACTAAGGACTCTAGGTAACTACACTGCTGATTATTGCTTACACTTCTCTCTTTCCCATTACAGTAATTTTAACAAGCTGGTGACCCCAGCAGATTCAGAAATGATAAACAGAAAAAATTCTCAGTTCACTGATGGTAAACTTGCATAAACTTGCTTGTTATTCAGTATTCCTTTGTGTTCAGCCTCTTCTAATCCCAGCATCTAAAACAGCGTCTGCAGAGAAAAGAGGTGAACGAAGCCTGAGGGGGTTGAGACCAGTTACTCTCACTTTGATTCTCTTTCCTTTGTACAGTAGTGAGATGACTGACATGCCACCATGCTTGACAAAAGATGAAATTTTCTGTCTTGAGTGACTCAGGAAAAGAAACTAAATTATCTGTGTGACTTCTGACCTTCTGTGGCTCTCTAAATTACTAGCAAAATATTCTTGTTATTAGGTATAAGTTGATTTTATTCAGTGCAAATATCTGGATCAGTTAATTCATCTGGGTTTATTGAGTATGTACACCTTGAGCCTGCACAGACTTCGTGGTGGAGCTGCAGCCTAACACAGTAATGTATGCTTAAATCTATGTGATCTACAGATCTTTTTTTGTCCTGTCACTTGCTCTCCTGTGACAAATTTGTGGAGGGAAGTCCTGAATATCCAGGCAGTAGCTCTTCCAGGGACACTCAAGTTCACAAAGCACACATCCACCTGTATACAGGAGTCTGTGAGATCAAACCCAAGGACTATTCTGTGGAGTGCTTTATTCTGCAACAGCTCTAACTCAAACAGCTGATAGCCACTCACTGCATGCTCTGAAGCAGTAGACTTCTTACACATGAGCCTTTTAGTTAAACATATCTTAGTTGAAAACATTCAAAGCAAATTAATCCTTCATCTTGTGGTACTTCAGCAGCAGATCTCTAGGTCCGCTAGCCAACAACAGTGATAAGGGGGTATGTAGTTACTTTAGAAGGCCCGACTCTATTTTGAATTCTGTAATTTTAGGCAGGACCATCTTTCTCTGAGTTTCTGGACAGAAAAATTTCAAATTCTGCTTATCTCTCAGGGTACTCTGGGGAAATCGTTAAGGCTTTTCACCCACAGCATACAACAAGTTGGCAGATTTATATTTATTAACCTTTGTTCCAGATTTTCATAAAGTATTTAATTGGCTCAAAATTATCATTATGATCAAGTAGAGCAGAAACACTCTGCAGCATGCCACTGAACAAAGGGACTGTTGCTGTTATTTGGTGGTCTCCTTTCATAAGGGCACATTTCAGAATACCTTCCTATTCTGGGAACACGGCTCACCAAGGGAGTGACCTGGGGTTACTGGGTTACAGCTACAGGAGTAAGTGTCAGTGTGCTCTTGGTGTCAGGATTCCAGCAGTGCAGCAAGAGCTTAACACGATGGGAGTACATCAGCTTGAGTTTGCCATCGAGCAAGGAGTCAGTGTAGTACTGTGATGTGTGGTGAGTGAGCTCACATCGCTGTGAGCACGGGCAGTAACTGCCCTTGGGTGCAGGTGTTGGCAGATGCTGGTTTAAAGATGCGAACAGTCTGGCTGTGACTGGAGCCAGCATCCTCATGTTGCCATCAAAAGAACATTCAAGTCTGTCTTCAGTTAAATCCTGATGTACCTTCAGCAATACATCAGTGTTTGTTGTTGCACCTGGTACTTCTGTGTCTTGTCTTTGGTTCATCCCTCTTTTCTCCAGTGAGGGAGAAAACTCGAGTGCATGATGGAAGTATTTAATGATCCCATCATGGTTTCAAGGCAAGAGCCCATCAGAATGAATAATGCAAATGGTTGTGACAGGATAGCCTATTGTCAACATTGCTGGGTTTAAATTCCTCACTGTTCACTTTAGTCCCTGACAAGAGGAGATTCTTCACAGCAAGTCTTAGGCCAACAACATGTTAGGCTTCTCACCTCTTGGCTTGGCTGGGGGATGTTTCCCTAAAAACATTTCCTCCTTTGTCTATTTATTGTCAGTATTTACAATACAAACCCATTCTTGAAATCCTGTGACATTAAAGTGTAACAGCTGACATTTCTGCATTTTTATATGTACTATTTATATAGTGGCTTCATATGTATTCTTTATGTTAATATTCTTTATATTCTTTTGAGTACCTAATTAAAATTCTTTAAAATAGTCTTTTTTAATGCCACCAGGTAAAGTGTGTGGGAAGTTACATAATGCCATGCCTAAAAACCAGTCATATACAAGCCAAAATAATTTTAAAGGTATTTGACTGATTTCTGGAGGAATATTTTTGTTAGTCAATCAGACACTTGCATCTTAGATTTATCTTTCTAAAACAGGCCTAAGAGGCAACCTCTGCTTCTGATTTAGTTCAAGATCTGCAAGGGACAAAACAGGTGAATGGAGAGGTCCTACAAAGTGCTGCTCCTCAGTGATGGCAGATGTATGGCTTTTCTTTTCAGAGACTGGTCCATGTCCCAGAATGTAATTTCATAAAATTACCATGATAGCTTTTGCCCAGAGGTTTCATTCTCTCTTCAAATGTGTATTGTTTGCATTCATTTCAGCTCCGTTCTTTCCAATGCAATTGTCAAAGCAGAGCTTACTCCCCTGTGGGGCTGGTATAATTGTGTTCCTCCACATGCACCAAGCTCTCTGAAGCTGCTAGTGTAGGCTCTGCTACTGCTGTTCCAAAAAGGTTCCTCAAATTCTCTCAGTGCTGAACTTATTTATGTTTTCAGATGTGAACTTGGTATTGTCTGAGTAGAATGTGTGCAGCATAATATAGAAATGTCTCTGCGCAGGGTTTAGGAGGAGGCAGGAGCCCCTCAGCCATGTGTGTGCTTTTATTACAGAAAACCAAGATGAAGTTGTATTGGTGAGTCATCTGTTGCAGCTGGTTTAATCTGTACTTTGTTTTCCTGTTTTAAGTGCCTGATGATTTTTTTGTCAAGGAGGCCATGGTTTCATTGTTATAAGGCATACTTAGAATTCTGTACTTGTTACCTGTTCTGTAATAGAATATTTTTGCAATTTATGTTTGGAAATAAAGACTTATTAGGCATAATTGTGATGTGTTTTTTCTTTTGTGAATTCCTGAGACTAAACAACCAAAAATATGTCTCCTGAGGCAGCAGCATATGAAATGCATTAGTCTGAATCCTCTAGAACAGCATTAGCAGCTGACAGTAGAAATATGGACAGTTCCTTAAAATTGTGCAAGGAAAAAAGCAAGCTGTACTTAAAGGCAAGTATAGGGGATTAGGGCATTGGTGCATGTGTAAACATCTGTTGCTTAAATGGTACCTTCAAGTGATTTCAGGCTTTTCTGTCCTTGAATGGCAACACAGTTAACCATCTTCTTTTGTTACTTCTAATGACTTGAAATACTTTCAAAAATTATCTATTGAAGAAACATCAGACACGGAAAGGAGCCAAACAAGAAAACACAATTGTTACCATCTTCTTCTGAAAATATCTCTTAAATTTGAAAACTATCTCTAAAGATAACTAAATGTTTCAAAAACAATGATTAATGGAAAATGTTTAAACAACAGATGCAAAAGCTTTTTTATACAAAATCCTGACCATGAGTACATCTGATAGATGTGTATCTAGTAGATTACTATGCATATTTTAGTCACTTATGTTGGGATTTTTTCTTAATATAGGTTTTGGTCATATACAAAGTTACTTGTAGTGAATGAATTTCAAACAGATAGAGTTCAGAGAAAGAATTTTCCCTCCAAGCATTTATTTTTACTTTTGGGCAGAAGGCAGTCATAGAACTTCTGTGCCACTTACTGTGACTTCTCCAAATAGAAACTGACTGCCTCGTTAAATCAGGTCAAATATGTACATGCAGCTGTTTTGTGAGGAAGACTATTATCCTTTAGGGCCCTCTAGGGACTGAACTGCAATTGCCAAATTTTATTGCAGACAGAACAGAGGTTTAGAACTGAAAGCTTTTATTTGGCCTCATGGACCATCAAGTGGCTTCTGCCTGAAGATTAAGATCTGGATCTTTGTGGCCTACCTCTTTCCTATACTGCATGAGTCTTTCACTGATGATCAGAACCAAAAGGTTTCCTTTGTTTGCTGTGCTGGCAGCTGGAATGGCATATATGAGTGATGCAAATACAAATGTGTCCCCATAATCAGAACAGGTTCTAAATCAGAAGTGTGATTTCTGCTGAGGAAAGTGTCTTAGATTGAGCTTAGCCATTTCAAATATTTATGAACAGCCAAATGTTGAAAGAGCAGCACTACCAGGTGATTCGGACTGCTTGGCCCAAGTACAGAATAACTGAGTGCAGCCCTAGACAAAGCATTGCCTTGTTGTTATCTGCTGTTTAGAAGGGGAGCAGTCTGGGAAAAGTTGTCTGGACAAGAGGAGAATGGGAAGGAGGTGGCTGTGCACAGAGGTTGTGCCTGTCCTGCAGTAGTTGTACCTCTGGATCACACCAAGCTCAAACCATGCTCCTTGGGCGGGGCACCTGCCACCAAGATGGCACTCCGGCTGTGGGAAACACTAGGTGACTGGTGCTAGAAGGGCTTTAGAAGGAATGTTCCCAGGAGGAATTATGTGGTCCAAGACCAGGTTAGGTTTTCCTCTTGCCTCTGTTAGGTAAAAATGTCATGGAAAGATTTTATAACATGAGGGCACTGGCTTAATCCAGAAGAAGAGTATGGCCAAAGTCCACCATCTAAAAGCCATGGCAGTGGGCTAGGGAATCTGGAATCACAGCCACAGCCCAGCCAACAGCTGGAAAAATACACAAATGGGCTGAGGAAGACATCGGCATTTTAAAAGGTGAAGAGAGATTGCCTCCTTCTCAAGGATCCCAGTATGCCCGTGTTCTGGTAACTAAATGTGCCTGAGTTTTGAGATACATCGCTGAGTTTTAGCTTGACACTTCCTGTATCAAGTGTCTGCGTCGTCCTCACTCTGCACCAGAGCAAATTAATACTAAATAGGAATGTTAAGGTCTCGTGGCCACTGCAGACTGATAGATGGAACCATCTGGTTAATGGAGATACCATAATGAAAGCATTAGTTCTTAAGCATAGCACTGCAGATATTTTATCATGTAAATGATAAAAAAAAGAGACCCCAGTGAGGACTGAATTTAAGCTGCTGTCTGTTTTCTACAGCACAGGGGACCAAAGCTGAATTAGTCCAGGAGCTCATATACTGCTGGTGTCATTGGAGGAAGAAATGCTGGGTGTGCTGGGAAAATTATATAAGCATTAGAAATGGAATAACTTTCATATTTGAAATTACTTTTATTAGGTAATTTGAGACACTGTTAAGGCAAAAATATTCTGACTGAATTTTAAGCACAGTGGTGCTTGTGTAAATCCAGCCCTGGAGGAACATTGGTTCTTTTTGTTTAACTTTTAATCTTTATAAGGACAAATATTGTTCTTTTATTATGTGTAGAGTTTTAAAGTAAAATCACTCAGTAAAGGTCCTTCAGTTTGAAGTGCCCCTTTAATACTGATAGTTTCTCTTGAACAATATGCAAAAACCTTTGTGAGCCCAAGCAGGACACCAGGAGTGGGCTGCAGCCTCTCACTGTGTGTGCACAGAGCATGGCCACAGCTCCTGCCTCTGGGCTGCTACCAACCTCACCCTCAGGCTCCTGCCTGGGAGGTGGGAATGATGGTCTGAGTCACCTCTAGTAGAGGAAGGAGTTGAGGTGGGTGGTGGCATGCTGCCTCAGGAAATGTCCTGAAGTTGGATTATGACATAAAAGAGAAGCAAAAGGACTCTTCTCTAGCTGGATTTTAAATTAGTTTGTTCTCTTAAAAAAAAAAAAAAATTACACTTACAGGAGAGGCTGGATCAAAAAAAAGACAATGATGTTCTCTGAGGCATTGGAGTAGATGAGTAAGAGACAAGGTTTAAGATACTCTGGATAGGCTTATATGTGATATATCATGTAGAAAGGTTATGAAGGAAGGATGAGGCGGTGTGATTATTAAGTGGCAGAGGGAGTGACCTAAAATAGAAGATTGCAGTACTCTGACCTTGAATTCACAGTTCTCCATCAAATGCTGGTGTGAAATAACTGTGTTTTAAAAAGCCAAACATGTTGAAGCACAGAATGGGCAAGAGTGGGAGGCAGATGAGCAGCTCACCTTGCTCTAAAGCTGAGTGAGGTAACAGGAGGAAATAGCCCAAGACTCATCTCACCATCCACAGTCTCCAATTCAAGGCAGGGAGACTTTTATGCCAAGCTCCATGATCCTTAAGTACAGGAGGCTCCTTCATAGTCAGAGTTCTACTTTATATATAAATTTCTACATAATAAACACCTACATTTACTAGATCAGTCCCATCATGTCCTACATTTTCCCTATCTGCATTGAATGTTTTTTCAACAGTGCCTGGATCATAGAGCTCTGAACTCTGTTGGCCCTATTTAGTTTGCTATAATACAGATAATAATTTCTAAGATGAAATATCTTTTTTCTGAATATATTTAACATCTTTCAGAAGAGTCTAAAACAGAAACTATGAGAACATTAACTTAGAGCATTTTTCAAGTTCATCTTACTTGCAGTCCATTAAAATGAAGTGACAACTGAGGTATGACATGAAGTAATTATACTGATTGTGTTGTATGTGCTCTGCAGGAGCTGAATGATTTGCTGAGGATATTAATTTCAAAAGTCAGACAGCAAGAGATCAGCTGAGATGAAAGATCACTGCAAAGTGACCTCAGATTAGGAGAAAAGAAAAAGAAAGGGGAGCGTGGCTCAGCTGAAGAGTTCATTGCTATACAGTCTAGCAGTGAACTGAAGTAGATGCATTTTAACACCAGAGGTGGTTTCCATGGAACTGACTGCAGGTGTCATCACTACAGTTCAAAGTTACCACTGTGGATTCCATTTATGGTCATGGAGAGAAGTGGAGTATAATACAATGGCTTGTTTTAGGTGTCTGAATTAGCTTGTGGTAAATCCTAGATTCCCTGGTTTATGGAGGGAGTGTAGAGTAGCTGGGCCATCACATTCAGTGTGCTGGCCTGTAGTTCAGTGATCCACCCTGAGGGAGTGGGTGAAAAGCAGGTGCAACCCCAGACTGAGCTACCACCTTCCTTATTAGTACACAGCCATGACTTGACTAAGGCCTGATCATCACCCTGTGGCATTACACCTCATGAGCAGGGAAATAGTAGCTAAGTAGCAGACTATATAACATCCCTTAGAGACATCATATAATGAGATCAGGTTGATAAGGATTCTCTGAAAAAGAATAGGTATAGATTAACCTTTGTGAATAACAAACCTAGTGAACTTAATTTCTTTGACCTCTAAAACAATTTTCACAGTCACAAAAAAGTTAATCAGAATACAAAAGCTCTTTATCAAATGTTCACTGTTGGAATCAGTATTGGATTTGTGTGCTCCAACTGCTGTGCAGCCCTGAATAGACACATTAAAAGTGGTTTAATCCGATTGTACTTTGGCTTTAGCTTAGTTTGTCAATCTAGCAGTGCAAGTCAAACAGCTTTCACTTAGGGATTTTCACTGCTTCGCTTGGATAAATTCATTAGCAAGGCATAAAGTAACTGTGAGTCTGAGGAACTTTGGGAACCATAGAGATCTTCCTGAAGGTGCCAGAACCTGGAGGTAAGCAACAGTAACCTGGAGGCCAGTTCTCTGTGACACAATGCTACAAAGAGAATGTCATGAAGCTTGACTGGGCAGTATTCATTGAATCCGAATACCCACACTCAGAGAAGAGGTAAGCAGTAGTAAACCCATGATTTTGTGATAACAGGGACACTCCCCACATCCCCTTCCTCAGTATGTTCCACATGGCTTCATCTGTCATTTGTCAGAAAAAGTGTCAAACTACTTTAGCTTCACTGAAGTGTTAACTTGGACAAAAAACAATGTTCTGGCACACCTAGACCAAAACAAAAGTCTGGAATCGTCAGGGGGATCACTGCTACTGACTCGCAGGCTCCATGTGAAAACACAGGCACTCTCTGAGCTGAAGGCCCTGGGCTCAAGGGTTTTGAACACATGTCCAAGGATCCCTGGCCCCTTGTGATTTTGGCTGCTAAGGCTCAGTCTGTACTGAAGAAAAGCCTGGCCTATCCAGCCTGTCCCAGGGTAAGCATCTGGGCTGCCTTCTGCAGTCAGAAACAGGCCCTTTGTCCCATCTATCATTGTGCTGTTATGCCCCGCCCCTGACAGCAGAGAGACAGTTTGAACAAGAGGTTTAGGGTTTTGGCAGCAAAAGTAAGTGAAAAGATCACCTTACTTACTGGTTAATGTTGTATCCTTGCATGGCACCATTCATTGCTTCAGTACTCTGGCCTGTGCAGCACAGGCACTATCCACAGGTGGCAGTGAGAACAGGTGCCAAACAATTCATGGCCATCATGGATCTTTTCTCACTTTCCACGCACCTGGAAATGAGGTGAGACACTGCAGTTCAGATGGAAGGATGCCTTTGTAGGGAACTTTTCAGTTTTTATGAAGTGGGAGTAGACCGTGATCCCTGGCTTTTTATATGGCAAGGCACTTAGTCCTATATTATTCCCTCTCTGAAATGGGGACAGTAATGCTTGGTCATCTCCCAGTTGTGTTATGGGAGTAGATAGTACATCTTGAAGTCTATTTATGTCCTGTATGATGGAGACCACGCATGACCTGCAGACAGACAGTATTTCCTGTCCCTGGAAATGGCAATTTATCTCTTGCTGATGTTTCTCACACATCTATGCTTGGTTGGCTATGACATAAAGCACAAGTGGACAGTTTAGACATACAGTACTATTATTATGAATTTTAAATTACAAAGATAGAAAACATCAAAACATCAGGGAGAGAATGTAACCTTTTTGATCAGCCTTTCTTCTGCATTTTCTTACGATTAATTTTAAAGCAGAAGTGTTTCTTTAGTCCTGTAGTAATCACCCACCTCCAAGAAGTGAAAATACTCTTGCAAAACTAATAAATGAGAATCTATTTGCAAAGATATTTATTTATGCGCCTGGCACTTCTGGGTGCTTAGAGGGTAATCTCAACCTGTGAGCTCTGCACTGTGTAAATTTAGAAGCGATTTTTCTAAATGTCAAGTATTTATTACATGAAAAAAACATTTGGAGTGTAGAGCAGGTCCCCAGTGATATACAGTGCATTTGGGGAAGGGCTTCTTGGATGAACAGAAATAATATTTGAGAGGTGAAAAGCAAATCCTCTATTTGAAATTGCTTTGTGTGCATGCAAAGGAGCTTGAACAAAGGTAGAAGACCAGTTCAGTGCTTTGTTTTGTTGCATGCACAAAACAGTGGCTTTCCAAACCTTTATAACCTTTATACAAATTTGTCTTTTCTCATCCTGCAGCACTTCTACCACCCCTGCTTCTCCTTCTTACACTCATAACAGCTCCAGCAGGCTCCAGTCAGACCACAGAATGCAGAATTTATTCATGTAGAATTTTACCCATGTAGTGCCTTACCTTAAGCGTCAACTAAGTCTGAAGCAGTTAAGTGCAACTCTCCAGCTGGAGGCTGATGATATGGATTATAAGGGACACTGATCTGTTGTGAGAAGCCTGCAATGTTTTGCATGGGAATATGAGAACCATCAGAAGCAAGGGAAGGAAAGACTGAAGGTGGCCTTACAATGACATCGGCCACTTCCCTCAGCACTCAGAGGGGCTCAGGGGTTTATGTATGTCCAGTTTGCTTAAGTGTTCTCTGATCTGATTCTCTTCCACCAAAGTATAACTTTCTCGATCCAATCTTTCATACTGGTCTCTGGGGATTCCTGAATTTTGTCTTTTTAGCAAAAGCTGAGATGAAGAAGCATTGTCCATGTCCTGTATCACCAGAACACCTGCCTCTTTCAGCAGCAGGTGCACAGTTTCAGTAGTCTTCTTTTTGCCCCTTATGTATTATGGAAGCTTTTCTTGTTGCTCTTGACATTCCTTGCCAGAGTAAATTCCAAATGGCTTTGACTCTTTCTTAACCATGTCTGTTTGCTCAAAAGGTGTCTCTACATTTATCACAGGTTACCTGCCCCTAATTCTACTTTCTGCATACTTCATTTTGAGGTCTGAGTTTTTCCAGGAACTCCTTAACAATCCACACAGGCCCCGACATTTTTGCTTGACTTCCTATTTTTTAGGAGGGATTGTTCTTAATCATAAGGAAGGTGATTGTTGAATATCAACCAGCTTTCCTGGACCTCTCTTCCCTTTACGCTTTTATCCCAGGAGACTCTTTCAAGTGGATCCCAGAAGAAACCAAAGTCTTCTCTCCTAAAGGCCAGGGTTGGGATCTTGGTCTTTGCCCTGCTGTCTCCTCTCAGGATACTGAACTTGACCATCTCTTGGTCACTGCAGTCAAGGCAGCCTTTGACTCTCACATCCTCAGGGAGCCTTCCCTTCTTTATAAGTGTGAGGTCCAACAGGGCACCTCTCCCTACTGGCTCCTCTGTCACTTGGGTCTGGATGTTTTCATCAATGATCTCCAGGAACCTCCAGGGCTGTGCTCTTCCTCCAGCAGATATTGTATAGTTACAGTCTGCTGTGAGGATCAGAGCCAGAGAATGGGAGGCTGTGAAAGGCCTCATCTACTTGTTCTTCCTGATCAGAGTAGACACATTCTACATCAGGCACCTCCTTCCCCATGGAGGTGCCTGATACCTTGGGCTGGGGCTGCTCCATCTGTCATTGCACCGCAGCTTTCCCTGTTCCCTGGCCGGGGGAGGTGGGACAGTCCATGGTGGTTAAGCCATTCCCTGTCAGTCCATGTGGGGAGCATCTACAGTGCTTGTTCATCTGATGACAGTAAGTCAAGGTGTGTGGATAGAAGTCCTATGTTTTATTAGTCCATCTAATCAAGTTGGGGGAAAATGACAAACTTGCATCTGAAAGCTTTTCTTCATGTCTGAAAGAGATGTTGTGAAGTTCAAAGCAATTGCTCCAAATTCAGTTAGGTGCACAGGAGCTCTACTACCTACAGAGGAAAAGGCAGATAGAAAGTTATGGGTTAAAGAACTGAAAAGCTGAAAACGTATCTTGCAAAGGACAGAGAGAGACAAGAAATTTACAGCCTGTGAGGAAAGTGGAGAGGTTAGTGGTGGATATAGCAGCTGCATGATGTACATACAAAAAACCCACAAACAAACAAACAAAAAAAAAACCACAAAAAAAAAAAAAAAAACAAAACCAAAACAAAACAAAAAAAAAAAAAACCCAACAAAACAACAACAACAAAAAAAAACCAAACAAACAAACAAAAAAAAAAACCACACAAAAACTGCAACAAACCTTAGAAGCCAGAAAAATGAAAATGCTGATTAGACACAAAGATCTTTTTTTGAGACACTTTATGTCCTGGTTTCATGTGGGAATAGAGTTCATTTTCTCCCTAGTATCTGGTACAGTGCAGTGTTTTGGATTCAGGATGGGAATAATGTTGACAACACACTGATGTTTTGGTTGCCGAGTAGTGCTTGCACTGAGCCAGGGACTTTTCAGTGTATCATGCTCTGAAAGTGAGGAGATAGCTGGGACAGAGAAGAGCCAGAACAACTGATGAAACTGGCCAAAGGGATATTCCACACCACAGAACCTTATGCTCAGGATATTAACTGGGGGGAGTTGACCTAGAGGGCAGAGCTCAGCTCAGGGATGGACTGGGCATCAGTCAGCAGGTGGTGAGAAATTGTATTGCACATCACTTTTTTTCTCTTGGGTTTTATTCCTCTCTCTTTTTGTAATCTTCCTTTTTGCTGTAATTATTATTATTAGTAGTAGTAATAGTTTATACATTATCTAAATTATTAAACTGCTCTTATCTCAGTTCCTGGGTTTTACTTTATCTGATTCTTCTCCTCATCCCACCAGGGCTGAGGGGGCAGGGAGCAAGCAACTGTGTGACACTTAGTTACCAGCTAAACTGAGAACTGCCCATCATCATGCTGAAAAGCCTTCCAGAAAGGAAAAGGAAAAGGAAAAGGAAAAGGAAAAGGAAAAGGAAAAGGAAAAGGAAAAGAAAAAAAAACACAAAAAAGCACCACCCAAGTTTAAAAGGATAGTGAAAGGAACTACTAGACTCTGACAGAAGTAATGTCTAAATGGGAAACCCAGGAAAATCTGGCAGTTGAAAAGTAGATCTCTAATGATATGGACCACGTACCTGTTCAAGTGGCAAGTTGCTAATAAAAACCACTTTCTGGCACATCCAAACCATCATGTCTGCCAGAAATTCAGTACAGCTTCAAGTGACATAGTCAAGAAGTAGAATGATTACTCAGCAAAAATAAGTAAAAACTTAGATGAATGCAGCTCATTAAGTAAAAGGTGAAGGAGCCCCCTGAGACAGATGAAGAACAATCTCAAACTGAAAAGGTTTTTAAACAAATCAATACATTGACAGGTAAGAAGAAGGCAGAATGGCAACTATCAAGCAGCTCTGCAGCAACTCAGCATAAAACTGCTAATTTGTGAACTGCAATGCATCTAGTGTCAGAGGAATAGACAATAGTTGGTATAACTTCAGACTCTCAAAAAGAGGCTAACAGGGCGATGCTGAAATCTAGAGAGCAATAATGTTTTTACTTGGAAAGATCAGGAGGAACTGTGAGAGCAGCTGTGCTGGGCAGGATTCCACACACATTTTTTCCCAGGGAAGTCACACTTCATGGATGTGGTGGAAACATCTGTAGGATTATACAAGCTTCGTGCATAAGGATGGTGCAGATGGAAGATTTTGTCAAAAAATTTTATGCAACTTCAGATTTCTAGGAGACACAAAGGTTATGTTCTCCCAGTTTTAAGCCAGAGGACAGAAATGACAGAAATAATGGAGAACCTTAACTGTGGAAAGAATCTGTCAGTGCCCTGCCACAGGTATTCGTAGATTGGACTTTACCATTCAATACATTCCCCAGGGACCTAGCCAAGGTAGATTGACAAAAGAAAAAAGGGCAATCAATGTTAATGCTGAGCTCAAAGATGCAGAAGGGTATTGTGTTCCTAGAAAACTGGGTCATCAAACGGGGAATGAAAATTTAATGTCAGTGACGCCAAAGTAGGGGGAAAAATAACTCATAGCTGTTTGTCCCTAGGAAACAGATCTTTGAGTCACTTTGGATAACATTCTGAAAACATCAGCCCGGTACTGAGCAGTGATCAAAAAAGTAGCTAGGATATTTTTACTTACTTTGAGCACAAAACAGGAGTTCTCATTATGTCACTCTGTACTACTCCAATGCACATGTTTTGAAGATCACATGTTCTTAGTCACCTGTTTTAAATAGCAGAACTAGAATGAGGAGTAGAGTGATGAAGATTATTATGGTTACAGGATGACTTCCTGATGAGAGGCGCTATAGATGTTGAAACATGCAAATATGCTGGAGGAGAGCAAGTAGAAAATCATAGACACACAGAATGTTTTGGGTTGGAAGGGACCTTAAAGATCATCTCGTTTCAACCTCTCTGCTGTGGGTAGGGACTCCTATCACTAGACCAGATGGTCAGAGCCCCATCCAACCTGACCTTGAACACTTGCAGGGAAGGGAAATCTGTCAAATGAGGGATAACATGAAGGGGATTGAGCAGAGGATGATTATTTACCAGGTTTCATAACACAAGAATTCTTGGAAAGTCAACAAAATGATCAGACAATAAAGATAAAATAATCAAAAGGCAATGTTCTTCCCTGGTATACTGTCATATTATGAAACACACTCTGTTAGAAGCTAAAAATCTAGAACTACTCAAATCAAGTCAGACAACTTCATCAATGGCCTGGATAAAGCTCAAAAAGCCCCTGAATTTCTCTTTGCTTTAAAATAAAGGCTGTTCCAGGAATTGGAGCCCTGTTTCTCGTGCCCTTTTTTCCAGAAAGCTCTGTAGGAGGCCAGGTAGATCACTGGCCTGACCCCAAATGTCTTTTCTTATGTTGTTGCAGAGCTCTGGACTCTACTTCCCCATCATCTGCCAGGCCACCACTTTCTGTGGATCCTTTATATGACTAGTCGGTATAATTTGATACGATGAAGTTAAGTTTTCTGGAAGAGGTGATCCTTCCCTTCTGCACAGCCCTGGTGAGACTCTCTGCAGTGCATGTCCAATTCTCCCTGTATAAGAGAGAGATGGATGTACAGGAACAAGCTGAGCCAAGGGCCATGAGGACAATGAAGAGTTTGGAGCACCTGAAATACGAGTAGAGGAGGCTGAGAGAGCTGTGACTCTTTGGCCTGGAGAACAGGAGGCTCAGGGGGATCACATCAATTTACATCACATAAATACCTGGTGGCAGGAATACCAAAGACAAAGCCAGGCTCTCCTCAGTGATGTCCAGGAGAAGGGCTAGAGGCAATGGGCATGAAATGAAAACCAAGAAATTCTGTTAACATATAAGAAAAAGATTTTTTATTTTGAGAGTAACTGAATACTGAACAGGATTTGGCCATGATAGACGCATACCCTATCAATGCAAGAATTTCCCACTCCAGACCCCTCCTAAATCACAGTCCAGTATTTTTTAGCCTAAAGTATCAGAGAAAGTACTTTGTGTGGTACAGAAACACACGTCCACAGCCACCCAGCTGTAGGGCACTAAGAGCTGAGAGGAAAAGTCGAGCACCAAACCTGTCATGCACTCCAGCAAGCATCATCAAAGGACTGCTGAAGCTGAAAGTATGTTTGCAATTAACATCTCCAATTTGCAAAATAACCTTTCAAAATATGATTGTAACAGTTTACAGTAGATGGGAGCCAAGTTATGTTTGCAGTATTTAAACAACAGCTAGAGATGGGAATGGAAACCTGGTCTGCACATGGAGTGCTTCAGACAGCAAAACCTCCCCATATTACTCACTTTTCTATGTATTATAAAGCTGATTGTATAAAAGGGCAGAGATCTTCTAGCTCATACATTTCTTGGACACCCATAAACTCTATAAGGTGTCTTAAGTTGGCAGATCTGGGCTTCAAACACTCCCCTTAATTTGGAAAACATGGACTTTGAATCTGGGTCATTCTCAGATCTTGTGTATCGCCTCTACCCCACTGCCAGGTACGAAAACATACACTCCCATCTGAATTTCTGCAAGATTCTTGATTGAGTCTGGCCCAGATGGAGTTCACTATCTTCACAGCACCCCTGGGGGTGCTGTGCTTAGGATGTGTGACTAAAACAGTGTTGATGGTGCACTCATGTTTTGACTGAACAGTGCTTGCAAGGCATCAAAGCTTTCTCTGTTTCCCACTATGACCCATCAACAAGTCTGGCTGAGGGTAGGAAAGACACTGGGAAGGAGCACGGTTGAGACAAATTACCTGAATCGGCCAACATCCCAGACTGAGAAACAAGATGTTTTCTATTGCCATCTGTGTAGCAGTTGTCTTCTGTGGGCAGTTTTCCTTATCTCCTTAATGGGCCCATCAATGTCTGGTCACTGACTCAGAGATAACTCCCTCCAGGAGCCTTTCTGTTTAACAGGTGATCAAGAACCCACCGCATGACTCAGAATGACATCAGCCCATTGTGAGATGCTCCGCCCAGGGGGGAGGAGCTAAGCATCCCCACCTAGATTCATTCTGGGTTTGAGACTGAGCAGTCAGCCTTCCCACAGGTTTCCAAGAGGAACAGCTGGGACTTTCCACTGGACCTTCAGAGGAAGACTACACCCTTCTACAGGACCACTGCTCCAACAGAACCACATCTGCCACTCCAGGAGGGCTGCAGCCACTCCAATTTGGACTGCTATCAACGTGCTGGCCAAAGGAGTGTCAGGTTGTATTCTGACTCTGTCAGTGGTTTTTCTTCTGCATTATTGCATGTGTTTTGTTTCTTTTCCCTTTTCCTAATAAATTGTATTTCTGACTTGGAGTCTCTCACTGGTTTTGCTTTCAAACCAGAACACCGTACCATACAATGACATGTTCAATCAGCTCAATCATCAGCAATAAAGACTGAAATAAAGGAAGAAGTCTTCCGAGGTGGTTATTGTTCAGAGACCAGGTGGGCCTTCGTCCGGCCGTGGGGCATAGTGTATGATTACCTTTATTTTTCCTGGAGTTTTCCCCCACTTTTTTCTTCACCTATTAATCTCCACTCACCAATTTTCTTACTTTGGTTTTTCCTTTTTTATCCCACGTCTCACTGGAAGTGACAAGGACAAGCAAGCATTTCTGTAGGCACTTGGCTGCTGGCTGAGTTCAACCCACCACACTTCTACATCCTGAAAATGTATTTATATGCTGTCTGTCAAGTCTGAGACATCTTCCTGTCTCACTGACAGTAGCAGAGAATAACTGCAGGGCAGTTCTTGGAGAAAGCATCACCTCTCCCTTTGCAGCCATACCATCCACCGTGTGCCACTCACTGCAGGCAAGGAGCCCCCAGCCAGAGGAAAGGCTCCCTGCAGGCTGTCCTTGCCTGCAGTTCACGTCACCCACCACAGGGAGACAGCTGCAATACATCTCTGGAAAAGAAACCGGCCCAAAGTGTCAGGCTGAGGCGTTTGTAGGGAAACTGTGACACACCACTGTGCAGAGATGTGGCTGCTTTGGACTTGCCCTTTCCAGAAGCAATGTGGCTGCTTTGGATGGAAGCCCACAAGCAGCTTTTCCCCCTGGCCAGCTCGTGGGCCTAGGGAATGGCCTTGGAGTGGGTTGGGAGGGGCTGTGTTAGCCAGAGCACTGCTGCCCTCAGTGCAGATGGAGGGAACGTGAAATGTCTGATATGCTGCAGACAGGCAAAGAGTCTCACACTAAGGTAATTCGACACTTCTGGGGACACAGATTTTTCCCTGTTTGTTCTATAGCTTTCCTGGATGAAGCTGAGAATTTCACTTGAATTGTGCTTTACATTGGTACCCCATAATGTGTGAACTTCATTGTGTGGGGACTTAATCTGCAATCTAGACTGGAAAAATACCTGGACCTGAATCAGTAAGTGCCTTAAAATACACAGTGCTAAACACCTTCCTAGCCTGAGATTGGCTTCCACTTCTGATCTTGACTGCTGTGCTCCATGGCCCTATGTTTCAAACAGGGCTCACAATACCTCACTTCCTACAGGGGTGTTGCAAAGGACCACGAAGAACAGCAGAGGGTACTCTAGAGAAAATTAAAAATTCAGACTCTTGGAAGCAGATAAACTCAGGAAACACAAATGCAGGAGATCTGAAATGCTTTAGCAGTGAGCAGTAGTGATACATGAAGTGCTGCTGGGTGTGTGCACTCAATAAGACAAGGTCCATGAACTTGAAACTCAAATCCACAGGATTATGCATGAGCATGAAGAGACCAAATGAAGACTGAAGACGTATTTTTATTTTGGGCATTTCTTAGTTCTGCATGGGTAACTGCACTCAAGTAAGCATCTCTTAGAACAGTCTATTCTGTGTAAATTACTTTAAAACTTTTGGCAATATCCAGACTTTCCCTGTGGAAGGATTTTAGAATTAAAATCTCCAATACTTGTTAGGGCACCAGCAAAATTCTCTATCCAGCCACTCAACTGTTCATCCTCTCCAAACATGGGAATTTATATCCTGTGGATGCCTTCCCTTCCAGCAGTTGGCATAAACAAGTCCTGGCCAGGAGCAGGTCCCTCCCAACACCAGGTGTGCTCCAGCAGGATATGATCTCCACACACCATTGGCTCCTGGGATGTCATCCACAAGTGTCCATGCTCCATGGGTACCTGAAGGTGATGAGAACTTACAGGATATGTTTAAATGACTGACTAATGGGAAAACAGACCAGTCTTGAAGTGCCCAGTTACACGTGGGACCTTGCACCTGCAGACAGGACTTTGAATGTGAGCCCTGGAAGTGTTCTAATTGCTGGTGCTGGGCCTGAACTGGTGGGATTTGGCCCAAACCCCAGTTGGGAAGTTTCCCAACGGGCTGAGATGAGTGGTTTCCTATCAGCAGTTTTCTGAAAGTTCCTCAGATGCTTTTGTGGCTTTGCCAGACCCCTGTCAGTCTGTGGGGCAGCAGCCTGCAGCCTGAGGCCCAGCACTTAAAAAAAATGCAGATGCTCCCACCAGCAGATGCCCACAGCACAGTGTGGCATCAGTGAAAGCACCAGATTCATTTACTGATGTAACGACTGAAAAGAGCTGCCACAGGGAGGGGAAGAGAGAAGGCCAGAGCCTTTGGCTGGGGCAGAACTGCGAGCGCTCTGTGAGCCAGGTAAGTGTGTTCAGCAATGGAGAGGAGAGGAGAGGAGAGGAGAGGAGAGGAGAGGAGAGGAGAGGAGAGGAGAGGAGAGGAGAGGAGAGGAGAGGAGAGGAGAGGAGAGGAGAGGAGAGGAGAGGAGAGGAGAGGAGAGGAGAGGAGAGGAGAGGAGAGGAGAGGAGAGGAGAGGAGAGGAGAGGAGAGGAGAGGAGAGGAGAGGAGAGGAGAGGAGAGGAGAGGAGAGGAGAGGAGAGGGAAAAAGAAAAATAAACAGAAAGAGGGAGGGAGGGAAAAGTGGATTTGCTGTGTACTAAAGCAGACTGACTGGATGGCAGAACTGCATTAGCTACATGTTCCCAGGGGCTTGGACTATGGAGTCTCTGCTAACAGTTTCTGTGTTTTGCAAGATTATTAAAAAAAAAAAAAAAAGAAAAGGAAAACAAGGTTCTAGCTACGTGAGGCAAAACAAACTAAATATGAGGATTCTCAGCCATCTAGAGGATTATTATTATTTACTGTGGGAACAGCTTACATATTTGGAGGCCCTCCCTATGTAAGCTCATGGGAGCAGCTTTGTGGGGCTCGGTGGAGGGCAGGACAAGTGCCTGGCCATCGATGGGGGCTGCCCCACTTGGTGTAGCTGCTGCCTGCAGTTATTAGGATGTGAAATACAGTTCTGAGGTCAGCTGCTGGCTCAGCACTAAGCAGCTTTCAGTAATTATATATGAGCATAAAGCTGGTGCCCCTAGATCAAACACTGAGAAGTTTACACAGCCACTGTCCACTCTCATTTCCACCATGAGGGTGCTCTTGCTTTCACAGGGATGCAGATTTTTGAGGTTTCCTGTAATTTTCTTATCCCCTTAGCAACTAGGTTTATTTATTTTTATTTATTTTTCTATTTATTCCCAGGACTGAGAGCTCTGCCACATGCTTCTCTGTGTTCTGAGTAACCCTAAACACTGAAGAGCCAGGAATAACTCCTTTGCTGCAGTCAGTGCTTGATACAGGCACTTCTTTCATCTACTGAGTGAAATAATTAAAGACAAGAGAAAACACTGAGCCAGGTAGCTGGTGGCAGAGTGGAAGCAATATCTGAAAGACTAACTCCAGACATCAATGTGTATTTCAAAAAGCACACTGTGCTGTGGGCCTCTGCCCACAGCCACCAAGGGTGCCCACCATCCCCTACCCATAGACTGCCAGATGCCACCAGCCAGGACTCTGACATTGCTTTAGGGACAAGAAATTATATTTAGCATTGGCTCAACTTTTTCAGTGACTAGATCCAGAGAAAGACTGAAGTAGTCTGCAGCAGGCAGGACATCAGCCTTCACATCATTCCACTTGTCCTGAAAAGTTGTTGACACTCATACCTATAAAGTGCTCAAAATTAGATATTACACATGCCCAGAGCTGTTATTATCACAGAAAATACTTCCCATGAAAGCTCATCTGTGCTTTTTTTAAGTAGTCTGGATGTTGAAAGGTAGTAGAAAACCTGGTGTCTGTAATCTCTGCAACATGAAAAAGGCTGGGTTCACTCTCAGTTTCTAGTGAGACTATCCTACCTACCATATGGTGGACCAGGTTGAATCTGTTCTGCTTTGCTGAGGCAAAAGCTGTGGCTGAGGCTTGGGTCCAGGCACTCTCCTCAGTGTCACTTCTGTCCCTTTTCACATGAAAGGAGTCACCAGAACAAACGCTGGACCAGCTGCAGGACTTTTCTCTTGGGCAGCACATGGAGCCACAGAGGGTTTCAGCACATCCCAAGCAGTGTCCACCTCTCTCTTTAGTATCCTGGTTGCAGGACTCCTAACCTGGTGCTGCCTGCAACTGGGATGAGAAAAGCAGCCTCCTACTGCCCCCACCCCCCCTCCAATTCCTACACTGCATCCAGTTAGTCACATGCTTGAGCAAAGATAAGGAAAAGGATGGAAAAGGAGTAAATTGTTTTCATCCCTATCAGATGAAGGTAAGTTTTTCTTAGAAATCAATTCCCAAATGCTACCATATCTGTACAAAATGGAAGTTTTACCCTTACCCTGAATGCTATTATATTAACTGAAAATTTTCAGTTTGCAGTTCCTCATTCCAAAAAATCTATACCTCAGTAAAAGCTTACAGGAAGAATACTTTGCAGAAGTAATGCAGAACACAGTAGCTACTTTCATGGGGCTCTGCTGTAGGTCTTTATTGTCTTTAAATTTGAAAAGTATGTTGCTCTGCAGAAAACTTAAGTGTTCAGAGAGGACATCAACTTCCATATTGCCTCCTGGAAGATTGTGGCAAGGCAGAGTGGAACTTCCTTGTTCCCATTCTGCTGCATTTACATTGATGTTCAGCAGAGAACACCAAGCATGGTGGCTCTCCTGTTTTAAAAGGGGTTTAAATACTGGAATTGTCAGCAAAAGGGCTGTTAGTCTCTCCTAACCCCCACTCCAGCTAAAGCCTTCATGTAGCTTCTGTAATACCAACAAGCCTTTGGGAACTAGTTTTTCCTGGAAAAATAAGTTAATGCACCAAGTCAGCTGTTAACTTTGCAAGGTGCTGTCTGAGATAAGGGCTCACATGAACTATTTCTCTGCTACGTAAGTACTACATTTTCTAAAGGCAAGTTTCAAGGTTCTTTAGGCATTCTGACATTTAGTAACTGCATTAACTAGTATATGGAAGAAAGATTAATATTTATTAGCTTGAAGTATCATATTTTATTCAAGTGATATCATAATACATTATGCATCTGCCAGTTATAATCCATTTTAATTGGTTCCAAAACCTAAGCAGTAAATAAGTAAGACAGTTTACCTAGTTAAACTGAAAAAACAGCATTCCACACAGCCAGTACTAAAGATGTCAACCGTATAATAATTCCAGCATTATATTGTTATGGCTTTCCAGAAAATCATGAAGTTTAACAAATTAGAACACATCAAGAGCCATTTTCCAAAGATTTATTGAAGTAGCGACAGGTTGCTCATACTGTGCTGGAAAAAGCAGTTTTATTGAATTCAGATACTTAAAAACAGTATTGCAGCACAAGATATTGCTATTTGTAAACTAGACTCCATTGTAAACTCTAATCCTTCAGGGAGAGTCAGTTTGCAAGATCTAAGACCTATTTCCTAGCATAATCATCTTGCGCTCATGGAAAAACTGCAGAAAGGCACTTGAAAGCTGTTTCTTCCTTTAAGACATGGACTTTTTCAATCTTGCTGGTAAGAATTTCTCCTTTAGTAAGTATGAATCTTCACTTCAGCTTTACTCCAAGTCATCATGATGCTGGGAAGTTTCATTAATAACCTAATAAAAAACAGAAACACTTGCATTAAGTTTTAGTAGGAAGATTTTTGTGGGTTTTTTAAGAGCTAGAAGTGGAACATCCACTTCCAAAATGTAGACAAGTGGGCATCAGCTCTCACTTATGAGAAATTCTAGTTTGTAAATAGCATACAAAAACCATTCAAGTTTTATTTACTTACACCAACAACAGTATCTTATCCTAAGTGAGTAAAGTATCTCTGTTTACTGTCACATGTTTTCCTAAAGAAATCTATTGAGAATTTGCTAACTCAGCTGAACTTAAATAATCAATACACAGGTAACAGTCACCAACTTTAAGTTTCACTATCAGATGAATTTTGGGTTTTTTTTCCAGAGAAACCTGTTTGCTATACCTGTATGTTCACACAGCTTGGAATGCCAGTTGCTGTTCTACTCAATACTTACTACCACATACAAGCTGCAGTAAGCAGTAGGCAAACTTAAGAATTTAAAGGTTACCAGCTGTGATAGAAATAAAATTAAAGTTACCACCAACCTGTCCATCTCTAGTTTCGACGGTCTTAATTAGAAGTGTTCTCTTTGAGTGAGTGTCAACCATTGGCTGAGACTCAATGTTGGTTTCTGCAGAAGAAGATGTATTATTACCAATAGTCTAGATGAAGTGCCTCCTCAAAGAAATGAGGTGTAACACATTTTAGTGTCTACTTTCAGAATCCCAATTTAGTATACAAAGAAGTCTCCTGCTCTGAATAAGCCAGGTCTTCTACATTTTTTTCTCTGTGCCCCTTAAAGCACTTTCAGCAGGTATCCAAATGAATTATTTGCTATGTACCAATATTTTAAAATGTGTCCAGGAACAAAAGAGCTGCTACCATCCAAGGTTAAGTAGTTGCAAATACTGTAGTTGCATCCAAGAAGAGTATTCACAACAACTGCACTTATACAAGTTCAAAAACCAGCATAAAAGGAACTATCCAGAGCCCTCATGCTAATGATAGAGCAACTGCCTAAACTGAAGTAGCAGAAACAGCTTACCTCTCAGGTTCAAAGCAGCAAAGGTTGGAATAGGCATGTTAATCCTGAAGGGAAAAAGAAATTGATAAAATCAGGTATGGGTATAAAGTATCTTCTAGTAATTTCTGGCTTTAGGAAAGTGTTTACATGTGATTACCTGCTCTCTTCACCCTCCAGCAGTTTTCTGTAGGTGGCAATTTCAATATCAAGAGCCATCTTTACATTCAGCAGGTCCTGGTACTCGCGGAGATGACGAGCCATTTCTTCCTTCATGTTCTGAATCTCATCCTGCAGACGTCCAATAGTGTCTTGGTAGTTAGCAGCTTCAACAGCAAAATTCTCCTCCATTTCACGCATTTGGCGCTCCAGGGACTCATTCTGGAAGAGAACAGTGAAATCAAGCACTGCTGCAGTTCAGTGGCTCTTCCCCACCCTCGAGACCCTCAACATTTTAAAGAAGGAAAATTGTGTTACATTAGCATCCTTTCTGAAAATGCCCAGATATGTCCCAAATTTGTCATCCCCTTATCTTCCCTTTGCAAATTCAAGGACAGTTATTCTGCAGCATGATCTGAGGTGTGCCACATATTTGTTGTGCCAGGTGGCAAAGCCATCCTTCACAGTAAGCCCAACACATGCAGCTCCAGTCAGCATTCAGGCAGTCCTTAGCAGAGGAGATTTGCAGGTGTGCTAAACACTGTTACATCCATTCCAAGCCTGTCTTTAAAGCAGTCATGTTTAAGCAACAGCAAAATTTGCACCTTTCACTGCTCCTCCAGGGTTTTTTTTATAACTTTATAGGTACCTGACAGACAAGGCATAAACACTTTTATAAAGTGCTAAATAAACAGTGAATATTATAGCAAGAGAATGAACTTAATGTATACAGCTTAAGTAAGACTGATTCAGTGTATCAATCTAGGCAGTGCACTGTTGTGCATACACACAAATTGAGCCCACAGCATCCTTTTCAAAGAGTATTAATATACTGCTGAATTGCATGGCAGATTACCTGCATTCACACCCAAATGAACAATTAAACTGCAATGCAGTGCTTAAAGCTGCAATTAAGAATAACAACTGCTGTCTTCTACTTACGCTTCCCTTAAGAGCATCGACTTCGCAGGTGAGAGACTGGATCTGTCTGCGGTACTCATTGGCTTCCTGCTTGGCCTGGCGCAGGGCATCGTTGTTCCTGTTAGCAGCTTCAGAGAGATCTGCAAACTGGAAAACCCCGGTCTGGTTAGCATAATACTTCAACAGAAATGGTGAAACAGACCTTCTGTGGACACAGCAGTTGAGGACAACTGAAGGTATTACAAGGGTTAGCACCTGATATGCTTAAATATTAGTATTACTCTTAAAGTGCCTCTCTATCTCTATATGTTATATTAGAATTCATAGCTAATTTTCATACTTGTTTTCCTGTCCTGTACATTTCCCATCTTTTCACCATTTTTTCACTAATTTCTCCAGTACTTCATCCAACATCTGCTTTCAGGTACAAGCACAGGAAAGACTCCCAAGCATGCACCCATTACTTTGCTGCTGTAGTTATGGCACAAAATGTTTTCATTTGTACCCTTCCCAGACTAAGATTTAAAAAAAGACTTTGTGTCATGGTTATGTTCATGTCCATTAGAGAGACAGAGGGAACAGCAAGTGCTACACCCAAGTTTAATTGAAACTAATTAAACAGAATTAGTTCCAACGCCTGATGCATTTTACTTACTTTGGACTTGTACCACTCTTCAGCTTCCTGAAGATTCTTAGCAGCAACACTTTCATACTGTTGGCGAACATCACGCAGGGCAGCAGTAAGATCAGGCTTAGAAACATCCATATCAATTTGGATGTGCTGTTCCTGGAGTTGGGCCTGCAGTTCTCGGATTTCCTTAGAGAGAAGCAGACACTCAACATTATTGCACAAAAGCACTCAGATGATACACAGGTGGGGACTCTGGGACAGAACCAGCAAAGAGCTTCCTTGCTAGACAGTCTGCATCTAAACACAGACCTCATCTCTCAGCTTACCTCATCATGAAGTTTCTTCAAGAACACAATCTCCTCTTGCAGGGACTCAACTTTGCGCTCAAGATCAAGACGTGCCAGAGAGGCATTGTCAACATCCTGACCAGAGAGAAGAACAATTCATAAGCTTACAAAGCTGATGTAGAGAAGTCTCTTACAGCAAGTTCAGCAGCATACAGACTGATGCTACATCTGAGCTTTTTGGCAAGACAACAGGAAATCAAAAGCTGTAAAAAACCTTTTTGCCACCTCCTACCTTAGCCTTAAACCTTAGATATGCACCTTTATTGTGATTTTAAAAACTATACCACGTATGTTGATTATGGCTAAGCATGATCAAGAGCACACAGTTCATAGCAGGTGTAAATCCTTCAAGTACTTGAGTCAGAAGTCTGCAGTAAGTGCTTCTAGCTTGACTACACTGACAACGAGTTGCACTTTGCAAACTTCCACTCTTTTCAGTGGGGCTTAAAAGTGCAACACATGTGCTGTCAGGCCTATCATTGGGCTTAACTTATGGATGCCTTGGTGAACAAGCACAGAGTCCCTTAGGTCCACAGACCACACTTCTGAAGTATACTTGTAAAGCTGGTGAGGTATGTATAAGAACTGCAGTATTCACAATGCAGGTCAACAGATCTCCCTTGAGAAAAAGAAGGTGTGAGCATAAACACAAACTGAGCTACTCATCATTGCCTACACCCTCGCAGTTGCTGGCAAAGGCTCCACCTTTTGCTGGACAGAGATAGTCTTAATCAACAGCAAAAATTCATTTAGAGCATAACAGAACACACGTCATGAATGTTATAAGGGAACAACTTGAATTAGTTCAAAAACATAAAACTAAACATTGATTGGCAACTTCTTATATTTTGAATGTGTAAGGCATTTAGTTTGCAAAGCGGAAGATTGTTCCTTTCACACTAGTTACATACACAGCCACATGCTTGTGCTCACAGAGTATTAACATATCAGGTTCTCACAGCTTACTCTAAAGCTATTTTGGATTGCCCAAAGCATAAGCATTCCTAATCAGCAGCTCTCTTTATTATGGCATCTTTGAAATAAGGAATGTTTTCTGTAGACTCCTAGAAAGCCTTTCCTTGGATCACTCCTACTCTGGGGGTAAGGTCCTTGCTCCAGAAGAATTATTTTGTTTACTTTATCCAGCAAAATACCCCTTTCATACATAATTCCATAACTTTTCTATCAATTCCAGTTTTATACCCACAGTTCATATCAGCTCTGTTTTTCAGTCCAGGGAAAGAATTTCCTAATTAATTTGTTCTCCTCCCCTCAAAACCCCTCATGATTATTCTGGCATAAAATTACATGGCTATGACCCAATATGTTTACATAATTGGCCAGACATCCAAAGATTTTCTAGAGGATTTTGCAGAAATCTTCACCCTGAAGGCTATTTTTTTTTTAATAACAATTGAATAGCTACAGGATTTTAGGACCCTATAGTAAATTGAAAGCAATTTAAACTGAAGACACAATATGTGGTATGTACTTTACCATATGCTATCATTTTTGTATTTCCTATCACTAAGATTCAGTGTTTCAGTAGTTCCCAGATGTGTGGAGAACCACGTAAATGAATTGGCTACTTGTAGCCTGAACAAACAAATACAAGTCATATATACACATAGTTGGAGTACGCGCTGATTTTATCCCAGGAGATTCTTCAATGCAAGCCACACAGTTTGCAGGGTTGAGCATCCATGTTTACTTTAGACAAACCTCATGTTAGCCAGGACCTGACCTGCTAGGCTTGTCACAGGTTCAGGATCTATCTTGGATCAGGATCTTGCTGCTAGACTAGCTGGCAAAGCTGCAGTAACTTTCTCACTATGATGCTTGTCCTGCCCCAAAAGAAAGTCCTCACTGAACTTTCACATATACTTTATGCAGTACATCCCTCAGCACAAAATACTGAAGTACACAACTGCTCCATCAAGTAAAAAGTAAAGCTCCATCAAGTAAGAAGTATCTTTGATGATACATCAGAACAGCAAAACACCTGCTGAAGTGATCCAAATCTATACAACTTCCCAGTGGAAAAATATAATAGAAAGCTGTGCATTGTTTTAAAGTGGAAAGCTCAACAGGATATTTCAGCTTCAGTGTTTTGTGAATTTAATTTCACTTTCAGAAGAACAAAACTTGCACTGAAACAGATTTAGGTTTCAAAATCTACATGTTAACTCCATCCTTGCCAGTAATGAAAAATTAGGTATGACTGATGCTCAAATCAAGCACACCAGCACGCACCAGTTATGTCATGAGTGCATTTAGTGTAGAGTTTCCATAGACAATGATTTGCATTTCTCATGCACAAGCTACAGCTTATGAGGTTAAATGGATCCAATTCTGACTGTCCTTCATGCACACATCTGCTGGAGGCTGAGCTCCTGAGTGACCCCTTTCCAAAGGCACAGAAGAGCTGGATAATGAGTGTGGGGTATGGACACCAAGCCAAGCCCACTTTGAAGCCCAGAGCCTTCATAAGATTCAACTGGATTGAAATACAGACATGCCTAAAGTGCACCAATTAAATATGAAAGATCATGTAAAAGCCAACCTTAAGTCAATTGATCCTTCAACTGAATTCAGCAATGAATCAGAGTAGATGAGACTCTCTAGAACTTAAGTTCACTGCTCCTTCATAGAACTTCACACTACATTAAATTGTCTTAGCACTGAAAAAAACAAAAAAAAACCCCAGAAGCTTAAATTAAGGCAGTATCTCAGACTGTTTAAAACTTCTGTCCCCAGAATACCAGTGGAGAGTGAATTCCCAAGCTCTGAATGGGAGTAGGTATTTCAGTTTCCCCATGCTATCTCTTGAACACACCTGCTCTCCTTCAAGGACTGTAAATATACTGCAGTCAAAAGCCTTTCCCAGGGAAACACTAACAATCAAGTGCTGATTTCCTGAACAGTGACTTCTGTTAATGCCTATGAAGAGCTCTGGAACAAAGTCAGCCTGTACCCAGCTGCCTGGTGATAAGAGCAGTCACTTCCAGTCTGAAAGAATGCTAGCAATGCTGTTTTACACCAGGAGTTTTAGGGAAGAGACCTTGTTTTGAGAAGGCACATTCCTAAATATCTTAGTCCAAACAAGGCTTAATCTAAGTTGAAAGCTGGTTTTGCACAAGTGAAAACTTGAGCTTAAGAATTTTAGAACACTGTTTGCACAGTTGTTTCTGGTTGTCACGTAGATTTACTTTAACTGGATAACATCACAGCATCCTACAAAGACTAAACTCTAACACAACTTGTTTCCTAGGTTAGCATCTTTGTTTTATAAAGGATTAAGTTCCACGTTCTTCATGGACACCCAGAGGAGGCAAACTCAATCCTGTGACCTCGCCCCAAGGAACATATTGCGTACTTCTTGTCAGCAGAAAACACCCACATGAAAAACCTTAAATTTGAAACTGTTGCCCAGTAATGCACTGACCAGTGATTCATCAAAAAGGAGTTCTGTTTTGTACAAAAACTGGCCCATAATGGACGCATTTCCCTAGAAATAGTCCCACACCATTACGCATTTAGTAAGAATGCAGCCCACTGCACCCTCCCCTCCAACACAAAGGGATCTATTATTTCAATCTGCTGCCACCACACTTGCCATAATGCCTGTATCTGCATTCCACGGTGAATCCCATAGAAACCATTAATACCCTTCAGCCAAGCGAGCAGATGGCCCCCTTTCGCTTTTATTGGATCGGAAAGTGATTCCACGTTGGGGTGTTTTTTGTAAAACGGGCTAGACTTGGATAAAGCAGGACAATAGTTTACCTCCCCTCCCCTCAGACTGCAGCATCCCCCTAAAGAAAACACGGAAGGCTTGCGTGAGAACTGACGGAACCTCTTTGTGCAAGGAAAGCGAACTCCGGCACTCCCACCCTTCGCCCCAGGCACAGCCACCACCTCCTCGGGCCCCTCCCTCCTCCACGACCGCTAACCTGTCTGAAGGACTGCAGGGTGTTCTCGGCCTCCTCCCTCTGAAGCATCTCCTCTTGCAACCTGGAAGGGGCAAGACGGCGGTGAAGAGGGAGCGGGGATCCCCCAAATCCCCCCGCCCAGCCTCCCGCCCGCTCGGGATGCTCAGGGGCTGCCTCCGCGCCAAGGGACAGAGCAGCCGGGAGGCAGCGGCAGCCCGAACCCGCCTTCCCCAGGCACACTCACTTCTCCCGCAGCCGCATGATGTCGTCGGCGAGGTTGTCCCGCTCCACTTCCACTCGTGCCTTGTCGTTGGTGAGCTGGTCCACCTGTCGCCGCAGCTCCCGCATCTCCTCCTCGTAGAGGTCGCCCAGGCGGGACGTGCCCTTGCCCTTGAGCTGCTCCAGCTCGGCCAGCAAGATCTTGTTTTGCTGCTCCAAAAAGCGCACCTTGTCGATGTAGTTGGCGAAGCGATCATTAAGCTCCTGCAGCTCAACCTTCTCGTTGGTGCGGTTCGCCTTGAACTCCGTGTTGATGGCGTCGGCCAGGGAGAAGTCCACGGAGTCGTGGAGCCGCATGGGCGGCATGCTGCTCCGCAGCCGCACCGACGTCGTCTTGGTGGCGTACACGCCGCCGGGCGAGGCGGACACGTACCGGGCACTGCTGGGCCGCAGGGCGCTGCCCAGCGAGTACCGGCTGCTGGACGTGATGTAGCGGGTACCGGTGCTGGGGCGGCTGCCCCCGCCGAACATGCGCCGGTACGAGGAGTTTTTCGTGCTGATGCTCATAGCGACGGCGGTGCGGGCTTTGTAATCCGGGAGCGGAGCGGGACGACCAGGGTGTGTGGCGAAGAAGGGCGGTGGCCGTGGCCAGGGCCCCTTCTTATGGGCGCCGCGAACCCGCCCCGCCGGGCCCGCCCCGCTCCGCCCCGCCCGCGGGGAAGGGGCGGCGGCCGCGGACACAAAGGCGGCGAGCGGGGCGGCTCGGCCGGCGGGGCGCGGATGGTGGGCGGCAGCTTGTGCTGTGGCTGAGTCCCCGGAGGCTGGCAGGTTTCCGCCGGGGCTGCGGGACGTGGCAGGGCGGTGTCCCATACAGGGGGTGCGGGGAACCACGGCGCGCCCGGGGAGGACGCGGTGTCAGCAGCGGCATCTTCGGCGTCGCGGAAATGGGCGCTGGGTTTCCCCCTCTCATCTCGTTGTCCCTCTCCAGAGTGAGCGTGGTGGCTGCAAGAAGGGGTTGGCACAGGCCTGGCAAAATACTCCGAATAACCTATTAAAACCCCTCTATGGTATGATGTACATTTATCTAGATATCTTTCTAAGAACTTTCCTTTTCTTTTGAGCTTTCTGAAAGAGTAAGATCAGGGAAAAATTATGCAAACTATTACAAAGGGCTACCAAGTATTCAAAATAAACAACCAGAAAAATTATGTGTTTTCTTTAGCTGCCTCCCATGATAGCAATCTCAGCTCCCATGATTAAGACATGAACTTTACATGTTAAATATGTTTTCCTTCTAGCTGGCTAAGCAGTTACATGCCTAAGGCTTAATTCTGCCATTTTTGTAACAATGATCCCAGGAATAATTTAGGGTTTTTTTGGGTTTTTTTTTGGGTTTTTTTGTGTGTGTGGACAGGACATTTTTGAAATTGCTGCATTCAGGATCTTGCTCCTGGAAAATAACTAGGATAGTAGCAGACTTGATTTTAACAAAGGTTTGTTTCTCCACTGTTGTACCCAATAGACTTTGCTATTCATTTTGGTAGGCGTATCGTCAGAGTCTTAGGAGAGCACCCGGCAAAATTATAATTATTCCTTAACTATGATCTGCAAATACATGTGTAAAATAAAAGGCCAGACAAAAATCCCAGTGTTTTCAGAGCAATTTTACTATCAAAATGGGATTACCAGCAATGGAAAAGAGTGATGTTGGTAGTACAGGGTAATAGCAATGGCATAAAAGTTAACAGAGAAAAACTTTGAGTAGAAGCAGATTGTTTCAGCATGAATGCAGAGATTGCTTAAGGAAGATGACAGAATCTCTGCCATTTAGATAACTTTAAACTTGAGTGGCAAAAGCACGACTCACATTCTGAAATTCTGCACTGATGCATCAGGTAAGGGACATCTTTTTTCTCTCTGCCACGGGAAGTGTGTGATACATTGCAGACATTATCTGTAATGTATTGCTTCAGCACTTAGGGGATGCAAAACTACCATTGATTTTTGATTCATTTTAGCTTGCAGTCCTGCAGGAAGAAATATCTTCACTGGAAGTTCTGATGAACAGTGGGTAGAGAAAAAGGTAATCTTCACATCCCAATTCACAGTAGTCAACTATTGTACTTCAGGTAATGTACTTTACAAGGAAGAATGTAAACAAATGTATTTTATTAAAGATCTTGGTTTTTTGAAGGAAATTCTACTTTGCTTTCATTCTGTTGGCAATCAGAAGTGCAGGAATGTGGTTTGTATCTAAATGTAAGTCCTTGAGGTTTTAATTTCTTTTGTTCACTGAAGCTTAGTCAAGAAAAGGAAGCTGACAAGGTTGAGCTACTGAAGTGCTTGCAGTATAAGTCCTGGGCTACAGCTTATTCCATTCACCCACTGAATAAGAGGCAGAGGTCACACAGCATTCCTGAGGCTAAGGGTTCCAAAAGCCCAGCCTGGATGCTGTTGTGCTGCCCAGCCCTCTCAGAGCTCTATTTAAGCCATCAAGTTTGAGCTGTAAGCCTTTGAGACTCCTGGCACAGAAGTACATACTTGTAGGCAAAAAGCAAAACAGCACATAACCAACATGGATTAAAGATGCTGTACTCAGAAATACTGATAGCTTTGGTAGACTGTTGTTTTTTAAAGGTGTACTGGTGTCCCATCTGTTTTTCCTAACAGAGCACAACTTATACTTCACAAAACTTTAAATGGCACACATATGCAAGAATCATCCTCATTCAGAAAATGTTTTGCCTCTAAAATCCAACGTATTTGTTTTAGTAAATATGACCCACCCACTTCATGTTTCAAGTGTAATTTCCATATGTTTATGTCACTGCTGCATATGTGCTCTTGGCTACCTGCCTCATTTCTGTGTCTTACTATGAAATGTTCAGATATTGTTGGCTGTTGGGACTACAGTAAACCTTTAAGTGCATTTTGCTGGTTGGCACTTACACAGATGTACAAATGGAAGAAGCTGTTTCTTGTAAACTGTAAAAAATTTAACTCACATTTGCATTACAAACTCCCAAGGGGGTTAAAACATGTCCCCTTGAAATGCATAAAGATCTCTACTGTCCTTCTCAGAAGAGACTCTGTCTCAGTGTAGCCATAAACATCACTGAGAGTATACTTTGAATGGAAATGAAATCACAGTAATGTCTAGTTTAATGGGAAATGCTATGGACTCTCAGAGGCAGTGGCTGATGGAGATCTTGACCACTTCTGACATGAAGAACAGACAGCTAAGAGCATCACTCAGCACCACGTTGGGGATTATTCATAAACTACTGGCTGTCTTCTGTGCTGTTTACTGCAATGCCTTCCCTTGCAATTCCAGCGCACAGTCATGTAGCTGCCTGGTCAACCCAAAGCATCACCTCTACAGAAGTAGGTCAGAGCTAAGCCAATGGCACTCTTGAAAAATCAAACAGCTATTTTTAACTCACAAGAGTTTCAGTTCACACTGAAATTTTCTTTTATGCCTTTTTTTTGTGGCCTTTTTTTCCCCCCACATAATTATGTATTGGTTTACTGCCAAGAATGAAATATGGAATCAAGTCCTAGAAATTTAGCAAAAAAGCACCTGTACTGTGTGTAATTTTCATTAATGGAGAAAGTGGATATGCATAGAGAGAAGGTACGGGTGCCTGAAAGGCTTTATACTGCATATCAGTTGTACTAAAAATTAAAAAGTCCATATAACAGAATTTCTATTATTTCCTTGCAAAAATATCTGTTGGTCTGAAAACATCACTGAAAAGACTGGCATTCACTTTTTTTTTTTTAATTTACCATTTAATTTAAACAGTAAGAAACGAGAGCAATTTAGTCCAAATATTGAATGTGCTTTCCAGTTACATAAATCTTGACTAAACAGATGTGAATGTTTTTCTTAATCAGATTTATGCCCTTTTTCTAAAGTTTCTGCTTCCAGGAGGTGTAGAAAGACACATAAATATTAAATATCCATGAAAAAACATCCTGCCATGCAAATACAATAGTTTTTGTGTCAGTACCATACAGCAACCTTTAGCCCAGGCATGCATGGGGCTGTAGAGGCATTCCTTCATGCATCCCCTGCACCATAGCTATTAAACAAACTCTGGGCAATAGGGACGCATTTTAACATGAGGAAATAAAAGACCCTTAACACCCTACAGACAACTGAACAGGAGGAATCCTCTGTAGTGGTCAGCCAGAATAAGTGCTATGGCCTATCACTTGAGTGACTGCTGTGGTTTTCACTGTCTAAGAACACCTTCAACCTGGCCCCAAAACACAAAGACTGCTATGATTTTGAAAACAGAAAGGTCCCTGTTTAAAAAAAAAAAAAGAAAAAAGGGATTCTGGCTTTAATCTTCAGCTGGGATAAGTCCCTCCCTTTAGCTGAGAGCCACGTGGTAAGGAGGAGCCCCCAAGAAAGGCCGGTGCATCCAGGGAAGTGATGGTTTTTCTGAACCCTGATAACGCATCTCCCTGACTAGGAGAAGCTGATTTGGATTTCTGAATATCACCAGGCTGCAGAATATCTTAATGTTCCAGCATTGAATTCTCCCCTTGTGAGTAACCTCCTTGACTTATTTTTGTCTTGATAAAGAAACTGGGAAATTCTTTTATGAAATTTATTTGTAAAATTATGTTGCCTATTGTCATTGCCAGTGTTGCAAAGCATATCAAATTAGTATGACTAGCTGCTGATTTTTTCAAGTAAATGACTAAGCTCTATAATTTCAAGTAAATTCAAGTAAATGACTAAGCTCTATACTCAAAACTAACCAAGTCTGTCTAAAATATTCTATTTTAATTTATAACGAACTATATGAAACTGGCAGGGGTTTCATCATTAAGGAAGTGATTTGAAGATGAGTGAAGCCACCCCATCGCACAATTTACATTTCCAAGGAATTGTCATGCATTAGGTACCTCTCTACTATGGTTTATAATTGCCAGAATAGGAATTTTTCTGTATGAAATGATGACATTTCTGTACCAAATCAGGAGCTCATTTTCAAAGCCACTACAGTCCTTTGTCCTGAGGTTATCTCAAACACCATGCACACCTCTAGGAACAAGAAGAGAAGAGAGGTTTTTAAGCTCTATCACAAGTATAGTAATTTATATAATCCATCCCTTAGAAACTAAAAAAAAAAAAAAAAACAACACAAATTAAGAAGGGACACACTGTGTCATTTCATTTAACAGCAATAGCACTGACTGCTGAATGGCAGCAATACAGTTAGCAATGACTGGGAGATACAAAATGAGGTTTTCCAAACTGAGAAGAGGTTTGGCATGGTTTAAGGCTCAATGCTCAACCTGAAAGTCTTTAAGCAGAACCAATTTACAGAATACACAAAGTCTTTCAGTCTTGATTTTAGGTGCCCCAAAATAGATAATTTGAAATTTTATCTCTCCACATCTTTGTTTCATGAAATTTGTATACTGTCAAAGACCAAAAAATTTTTCAAGGATCGTGATAGGCACTTTATAAGGACCATTTAACTTAAATATCAGATAAAATATTTGAATTAAGCGGCTCAAATTTTCAGGAGAATCTATGAAAAATGCATAGTGTGTGTAGCTTCTCTCTGTCCTTTGCCACACTGCTGACCATCTTGGCCTTGTTCAGCACTAGGTTGCAATTCCTGCAGCAAAATGTTGATCCAGGTAGAAGTCAACAGCGTGGATGAACAGTTACTTGTCACATTACAATGGGAAGCCCTGTTTTGATTCACTGTTTTAAATTTGAGGTTGCAAACCTTTTCAAGGATGAGTCATCCATCCATCCATCCATCCATCCATCCATCCATCCATCCATCCATCCATCCATCCTCTCTTTGGGAAAATCTGAAAGAAGTGATTCTTGTATGCCATTAATGAACCCTGTGAGTTAAACATTTACTACTTCTTTTTGGCCAAGCTTTTTCAACTCAAACTGCTTAAAGAGCTCCTCTAGCCAAAAAACAATTTAATCTGAGTAGTGATTTCATTCTTTTCTCTCCCCCAGTTCCATCACTTACACAAAGCATAAATAGCATAATGTTTCTTGCCGTGATATACCAGGAAATGATGATATTTCTGAGGAAGAGGCAGGACACAGCAAAGGAATCATTAATTGCATGCAGCAATTGTTCCATTCTTCCTTTGAGATGCCCAGGACAAGCAGAACAGTACTAGCTCCTTGAAGGCCAAGTTTTTAGTGGATTCCTCCGTCCAAGTTCTTGTGCCAAGTCCTTGGTTCCAATGAGACTCATAAACTGAGCATACATTGTGTTAGCCATTCTGGGATTAATTGGCTCCTTTCAAAGGGAAGAGGTGGTGCTGCACACACCCCAAAGCTGAGAAGAACTTAGTTTTTACATGCCAGCTCTATGCCTAATTTTCAAGCATAAATATACTCTGTCCAGTTGGGATTAAGGAGGGAAGATGATCCAGATTTAAGATGCATAATATATTGTGGGCCATAAAGAATTGAGTGGAAAATTAGTTAAATACAGCAGAGATTATGCATATGGCTGGAGAAGGAAGAGAGCAAATGTCTGGAAGAGTAGAGGTGTCCATACTTTTCAGGTGGAACAGTGTCCTGTTTCCCAATACAAAGACAATTCACTGTCTACCTGAAATTTTCCTTAGGAATTTGGTCTTGTACATGGTCCAATACACATACTAGGTGGGAGAGAGCATATGTAGGATGACAGGAGGAAGAACCTGACAACTATTCAGGAGCTTTGTAGATGTTTCAGTTTTGCTAACTCAGACTTTTGCCAGTGTTTGTAGCTGTTTATTTGACATGGATCAGGCATTTTTAAAAACTCCTGACAGAATTTACCAGGCCTATCATGTAAGTCCAGCACATCAGGATGAAAGAACATACAGGTCAGATGTCAGGATATTTCAAAGGGAGAGGCATGGTTTTCCCTGAATATGGTAATGCCACTGACCTGCAGTTGTATTCTGAAAACAATCAACTTCTGTCATATCAAGAGGAATCTTGAGAGCTATCCCACAGATGAAGGACACAGTACTATTGTACTACAATAGTATAGATGATGCCTGGACTGCCAATGACAATGTGAATTATTCACAGTTTAGGTTAATTAATTACTTGAGTTCAATATTGTTAGGTTTTGAACAACAGTATCCTATACTGTTGGAGATGAGTGCTACATCTGATGTGGCACCAAAACTGTGATAAAATCATCCTCAGGGACTTCATCTGACACACAGGGCTCCCAATGGACAATTCCAACAATCTCCCATTGTATTTTTCTGGTGCATTATGTGAAACATATTTGCTGGAGTTTTAAGTAAGCCCAACTCCCTACTGCTAAATTTTGACACTACTAGTCCATTCTGGCATATGTATTGTGCAAGAAGATTTCTTCAGAAAGAACTATTTTAGGCTTTCTTGGCCCTTTTAGGCTAGGTTTTTTGGGGCTTCTCTCTCCAAGCTGTTTTGGCAAAAATAACATTTTAATTTCACAGTCCTTTTTCTAAAAAAAAGTTTGTTTCAAATTTAGAAAAATCTAAAGCATTTGTTCATAGTTGAGGCAAAGGGGAAAGGGGAAGAGGCCCCAAAAGCAGCCAAAAATGACACTTACATTTTTCCTAGATTTTTTTCACAGTAACTTTTCAATTTATCCTTTATTTCAGTTTTTCCTTATAAAATCTCACAACTTCTTCAATTCTGTTTTTTATTATAAACTATTTTCCAAGAGACTTTTGGGCAGATGTTATATTGGTGTGTTTGACAGATATCTGTAAACATTTCCAATGCCAGAAAGAGAATATTTTAAGTACAGTAACTTTTGCAATTGCAATCCATTACTGATATCAAATAGTTTTATGTTAGCTTTAAAGTAGCTCATTTGCAAATGCTAGCAATAGAACCAGGGTGGAAGACATCTCTGTGCTGCCTAGGCACCAAGTGCTCAGCTTCTTGGGCAGATTTTACAGTACTCACTGTATACAATTTTGGTTTAATCTAATCTGAAGGTCGCTCAGCAGGGCCACAGTTACAGCTCTGCTATGGCTGCATTAGAGGTTTTCTTTCTCTCTGGAGAAAATACCCTTCTGGCGAAATCCTACCACCATGGCAGATCTCATTTCCTGTGCTAACTAATGCTACTCATAGTCAGAGATTAAACTCACCACATGGACTGAATTAAAAAAAAAAAAACAAAACAGTTTGGGCAGGGGCTGATCTCCTTGAAAGACAAAACTGCAGTGTACAAAAGCTGTAGGTGATACTAGATGGCCTTATGATCAGAAGGTGTGACCAGCAATGACATACAGCTACAAGTCTTTCAGTTTGCACAGTATAAGTTGTGCAAATCATAGGGGGATACTGGAGGTGAAAATTCTTGCCTTAAGCAAGAAGTTAAGAAGCATATCCAGGCTCACTGTCTGCACTTCCTTTTTTTCCCCTCATCTCCCCTCCCCTCCCTTTGAGAGAGCAGCAGGCACCATATCATTTCCTTCTGCCCTTGCAAGCAAGCTGGGATCTCCCACGCCATTACCTCATCCTGATCCCCCTTTAACAACTGAACTGAACCCCTTTAACAAATGCCTGGCTCCGTGCCTGCTGTCACCCTTCAAAGGTCTGAGTCAAAACACATTCATTGCACCAGCAATCTTTTGCCTGACTGCAGGGGCCTTAAAGAGCTCTGAGTCAGTTTTGTTCAATCCAGTGACTATATAGGTTTTTATATATTTATTTTTGGCAAGCACTGGAATGTGTAAGTTCAAGAAAGCCAATAACATAATGTTAACATATGCCTCTCATCCAGCCTGGGTAACCACTGCAGGCCAAATGTAACAAACAAGCCAGATTTATTTAGATTTAAATGTATTTAAGCCAGAAAAGTAAAGATTAATTAGAGAAGCAATGTATTTTTATTCCTTATTCCTGACAGCGTATACACCTAGCCCCAAAACATGAAAATAAAATCCTGAAATGGAGCTATTAATATATTTGAAAAGCAAAAGGTTAAAAATGTTTGTGTCTGAGCACTCTTCCAAATAATTTCAGCTACATAAATTTCCCTGGTATAAAGTTCTTAGAAAATGCATTGAAAGAGGCTGACAAACCTGATTTGATGTGGTTTTCATTTCTAGTCTTGCAGATGCATGGCATTATAAATGAAAATCATAGACTTCCTCAGCCATACAGGCGCAGCCCAGCTGGCTTCCTGGAAGCATCGCCTCTGTGGTTGACAGCTACTTGAGCAGCACTTCAGCAGAAATCAACTCTGATAAATACCCTTCTGAAACATAACATCCGATAAAGATAGACTAAGATAGATTTTGATAAACTGCAAAAGGTTTTCAGTTTTATTAGTAACCTACTAGGCCAATGGTTATGGAAACAATAATTGATTCCATATGCTCTCAGTAATTTTTTTCAATTCACTGGTTGCATTGCAAGGGTATGACATGCCTCACATTCTTTCCTGGCCACAGTGATTTCTGTCCCAGAATATGAGCTTCCCTCCCAGACAGCAGAGATGTTTGTATACTCCTCCTGATGCTCACTTGGGTATTCAGTAGGTTATATCAGACCTTTGGAGAGAAGAAGCATTTTTTGTTGTTCAGCCATCAACATTGACATTTGCTTTTACAAAGTTCTGGCTGACCACCGTGAAGGCATTTTTAAACATCCGGTGTACGAGCAGAGGGAGGTTTTCTCTGCTCTCTCTCCATTTTTTGAATATAGAGGAAATGCTCACAAGCACTTCCCAGCTTCAAGTCCACTACCTTTCATCACGCACCTTACGCTGAGGGGTTACATTCATGGCCTCGACAAAACCCAGTGACAAGGCACTGCAGACTGGCAGCCTCCTGTCATAGCTGGGGGTGAGCCCTGCTGGCTCTGCTCTGCTGCAAAGGGGAGGGCAGGGATGAGACTTACATGTAACTGCTTATGGAGTTTTGTCTGCATTTTTTGAATTATAGAAACAGCAGTGAAAAATCTTTTCTTTTCACTTTGAGGACAAGATTACATGTTCGATTCATATTTTGTAATTTTGCTTTTCAGTTGCCAAGTACAATGCAGAATCTTAAGGAAGGGGGCATGTTTCTGTGATGTTCTTGTGCAGCATTGCTAATTGTACCGTTTTTAACAATTCTGAAGCATTTTAAGAAGTGAAAATATTGCAGTGGTTTCGTGTTCCTCTAACCACATGTAGCTGTTTCACTGGATGTTTGTTGATTACCAAGGCAACAATTTCAGACCTAGCATGATTATCTGTATCATACCACTCATCAGAGATGTGGGCAAACTCCAGAAACTTCTGAATTGAGGAAACGATGCTAGTTTGTAGGAGGCAGGAGTTTTCAAAGCTGCCTCAGTGAAAATGCTGATATCACATGCTTATGTCAACAACTTTAAAAATATCATTAAAAGATCAGTTTGCTTAAAATAGATTTTACTATAAATATATTAGAGTCAAGCAAACAGCTGTTTCATCAATGCATTAACATAGTTCTGTAGATGTGCCCATTTAGAATAAATTAACATCATTTTAGAAAAGCCTTTCATTTGTTATTTAAAGCCAACTACATTGTGGAGCCATAATTGATACATTAAACAGTCCATACTTATGCTCTAAAAAATACAGAGTCCAGAGTTGGACTTTGGACTTCAACTCTGCTATTAATCTCCTCTGTTAATAAAATGTAGTGTTCATAGAGTTTTACAGGAATCCTATCAATGCTATATGCATGGAGAATAGTAAAAAGGAGCTGTCACAATACCCAAATTTCAGTAAGTCAGAGAGATCCAATTGGGAAATTTTGCAGACGTGGCTGCTTTGGGGTCACAAGACAAAGTGTGAGCAACATTTAGCTCGCCCCATGGCAATGGCAGCACATGTTAGCAACATTTTCTGATTGAAGTATGAACGATTGCTTTCACAGGGCTCACCCTCTCTCTGCCATCATTCCAGGTTTTCCTGTGAGAAGCAAGATATGAGTGGCCATGGATCTCAGCACTTCGGTGCCATTGCTCCTGACTGAAATAAGCAGCATGCCTTAAATACTATTATCTAAGTTTGGATCAAGAAAGTATGGTTATTATTATGTTGACTTTACATTTTTAAAGTGAAGAACACTACAAGTAACTGCTTCCAGATTCCCTGTTTTCATTTTGGTTCTTTTTGCAGCTGTCAATTAATAATGACAACCAGGTTAGGGCAGCCACAGTCATACAGAATTATAAAAGTGACTGCTGCCAGTTGTTTAAAAATGAGCACTAGGGAAGTTTTGGTGCTTCCCATTCTTTACAAGAGGAAGCCAATAAAATCCCAATCTAGCTTATTAATTTCTTTGTTGTCAGAATGGAGGCATGTTGATCATATTCTCCAGTTTACTACACTGGAAGAGGAAGTAGGTGGAGGATTTCCCCTGAGCTGGGAATGTTCTCATGCCACCAACTAGCACAGCAGAGACATCTCTGCTACTTTTTCCATAAGACTCCACTTTTCCTATGTATGAATGGCAAGAATACCTTGGAGTCAGAGAAAGAAGAAGGAAAAACAGGTCTCACCCCTGTCTTCCTGTCTGATATGAATCACTCCAGGTACTGGGCAGCTCCAAATAAATCAACTGTTTCTGACTGACTACAGCTCTCACTCATCACAGTATCTAGCATTGCTGTGATCTGTAGGTTATGGGAATAGTAAGACAAGAAACTCAAACTCATTAATCGGCTTTACTGATTTCAATAGTCTAAAAGTTGCTTTTTTCTTTATTTTCACCTTGCATCTATATTTAGAAGGGGTTCTATTAAAGTGTATCTTCTTAGCTGATAACAACTTTGCTCTTTGTAACCCATCTCCATCATCTTGAGCAATTTTCTTCAGAGCCTTCAGCATCTTTGTCCATGACTCTTTTCTCCAGCAAGCACATTTCTAGTTTTGTTGCACCATGTGATTCCATTTTCTCAGTTCTCCATCAACCACCAATGCAGGAAACCTGCATGCAGTTGGTTGCAATGCCTGCTGCTCTCCTCTGGTGTCTCAGCTGCTGCACTTCCTTTCAAGTAATGCAGACTAGATATAGACTTGCATTTCTTGTTTTAGTCACCTTCTATGGCTGACAAATAAAGCAGCAGCCCCAGACACTACTAATGAAGATCCAGGTGAATGACAGCACTGATTAGAAAAAACTGGCAAGGACTGATATTTTTACTTTGACATTTTGTTTCTAATTTCACTGTTTTCCACAGGTCATGCATCCTGTATTTTGGAGGAGTGCATTGAAAGGCAGCAGATTTACCTCCTTTTTTGCCCTCCAGTTTCAGCTAAAAATTCTTCCTTCACTGTAAGTCAAGAGGTGGGAGCTACTATGACATGTTGTATGAGGCAGCTTCTAAGGAAAAAATAACTATTCCTTTAATCCACCTTGTTTTTGACAGGTTTCTTAAAAGGCTCCACAACAATATAATTAAATCAAGAAACTAGTGGAGCAACATGTTCAGGTTTGGTTTGGGTGATTTTTTTTTTTTTAATATTTCATCTTCACTTTACAATCTAAATCTGCAAACTGAGGCATAGGTGAGTGTCTGCTTGACTGTGGTGGGTAACCCATGTAACAGTCTGCGACGCATTTACTATGGTTGATACATACATACATACATACATACATATATATATATACATACATATATATATATATATATACATACATACATACACACACACACACACATATATATATATATAAAATATTTGTTTAAAAGACCGGACACTTTTCAGGGGCAACAATGTCGTTGAGCAGTGTCTTCCTTCTCAATTTAGCAAGAAGCGTTGGGGCAAATGAGAGCAGTTTCATCAGTCATTTCCTTCTTTCCTGTGCGGGCTTTGAAAGGACCTTTCGAAAACATCACCGTACGACGAACTACCGGAATGCCCGGGCCCGTGGCACCGCCGAGGCCGCCGGCACCAGCTGCCCACCGGGCGGGCCAGCACACGTGTGCCCCTCATGAGGACAAGCCCCTCTGCCACCCCGCGCTGCCACTCTCTCCCTGCGCCGGCCGCACTGGTTCGGCCTGACGCCCACGGGAGTCATGGCGGGCAGCGGGTCCCTCTCCCGCCCCTCACTGCCAGCAGGGCGCAGGTGGCGGAGCCACGAGCAGCAGCCGCCCCACGGACACCTCAGGGGGCGGCAGGGCCGGCTGAGCCGGGGGTGGCCTCGTCCTGCGGGGCCGATCCCGCCCGTGGTTCCCCGAGCGACCACCAAGGCCAGGCCGCGCCACTCCGCGGCGGCGCAGGCCAGGACGGGCGGGGGGAACGAAAGGGTGGCGGAACGGGCGGGCGGCGCTCGGGGAGGCGCCGGGCGGGGCGGCGGGCGAGCCGAGCATGGCGGCGCTGCGGGTGCTGGAGCTGTACAGCGGCATCGGGGGGATGCACCAGGCCCTCAGAGGTACCGGCGCGTCCCGCGGGGCTCCCTGCTGCCTGCCCCGCCCGGGACACCCCGCCCTCGGGGGCTCCATCTTCCCGAGGGGGCCCCGCCTTGAGGAAGGGGGAACAAGGCAGGGTGCCTCTTTCTTGTCGATGGGGCGGACAAAGGTGGCCCCTCTTCTCCCATAGCCCCTGCCCCAGTCCGGCGTGTGGCACCAGGTACCCAGGAGCACGTAGGGACGGAAATTAGGGATCCCTGCTCCATGTTTGGCCCAGGCAGCTGCTTCTGGAGAGGCCGTGATTTTGTGTTTGTTATTATGTGCTCTGTGTAATACAGAGACACCCCTGCTGCAGATGGGATGGGGATCACTGGGATGCCCAGGATGATAACCACATGAGCCAGGGTTTCCCACTGTCATGCACGTGGACTTGGTTTTCATAGGCCATAGTTAGGTGAACAGTTGAGCCATGTTCCAGTATGAGCGAGCCTGACCATCTGAGGCTGGTGTAACATTTTATAAACATGAAAATTAAATGTGGAATTTGAGCTGGTATAGAGAGTTCACACCAGCCCATGTTCCCAGGTGATTTTTTGATCTGGCACAAGGAACCCTGGAGCTCAATTTGCTGAATTGTTAAAGCATGGCCCAGATGACCTTCAGCAGATCCTGTAGACTGTGAATTGGCTTCCCCAAATTAAAAATTGAGTTAGGGCTATTGATTTCTGTTGTAAAGTACCCTGGACCTTATTACTTTGAAGTCCATGTTTCAACACACATTAGTATAACTTATGATAATCACTTATGATAAGTATAACTTACGATAATAACTTTAACTGTAACTACAATCCTTCAAATCTTTCAGTCTTCAGGAGCATTAGCAGAGAGCATTGTCATAAAAACATCAAGTGGAAACTTGTCTTATCTTGCTATTTTTCCAGGGAGCTATGAAATATTAAGGGTATGCTTATGGAGTGAAATCCGTTTAGCATCATTTATTTACTTAAAACACACTCACAGTTGTCAGAGTAGCATTTTTCCTACTACCCTGTTTTTGCTTGAATGTGTCTAAGTGTTTTATTTATGAACATAAATATATAAAATATATTTTAATGTATTTATTATATGTATATAAATGCACAACAAAATAAGTTCCTGCATTGTTCCTAGCCACCTGTTTTGAGGATGTATTTTCTTTATTTCCAGAGACATTCTTAGAATATTAAGAGGCAAGTATAGCTTTGTCTGGAACTGCATATTTTGGAGTTTTTGTAGAATGAAAACAGTGTGTTATGTCTTCTATATGGTGTATACACTAATGATAACATGCTGCTTTTCTGGTAACCAGATTCCTGAAGTGATGGCAAGCTATCCATGTTTGTTGTATTGTAGAAAATTTCCGTATTTCCACAGAAAGTGGACTGGTTCCTGAAAGTTAGTCTATACCATGGTTCCTTCACTCTTTACTGAATTATCTAGCTGTGTTCTTGCCATAATAGTGGGTGTCTTGGGGCAGCTCAGTAGTGTGCTGCAATGTTTAATACATTATAATGCTAGATGTGATGTCCTGCGAGTTTCCACCTGCGAAAACATCACTTGCAACTCAGTAAATACTTAAAAGTGTGGGAATGTTAGGAATGCCTCATTAGATTATCAGAAGACTAAACATTTATCCAAAAGATACACAGAATTAGGGATGCCCCAGTGAATAGTTATTACAAATAGGAAGTCTTGAAATCATGTCACCTAATGGTGTAGTTTGGAGATTGAAGGACTTAATGAAACCCCTTTTATTATTTCCTGAAAAGGTACATTTACTTCCATGTTTACAGTTTCTGAACTTGATGACAAAGCTGATTCAGTGTCAGTCTTTGGTGTAATTTCTGATCTTATGGATTTGCATTTGACTGATGAAATTGCAATAGGTATGAACAGTGAGACTGAGCTTTTTCTGTAGTGGTATCAGCCAAAGCAGATAAAGGGACTGTAAGTAAGGACATTTAATTTATTATTTGTGTAAATGACCCTAACTAGTTCAAAATGGTACCAATTGAAATTTGCAAAGTGTATAGACACAAAGCTATTTACATTACAGTTGGTGTAGTATTTTTCAATTTGGATGCTTATGTATCTGGGAAAAATATGAGAGTTCAGTCCATAAGCATTGTGTTGTCTCAGGAAATGGCCAAACCATACACTTCTAGATGAAAATCTTGTTTAGAGTCTTGTTAAAAGTAAAAGGCAAATTGATTAAAAGTTTCCTACAAAATTTGCACTAAGTTAAGTATTTAATAACTGGTTATTATATAAAACTGTTTTTGATGAATTGGATTTCATTTGGGAGCAGAAATGTACTTGGGCATTTGATAATTTCTCCTGGTATTTAAAGTCCTTTAGACATCTGGATTCAGTTTTCTTACACAGTTTATGAAGGAACAAAGTAAAGTCAAGGGGCATTAAAATGTTTGATATTATGTGCAAATAAAACAGAGAAGAAGTGAATGTTCTGCTGTAAGTACTTTAATAATGTGTTTCTTATATGTTTTTGGCCTGTATCTGTACATGAAACCATGATGTTTGAAAAGGTCTCTCATCCTTTCCTTCACTTAGCAAGTGGCAGATTGTTTAGCATCTTCTTTTAAATCATGTATAGAAATATTAGAAGGATTGGGGTTTTTTTTTCCATATAAATATGAAGTTTGAAAGAAAGGCCTCCATTGTGCCAGTGCTTCCATAAGCCAGATGCACAACAGATGATGATTCTTTATAATAATATATTATCTTAGTATGGTTTCTAGTGAATCTATAAGCCAAGAAAAATAATAAGAATATGTAGAAAATGAAGGGAGCATGTAATATTTCAGTGGCAGCATCCCAGAAAAGCCTTGCTGTACAAAAGGGATTCTGCAGTTCTTGTAGCCTAGTTACTGCCATGTAATGGAGTTAGTTATGGTTAATTCAGATGGTCCAACTTTCTACTTTTCTGTGAAATTGCCAGTGTTTCAATTGTCAAATAGGTATTTCTCAGGAAATCTGACACTGACTTTTCTACCTTGATGCTCTTCTTGGCTGTGATCTTTCAAAAACTTAGTTGTAGGATAGCTTGCAGGATGAAGATGTTTGTTGTTTTAGCAGCTGTCATTAATGTGGAATGCATTTAGCACCAAATAGTATGCAATTGGTTTTGAGATTGTCCTTGCCTACAGTAAAAAATAATTGAATTTTCACATATTGATGGAAGTTTATAATCTCTTGTAAGTATTTCTCTGTTAAGAGTACATGGAAGTTGTGAGTACATAGCTTCATAGTTTAATCACATTCTTTTTGACAGTGAAGAGAAAGTTGTTTCTGAACTTAGGTTTCAGTCTAAAGCTGAAAAAGAAAGATCTTGGGGATTGTCTAGCTCTGTGTTGGTACTTTAGCTATAGATAATTCAGCACATGTAGAATTTCTGGTTTTAGATTTTGAATGTTTTATAATAATATTTTAACACCAAAGACCTGCAAAAAGATACCATCTTTTGATGGTATCTTTTGATAAAGATACCATCAAAAGATGGTAAAGTTGAGCTTAGTTAAAGTCAGAAATCAGTGAGTCTGTTCATATTCACACTCTTGAAAGACTGAGGCAGCTAAGGGATGAAAGTACATTTCTTTCTTCTTCCCTCGCTGTAGCCCAAGCTTTTTGGGATTTATAAAGATTGATGTTTAAGTCAAATACATCTAAATCTATGATATTTTTTTTATGAGTGTGTGTGAATTTGTTCTTTATAAAGTGCAGAGTTTCTACAGTGAAAAATAGTGGTTTATTTTTAGAAAATCTGTGGCTACATATTCATTTCCTTAGCAACTTTCCATGAAACAAACAGCCCACTCTTCCTCCTTCCCAACCAAAACAAACCTAAACTGGTGTATTAATTTAGGCAGTTTTCCCGTGAAAAATGGGTTCCATGTCTCTGCCACAAGCATTTGTAATCTGCCAGGTCCCTTAAAAAAGTCCTCTTGCATGAAACACTAAAGGACATATTCAAAAAAATACCATAAATTTGCAGTAATGAAGTTGGTGATATTTTTCCTCTGCAATTGTTATATTTCAATTTTACAGAGTAACAACTTTTGTCTCTTGTGCTCTGTCATGCATGTTTGTTCATTTTAGTTGATTGACTCTGTGAATTGCACAGCACAGTAAACTGGTGTGTGTATTTACACTGGGCAAAGCTATCCCACCAGGAGAGGCAAAGTAGACAAAACTGGCTTTGACATTCAGCACAATGCAAAACAAAAAATTGCTGGTTTGAGCAAGTTTTTACACCTAAACTCAATTTAATGCTTCTCCAAAATTCTCCAAAATACAGCTCTTTGTAGCATGGGATGGTTCCAGTTGTGCAATAATGTAAGTTTATAAAGTTTATATGGCTTAATGTGATAGAATCCTTTACAAATAGAGCAGTGAAGGGAGTTGCTAAGTATCCTGCAGGAACCAAGTATGGAGTTTTCTGATAGTCATGTTGACTGTAGCCATGGACAGTTCAGCCTAATCATTTCAGCCAAGAACTGACAACTCAGAAATTAAATCTTTGCTCTCTGTTTTAAAAGGAAATAGGACTAACAAAACTTGTGACTAATCTTCCCTTTTCCATCTGTTTCCATATACCTGTCAGAATAGATAATTGTTCTGGATCCTATTTTCCAATATGCTACAATCCACCACTACCCTTGCTATAACACAGTGTATTTAATGTATTCTGTTGACATTGATGACTCTATTGCAAAAGTACAGTAGTGAATATAAACAGATCTATGTTAATTTTAAAGTCTGCAGAAACACATGACAAAGGAATCAATTCTAAAGAGGAAAAGGACAGATATTGTAATGTCAGAAGTTTTATTTCTGGCATTTGAAGGTGACACTCTTTGGGTTTACTTTTTCAAATCAGAAGCTAATGCACACATCCTGTCTTTGTTTCAGATGCATCACCTTCCAGTCCTTACAGCAGTGTCCCTTTCCCTCAAGAATGACACCTCCATAGCTGAAAGGGCTTGAAAGGGCTTGTGTATTCAATAAAGTAGAGAACTGGGACCCAAAGTGTGATTGCTGCCTCTTTAGACAGTTTAAGTAACAGTCAAAGAGTTTCTGTTGTCTGGGTCCAAGAGGTTTTAAGCTTGAAGTGTGAAGTCAGTACATTACTAATAGGATGATACAAATTTGTTTTCACCTGCTTTCAGCCAAGAGAAAATGCTGCAATCTAGTCTGCATAAAAATAAGTTGTAACACCTCCCTCAGTAACTTCCCCATCATGTCTGTGGCTTCCATTTGAACTATTTGGACTCATCTTGCTCAGAAATGAAAAGTCTCAGTTCAGAAACTGGTGCTGAAGAATCCTGCAAATCATGTATTCAAGCAGCCTCTTAGTTTCACTTAGGAAATGTGTATTATTTTTTCTTTAGTCTGAATAAAATGATACTGGTTTCTGCATTGTTGTAATTCTCTTAAATATCTTTGTTTTGAAAATTGGATTTACTTGTTTGAGGGGGATAAAAAAATCTCTAGAGCTGTGTCTGTTTATGTATTGCAGTTCTGCTATGTATTCTGGGCAGTTGATTTAACATTCCACCAAGTCAGCGATTTCTGAGTTGGTTTTGTGCCTTTTGTCACTGGGGATAGTTAAACACAGTCTTGATTCTGTTTTTCTTACATTCTGCTTTCAGGCTTTTTTTATGGTGCATTCCTTATAGTAATTTTCAAATAGTAAATGTAATTGCTATAGAAAAGCAGAATATCACAGTTTGACATAAAGTTATTTAACTTTCAGGAGAAGTTCTTTAAAAATGTTGCATTTTCACATTGTTTAAAATTTACACAAGCTTTTCTTTGTTAGGTTGGATGTGTGAGAGCTGCTTGTCTGCTCGAGCTCCTTCATGCGTTTCCAGGGCATTTCCACACAAATATGCTTAATCAGCTTTTAGTGGGAGTCTGTTCTGTAGCAGGAATTCCCAAGTGAGCTATGACTTCGAAATGAAAAGGAGGAGAAGCTTTGAAAAAGTTATCAGGTCTTTGAATTAGGAAGAGAGGATCTCAGGTAGAACACTTCAGGAAAAGTTCCTGTCCTTTTTCAATGCTGGTTTACATCTCTGGTTTAGACTGACCATTGTATTGCAAGGAGATTCAATAGATTACTATTAGCTGTGTGCTCTCTTCCAGTATCTCCAGGCTTTTGGGCCTGTGAAGTCCTCAGTCGCTATTTTTGCTTGTATGTGCACAGGGTGATATTGAATGGATGGCAGTAAAAAAACGAGTGTCTGAATCATGAGTTGTGAGAGAAAGCACACAGCTTGCCATCCCAATTGCCCTTTTTAAACTATGTGTTAATTTAGATAATAATTTGAGGTCTTGATTTTTTTAATTTTATTTTTCTTCTGGAGTACCTGGAAAACACAGTAAGGGTTAGCTTGGTAGGACAATGTGTTTTAAGAACTGAAGGAGTGAGAAAAGCAGTCTCTTTAATAGTATTGGAAATTTGTTCCTGTTACTTAGATGCCGCAGCTTTGTTTTAGGAAGATGAGAGTGTTGGTTCTTGCATATGTTTGTAAATTGAAACATTCATCCAGCTTTCTTTTCACGCTAGGTGTCAGTGTTAACTTACCTGTTCTGTAATCTCAGGTGTAGTCCTGCTATTGTCCTTGTGGTTACACCTGTATTTAGTTCTCAGTTACAACTTCTGGTCAAAAGGTCAAGACAGTAATGGCAAATAATGATTTGTATGTTGACCCTTAATGGTCTGTAAGTATTTATCTTGTGAAAAACCTTATCGTTTTGCCCTCGATTGCATCAAGTAAACCTGGAAGTACCAGCTGGGTCCTTGTTAAAATGTCTGCTACAATCTTTTCAATACCCAGATTTCTCTTTCATCTTAGTTTTCACTAAGACAGCCTTGAAAACCTGAAAGATAGTGGATGGATGGTAACTGCATTATTCAAAATTAAATCCACTGGGATCACCCAGTTGGGCTTTCATCCTCTCAAACTGTAAATAATTAGCTGACTAGCAGTAATTCATACGGTGTCTCATAAGGTCATTTGTTAATGTGTTACTTGAGCATATTTATAGATTATTCAAAGGCATGTGGCTATTTGCCTTGTTTCTTTTGGTTTACAAACGTTTTTTTAAAGTTGCCTGTGTTTCATCTGAAGCTTTGTAATGCTGACCATAATGTAAATATCCTGGTGGTTGATACTGATCTCAGGTATCAGGAGGTAGGGTCACTTCTCTGCCTGCAGCTGTGACAGTAACCACAACCCGTCTTCTTGGATAAAAAGCCTCAGTGAAGGTATTGTGTTTAGTAATAACAAATAGTGTGACATGATGAGCAATTGAGTAAACACTGCTCTTTTTATCTCTTTATCTTGTGTAGAACCTATTACTCTCTCTATAAATTAACAGTTGTTTATTTACATTCTTTTTAGTGTATTTTTATTTCAGGGCTTTAGGTGGGAGTTTGTTACGCTGTCCTCTCTTCAATTACACCTCTGTCCAAGAGAGGAGAAGCTGCCAAGTTTGGTATTTTGGGACCTTTAACTCAAAAGAGGCAGCACTTGAGTTTGAGGCCTAAGGCTTCACTGAAATGTAAGCACAAATGTTTTTCAGGCAGCTTAAATTTTTATTGGAAGAGTAGACATATGTCAAACATATTGGTGCTATTTTTTCATAATGAGAAGTAGTACACCTCTAAAATAACACACGTATTTCTTGTAAGTTGTCAGAGAACAAGGTAGTGGCAGTGGGGCTTGGCAGGTTGACTTTGGATTCCTGTAGCCAGGAACTTGCTGGCCACAGAGACCTGCACAGAGGTGAAAATGTTGTAGAGGTGCACCCTGTTTGGAATTTTTTTACCTACTTTACTTATCTACTTTTTTTGTCTACTTTAGCTTCCATTTTTGGATAGATAAAGAAGGGTGTATTGCCCATATGATTAGGAAAACACTGTGTTTTTTTAGACAAAGTTTCAAAGACAACACAGCAGAATTTGATTGTGTAATTTACCGTTTGGTTTTGAGCCATGCTGTAACACAACTGAGCAAATATATTTTTCTAAGAGTAGTAAAGAGAAGCTAGAGTTTTCAAATTACTTTTTTAATTTTAGAAAGCCGCGCATATGCGGAAGTTGTAGCTGCTGTTGATGTGAACACTCTTGCCAATGATGTTTATAAGCACAACTTTCCCAGCACGCCGTTATGGGCAAAGACTATTGAGGTGAGTAATTAATGTGTTTTTTACTGTAGTCTGGCATTTGTAAGATGTGAGTTGCTTTCACTGTCTTTATTAGTAACAAGAGAAACAGAAATATTTGTTATTATGAATAAAGCAGTTTTACATTAACTTTGGTTGTGCTGTGTTTGCTTGTTGAAGTAAGAGGGATTTCATACTGCAGGCTTTTCTTTTAAGTCTTGCCTTCTGCATGAAGAAAGGTTATATAAATGTCAAGAGGAACACTTACCATCTGTGAAGGAATGTCAAAAATCATATTTTTAGATTAAAAAAATATTTTCATGTACTTTGAAAAAATTTAATTAAATTACTTGGGGGCATGCCTTTGTTTTAAAGTTATAGTTGGGCTCAGAGAAGCACAACAAAATATATTGGACTGAACACTCTTGAATTTTTTTTAATGGGCTCAACAGATAAAATGTTTTAGGAATTCTGTCACTTGCCAAATTATTTGAAAAATGACTTAAGTAAAATTGGATTCTGTTTTAATAGATGATGGGCAAGCTAGGCATTGTGGTGTTATATTTAGGGGGCCCCCCCAAATGCACCGCAACAAGGCATGGAGTTTTGCTTGGATTGAGTTAGAAATTAGTGTATACTTCTTAATGTTCTTTTACAGTTTTACAACATGACAGTAAAAGATACTGTGTCTGTTTTAAGACACCAGCTTAAGTAAGAGTTAAATAGGTGGCTAAAGGTTAAATGCTTATTCAGCACTCAATAATAACTGGCTAAATGATAGTTTATAGTTTTATAATGCAAAAAGATGAATCTTTGCTTGTATCATTTTATAGTAGACAAGAGCAGATTATTAGAGTCAGTGACACCTTCTTCAAATATAATGGAAAAAAATAGCAGCTTTTGTCTAGTTTTCTGAGGGTAGCTACATTACATTTGCTGTATAGGTATCCCTCAGAATATGTAAGGAGTGATTTCTTTGTCCAAGTCATAATTACTTGATCATTGTCCTTCTTTCCTCCTGGCCCCTTAATGTGTTGATCTTATAGTGTTGGTGAAAACTTAGTTTTGAGGACTTTCTACCTGTGTAATTAATTCCTACCACAGACTTAGAAAAGAAATTATTTTTTTTTCTAAGCAGGATTGTCTTTGTAGAGGAGAATTTCAACCATACAATATCTTTGGCTCATTTTCATAGGGGAAAAATTATGAAATAAACTTTATAGGGTGCATTGCCAGTGGGCTCCTAAGAGCTAAAACCCATAGTTTGTATCTGTAAAAATTATCATATTTGCACTTGAGCTACTTTTCTTCTCAGATGTTTTTACACATATTTTGAGTATGTGAACACTGGTTTTGATGTACAAAGACTTCATATCTGAGTAATGATACTTTATTTTCAGGAGAAATAACAGGTGAGTATCTACTGAAAGAACTACTACACACCTCAAAGAATGAGCACATACAAACCTCAAGATTATGTATAAATGCTAACCTTATTAGTATTAGTGTTTTGTTTCATATGAAGAGCAGTGAATGCATATTTACATTTTATGGTTTGCCAAGGTAGAAAATATTTTTAAATTACTAGGTCAAGTGATAGATTAGGTAGTTTTTTGCTAAGTGAAGCATGCTGGAAGTAAGAGGGGTTTGATCTGAAAGATGACTTGAATTTCATACAGTTCACAACACTCAACATTCTTCTATTTTTTTATGTTTTCAGGGCATAACACTGAAAGAATTTGACAGATTATCTTTTGATATGATTTTGATGAGTCCTCCCTGTCAGCCTTTTACAAGGTAGGTACAGCACACTTGGAAAAAAAGTGCAGTTATTGCACTATATACGGTCAAAGGAGAAATGTTATCAAGAGTGACACTGTGTGTGGGTGATCTGTGTATCTTTCTCTCCCTAAGAAAATGTGTTGTAGCTCTGTTCACCATGATGTTTACTGAAGTGAAAGAAATGCAGCAATTTGCATCTTAATTGTTGATCACATTTCTTGCATATGTATATATTAATTCAGTTTAAGTTAAGTAAGCTTCTTACAGCAACAATTTTGTGAACTGTATTATTCTTCTAATAGTGAAATTTAGTGTTTAGGAGTCCTGCCTTTCCTTTTCGATATCAATCTAATATTTTCCTGGGGCAACTCCAGAAGGAGGATTGGAATTTCTCAGTTCTGCCTGAGACTTAAGAGTGTAATCTGGTTTTATTTGTACTTTGAAAATTGCACATACACACAGACAGATTATTCTGAAGAATATTTTTATTTTAGCCAAGACCAGAAGGATAATGGCTTTGAAATAATTTTGTGGATGATAAGGAGAAATATCTTGCTGATTAAGGACTGAGTTTACTGAGATTTATTTGTCAGATTAATTTGTAATTCATATCATTTGACAGCAGTGACCAGTGGGGTAAGATTCTAGTAACTGCACTCATGCAAAGTAGTAGCTTAATGAAAAAAGTCTGTTGATGGTGATAATAATGATTGTGTAAGAAAATATATCTCATTGAATGTTCTAAGACTGAAAAGAAATCCCTGTAAAGTGCTGCTGATCTGTAAAAATGAATTACTGCAAACCTATGATGTATATAGGAAACATTTCAGATTTTTTTTCTTTATAATAGGATCAAAAGAAAAATCTGTGTATGGCTAATTAATTTAGATACATGTTAAAGGTCTTCTACAAAGCTTTTTTTTTTTTTATGACCTAATACAAGTATAAGATAGGGAAATACAGGCCTGGAATCATTATCATTTTTGTAACCTACATAATCTTTCCAGTTTAGTGTTAGAAAATTGATTCCAAAGTTATTCATGTGGGGCTCAATCCTGCTAAATGGTGAACAATGAGGCTTTAATTCACAGAAATAATTTAATATATTCAGTGCAAAATAGCAGGGTATTCCCAGAAACCCAGTGGGGGTTTTTTGTTCATTCAGAGCCAAGTTTGTTCAAAGGCTTTGCTGGACAAGACCAGAATGCTAAAGCCTCTGCAGACTGGGGAGTGGATTTCATTACTGAATGCTTCCATTTTAACCTTGCTGTGAGCTGATGGATTCCAGGGGCAGACATTCATTCCTTACAGCATCTCTCAGGACACTGCCTCTGTGAGCAGGTCCTCCTGTCTATACGTGATGCTTTTGCAGAATCCCCTTTCAAAACTCAAAGCAAAGTGTCAGCATTCTGTAGAAAGATGTAACTCAAATGCCAGTGTGCTCTGGCTAATACACCTGTGTTTCTTTATTCTTTCTTAGAACTGGCCTGCAAGGTGATGTGTCCGATCCACGGACCAAGAGCTTTCTCTATATCCTTGATATTCTCCCAAGGTATAAATGAACTTCTACCTCCATTGTAAAGCCCCTTTTGTAACTAGACTTTTTTGTAACTGGGTCTTCTATATTTCAGTGAGACAAGATATCTGTAATGTTTTAGAGGGTTACTACTAGTGTTGTGTTGTATTCTGTGTTTGTTTTCACACGATCATATGTGACTTACAAATACTTGCATTTTACTAATGCTGTAATCACTTCATTGTTGCTGTATATGCTTTCATTGTCTGGTTTCCTTTTCATTGCATGTCTGTTTAAACTGTGCCTAGATGATAAATGAAAAGAGTTCATTTCAGTTCAACATGAAATTTGCATTGATTTTATATAGAAACAGGAGTAGGTAATATAGTAGTTTGTCTATTGGTCTCATGGAAACATGAAAAGTTTTTAAAATATTGGGTTACAAAAGCTTGGATTCAACATATAGTCATCTTTTGAAGAGGTACTGTGGTATTCACATTCTCTGGACAGAGAGACATAATTCCATCTCCCAGGAGAAGCACAGAGAGAAGAAAACAATCTTTATCTCTGCTCCTTTGTTTTCCCCATGTGGAATTTGGTATGGAGATTGTTTACCTGAAGTGATTGCTTGATTGGATTCTGGTGAAGGTTGTTTGGGTTCAGTGACCAATCGGATCCAGCTGTGTCTCGGACTCTCAGCAGGCAGTCACGAGTTTGTTAGTTAGTTGATAGGTAAGTAAGAAGTATGTATGTAGAATAGGATGGTCTCTCTTTAAATAGTATATTAATGTAATACGGTATAGTTTCAATAAAGCTATCCTTCAGCCTTCTGATCTGGAGCCAGACATCATAATTTCTTCCCAGTCGGGGTTGCCTTTTTTACTATAAAGTACCATTTGAAAATTGGTTTAAGTATGCTATTGACTCTACAATGCAATGCATCTTGCAACCACTTCTGTTCTTTCTTAAAGTCTCTGTTCTTTTTGGTGCTGCTTCTAGATATCTTGAGGCAGATTGTGTGTTTTCGGTTTGTAGTACAATCTCTTGTTTGGAGTAGTAATACTAAAGAATTTGAATAGCACTGCATTGTCTGGACAGTGTCCTTGAATTCATCTGTCGTTTTTTGCCTGGTCAGATCCCAGTTCCTAATAAAACAGCCATAATTATTTTTATTAGTGGCAGTCTTTCTTCACCTGGAGACTAGGACAGCTGTTCCCTATATATTCCTCCATTAGTTCATCTTGCTGTCAGGATTGGAGAAGGAGAGATGAATGTTTGGTGTCTCTTTTACTCCTTTTTTTTCATGAATGCTTTCAACACAGAAGGAAGCCAGTACCAAAAAGCCTTTCTTTCAGACTGCTGTTAGCACTGGGAGAAAAGAGTCTTCATCCTTGTTCTAGAAACCTTATGCAGCCAACAACATTAAATGGAACTGTGTCTTTGCCTTTGTCATGAGCAGAGAGAGAACAATGACACAGAAGGGCTGAGTGACTTGGCAGGGCCATACATAAGGAATCTGTGGCAGACAACACAGAACAAAACACAGATTCCTAGATAAAAAAGAATGGTTATTACTACTCCCCTGCTTCTGTTAGCAACACAAAATTAGAGAGAGAATGTGGGTTGTTTAGAAGTTGCAAAGGATGTCTTTTGTGGAACAAGAAATGTAACACAGGTTTCCATCTGATCTGTTAAAATGATAAATGAAACCTGGCAGATTAATTACTAACTGAGTAAGTTAATAATTAGTCAGAATAATATCATCTTCCGTATCCTTAAGGGCATCCTGACCTGGGGATTCCTTTCCATTAAACTGAAACATGGTTAAGAGGCTGGCTGCTTTTGGACATTATAGTGCATTAATACAGAAATATTGCTTCCCAGCTGCTGTGGACTTAGCTGGATAAACAGCAGAAGCTTTTCCTTCTCAAAACCAGAGCTTTAGACACTCCAGGACCTAAATTTTTATCATCATGATGCAAAGGACCTGGGCTTGGCTGTCTCAATTTTATCTCAACACCCCAGGAGACACTGCTAATGTCCCTTATCTCCTTGGGGAGGGTTCTTAAAGCAGCACCTACTCTAAGTAGTCACTAGAATGTTCAACATGATGGCTTCTGTAGAGTTTCTCAGTTCCAGTGGATTTGTGTTTTACTAAGATAGTGTTTATGTGTTTTCTGAATATGATACATTTGTGAGACATTGAGTATGGAGTACTTCAGCCCCAAAAAAGGAAATTCTTAATATGGGAATTGTCCCTTTACATTCTAAATTGCTATATATGCATGCAGTTTATGAAAAGTATACAATAATTTCTCATCCCTTGGATGCACTTAGCTTTTGTTCAGTCTTTTATAATGAAATATTACTGAAATGAGACTCAGAGGTAGCCTGGGATGACAAATATTAGAGATAATGGAAAGGACAGTTTCAAGATCTGGAAAGACATGGGAAATCCTTGGAGCACCCAGCCAGCAAAGTCCAACCCAAATGGTCCAGATACTGTCTGTTTATTGTGTCCAAGCCATAACCTGGTGAAATCCAATGCTGAAACATCAAAGTGCTGCTTTTACAGAAACATTTTTAATGTTAATACCTACCAAGTACTTAACACTTCCTCTTTGTACAGTGATTACTTACATGCCTTGTGATCTGTCAATCCCCTGTGCATGCTTGCATTTCAGGCTGTGCTCTGGATTCATTGCTGAAAAAGAAGTTTCATAGTAGTCAATGATGAAGAGTGTGGGTAGATATACCAGCAGATATATTCTCCATTCCTCTGCAAGGAATTTGGCTGATGCTGCTTTTTTCAGCCTAATATTACTTTTTCCCTATTAATTCTAGTATTTTTAAATTTGGCATAGTTTCTTGTACATTTTTCCAGTTTCTTGTGAGATACATTGGTTCTTTTAATTCATATGATGTCTTAATTGGTGGTAATTAAAAATGTGCTGAAACAAATTCTGCTGTGATTTGTTCCAATGGAAGTCCCAAGTCACTAACTTCAATAAGCATGAAGCTGCTGTCTGGGGACATTAACATCCTACTTCTGTAGGTTGTTCTGAGATCTCAGTGTGTGACAGACATTGTGTGTCTACATTAGCCTTATTAGAGAATTAATCAGTGCTACAGAATGTTCCCAGAGACTTGAGTCTGAATCATCTATGCTTCTAAATTGCTGGAACAGTCCCTGGCACAGTTTGGGCATGCTCATTTCTCCAGAGATTTAATATGCTGTTTTTGGAATGTGCCTATTTACAGACCTTTGCACTGATCCTGCTAAAGCTGAGACACCTCCTTCCCCCCATCAAAATAAAAAAGTCAAGTTTAGAAAATTGAGAATATCTGCAGTTTGAACTCTAAATATGTTTTGTTTCTTAAATCAGTTAAATGAATACTGGTTCTGATGTGTTATCAGTAAGATTTATGTGACATTTTGACATTGATTTCCAATACGAGCACTTGAAAACAACAGTTTTATGGCTAAGTAGCAATTGGTTTTCCCCCAACAATTGTATTTCCTATTATACACTGAATCTGTTTAATAATATTATTGTGCTTTAGGAAAGGAAGAGTGATAAACATTTTCAAAAGTACATGCATGGAGTACAAGAGGGTACAGGTGTTCATCCAAACATAGGTGGAGTTTGTGGTTTTTACCAGCAGTCCACATTCTTAATTCAGTTGTTTTTTTAAGGATGCTAAACTTTAACAGCTAGCATGATGTGGAAATACTTTGATCTTTCTGCTAGCTGAACAGATCTGTGGATTAATATAATGTACTTTACATCTTGTTACACTGATTTGCTTTTTCTTTTCCTTGTAGGCTTCAGAAGCTTCCAAAATACCTACTTTTAGAAAATGTTAAAGGATTTGAATCCTCTTCTGCAAGGTAAACTCTAATTAATATATGCAGGTTTTAGTTTACAATAAGAATATATTCTTTAGAAGGAGAAGGGATTTATTCTTTAGATGGGATTTTTATTTCCTAGAATTGGATTTAACAAAGTAGCTTGAGATGGGACAGGAATTAAAATCTTAGGTTGTGAAAAGAACTTGCTAGATAACTGGTTGTGTCTCTAAGTGGATAAAATATAACAGTATTTTATTTTTATTTGATGAGTATTTGATTTTATTTTATTTGATGATCATGTTTGCTTTAGAAAAGGTCAGAATTAGTTTTAGAAGAAAACTAGTAATAGGTGTTACAATCAGAGGTTTCAGGGGCTTATTCATGACAGGATCCCATGGTATCTTGTGTTACGGTCACAGAATAGTCTAGGGGCTTTCTTGAGTGCCACTGTTGATAGTAGATTATCCCTGGTTCAGGGCTGCCATCAAATGGTCCAGAGATACAGTAAGAAGGTTGTATTTAGTCTTGATCTGAAATGTGGAAGAGGAAAGGTGTCACTACAGTAACCTAATCACAGCAGGAACACTCTCCTCTCTTGTGACCAAAGCAGGAGAGAGTTGCCATCTTCCTTCTCAGTTCTCACTGGAACAGAGTGGGATCTTTCCCTGCACTCCTTAAAGCACCGACTGCCACCCTGTATATCATGCTCTTAATTAATATGGCAGGCAGCTGGGAGTCATGCTTAGCTGGTTCAGTGTTCAAGGTCTTCTCTTTTAGCCCCTGGGATTCCCTAGGCTGTGCCTTGCTGGCCAGTGCTTGGGACAAGCTGTACTTCAGAAAACACCCCAGTTAGGACACTTGTTTTCTCTTATGACGCCTGGGATGAAGTCTCACATGCAATGCTGGGTACAGGTCACAGCTCCTGCCTATTGTATAGTTCCAGCCTAGTGCAGTCTGCATGGAATATAGAAGAAAAGTATTTTTAAGATTATTTCCCTTACAGTCAAACAATGGAAAAACCATTGTTTATAAAGCACAGTCCAACCTCACTTTTATAATAAAAACTACTGATTTTTTTCATCCCTCGATTTAGCCTTTTTGTTAGGCTTAACTGGCACTGTGTGAGCAGAAGGAAGTAGTGAGCTATTTGTGGTGATTTTAGTCTCCTTTTTTACGATTCCCAATAAAAAGAGTATCTTGCCCTCTGATTAGTTTCCTTGTTGACACACTACAATTACTTTCCTAGAAATGGGATGTTTTTTGAAGAGGCATTTGCACTGTAGTAAGAGTGAGGTGCATTTGGATGTATAATAGTCTCTAACACTGAACTTCATATGTTGTCTCTCAAATTCAGTAGTGGATGACATATCAATAATTTGCTGTCCAATTATTTCAATGAATGCTTTGGTAAATATGATGTTGAATTTATTCTGTGTTTATTTAGGATTAAAAAAGGGGCTAAAGACTAGGTGAAGGGAGTAATTGCTTTTTAATTCCTTTCAGAAATGAACTTTTGCAAACACTAGCAACATGTGGATTTAAATATCAGGAATTTCTCTTGTCTCCAATCTGTGTGAGTACTAAAATTGCTCTAATATTATTTAATAGTTCAAAGTGCACTGAGTCCAAGAACATTTGAAAATTCTCTTCTGTATTAGAAAAGAGAGTTATGCCCAAAGCTGAAGATACACTTGAATGAGAAAACCAATTGACATGACTTCTGATTTCTCATACTGGCTTATGCCAGTATTTTATTGCTGTTTGTGTTCAGATCCTAGTCCCATATTGCTTTGCTACCATTTGATATTTTTAAGAAGGCATGAATTTACACTGTAACCAGGAAGGTGGTTTTCCCTGCAGGAGCCTCATTGCTTCAGAAGTGCCTCTGGATTTCCCAGCACAGAAAATGTGACTGTTTCTTGTGGGAGGAGGAGCTTTGTTTCCATGTTACCCTGGAAACTGAAAAAAAGTTTGAGAGAGATTTCAGATTGTGCAAGACTAACTGGAATCAGTGAAGTACCATAAATATTTGAAAGAAGCTAACAGAATGTAGCTTGAAAACCAATTGTGATAGATTTATTTAATTGCTAGGTGTCTTACAATTCCTTGTTTAAAAAGGCAAAGAGAGGCTTTTTTGCTTTTAACAGAAAACAGATAGTACCTGTCCCAAGAAATCGTGAGGCATGTAAATTTTTCTATTTGTGTCACATAAAATTTTATTTACATTCATATTCGTTTGCAGAGAAAGTCAAAACCATGAGATGCAGAGAATAATTGCTCACCTGGATCTTTGGGAGTACTTAGGTATGGAAGTTACAAGTGTGTAGGTATTATCAACTAGAGAATACCCTGGAAAAAAGGAGGCTTCAGGGTGACCTAATTGCAGCCTTCCAGTACCTGATGGGAGACTACAAGAAAGACAGAGAGGGACTGACAAGAGTCTGCAGTAACAGGACAAGGGGGAATGGTTTCAAACTTAAAGAATAGTTTTAGGTTAGAATCAGGAGGAAGTTCTTTTTGATGAGAGTGTTGAGGCACTGGAACAGGTTGTGCAGAGAAGCTGTGGATGCCCCATCCCTGGAAGTGTTCAAGGCCAACTCTAAGCTGGCCTGGTCTAGTGGAAGGTGTCCTTGCCCACAGCAGGGGGCTTGGAACTAGATGACCTTCAAGGTGCCTTCCAACACAAACCATTTTATTAATCTCTGATTCTGTGAATACTGATGTCTCTGAAGTCATAAAATATATTAGTATGTCATAGTTCTGTTACTGCATGTAACAACAGATAACTTGTATGATGCTGTAGACCACTTTTTCTCTACCATCACATGGACTAAAGGCTTCTGAATTTTGATTACAGCTTGGCATTCCCAATTCCAGGCTGCGGTATTTTCTAATTGCAAAACTTCACCAAGAACCATTTTCCTTTCAAGCTCCTGGTCAAGTGAGTCTATTCATGTTACTTCAATTTGCTTCATTTCATGAAGATTGAGGGTTAAATTTTCAGTTTAGTGGTGTGTGTTGATAAATGGAGAAAAATTAGTGAGTCCAACATAAAAGTTAAAATCTGTCTCCTTTTTCAGCCTGGATATTGAGCTTTGTAAGGACTGATGTGCAAATCTGTGGCTTAGATGGCTTTAAACAGTTGGGAGATGTGTTTTCTAGCCTGATAGTGGGCTAGAAAACAGGTCATACTGCTATATTTTTTAAACACTTGGAAAGGTCTTTCTGCAAAGGCAATTATATGAGGCTGTTCTGACATCATTGCCAATCGGTCAACTAATCTTGATACTACTGCTTTTGAAATCTTCATAAAAATAACATCTAAAGGTTATTGTGAACATCTTGGAAGGAATTCTTACTCTCTGTATGGTTGACTGTCAAGTTTTTTTATTAAATACTGTTCTTTAATTTTATTTTTGTCATAATTTCCTCTTAGATATTGACAAGATTCCCAGATCAGGATCCAGAAGATTTACTCAAGGAAAAAGTCGCTGATAAAGTGGGTGAAACCAGTTCTTCTTTGTCCTGTGAGAAGAATCTGGATCCAAACATTGGTCCAGATTGCAGCAGCAAGAAGAGTTTACCAAAAGGGGCCTTTCTATTTAAGCTTGAAACAGTAGAAGAAATGGAAAGGAAACATAATCAAGATAATGATTCCTCTATTCAAATGCTAAAAGACTTCTTGGAAGAGGAAAATGAAGAAATGAGTCAATATTTCTTACCACCAAAGTCCTTACTGCGCTATGCTCTCTTGTTAGACATTGTTAAACCCACCTGTCGGAGGTCCACGTGCTTTACAAAAGGGTAAGTTGCCAAGAAAATGTCTTGCTAAATCATGTCCTGAAAATTTAAGTGTATTTTCTCACTTGTGTCCTGTAAAATCATAGAGAGGTATTTCATCAAAAAACCCTAGGCCTTTGAAAGAAATCTCCTTATAGTGTGCTTGCTGGTCCAGTGGAATGCCTACATGAGAATCTGTCTGGCAGAACATCATATGCCCACTCCAAAAAGGCATTCACAAAAGACAGTTGCCATTTGTTGTTGACCTTCACAGAAGCTTAATTACCCCTGCGGAAATATGGTTCCAGTAGACTGGTATAGTGCTGATTCATTAATGAATTTCTTTATATTGCTCAATGAAGTTACAAAGTGTCATGCATGACAGATCCATTCCTCATTAAATCTGTCTCCACTGTACATTTTATTGATTTCTTGGATTTTTCAGCTATGTAGATCAGAATAGCTGTGGATTGTCAGGAAACCAGTTAGATTGCTGCATTACAAATTATATTTGATGGAGCAGAACATCAATGCTTTTCTGTCTAGTAGTTTTCTGATTTGTACCTTGCAATTTTAAGTTTCACTTCTAGAAGTTGGTAAGTGTTCTGAAACTCCATGGACAACTGGTCAGGAGGTTTTCCACTGAATGCATTTGTATTGAAACATTCCAGTTGGAGCCTGCAAATTTGTGGGAATTTTTAATACTGCTAAATGTTTCTAATTGGATTGGTTTTTTGAGTTTGCTGAGTGTTTCAATAAAATGTCTTGAATGATGAGTTAAAGCTAATTGTAACAATTTTTTTTTTTTAATTTGGAGAAATTAGACTGCCAGATTGACAGAATTCCTGCAGGTTTTTTTTTTTTTAACTTTTATACCATAAAGAAGGAGAAAAAGAATTTCAAAGTTTGAAATTTGTGCAGTGGGAAAGGCCTTCCCTCAGCTCTCATTGATATATATGTATGTGCCTTTTCTGCCTTCACTCTTTTGAGTTGAGGGGAAGTCAGCATCTCATGGAATATCTTTCTTAACTAGAATAGTCAAAAAACCCCTTAGCTGGAATGGTGTCTTATGTGTCATATGTATGCCTTAAGTGTCATCGAAAGTAATTGGCCACTCGTGGTTTCACTAGAATATGTCATAGTAGTTTGTGGTCATGTTTATCAAAATCACACTGAAGGAGGCTCCTGAGTAGTTAAAATCAAGTCTCTGTACACAGTGGTGGGAAATCTGACACCGGGGAAGATGACTCTTATCCCTCTGCTGAAATGGAGGTAATTGTGGTGGTAGCTCTGTCTGATCTGCCATCTTCTGTTTTTCAAGAACCTTTGGGGAAGAAGGTTGCCAGTATGTTTCTCAATGTAATCATCTCATTTACAGCTCTGCATTAAAAGAAGGTTTATAATTACATGTCATTAAAGTCACTTTCCGAGGCCAAAAATAAGTCCCTTCTGTATCTGTTCCAGAAGTTCTGTTTTAATATTTCTCTGAAGCATGAGATCTAGGAAAAAGACCCGTGAATGGGGTGGAACAGCACTCCAGGTAGTATAGAGTATCCCTCTGCTGTCTGGTGTCTTTCTTGTAAGTTGCACTGACCATCAGCTTTGAGAGTGGAAGAAAAATGTCCCTCTTTTCTCTTTGGTTTTCAGGTATTTCTAGCAAGGTTCATGTGATGGAAATAATCTGGGTATGCCATCTCTAATCCTTTCTAATTCAGGGACTTTAAACACAGATAGTTCATCAGTGATTTTTGCTATATCAGTTGTCTTTTGAAAAGATTTGGTGGAGTATACAGCAAAATGTAATGGCCCGTAATGCATGAGAGATCAAGCAGGTAATTCTGTGTGCCCTTCTGACCCTGACTTCCTGGGCTCTTAGTGAATGATTGCTTAGTTCTGTGAGACTACCAACACTGTGGTTTCTCTTTGGAGTATGTTTGTGGTGGATGAAGTTTTGAAAGGAAATTGACTATTTTAAAGGACAGAGGAAAAAAATTGTATCTAACTTCTCTAGATGTAGTCATTCCGGACATACTTTAAATTTTTGATATGCTATTGACAAGAGAAGTGATACCTTTCAAAATAGTGTAAATATCAATTACAGAAGAGCTTTCTTGCTTTGTGGAAATTACTTTCTGTCAGTCATAATATACGACACAATATACCCAGAAAAAATACATGTATGAAATGAAAAGATTTTTTTTAAAGCTTACAGAAATAAAAAGAGGCAGGGAATCTTGAAGCAGATGAAAATTGAAGACTGTAATTTCTTAAGCCAACTTCTTTCATTGTAACTTGTAATGAAACTTGTAATGAATTTTGTCAGAAAATCAATACGTCATTTTTTTACTGTGACAAAATTTAATTATGTTCCAGATCTAAGGTAGGAATGTTAACTTTTCTGTAGTCAGCATATTCAATAATAATAAATAACAATCCAGCTAACATTACATTAGCCATATGCCCACATTTGTATTAAAAAAACAACATGCGTGTGTACACACACACACACACACGTGGCCTTCAATGCACACAGACACCAACTGGATTTTTTTTTTGAGGGGGGAGGAGTTCTGTATTCTAGTGCCAGTTATTTAGACAGGAATATTTATTTTTCCCAGTAAAACACTTCAATACCACTCTGAATTTTATCCCATTTATTCATTTTGGCTCAGTTATATTAAACTGAAATATTACCAGATGGTATATAAGAGGAAGAGGATGAGGATTCCTCAATGCTGTGTGTGTTACATTGTTAAAACTTTGTGTTTGGGAATTTGCAGAATGCGAATAACCAATTAAAGATGATGTATTTACAAAATAGATTCCACATGTATGTAATCTGTAACAGTGTTTAGGTGTTCTAATCCCGAGGAAGATTTGTAACCACTTTGTTTTAAAGTGAGTGCTGCTCTGGCTGTTATTGGCAGAACTAATTGTAGCTTTTTCAGCTGAGCATGAAATACTCAAGATTGAGCCATGCTGGGTCATTGTGTCTGTGCTGAAGGGAGAGTGTTCTTTTATTCACTGTGGAATTACAGAGGCTTGAAACATAACTTGTGCCATGCTTTAGGAGTGGGTCCCATGTGGAACAAAAGACCTTTATAATTGCCTTTACAGTTGTACAGATAAAACTAGAGAAAAGTGTCTGTTAACAATTGATGCAGACCACATCCCTCTAATGCAGGGGATCTTCTGAAGTTCTTCTGAAGGGCAAAGCCATCTGTTGTCTTGACTCACTCTCTTTCTGTTTAGAATGTTCAAACTGCCGTAGGTAGACCAATAGAGCATGTTTCTGAAAGCCCATGATTATATTTAAATTATAGCCTTGAAGAGACTACAGAGTAAACATGTTGTCAAGCAATCAACCACAAAGCATGCAGAACAGCTATCATAGGTTTCAGAATGCAAGTTTACTTACTGTTTACTTGGATTTAATTGTTTTTCTTCTTCTTTCTTTCTTCTGCTCTGCATAGATGCCTGGCCATCACCCTTCCTTCAGTAGAAAATCCACAAGCAACCAGAAGTTAAACCTGACTGAACCACTTTGTTCCTAATGCTTTGACATTAAAGCTGGAGGCTCACACTAGCGGTCCTCCTTTTAATAAGGAGCACTGATTTGACCTTTAACACATTTTGCCATAATGGAAAATTGGTTTAGGCAATGTAGATGTTTTTTTTTTTTTTGGTGTTCCTTTGCTTGAATTCCTTGGCTTTGTGTAGTTGCCATGTATAAGACACTGGTGTGGATAAGCCCTTGAGCACCGAGGGCAGACTCATCCCCAGAGAGCACAGTCAGAGGGTACTGCACTCCAGGGGTTAGCAGAGTTTATAACAAGGCTTTCTGCTTTATCTATCCAGGAGGCTGTTTGTTCATCACGGCAAAGGAACCTAAGTAACCTCCCTTCACCTTTGCAGTTGGCAATGCCATGAAATCCAGTGAAAATACTAATATAAGTTTGTTATTGTTGTTGTTAAGGTATGGACACTATGTAGAAGGGACCGGCTCAGTTCTGCAAACAGCAGTAGATGTACAGGTAAGTGTGTGATCTAACATATTAAAATTACTTGTTTTAAAACTTGACACTTGGGGTTTTTTCTGTCTTCTCCTTTGTTATTCTGAATATTATAAGAAAAAATCCTTTAAATGTAATGGCAACTGAGTTTCCAATTGGTTTACTTTGTGTTCCTAGACAGCAGTTTGTTTAGACCAAAATTATATCTGTGTCTCTCTGTGAGGAGAATATGAGTTGTTATTATTTTATTATCTGTCATGTCATACAGAGGTTTCACAAGGGTATGTGAAAACCTTAAAAATTACTAGTTCTATGGAGAACCTACAGTACAGTGAATCAAGAGCTGTTTTTTGTATGCATATAATTCAGGAAATATTGTCAGATGTTTAACATGTTTGAATTCCAAAATTATTATTTATCTGCGAAGAGTATTTTGAAAAGTTCTACTATTGATACTAAGCTCATGACCAAGTGGTATTTAGGCATTGAGGAAGGTAATAAATGTACTGGTTAATCAGCATTCAAAGATACTTTTCACAAAGCCTGTGTTGTACACAAGCCTTTCCTCCTGCACTTCTGTGCTGTTCACTAATATTATAAGGCATTTCTAAGCAAATAAGGAATGCAGCTCTGGAATTCTGGATAATCTCAAAGCGAGAGTATTAATAATAAACAGCTGCATCCACACAGCTTAATTTGTATGAATGGTCTGTTACTGAGTTATTTTGAGTCACTGTCCTTTGTCATTAACAAATGTTTATTCTTTGATTGCCCCATTAAGTATTGGTATAGCTTGGAATTGGAGGAAGAAATTATGAACGCCCTCGTGGCAACATTGATTTCTTTCTTGCAAGTCTGTGTGTTGAGATGCTGGCTGCAAGAACAGAATGCAAATGACACTTTCAAGCAAAACATGCTATTGTCTTTGTCACTTTGATAATTAAGGAAATATTCTAGTAAGATGTGACTGTAAATTTTGCATATCTGGCCTGCATCAGTCATATTTCTTGGTTTTATTATTTTTCATAGCTTGAATCAGTGTTTAAACACCTTGACGAATTACCAGAAGAAGAGAAGCTTATAAAATTGTCAACACTAAAACTGAGGTACTTTACTCCAAGAGAAATAGCAAATCTTCATGGGTTCCCTTTGGAATTTGGTATGTGCCACAAAATGCACACTTCTACATTATTCTTCAGGAATGCCAATGTATTTTTTTTTTTTACTGGGACTAATCCAATCGTTTTATTTTGCATTTTTTTCAGACCACTCAGTTCTTGTGATTGATTCATTCTTGTTGTTTGGCTACCTTTGAATTTCTCTAAATTTCCACTGTTTTTTTCATGTTTTGTAAGAGCCAGCTTCTGTGGTGAGGTTTGTCTTCATAAGCTAAGAAGAAGATTTTGGCATGCAAAGTGCTCTGTTAATGAAGCACAATGAAGGAATACCTTTGTTTAAGGTTGAAACTATTTATTCAGCAGTCAGTATTACTCACAACTGTGGTAAATCAACATACCCTGCTAGCTTAGGAAGTCTGTTTGTGGTTCTCAGTGTTTCAGCTGCTTGCTTTCTCCCTTCCACACATTTACAGCTGCTTACAGGGAATTTGAGATGGTACAGATATTTCTTTGTTGAGGAGTAAACAGTCTATTAAGCCATCTCTATTTTCTAGAGAAGGCAGCCCTTGGTCAGTTACTTAATTTTCTAAGTGGTTGTTTTTTTGAGGAAGGAGTCAAGAAACAAGACTCAGCAGTATCAGTACACTGGATACAGTAAATTCATCAGAATTCTCGTTGTAAAAAAGGGCAAACAGGAAAGTGTAGCTGTTACTGTCTGCTAAGAAACTGTCCTGTTGACATCACATCAGATCAATTTATTGTCACTCAGCAACAGAAGAATCCATGGAATCATGGAAGGGTTTGTGTTTGAAGAGACCTTAAAGATCATCTATTTCCACCCCCCTTCCACTAGACTAGATTGCTTAAAGAATAAGAGTAATTTGTTATATTTTGCTTTGACTTCCTCAGTGACTTAAAGTTCTGAGAAATGTGACTTGTTTCTATGTATTTCTTTCACAGATTTAATTTGTTTTTTCATTTATTACTTGTTATATTTGAAATTGCTACATTTGGAGAACATTATCAAGGTTGCACAGTAAAACTAGAGCTGCCAGCACTAAGCTTACATGTTTATGAGTATTTGCAAGTGTGTGCTGTGTTGTTACATACCAACATGCAATGTTTTTTCATGGCCTCTCTTCTTTAATGGATCTGTTCTATTTGCAGACAGCCTCTTAGCACAGCTCTGTTTCATATTCATGTAGACTAGTGTCAAGATACTTGAACTTAACAGAGCTGGATTGGGCTTGTATAGGCTTATCATGCTGCTCAGGGTCTCTTTTGAGCACAAAATTGCCCATTTTCTCTTTTTTTAAATACAGCTGGAGTTTTTCCCCTGTTAAATCAGTCTCTGCAACATTACCGAGAGGTGCAATAGGGTTAATGATGCTTGTATTTTAGAAAGGGAGAACTGAGACAGTTTCTGTTGGGAAGACTCCATTTCTTTGGGGTGATCAGTTTGTGAAACCTGAGTTTTATAATTTCATAGTGCTTGGAGTGATACCGTGCTTTCTGTTCAGAGCTCATCTGCAGAGACACCTGTGAGGTTCAATATTTTTGCAAGCCAGAACTGAGCTCTGAAGACAAATCAGGCTTCTGAATTTGAGGATCATCCAGATCATCACCACATACAATATGTTCATTTAGCAGACCTGTGTTTTGTTGTTTGGGATTCCACCTTTCAGAGGAGAGTACCCTTTTGCCATAATTATGGCAGTTAGTATTATAACTGTCTTATAGTTCTTGCAGTTCCCTTCCCCCTCTCTATACTGCTTTTCCAACTTTGATGACACATAAAGCAAGCCTCTCTCTCCTTCAGTGGTTTCCTCTGGCATATACTCCTGAGTCAGAGGCAGAACATGCATTTTCCCCTGCACTGAGTCACAAGTCTGACATTTCTTTGTGTTTAAAACTTCTCCCACTTTTGCTTTAAAAAGTGTTATTTAACTCTAGGTTGATAGAAATCTTTAGTGAATTTAGGTACTATAATCTCAGTTTTCTTTGAGAATTTGCAGGCTCTGGATTTTTTTTGAAAGTGGATATATTTATGGCTCTAGCAAAGGGTGTTGCCCTGACAGCATTTCTCCCATGCTAAACTTCAAGTAATTATTGTGAAACATGGTATTTTCAGAGCAAAATGTGTTATAAGTTCCCTGCTACTGTGTTCTGTAGTGACAGCAACATTTAGGCTGAAATTTTCAAAACCAGGAAGCTTGGAATTGTACCTACTGTAAATATGTTATTGGTCCAAGAAACTGGAGCATGAGGAAACTATAATCTGAATACTATGTGAACAGACTGTCAGCAGCTTTGTAACAGATGCTGTTACTAGTGCAGCTACAGTATCATCAGAAGAAATGTGATTGTCTAAATGGTTCTTTTTAATTTTAAGAAGTTGTTGGCCTTTTCTAATATCTGAGGTCCAGAGTTAAAGTCATTGTTCATTCCTAACATGACCAGATTTATTTGTGCTTTTAACATCAAAATGTATAGATAGTAATTGCACTATAGTTCAATGAAATACTGCAGTCATTTATCTTAGTCACTCTGGTGGGTCCCACAGCAATATCATTAAAAGTGAACAGAGCGTTCTTGCACCTGTGACCTGCTTTCATGAGAGTGATGTCAGGATGTGTTTTCCATTTTTCTTATTAGCAATGCATGCGAGCTTTTAGGAAACAAAAGCCAGCATGGTGGGGAAGTATGTGCTGTTAAGACCTCAGTGTCCTCAGGTACTGTGTGTGACATAAATGCTACAGTGAGAGCTGTGCAGCAAGTGCCAGCATACTGGACATTGTTGAATCTGACCTTCTGATGTAGGCCACTCTGGAGCCAAGAAGATAGAAAGTGCAAGACAATGTTAACAGTCAGAGGCAGGAGGCTTGGGATAAAGGAAACCATGAGTTTTGAAGATTAATTCTTGGGTTTTGGTTGCCAAAAGGTAGGAAAGAGAAACTCTGACATTTTCAGGATTCAGGTAGAATTCTTGGGCATGTGTGTGTGCATAAATACATATTTATTTTCATGTATTCTTTTAAAATGCCTTTATTCTGTACCTTATTCATTGATGGAATATGAAAACTCCATCTCAGGAAGTGTGTGTGGGAGTGCAAGTGATTGTTCCAAAGACAGAAGAACAGTTGCCTAAATGTGAGTGCCAGGGAGCTGGGCAGAGTTGATGGAGCTGGCAGAAGATGTGTTTACCAAAGCAGTCCACATTCGAGGCATTAGTAACTGGCAGAGAAAGATGGAACAACTCCTCCCAGACACCACCTCCTCCTCAGAGCCTCCTTTGGCTCAATAACTGTCCAACCACATTCTCTCCTGAGCTCTCTCTGGGACAGAGTATTTTCTGAGGAGCTGTGAAAATTTCAGAGCATACATATCACTACTTGCACTCACAGTGTGCTTGTGCATCTGAGCTAATTGGGGTCTAATTGGGGTGGTGATGACCTCCGAGTCAAAGTTAGGTGTTTCTTCTTAGGGAATGATGAAATAATTGAATGTGGTCAAGTTTCAGCAGTTTACTATATGACCCTAGCAGTTAAGTCACCACTGCTGTTCATCTTTCACTCAGGTTGAAGCAAATGTACTTTACCTCACAGTTGGAATAAGGTAAGAGTGCAAACAAGGACAGAGAAATGAACTGGCTGCTCAAAACTGCTTCACTCAGGAGCTTGGAAGTCAGTACACAGCACAGCCCTTTCACAATACCTGGGCTGGTGTCATTTTTACTGGCTCTCCCTTCTTTCTGCCAGCCCATGCACTTACTATAGGAAGGACATTTCTGCTGCTGTCTGTATTTCTGAGTGTGTTTAATGGGGTCAGCATTGAATTACACGGAAAATAGTTCAACTGCTTGATCACTCACTGAATAAGCCTTGTTCATCATTTAATCTGCATGGGTGATATATTGCACTGAGAGACTTGTGATTTGACTGAGCTCTTAGAGGGGATCATGTGGGAAGTACAATATAAAGCTTATGGAGTACAGTTTAGTCCATCTGCAGAATTGTCACATTTTCTTTCTGCTGTGGTCGTGTTCTTCTGTAGATGTTATCTAGAGTAGCAGTTGTGCAGGGATTTAGTGCTGCTGCCCCTCCCTGAGACTGCTGGATGTTTTGAGCTCTCTGAAGGGAAGGTAGATCAGCAGTAGTTACACAACAGAGGAATGTTTTGAAGCTTCTTGTGAAACTTTAGAGATGGCAGTATTGCTAATAGAAGAACTGATACAAATCCAGTGAATTGGTTGTGAATTGGTTTTGTAACTTTGTGAATTTTGGGGGGGGGCTGGAGGGAGGATGAATCCTGCTGCAATCTGTGATAACTGCACTAAGAAATGTTCACTGAAAAAAAAAATTAGTCTAAAAAGTAGGAACAAACCCAGACTAGTGATGTTGCACTATATGTTTTTGTTTTAGGTTTTCCTGAGAAGGTAACAGTAAAGCAGTGCTATCGTCTTCTGGGAAACAGTCTTAACGTACACGTGGTGGCAAAATTGATCTCCATTCTACTTGAATAATTTAGAACCTGCAACTGATGCATATGGACTGGTGACAGAAAATACTTCCATCTTTTAGGAGAAAGCTGATGGAACCTGGACAAAAACCCCAGCTTGCCAAAATACTTGTCCAGACATTTTGCGGAAAAGTTTTGATATATTTTTAATAACTTGAATTCATGATGGATTTAAACTTTATAGGTGTTTAATTTAAATAGCAGTTTACAGGACTTATTTGCTTTATTTAAAAGTTCTTTTTAGTTTGCAGAATGAAAAATAGCAGCATATGCAAATACTTCAATGAGAAAGGATAAGATTATTTTATTTTACTTTATTTTTTATCTTAAAACCATTTCCTCAGTACTGTGTGAAACTGTGTCAAAGCTGTTTCAATTAGGTTCAAAGACCAAGTTCAATATGTAAAATGTCTTAATCTTTAAATGTAAGTGGTCCATTCTGAAAAGATTTACTGTATATATGATCTGAAATTTTGGTGTGATTTTTGTAGCTCATGAAACTAATAAATTCAGTATTTTATATACAATTTTTAAGACTTAGTGTTGTTCTTTATGGTTGTCTCATTTTTAAATACTCATAGGATTCTGGAACTCAACTGTATTTGTCTGGAATGATTTGTTTAGTTGCAGCTGAATGAAAATATTTCAAGATTATCACAGGCCTGACAATAACTTCCCTGTTTCTCTTATATTATTTAGGATAAGATCATTGCTCCTTACCAAAGACCTACATGTAAAAGACATTAAAAAAAAATTAAAGCTCCATGTTTAGGTTCCTGTGACATAAGAACTGGAGAAAAACTATATGGGCTTCTTCTGAAAATTTCTTCACAAATCTTGGTAGTAGTACTGGGCTTAGGAGTGTATAGCGGTGGAGCCGCTGCATGTGGCCGCGGTGTATTAGCGGTGGAGCCGCTGCATGTGGCCATCCCCAGTGCCACCGCTGCACAGTGCCTCATAGAGCTGGACTCAGTGGGTTTGTAATCAAGTCTTGTGAGTTCAGTTCCTCTGAAATTATAGAGAAAATAATGGGAAAACTGAAAGCCCTCTAAAGAAGCGTGTGTTCTAATTACCTTTCCTTGGGATTTTCCCATTGGTATCTAGATTAAAAAGAGCTTCAGTGAGGAAGAGGCAAGATGATACTTAGTAAGCATCTTAGGGAGATTATGTGCCAGAAGACAGAAGGATTTTGTAGTTGATCATAGTTCCTGTGCACCTAAGCAGTAAGTTAAAGTTGCCAGTCCTAAAAATGAATGAATTTTCTTCCCCCTCTCCCCCAACCCATGGGATGACACAGAAACAGTCTTGGTATGTTCCATCTGGGTTTGGTGGTGCGGGAGAAAGTGAAGACCACAGAGAGCAGAGCTGCTGTGGAGATACTGTAGCTGTTTTCATCTGCTGTAGTCCTGAAAACAATTAAAAAATAAATGTATGTAGATAAATTCATGCAGCTTTATCTTATGCTGGGTCCTGCATTTCTTCTTCAGTCTTGATTTGCCTGCTGCTTTGTGGACTGTTAAACCAGGAAAAGCTTGGGTTGACCTACTTCAGCCTGTCTGATTCTCCAGGAGCATATTGGCCACTTGGGCTGTTCCAGCTGAAAAAGAGAAATGGAAATGGTTTCTCCTGAAAGTGCTCTGGACAAAGCCCTAGAGAAGGTGAGGTTGGCCTCTGTCCTCACCTGGTCACTTGTAGTACTGAAATGTCAAAAAAGGATTGCTGTGCTGGCTACTAAACTGCAAAAAGCAGGTGTGCTTTTGACAGTGAACCATGGTTACCTATACCCACAATGGTTATTGTGTAGATTTATCAGCCAGATCAATAACTAGTATCTGTATGGTCTTGTTCTTGGTAGAAATGTGGTAGTATAAAGATCTCTTGCTGTCTAATATGTTCCAAACATAGGTATGAAAGCAAAGGATATTAATTTGATATATAAATTGGAATTTCCTTCTGCTAAATAATGTAAATATTCTATTCATTCTGCTTCACTGTAGTAATATTTGGAAAAATATTACTATTAACAATTAATTGTCAATTCCTTTGTGTGTAGAGCATATCTTAATGCTTTATATGCCTCTTGTAAATTAGCAGTGTTGAAGTGTAAATTGAAATGTACCTAGCTGCGCCTAAAACTGATACCATAATACAGAGCCTGTTACATATGCATAGTGAATTTTAATTCAATATGATTGTGAAGACTGAATCTGTTTGCTAATTTGAGCTGCTTCTGAAGGAAAAAAAAAAAGTGAAATAATTCAGAGTTGTAAATACATATTTGTGTATTTTACCCCTGCTAACCCTGTAATACTGGTGCAGCTAAATTGAGTGACTGCTGCTTATCCCCTTGGTTTGTTATTAATAGACTGGTTTACTGAGTTCTGTTGGGTTGTACCTGCTTGACCTCACTTGATGATCATGTTGCTTCCTCTTCCAAGCAGGCTCCTAATCCTAAGTACTTTGCAGCCTACATCATTGCTGTACTTTGCAACTTTAGCTTAAGCATTTTCACAGCAATGAAATGTGATTACAAAAGCAGCTGAAAGGTGAAGAAAAATCTGGAAAACAGCTTTGGAAAGGGAGGGAGATACAAAATCAAAAATCAGATTCTGGGTAACTCATTCATTTGCACGCCTTAATTACATTTCATTATCTGAGTGAAGTAATGTGGTTGTATTCCCTTAAATTTGAGAATTTCCACTGAGAAAAAGGTTGTCATATTTGGTGGTGTTATATTTATGTTGTCATTTTTGAAGCTTACAGATTGACTTACAAAAATCTTCCCTATACCAGCTAGTTTTTATCTGAGTTAGTCTGGGGTTTCCCTATACTCATGAAGAAACCTGTCTAGCAGCAAAATTACTAAAATACCATTTTTTAACGCAGTGAGTTTGAGTACTTTTTGATGCTTGAAGTGGAGGTGCATTCTTCCATGCAGTGAATGTAAGGCTCCTGCCCAGAGCCTTTTTTATTTCACTTTTGACTGATAGGACAATTATAAGGCTTTTCAGGAATGTCTGTATTACAGTCTGGGAAAACATTGATTTGTGATAGCTATTTCTTAAATTTAAACAAGGGAAAGCCCATTTTGGTTTTGACAGAGACATTTCAATAGAAATCTGAACAGGCCCAATGCTTCAATGACTATACAATTTGTTTTAGCAGTTGTCACACATTTCTAAAATAAGTGGAAAATTTAGAAAATATTTGTTGCATCTCAGGGATGAATTATTCAATTCTCAGCTTGTCCTTTGGCTCCTCTTCTTGCTGTTCATACTAAAGTTTAACACTTGAATTCATATATAAATACTGAATTATATTTATTTTCCTTAGCAGTTTAATATATTTTGTCTTCTATATGTTTACAACCACTTAAGTGTTGTATTTTTTCTGCATGTTATTTAAAGAATATGACATATTAGTAAGGATTTAGAAGAGATTAAGTAATAATTGGTTAAGAGCATTAGCATTTCTGAGCAGTCTTACGTAAATATTCTGTAAAATTGAAGTGATCAAAGAAATACCCATGGAAAAATAATGCGAAACCATGAAAAAGTAGACATAGAGCCCAAAATTAATTCCAGTAGCCATTTTCCCTTTGCCTGTGCAAATATGAGTATTGTAGTATTACAACCTCATTAGGGGAAGTTTATGAAATACTCAGTAGTGATAGTATGTCAATTTAAACGTTATTGCAAAAAGCAGGACAGGATTTGTGTTATTTTTGTCTTTAGTTGATTGTAAGGTTTGGAGTATTTATATAGCCATTAAAGAAAAGAAATAGTGGCCCAAGAGGGCCAGGCAGCTGTCTGTGAAGGCTGAACAACTGGATTGTTCTCTTTGACTTTCCTCCACCTGGTCCTGTTGACAGTGGGAGGAAGCTGGATGAGGAACCTTCTCAGGTAAGAGCTCTGGTGAAACAAGAAGCAGAATTGGAAGGGTTTAAATCAACTGGAACACAACACTTTTAGTGAGAGACTTGTTGGATGTCAGATGGCCACTCTGGTTGGATGCCGTTCACTAGGATTTGAGAAATTGCAGCAAAAAACTTCCTGAAATCTCCTCCAGGGAGAAATGTCTCTCATTTTAGATACAGGAATACATCCTGAAATCCCAGCTTCAGTGAGAGCATGTTTGTCTTGTGCTTTTGTCCACGCACTGGGCTTTTTTAATTCAAATATTTTTAAATTGCCACCTGGCACTTGGAAGCAAAGCATGCTGATGGTACAGATATATTTTCTCAGATGTAGATTGCAACAAATAGTCTTCAATAGTCCAAATGTTTGCCTGTATGTATTTTAAAAATAAACTAATCTCATTCTGTTTATAAATAATACACTTAAAATGGGATTCTTCTCAGAATTTTTTTTTTTTTTGCATTTTAACTGTATATTTATGACAATTAATGTATGGCATTACTCATTCTTTGCACATGTGTTATAAGGTGAAGCTTGTGGAGAAGGAGAAGACTGGACAAGTTCTTGTAAAAAAAGTCCTCTGAGAGTACTGAGTAAGTAGACTTTGACTGTAGAAGTCCCGGAGCTGCAAATAACGGGAGGCCAAGAGAGTACCTAGGGGAAGTACTGTATGGGCTCACCCCTTCATGTAGTCTTCATTTCCTGTCTGCTTTTGGCCACTGTTGGAGTGACCTGGATGATCACTGACCTGGAGAGATCTTTTCTAGCCCAGGATGATGACTCTTATTGCTTATTTTGTATGGTGACAGAATGCCACTACTTGTAACCACAGCCTCAAGACACAGCAAACACTTTACAGACATAGCTCAGACTGAGCTTCTTGGTGAAAGCCAGAAGTACAGAATAGAATGAATCTGAGGGAGGTTGTGCAGCCAGGTCCATTCATGGCTTTAGGGTTATTAGTGAAGAAGGGTGGCTATGCCAATGGAAGTCCCTAAAAATAACTCCAGTGTATGTTAAAGCCATTGGAATGTGTTAAAAGGACTGGAATAATCAATAGAAAAGAATAAAGCAAATACAACTGACTGGAAGCTTTTCATTAACCTAATTGCAAAAAAAGAATGAAATGGAGAATAAGAAGCATCAAAGTGGTTTATAGAAACAACAATGTGTGGGAAGAAAAATCAGACAGAAGAACTAAAATAAAAGTCTCATAAGGAAAGTAAAAAGCTAATGTGTTAAATCTTACTTGCAATAAAGGAATCCAGGGAGAATTTGGACAGTAGATCAATTTCAGCTTAAGTAGTTAACTAATCAAGACTCTTATCTTTGTCATTTGCTATTGAAAACTGAAAAACTCAATTTCCTGGCCAGGTAGTTTAACTTCATTAGCAGGTAACTTATGAACTTCATCAACTGTGTTGAGGAAGCAGAATCTTAAACAGGTGGCAGAGGGCAGAATGCTGAACAGAAATCCTTGAGGAGGGGTGTGAGATATGGAGGCTTGCAGCAGCTGTAGCCCCTGGGGAAGGTGCTGTGGCCACAAAACTCTCAAGACATGCATGAAGAGAGGGAAAGACTGATGATAGGTGCTTATAGGTAAGGAACAGCAAGGGGTCAGAGTCACCCATGTTTGATGTAAACCTCATGGTTTCTGATCCATTGCACAGGGCCTGCTACCGAATTTGTGCTTGGTTGTCTCAGAGCTGTAGGAACACGTGGGAAATGCTGACTTCAATATTGAGCTGGGTATACACCAATTTGCACAGTTATATGGAGGTAACAGTATGACTTCATATGTTGTGTGTCACTTTTGAACTCTAGGGTACTATTAGAAGAAGGAAAGATGAAGGAGGGTCCAGGAAAGTGAAGACAGAAGAACTGGGAGATATGAGCGCAACTGAGGGAAGACTTCTGTAAATGTGTTCTACTTGGTATTTAACCAGCAATGGACTGGATTTATAATTATTTGCAAATATTTAAGTGTAACAATTGAATAGCAGGGATTTTTTTCTTTTTTTGCATCTGTGGGGGGAAAAAAGGATTATTTTTTACTCTTACATTAAAAAATTAACCAGGTTTGAATTCACACCAGTGGCTGCTCTTCCTCCATTTAAACAGGTAACATTGTCAAAAACTCTCATGATGTCCATGCACTTGAGTTACTTCCTAGGAGTAATTAATGTGTATTGATTTTTTGGCCATGATTTGAATCAAGTCTTGTCTTCTACACCAGCATCTTTGCATTGCAGGCCCGTACTGCTGGAGAAATAGAGGAATACCACCATTTCATTTCACACAGCTACACAAGATGGTGGTAAATTGTAGTCCCTGCTAGTACAGGATGAACTTCAACCAGAATTAGAGACAAACACTCCATTACTCTTGCCAAATCTGCACACAACCTATGCTCTTTAGAGCTGTTTTCTGAGCCTTCATCTTAGGGAGGTAATGAATGACCTGTCCCAGGAGGAGAGGTTCATGCCAGCTCTTCTTGTTAGAAAGAACAGCCAGAAATTTGTATGTTTTCCATTATGTTCCTCCAAAAATGATGTCTCAATTCAGTATATTACAGTAAAATTAGAAGGTGTGGACCTATTTCTGTCCTTAAGAAGGTTTATAGATTTCTCAATTTGGCCAGCCTGAGGTGCATTCACTAGGAATAAAGGCTCAATTAACTAAAATCTGGAAGGTCTAATGAAATGGAAAATAGTGTGTCATGCAAATAGGTGGCTGTCCAACCCTCTCTTTCCATCCTATAATCAGTGCATAGTCAAAATCAGCTGGTCCTCAGGCCAACCATTTTCTAAGCTATAAAACCTGCAGGAAGAGAAGGTGAATTTCTTCTTGTTTGTTGCCTTGTCTTCACCCTTAACAGTTTATTGCTCACTGGTTATTGGTTTAATGGAGTTAGTTAGCTGCAAAGGGAAGCCTGAATCGAAGGCTGCCAGGCAGAAGAGAGGGGCAGTGCATACTCAGCGTGCAAAAGAAATGAAGAGAGGAAAGGAAGGATTTTGTGGGCCACAGCCAAAGGCCAGGATGGGAAATGTCAGCATAAAATGGACTTTGTGAAAGTAAGGTCCTGGAGTACACAGACATTCAGCCAGCCTGCTACGGAGTGCGGGTGTATTTGGCCCGGAGTTTATTCAAGTTGACATTCAACTGACAGTTACACAAACTCAGAAAACTGTTAAAACAAAAAGAAAATCAAAGCAAAAAGAGAAAAAAACCCACCAGACAAGACTTCAAAATCAAAACAGGAAGAATGTTAATGAGCACCAGTTTAATGGACAGTGCCAGGATACCCAGAGGCAGAAGGTGTCTGGTTGACTAGACAGAAATATTGATAATTTGCCTATGCTGTCCTATTCCTGAACAGAGGTTTCAGAGCTAAAAGCTTAATATTAAATATAAAAAAGGTGCAGGGACAGATTTTCAGTTGATATAAAAAAACATAGCTAATGTGGATTGAATGGAGCAGTCTTATTTCCTACAACACAATTCTGTATTTTTTTGGAAATATTGTCCTTCATGTTGGTAAAGGACATCATATGGAAAATTTTCCTCATGTTTTTCTGTTCTGGCAGGAACAGCTGATAGACTCCCTGCTGCAGTGCAGGTGAACATACACAGAGCTGTCCTTCTCCTTCCTCACCAGTAGGTACATGGGATGGGCTGTCTCCCGTGGGCTCAGGAGGAGCCTCACCGCCGCCCTTCCAGATCCCTCGGCAGCAGCAGTGACTGTTGGGTTACCTGCACCACAGCCAGTGGGAGCACAAGGGGTCAGGAGGCTGGTGCTGTTCTGAATTCCAAGGTAAGTTTATGAAAACACAGATAATAAAATATAGTACAAATCTAGTTTTTGTGAAAATGGTGGGATAAAGCTGATACAGCCTAAGACACTATGGTATTCACAGTGAAGATCACGTGATCTGTGGTAGCACCACAAACATCAGCTGTCCTGACTTCACATTCATGTCCTCAGTGTGCATCTGTCTCTTTTTGAGATGACATTAGAATTTTTTGCTGCCACATTCAATTTCTTACCAGGTTGTTTTGAGCTCTTAATGCTTCCATCTGTGAAAGCTGTAGAGTTCATTCGATCCCCCAGCTGGAGGGAAGGTTCCACATATCTGTGGGACATCTGTAGGTGACAAGTACAAACTGGAGCAGAAAGAAAGACTGGGTAGGGTTAGGAAGTGCAGGAGCTCCATGGCTTCCAGGAAGGTCTGGTGCTCAAAGGATGCTACAAGCAAGAGCAGCTACAACTGTTGCGACTCTTCTCAGCAGAGTTTTGAAATGTGAGCAACCTGAATAAGATGTCTACTAAGCAAAAAGGAAAATAAAAAAAAATGGTGGTGGACCTGGACGTCAGGAAGCTCCTAGCACAAGGAAAGAAAACACACAAAGAGCTCCTCTAAGCAGGAAGAACAAAGAACAGCAAAGTCTTGTGCAAGGGGAATATGGAGACTCTGGCAAAAGCAAAGGAGAGGTGGGACATGGAATCTCTCATGGCTTTCAGCAGCAACAGCCTGAGCCTCAGCATCTGGGGACTAAGTCACCCTTGAGTCAGAACAACCACATTTGGTTAAAATTGTACTTTGCTGTTGTAATCCATGTCATGCTGTTCAGTACTGCTGACTTGTTTGTGTCATCTGCCCAGTAAATTACTGACTGGAAGCTTCTCTTTCAATACAGATATTCCTTGTCAGCCACTGTGGGTTTTACTTTTGAGGTAGGGGACTTTTTTGGTAACAATTTAGGTCCTTTAGTGCTGCTAAATAATCTTTCCTTCGCTCCTGTGATGCAGCACATGGTAGAGCACTTTCTGCAGATTACAAGGTGCTCAGGGACACAAAGGTGCTCAGCTGTACAAAGGGCAAAGACATAGTGATAAAATACAGGCAGATTCCATTTAATGATCTCTCAAAGCTCCTGAACCCAAAAGACAAAAGGAGAAAAATGCATTTAATGTCTAGGGGATTTGCATGCTGTCAATCTTTAATTAAGGTATCCGAGATAAAGTTCACCCTTGCAAGACAAGGCAGCAGAATGGGCACCTTGTGAACAAGGAGCTGTGTGAGAGCAAAGGGCACCTGGACTCACAACAGCTCAGTCCAGCACTGGAGGTTTCACTTCAAGCACAGGACAGCTGGAGGAAAGCAATGCTTTGGGCTCCTCCTGCTCCTCAGCTTGTGGTTGTGCTATTATTACTGACTGGATTGAGCTGTGACCCAAAGCACCATGAAAAAAAGAGGCAGAAAAGAGCCACTTACAATGAGCAGTAAGTACCATTGCTTGCAAATGCATTTGTTGGTATGGTGGCCTGTAACTGCTGGTAATGGGGACAGAATGGCTTTACTACAGCCCTATTTTACATACTGTTTGGCAGATATATGTAACTAAATTATGTCTTTATTTTCTTTTTTTCCAATACATAACAGGCCTCGTTTATCCTCCGAGCAGGGTAATTTAGTGTTCCATGCTGGCTCCAGCAAAAATATTGAATTTAGAACTGGACCACTGGGGAAAGTAAAAATTAATGAAGAAGACCTTGCAGAACTTTTTAGTCAGGTGATATAGTTATTTTCCCTTAATATATTTTCATTTTTGGTTCTACATATTAATAGTTAAATTGTTTTCACAAGAGTTTGATATGTTTTGTATTTTATTTTATATTATCTGTATCAGCAGTCTAATATGAAAGTAAGCTATGGCAGACTTGTAAAGTAATCCTGTCATCACTGACGATAATGAAAAGATTAAATTGTGTATGTAGTAGAGCTCTCTGTATATAAGTGAACTTTATAATAGTAAAGTTATGCAAGGACTAAACTTTCCTAAGCTTTTGAAAAGTCAAAGTTTGTTTCACATTATCTCTATTGTTTAACTTTAGGTTAGAGAGAGTAGCACAGAGATTCAAGAACTTAAAAAAGCCAGTGGTGCCTTGCAGAATGTATCCCAGCAGATTACTCTGCTGACGTCCAAGGTGAGCCATACCTTCATGTTATCCTCCTCCAGTATTCCCACATTTCCATTCCTTACACTGATTCATTTTAGTATTTCTGCACCCAGTTTAGGGAACTGGAGCAGAATCCCTATTTAATATCAGCCTAGAGTCTGTGTTTAATTTTGAAATACTTGCTCAGTAACTCTGTAGACAATGGAAATATTTCTGTAAATCCCCCCAAAATTTCCAGTTACTGTGATTCTTCTTTGTTCATTGTCAGCATCTGTATTGACTAAATCCTCTAATATTTGTGGATGAATTCTGGAAATGGACCATATATATTTTCATAGTTGTTACACAGACATCCCATTCCATAGATGAAATGGGCTGTAAGGGTTTGCAGTGGAAAGAAAAGATCAATGCAGTTTTGTCACTTCCCTGCTCCTGAAAGTTTTTTTCCATGAGAAAATTTTTAAATGATTGCCTGATTTAAGTGTCTTTTGTTACAGTGTTTCCACAAGTTCCTTATAGGAAAATATTTTTATAATGCAAGAGACCTTCCTTTAGGGAAATTGTGCTAATAGGTATCCATCACATTTTCTGATTCAGTGTCAGCTTGCTGTTTGTGGTTACAGCCCACTGAGATGTGTAGACCATTTTCTTGGCCTTCAGTGCTCTGTCCCAGACCTCCATCCTTGTCACACATTTGGGTCCTTGAGGACCCAAACAGTCCCACAGGAATATTCATGTGCTCTGTTTTCAGCACCTGAACATATCTTTGCAAGATTGAGTCTTGCCTTATGGATCCAAGCTCGGACATATTTAAGCTGTCATTTTCTGAACAGCCAAACCCACCAAAATCTCAGTGAATGGGGCCTCATTTGGATCTGACTGTCACCTGGTTTAACATACCAGCTATTCTCTTTTCTCAGAGGAAAATAATTTTGTGAGCTTACCAGTGTCCACCCAGTACCTCTGTGGTCATTCTTATACTAAGCACAATGTAATTCATGTTTCTTTTGCAGATCCTGAGCCTCGATAACAAACTTCAAAGCTTACAGCTGGTAAGTAAATGGGAAGCAAACTAGAGATCAGAAAAGAAAATCTCAGCCCCAAGTAAATAAAGTGAGGTTTCAATGATTAAACAGCTAAATGATTTATTTCCTCTCCTGCATTCCTCAGGAAAACTTTTTTTGGTAACAGAAGGTTAAAAAAGCACAAGATTTGTGGAGGAGGTGATATGCCTTCTCACAAAATATAAACTGTGTAGGAGACTGCATTTCTTAATGGAAAAACAGTTGTACATTCAAGAACAACAAGTAGATACCAAGGAGAAGTGAACTTTTCCTTCACTGGTCTGTCAAGATAAAGACCAGAAACTCAGACTGGATTTTTATTGTACTGGAATGAAGTAAGTTTCAGCTGTCACCTGCTTCTTAAGTGAGCTTGTGACAAGCCACACCTACAGTGCCAGTAAAAACAGTTGTCAGAAGAAATACCTATGGAATCAAAAAGACAAGATAACCTTCCATCTAGACTCCCAGTCTGCTGCTGAAGAACAGTCGCTATTAATATTTACTTTTTCCAGGGCTTTTCTCATCCTAGTGCTTGGCCATTCTGTGTATAAGCAATCACAGCATCATTATTTTGTACAGGATAAGTGCAATAGCTCAAAACCTTTACAAATCAACTTTGCTGAGAAAAAATGGAGGGGGAATACAAGAAAGAACTGGGGGGGTGGGGGGTGGGGGTGGGAAAGAAGGTTTGTATTGAAAATAAATGCTAATGGACACCAGCTAAGCAGAAATCTCATTTTCTGCTCTTTTCTGGCATTTTAGGACATCCAGAGGAGAGCCTGCAGTAGTAACCCCTGTAAGAACTCAGGGACCTGTGTAAACTCACTGGATGGTTTCTTTTGCCTCTGTCCCAGCAACTGGCAGGTGAGTCTTTAGCCTCCTCGACTACAGAGTATGCATTTCAACTGTAAGACTGCATTTAGCTTAGAGTGGTTGCCACAAAGCACAGCATTTCAGGTTGCTCAGGGTAGAGTGAGATCAGCAGAGAAGCAGAGCAGCAGTATCACTCACTGGCTGGAGAGCTACATGTTTGCTTCTCAAAAATATCAATATATATGTGTAAAAAAAAGAAGCCCAAAGCATTGGGCCAAACCCTGCGCTGCTACATGCAGGCAGTGGCCCATGAAGTCAGTGATTCTTGGCAGTTCCCACAGCAGAGAATTAGTCTGGCTTTTGCTGAGCACTGAACTGAACTGCGTGCTTTGCTGTTGACCTTACACAAGGAGAGAGAGAGACTGGGGGAAGGGATGGATAGTTATTCAGTCTTAAACAAGTAAGACAAACTGGGGGTGTAAATAATCAGTGTCATTCTGAATATTTTAAATCCAGAGACTTTACTAGCAAATGCTTTAATGGTGCTATTATGTGCACCAGAGATGGAAATTATGTATCTTCTTCTCAAAGGATTTCAACTTAAAATTTATCCCAGCAAGATTTAGGTCAAAATTTATGGGGTTTCCTGATAGAAACAGTTTATAAGAAAATTTTCTGAGTCTTTTTCTAGTTGGAAAGAGAGGGGATGATAAAAATGTGATGTTCATATGTTTTCTACATCTGAGATATTTTATCCCCATCTGACTGATAGCAAGGGTCACAGAAACACAGCTGAAAAATAAAGTTTTGTTATTGTGTTTCATACGAGAATCTGTGTTGATAACAGCCCATGGTTTGTATATCTTTGAAAACTATATTAAACATTGGGTCCATGGTTTGCTTCATTTCTCAGTTATTTGGAAAATAAACTGATTTTCCATTTCATCTTAGGGCCCCCTGTGCTCAGTGGATGTTAATGAATGCCAGATTTTTGCTGGAACAGCTCTAGGCTGCCAGAATGGAGCCACTTGTGTGAACACACCAGGCAGCTACAGGTAACTTCTCAAAACTAGACACAAATATCCCATGTAGAATACTCTGCTATTTTTGTACCCCATATCATGCCTGCAGCACAAGTCCTAGAATTAAGTCTGTTTAATATTGGTGCACTATAAGCCCTTGCAGTCTGGGAACAAATAAAATCCTTACTGCACTTTACACTGAGCCCACTGCTGACACAAAAAGGCCTCCAAAGCCATTGCCTGCTTTGACACAAGAGGAGCAGCAGGAACCAGATCCATCACACAGCCATGCCGGGGGAGAAGGACGCAAATTGAGGACTGGCTCCAGTGACCCAGCCCCACGTTGTAGGTGCAGCTGCTTTAATGGAAATTTCCTGCACCATGGGGTGTAGCTGGGGCACTGAGAGGCTCCTGCTGGGCTGTAACCAGCACTCACACACGAGCCCACAGAGCACAGCCACCTTACCATCCCTCTGCTATCACCTACCCCTTGACCCCTTGAGATCAAAGGGAGATGGAGGACTAGATGAGGGAGGTGATCGCCCTTGATCACTGCCATTCCCAGCACACTCATTTGGTCAGAGCAGGGTGCTGATAACACCAAGATCATGGGTTCAATCCCCATGCAGGCCCTTCACTAAGGCTTGGATTTGATGGTCCTTGTGGGTCCCTTCCGACACAGAATATTCTGTGAAATCAAAAACAATTCTGTGAAATGAGTTCATCCCCTCCAAAAACACAGGTCCTGCTGAGACAGCAGCCGAGCAAGGAACGCACAGTGCTGCCAGGCAGAAAGGGAGGAGAAGTGCAGTCTGCAACCAAGGGGTGCCTGGGCTGCCTGTGTGCTGGGCCCCACACACGTGAGGCCTCTGGAGCATATTCTTCTCTGGCTGCTCTTGCTTACAGGGCAAGCCAGCCTGAACATTTTGTGTCTCATTCTCCAAAATGTCAAATAATCTGCTAAATAAGTAACTTTGACATATAATACAAAGCTACCCCTGTGCAATGGGAACAAGGACACTGGAGAGCATGCTACAGCTTTCTGCAAAGTATTTTCTCTCCTGCTTCAGCATAGAAATCTTAGCCCCCTCAAATATTTGCTTGATGTAGCACTGGCTTATAGTGCTTTGTCAGTTCTTGGAAGAACCTCAAACAAAGGAAGTTCTCCTGTAGTGCTCCTCATGCTTCAGCATTAACACAGAGTCTGCTGAGGTGTCACTGGTGTGTGATACTTCTGTAAGCTTTAATTTGATTTTAAAGGATGTTTCTAGCTTGTCTGCAACAGATATTTGTCAAGGAAACAATACACAAAGCAATTTGCCTTTATTTGTTTCTTATTGTGCTCAGAGAGGTACAGGTGTGTGACTAAATTAAGGTTTAAGGTCTGCTGTTCTCGCAAGTGTTGTCACTGTGTTAATACAGTCATGATTCCCCAGATTCTTCTCTGGTGTACTGCTTGCCCTCCTTGGTACTTGCTGAATCAATGCTTCATGAAATGAACTAAGACCTCTTCGTAAATCATTGAAACCTTAATATTACTCTTTTGCATCACACACTCGGGATTATTGCATAGTCCCTTTCCCAAGTCCATTTTACTATCTTTAGTTTCACTTCACATATTTTCTTACTTATTTCTGAGTGCTCCCCAAATGCTAAATCCATCCCAAATCAGAGCATGACCTCTCTTTTCAGCAACTGTGAGGACATTGCTGCTAAGCTTTCTGGGGCTCAACAGCCCAGGTCACCACACTAATGCTCTGGCATAGTTATCTACACCATTGTGGACTGCAGGGAAAGAAAAGGGTAATATCTGACTTTCCATAGCCTGCAGAGATAATACCAGGTGATTGGAAGTACTGGATTAGGCACCATGAAATGGAACATAATGCAGTCTTCACCCCTTGTTCATATTCTTTATCTGCATGGTTTTCCTGTAATTCAAGAAAGTTGAAATATGAGGGAAAAGAGCACGTATCCAGAAACACCTTCCTCAGTCAGAATCTCAAGGGAACATTGTATCAGTTGGACGAAAGGCTGTGAAAGTCCCCAAGTCTATCAGACTTCTGTGTCACAACCAAAACAACAGGGGCCTCATCACAACATGCCATGAGTCATGTGAGGGAACCACAGAAGTGCCAAGTAGCAGTGCATCACAATTTGGCTGAAGTGCCTTGCAGTGTGACCTACTTCTGGAAACTCTTCTCTGAGAAACTTCAGATGGGTAGCAGATTAATCTTTGCCAGAGTAGACAGGAGACAGTGCCATTGTTCTCCTCCTTTGGAGACGGTCAGATTGCCTTGTTGTGTCCTTTGAAGTTGAACATGAAGCTCTGAGTGTACTTTAGACATATAAAAGTCATCTGGTTCCCTGTCCTGTTGCCTCTGTGCTTGCCCAGGCTGAGCTGCTGAACTGATGGGAAGGTGCTGTTCTGCTTGCTGTCTCTTACAATAATGAACACGCTGTCTTGCACTGCAGACTGCAGTTAAGCATTAAGCTGTTGTGGGTTTTTGAAGCCTAAGTTCATGTGGGTTGCTTGTCCTGGGTGTACTCTTCAGTTACCTGCAATTGGCTTATCAAACTGCTATTTCAGCTGAGCATGTGACATGGTGGAAAGGACAGCAGCAGCTTATTTTATATAAATTGCTTCAAGGTCCAGGTCAGCTGCACTAAAATACCCTGATTCCAATTCTGCAGAGAAATGCTTTTACAAAGCACTTTTCATTAGGCAGCTTAAAAGCAATCCAAGAAGGGTGTGTACCTGCCATGTCTCTGCAAGCTGCAGACATTGAGCACAAAACTTGAATCCAAATAAGAGTCTCACAGTCATTTTATTGAGAAGCTAGTGATCTGATAGGAGGTTTTCTGTACATTTATATCCCTTTCAGTTGTATTTCAGATCCTCACATTTTGTCTATGTGGAAATAAAGAGCCAGAGAAAAGGGAAACATTATCCGATGGCTTAGAAGTTCCCAGTTTCAGTTCCACCACATATGTATAGTGCTGTAACTAAGCTCTGCCCTATAAATAACAATGTGATGCATGTGACAGCTTTCAAACCAGATCCTCCCAGTAGAATGCCTTCTTTCAATCCACTGCTTTGTTCTTCCCACCCCACCAACCCCAAATGCCACCTCTTGCCCACCACACATCCCTAAAAGCTGAGATGCTGCTGTGACAGCAGCTGCCCATTGTTGTGATGTGGGGGTGAAAGTACCCTGCTGTCTAGGACAGGCCAGACATGGCATTTCTGCATATTGCTAGAGGTGGGATTTTAGGCACCTGGCATCATATGATGGTCATAAATGAAAAAGGAAGTTTGGGCGCTCTTTGACTGAAGTGGGGTTTCCATGCCCATATTCTATTTAAGTCTTATGTTAGACTTTTCCTTTTTTCTGGATTTGTGCTTATGAATGTAACAAAAAGCTGTAGATTCTTCCATAGGGCCAGACAGTCATGAACATACACAAGTCTCAAATGATTCTTGAGTCTCTGCTGAACAGGAGATTTGCCTCTCTGCATGATTATTAGCAGGATTGTCAATATAGGAAAATACATGTATTTTGTAAGGAACACCCCATAAAGTGGAAAATGTCAATGAATAATCTTTAACAGTGGTAGAAAGACAAAATTTTGATTTTTCTTTCCACTTTCACTATTAGCTGCTCCTGTACTCCAGAAACCTATGGACGTCACTGTGCCTTGAAGTTTGATGACTGCCAGGAAGGATCTGAGAGGCTCTGTGGGCATGGCCTCTGCGTAGATCAAGAAAGGGACCAGCCCAACAGGGTAAGGAACAATGTACAAACCTCAGCATACAGCACAGCATGAATAGGCAGCAAATACTGCTGAGCGTGGCAAAGCTGCATAGCACGAACTGCTGCTGAGAACAAGAAAGGCCACTATACCACATAACAGCCTTTCCGTTGTGCCACGGGGGGCTGAAAAAATCAGAAATGTCTTATGTCTTGTTAGAGGTACTTGTCACAGTATTAGATCGACTGCTACATCCATAGGGAGTTTGGGAATATTTTTTTTATCGGTTGAAGTCTTATTTGAAATATAATATTTTTACTGTTTATTATTTTGGGAGTTCTAAGTTGCTAGAATATTTTACTGCTTAAATGACTGAGAAGGACAAACATCATGAATCTTATTTTTCCTGGGAAAAGTGGCACATTAGTGGCACATTAGTGCCAGGGGCCTGAAAGCTGCCAGGGCTGCATGGTGATTGTGTGGCTGCTGCTCACATTTGGTGCTCCTCAGTGTCAGCTGGATATGGGGTCTGACTCCAGGCCCAGTCTTTCCAAACATCTGCACTGGATAGATGCTAGCACACACTTGAGTGCTCTTCTGGAGCAAGCCAGCTCATTCCATTTGGGCGAGAATCTGGGTACAGGGTGCTCACTCCAAAGCGACAAATGGACCATGCCAGCTTTGGCTCTTTCCACTCAGAGCAGCCCTCCAAAACAACTCAGCCAAGCTTGTGCTTCTTAATACTCCTGTACGCCCATGCACCATTCCAGTCACAGCACATATTTTTTGTGCTTTGCTATAAAATAATTTCTTTGCCTAATTTTTAGAAGTTTCAAAACTCATCACTTATTTTCTGCCCACTTTCTGTTGAGAAAGCTTTTCAAAAGGGTTCAGTGTTGGCTTAACAGTGTCTGCTCCTGTGACAATCAACAATAAAGCTCCCATTAGTTTTAATTGGACCAAAGCTAGATAAATGCTGAAATCTGGCCATTAGTAAAGTTTACTAGAGAGAAAAATGTTTTCCTGAAAGAAAACATGTATTTGCATTTTAATGTCAGTGCTGCACATTGCATAGACTACTGAATAATTTGATTAAAAGAAAACAGCCAAGATGATTTCAAGTTGCTTACAATGATCTCTTTGCCCTGGTTAAAAAGCAAGTTGATGACTTTTAATTATGTTTAAATACAGCTCATAATTGATCTTATTTTCTCTGGGAGCTTAGGAGTAAATTACAGATTTCTTTTATGAATCTAATGAATGAGCCTGAGTTGCTTCCATAATCTGAAAAAGTAAATTCAGAGGAAGAAATAGACTGAGAAAACTACTGAAACAACTTACAAAACAAAACATACAAGCCATGTAATGCTCTGAGAATTTCTTGCTATAGTTTGAGAGTCATTTAATGACATTAACTCCTCCTGCCTTTTTCTTGACTATTGCAAATGCCTTAAACATGCAATGTGATGTTTTCTGTGGCAGCCCAAGTACCACTGTATCTGTGACGCTGGCTGGATGTCCCCTCCTGGCAGTCCTGCTTGCAGCACTGATATAGATGAATGCAGCCTCCCTAATCCTCCGTGTTCACAGGATCCACTTGTGCAGTGCTACAACACTCTAGGCTCCTACAGATGTGGTCCCTGCCCCACAGGTATCTTGTCCTTCCATGCTCTCAGGTTGGATGGGGTCACAGAGGTATTACTGCCCATGTATCATAAGCACAGACACAGGATGCAGATGAGCATAACTCCAGGAAATGCTTTGGTCTGTGTTCTAGGGAATAAATGCAGGTTGTGTTTTATATAGGTAACACAGGCAGTGGAGTCTAATGCACGATTTATCTCATCCTAAACTGATCATCCAAATAGGTCTCATGTCCACAGGTACCTTCACGTCCACCATCACATCCTGTCACCTTCACATAATACGTCTGCAGTACTTTTATATCCGTATTTTTCCTGCCCTAAGGCAATATAAAAATCTGATTGTTCCCTCAGACCATATAACCTATGATTACTCTTCCTGAGCTGGGCAGGTGGTGTCTATAGGAGAAGTTTTTAAAATGTTTAACTGAAGTTTCAATAAAGCTTTGCTGCAAAATGTATATACATGCATTAGACCAGACCAGAACTGCATCCTCTTTAGATAAAAGTGTGTTTGAATCTGAAATATCCTGAATACAGTTAAAATAAAACATTCTTGTACTCACATCTCCACCCTGTTGTGTTTGAAACCTAATTTTCAGACCAGTATTAATTTTAATCAGTTATGAGAGAGACAGGTCTACTCTTGTGTTAATGAAGTGCAATTCAGTTGTACTCTATGAAAAGATTTGGTCAAAGAAACCAAAAAGGCCAGGCATTTTCTTTCTGATGTCTTTTCTGTGCTGCTTTTTAGGCTGGCAAGGAAATGGCTACACTTGCCAAGACATTGATGAATGTGCAAGTAATAATGGAGGCTGCTCAACTGTACCGATGGTCCAATGTATCAACACAGTTGGATCATTCCGCTGTGGTCTCTGTCCACCAGGTAAAATAGATTTCTTGTTGATAATACTATGGAAGGGCTTAAAAGATGAAGATTCAACACATACCAGCCTGTTTTGGTGTAGATTTAAGAAGCTGAAAATTTGTTTTATACAAATATCACATACACAATACTGTAATACAGAATGCAGAGTCCAAGTATATGCAAACTGCTTCAGCTATTAATGAACATTGTATAGAGAATGCCTTTAAAGAGGATCTTCTGAAATGGATTTCTCTTGTACTAGGTAGCTGTTTTCAGTGTTATAGCCTTGATTTGGTGAAGTACTTCCTTTACAAGATCATTAATGCAAAACAAGGATTGCATAATTATGGTAGTAATTTCATTGTCTGGATTAATTGAAGGAGTATCCTGTGTGTCATAAATCACAGACTGTATTGTCTGCAGTAAAAAAAAAGCCTTGATAATTGTCACGCTCTGAATGCTGTCTGTGGAGGCAGTGTTTCCATTGCAGTACAGCTCAAGCAGTGGAAATTGCAACTTAGGTCTTTATAATTTATGCTTTATGATTTAAAATGCTTTCTGAAATGTATGGGATCAATACTAGAAATATAGCAGGAAAAAGTCTTTCTAATTGACTTTTTGATTGCTATTTAAATGGCAGTAGACTGCAGGTAAGGAAGACTCCCAGTTACTGAGTGCTGAAGGGATATCACCATGCTGGAAATGTGGCCTCAGACTCAGGTCTGGCCATAAGGAGTTGTGCTGCAGGGCTTAGGTCCTCCTGAACGTCCTGAGAGGATCTGGGTGTTGTGTTTGAGGTCCAAGGGCTGCTCTGGTGTGCAGGAGGAAAAGATCTGGATGTGGTTAGGGCTGACTGGGGGCAGATGTGTAGGGAGGGCAAGACATGGTGGCTGAGAGACATGGGTTTCTATGGCCTCACAGACTTTACCTATATTTGACATACACTAATATATCTTTTTCTTCCACAACTATGGAAGGATTTGTTTGCAGTCAGAATCCACCCCTGCAGTGAAGGAGCCACAATGAATATGCCAGGTTTTACTTCAGCAGCTATCTCAATTCTTTCTTTTTAACTGCAGAAGACTATGATTTTACACCATTAATTAGTGTTTTGCTCACCAGTTGATTCTTTTACTGTCAATTCTCAAAGAAAATAGTTTGTTACAGACTAACTGAAATTTATCTCTAAACAGGTTATGAGGGAGATGGACTAACATGTACCCAGGTTGATATCTGCTCAATAAATAATGGAGGGTGCCATCCTTTGGCTACTTGTACCTCATCTCCAGGTATGATGCTTTCTTAAAGACTGTAAGATAATATCAGTGTGAATCTCAAGGAGGGCCTGGTTAGGATAAATCCACTTTATCCTGGTTAGGATAAATCCATAACAACATATCTAGATTGCAGCTCCTTTGCCATAGTCAGTTTTGCTTCATGCAAAGGATTTTACAGTCAGGTTAGCTAAAGCCAGCAGACTTTTTCACAAACACTGACAGAAGTAGATTTAGGCTCCAGCAAAAAGACTTTATGCTTAAACTGTGGAGACATTCACCATTTCCCTTTGATGCAGTTTTCCAATTATACAGCTGCTTTTAATAGTCCCCTTCCCATAAATACCCTTCAACTACCCCACCACTTCCCATGAAGGTGACCTTGAACTCTCTGCCCATAACAAAACAGCACTAAGGCTCTTTCCATGTTTAAACTGGGCACTGACCAGGGAAGGTGTCAAAAGATCAAGTTAGAATTATATTAAGATTCTCCTTCAAAATGTCAAGGACATTTACAGACATTGGTATTGTCATTGTAACAGAATTATGTTCTATGTCTTGTCTTATCTCCTAAGGGCCCATGGCATTTTGTTCCTGCACATCTGGCTTCACTGGAAGTGGATATGGGCCGAACGGGTGCTCTCCTCTCAGTGATATCTGTCAGCTGCAAAACCCTTGTGCAAATGGGCACTGCTTGGTAAGTGCTGGGCTCCTCACACGTAATGACAACATTGTGTAGTTACAATCGGCCAGGGAGACTTGGTGAGACTGAAGGCTGAGTGCAGACACACTGCTGGGAATGAGGCAAAGTCAGTGGGGATTGCAAGATCAAAGGATATACCTGAGGAAAGCAAAGTGAATTTCAGGGCACACAAACCATTTCTTTGTGTGTGAAGTAGAGGTAGCAATCTTGGCACTAATGGCCTGAGAAATGTATTTGGTAGCCCATGCTAGCCGATGAAATGCTTGTACTGATTGGACAGGACTGTTCTTGGTGGCACAGGAAAGTAATTTACCACCCTGGATCATGGAGGAATTACCCATGATAACAGAACCAGTACCTCTGCTGACCTTCAGAGTGTTAATATCCAGCAGAGTTAGTTATGAGTTCCTAGTGTGATCTTGTGAGAGCACTCCTGGAGCCTCAGGCTGTTTATATGAACGTGGCAATGATGTTTCAAAGGAATTGGTTTCACTGATGGTAACCAAGTCTTTTGGACCTAAACTGATTGGTGGTATGAATTCATTCTCATTCACAGTCAACATTTAGTTTGTCCTCATGGGCCCTGTGAAAGGTTTTTTGTCTTCCTTAGTGAGGCGTGCTGTGCCCTGGGAAGTCTGTGCTGCAGAGCTGGGGATTTTGTTGTGGAGGATGTTTATGATGGTGATTTTGCCAAAATATTCACAAATGCTAAATTTTTTGGTCCGATAGAGTCTTTTTCCATTTATCCCCATTAGGCTGCAGATATTCTCCTTTTGGTTGTCCCTGGAGGAACAGGGAAAATGAGACATAAGATATGGATTTGGCAGTGTTAGGTTAACAACTGGATTTGATGATCTTATGGGTTTTCTCCAAGCTGAATATTTCTATGATTCCGTGGTGTATTACCTCTTGCTTTTTCCACTTTCTGTGTGAAATGTGATGGTCTTCTCACTTACACCCCACTCCTTCTCAGCATTCCTTGCTCTCTATTCTGTAGGTATCTACTGTGTCTTCACTCATATTTGAAGATATTTATAGGGCCTGTTGTGCCCAGATCTTATATACTTTTTCTGACTATTTAGCTCATTTTAGTCAATCTATTAAAAGATATGACATCTTTCCCTAAATATATCCTAACATAAAACAGTGGGCAATCATGGCTACAAATTAATACCTGAAGATAATAACACAGATATTTAAGTAATGGGAATACAAAAGCATGTAATAAAATAGAGAAACAGCAGAGCTGTATTTGGCCAGCATAATGACAGAGGAAATATAATTTCAATTAAGTATCAGGCAATGCAGATAAGAAAACACTTTCTAAAATAATATTCAGACCCCTAAATACACATAAAACCCCACTTCCATCATACTGAAAATCTCTTTGGGACACAGAGGACATGAATAGGTAATGGAAAAGCAAATAGAGAATGCAATACACTGATTGTATGCCATCAAAGATGGGATTGTAGTCTGTACCTGGGACCATGTTCTGCTTCACCTTTAAAGATTGTGTCTATAAAACAAGAGATATAAGGTAAGAGAAGATATGAAATTAAAACAGTTACAGATATGGAAAGACTTAATTATATGGAGAAGTAGTACAGGTTGCAACAATGGAAATGGAAAAGAGACATATAGAATAAGGAATAAAGCTGAAAGGGTGTTGAAATTGTTCCCCTTTAACATTCCTTGGGATGAAAACGGAAGTTAACAGCCCACATAACTGCAGCACAGACTTCCCGGAGAAAGGTCTTGAGAGAAATTACTTATAAACCAGTTATCTTGCCTTGCTATTTATAAGGTTCAGTTAATATGATTGACTTGATTCTAGCGTGATCAAACAGTTTTCTGAATGGCTAAAAGGGTACAGATTTTGATTTTTAAGAAAGTAATTTGAAAGAGCCTTGCTAAGAAATAACTTAATAGAAAAACCCAAAGAGATAGATAATCTAATTAGGTTTTATGTTTATTTTGGTATTCACCAGTGACCACCGAGGCCAGAAAAATCCAAAGGTTTTATTTCTTTATTCCAATATTTCCTCATAAAATAAGTGTAAACATCAGTTTTTCTGGTGACTCGGTTGATTTCTTTAAGTATTCATGCTTATAGTTTATTTGATGTGTTTATATCTGCAGGCAATGATCTCTGGCTATTTCTGCCTGTGTAATGCAGGCTGGACAGGCCCTAATTGTACAGAGAACATTGATGAATGCATCAGCAACCCGTGTCAGAATGGGGGGACCTGCACTGATGGGGTCAATGGCTACTCCTGCGAGTGCACCAGCGCCTGGACAGGACCACAGTGCCAGACTGCCCAGCAAGGTACAGCCAGAACCTCCTCCCCCTCCTTCCCTCCTGGGAAATGGCACAGCGGGATTCAGCAAGTAGATGCTTGATGCATGGCATTAACATGTGAATAAGAACTGAGTTATGATGTGAAAAACAGCCCTGTGTTTGGTGCATTAGAGGTCCCAACCCAAATTCCCTCCAAGTCAGAGTTTTCCATGAGCTTTGTTTATAGCTGTTTTGTTTAGCAGTAGGAACACAACAATGAAGTTGATCTGCAGGCCCACTGGCCTTGGCTAGATGCCAGACATCCTGAAATCAGATCTCTGTTCCCGGGAAAGTTGTCTGGAAAGCTGTTTGGGAAAGAGGATCCAGTATAAGGAGAACAAAAGAATATATTGACGTTTCTCTTTTGTGCATATTATTTCATCCGTTATGAAGCTGAAAGGTCCTGATGTTCTTAGTCAAGAGGAAAAGCCAGAAAAGGTTTTCAAACAGAAATGTAATGAAAGAAATGTTAGGCATGAAAATGAGGGACTCTCAGTTTCATACTGATTGCAAGGTTTTCCCTTTTCCTCCTAATATAGTTTCTTCTGTTTGTTTAAGAACTTTTTTTGTCATTAATTTTAATTAAACAAGGTCAGGATAGCATTCCAGGGAGTCCAGTGTCCCTGTGACAACAGTGGCTCATTTTTACTGTTGATTGCTAAGAAGAAAGCAAATTACATTTTAATGTAATACAGTATGTAAAACTGATCCCCTGTGAAATCCACTCTATTTTAGAACTATTTTAGGCTTTTTTTTTTATTTTCCTGAAGTATCTAACTAGTAATGTTTTATTATGATTAATTATTAATATTTTATTATTAAGTCCACAGGGGAAAAAATTCTTTTTAGCCATTCATAATGAAGGGATAGAAACCCAATTACTTATGCAGTAAGGAATCATACTGTACCACCTGTTCTTTTAGTTTTTAATCAAGGAAAAAATGATGTATATTCTGACATGATCATTTTGAATTGGGTTGAAAAAAGGTGAGATGTTTTAGACAGACATTTCAAATAAAATTATATTCTTTTTACCACTTCTTGAAACAAAACAGTTTGGTGAGAATTGGCTATTTCTTTAGAATCAGTTCAATGTTAAACTGAAGGTGCTCGGTGCACACTGTAGCTATATGTGCATTGTATTTTGCTGCTATACAGGCATATTTTTCTGTAGCTGTTTGGGGTTCTCAGTTCTTAGTTCCCATGCATTGAATGATTCGGTGAGAGAAGAGACCATGGTATATGATGAGAGGGATTATCAGGCCCAGAAATTTGACCAAAAAGGATAAACAGAACCATAAAACTTCCTGAGGACAACGTCTATGATGTACCACTTCTGAGAAAGACAATTTTACATCATCTTAACTTCAAAATGCAAAATGTTATTTCATTGAAGTGGAAAATTTAGAGATTCAATCTGGAGGTATCCTTTTGGAAGCAAAGCAGTTTATGGACACTATCATGAGACAGAATCAATATCTTTTGGCAGTATCCACATGTTCCAACTTATACTCTGTTCTTTTTCCAAGAGCTATTTTTCTTTGGGGGAATTTGTGCTTTTCTCCACTTGAGAGGAAGTCCTAAACATCCTTTTATAGAGGTATTTTTCAACATTGTTTTAAATGTTTAAGAAGAAAAAGATATGCAAAAAAGAAGTTAGGTTTTGGTTTAGTCTGTAGAGTAATAGCACAAAATTTGTTTAATTTTCTCTCTCTTTTTGCAGTTTGTGGAGGATACCTCTCAGGCTTGAGGGGGACTTTCAGTTACCCTAACAACCCAAACAGCCAGTGGTACAGCAGTGAGGTCAGCTGTGCTTGGGTTATTCAAACTACTCCCAACAAGGTAAAATAGAGTTCAGGTTAAAGAAACCCTCAGTAGGGTAGTAGGATCCCTCAGCTTATCAGAGCAGACATGACTGTCTTCATGCTACATGTGTTCCCATGCTGTGACCTAATGCCCTCAGAATAAATAGTTTTTCAAAAGAATAAATTTTAGATCCTTACAAACCTTCAGGCTCCTTAGCCTAAGGATTTGCGTGGGTTAGATTTTCCAATCTTTTTCTAAGCAGCTGAGGGTTATAGTTTATTAACCTACTCCAGCTACAATGCTCTACATTGCTTTAGAATGTGATCTATGAATAAATGCATGAGAAAAGCTCTGCTCTGATGGGCTCCACAGGTGGTTCCTGAGCTAAGTGAGTTGGTCAGAGCCTGATGCTGACAACACCAAGGCTGTGGCTTTGATCCCTACGTGGCCAACTCTTCACTTATGACTTTGACTCGATGATCCTTCTGGGTCCCTTCCAGCTCAGACTATTCTGTGATTCTGTGACCCCAAAACAATTTCATGTTTCTGATCTCTGACTGCAGAAATGTCGAATGCTTAATTTGTATTGTCAATGGCTTTGTGTAATAACAGCGTCTGATTTTTTTTTAAGGATTAATTTTTAACTGTTGCACACAAATGTATATTCTGATTCTGATCTGAAACTAACAATTCCACTTGTATTATAAACAACAACTACAAAATATGCTACTCCATAATTTAGCATTAAATTTCTTACTTGGGATCTAAATATTTGATGTATTTTTGACATTTTGTGGAATGAATTAAGTCATTTTATAAACCAATGCTTAACAGTGGTTTATACAGCATTACATATATATATATATATGTATGTGACATGTCCTCAGCCTTAAGCCTGGGACCTACTACTGTCTTCAGCAGAGTATATTACAGCACATCAGTGAAGAATCTGAACAAAGTTAAAGCTGTGCATGTCACTTAGTATCCAGAATAGGCTTTAGAGACACTGATTTTATATGGGGGAAACAAGAGCATTGAATCTTTTAACTCCCATTACCATACTTTCAACCATAGCAAGGGTGAAAAATGCTACTTATCTGATGAAAAAAACTGCCTAGGGAAACCCAGAATAAGGTATTTTATGCTGTGTTTCAAGCTTTACACACGGCTTGAAATTTACACATATATATCTTTTGCACATGTGGGCAAATGGTCTCAATTATTAGTTTATAGAAATAATGCTCTCTTCAGAAAGCTTCACTGACTAAATTATCTATCTGTCTACCTTCTCTCTTTCCTTTTGACCCTTAAAATTCTTTAATATTCTTTTCTGTCCTGGAACATTTCAAGAAAAGACATAAAAGCTCATAGACTTTCGCAGTTGCATGAATACATATATCTGCTCTATAAAGTTTCTACATAGTGTCTCAGCAGATGGAGAAAAGAGATTTCTTGTTTTCTTGCTTCTATTAGATTCTACGTGTTACTTTCCCATTTTTCCAACTGGAGACAAGTAATCAGTGTAACTCTGAATTCCTTCAAATCCATGATGGACCTTCAGCATCAATGCACATGCTAGGAAAATACTGTGGCTTCCCAGGTCCTACAGAGCTTCTCAGTTCCCATAACTCTCTGTATTTTTGGTTATACTCAAACCACACCATTACTGGAGGTTTTACTGTTCATTGGGAATCTCAGGATCCTGGTAAGTAGATGAAATGCAAAGCATCTTCAAGGCTTTGGAGTAAAATGAATTACTTATTTCCTTTGATTAGGAAACATTAGGAACAGAAGGACAGTATTTTTCAAGGGAGTGAGGCTGAAATGTAGACATATATATCACTAGAAGATACTTTCAAACTCTAGCTCTAGGCCTCTGCATGAATAGCTTTCTGCTCTTTTTTTTAGGGCTGCCTTACACCTCCTGTGAGGAATCCCCCAAAGAGCATGTGTTTATGGGGATGCCATTCATTTAGTCAGTTCTCTTTTATCACAGAAGTATCTGGTACTCCAAGCAAGCAAGTTAATGGTCTGTTTTGCCACTGACAATTTACAACAGCCTAAATGTTCCTGACGTGCTAGATTATAGGGAACTGGATTGTAAAGTATATGTGAGGTTTTTGGTATGATTTATTGTGCATTTCTGCCTGAATTCTTGGTAATGCTAATTGGGTGATTGTTCTAGATTGTGTGGCAATGCATTTCCAGAGATAAACTTCAAATCATCTCACATAACATTAAGGTCACTTCAGTGGTCTGTGTATATCTAGAAACAAAATAGAGCATTGGGTTGTGTCTTGAATGAACCATACAGTAAAAAAAAATGCCATTTCCTTATTTCTAGAAATATTTATTGAAATGCTTTGAATATGATTTTTGGTGGGGTTTTTCTTTCAATTGTCATTATGAGATCGATAATTACTAATTGACAAATACAAGTACTGAAAAGTGAAAACAGATATTTTGGAGGAAAAAATAGCACTAACAAAATTAAAAAAAAACCAAAGAGAGCAGTACAGATGAGAGATTAAACTAGCTATTCTTGAGGTATGACACATGATGTACCCCTCCCATTCCCAAGTGGTGCAGTGATGTTATTTTATTACAGGTATATAAAACAGCCTTACTTGTAATTAAATTTTCCTTTTTCTTTTTTTTTTTTTTAATGGAACTAGTCTTTTGATAGAATTAAAAATGGAGACTATTTACAAAGTGCAGAAATTCAGATTAATTTTGTAAATCCAATGCAAACATAGTGCTTCTGATTATTCTTCTTAAGGTATGTTCATCATAACTGGGTAAGAATATTTGAAGTTCTCCTTTTAAAATTGCAGAATTAACTGCAAAATTTAAAGAAAGAAGAAACTTGCTGGTCTGTTTTGCTTGGTCTCTGTTTTTTAATTTATTCTGACCCCAAAGCGGTAGCTAGTTTTGACACTACAGGACAATTCATCTTCTGACCTGACATGTGGTGATAAATACTCTGTTGTTCCATGTCTCTTTCTATTAGAATGTGGTGGTGAGCTGACAGGTACTTATGGCTCGATAAGCTCTCCAGGATATCCTGGTAACTATCCTGTAAACAGAAATTGTTTCTGGACCATCTCAACCAGTCCTGGCCTCCTCATCACATTTGCTTTTGGCACACTGAGCCTGGAACACCATGACAACTGCAATTATGACTATTTAGAGGTAAAGTGTAATTGTGAATTATGACAACATTTTGTGGATATGTTATTATAAAACACAATATTTCAAAACTTTTTTATGTACAGCAGGGAGGGGACTACTTGAAAATTTAATCCTAGGTTGAAATGCTCCTTTTTATTTACATATTCCAGCCATCCATACACAATCAGAGACAATAGGACAGAAAGGGGATGAGAACCAGCTTCACTGAAGTCGGTAGAAGTCCTGTGACAAAAAGGATGGGATTCAGGCCAAATACTTGATGGGAAGCTTTCACTTTCATACAAAGTTCAGTCTCCAAACTCCTTGTCAAATGTCAACCCACAGAGAATTCATGATCCTATGGGAAACTATTCAGGAACAGATATCTAAGACTGATAGATTCATATCGTAGCTCACACAGCCATCCACAACTTGACGTATGAGCTTAGGGCTTTTTGTCGAGTGTGACCTAATGCTTACAGAATTTGCCAATACCTTTTCATGGAAATGAGAAGCCAGTTTGGAATAGCATGTTGTGTGCAATGCAGAGCATGATTTCAAGAAAACAGTTCAACAGTAGATCTCCTGATACTTTCTTTCCCTTTCACAAAACCCTTGATAACTCCTGGCAGCAGCATCACAGCTATGCTGGTGGATCTGTTTCTTGGTTCCTCTGTGTTTGGAGGACACTTCCTATGAACTTTCCCTCCACCCACCATCCATAATACCTCTGGGGCCTCAGAGATAGCTTAAGGAGTGTTGGTACTGTTCACAACTGGCACACATATGATAATCCTAAATGTTGATCTATCATTGTGTCTAGATTCGAGATGGTCTTCTTCCACAAGACCCTGTCCTTGGTAAATACTGTAGCACTGGATCTCCACCCCCACTCCAAACCACTGGTCCATATGCATTTATTCACTTTCACTCTGATGACTCAGTTACTGATAAAGGCTTCCATATTGTGTATACAACATCTCCTGGTAAGTAAAATACTCAGGATTAAAGGTTGGTCTGTGATATTCTCGAGATAGAGATAACACATGGATGAATGTAATTAACACTTGTTCTTTAATAATATAGTAATTCTTTTTTATTTGCAGACATTGTACAGAGGCGGCTTCAAAAGGAGTTACTGTTCTTATTAATATCTCTTTCTTTTTTTTTTTTCTTAATATAGCAGATCCAAGTTGTGGAGGAAACTTCACAGAGAGTGAAGGGGTTATCACATCTCCTTTCTGGCCTAACCCTTATATCAACAACCAACAATGTGTTTACATTATCCGACAGCCAGAGGATGAAAAAATATTCCTCAACTTCACCCATATGGAGCTGGAGAGTCATAATGGTTGTTCAGCAAATTATATAGAGGTGATTCCCTTAATCAGTTGAGATGAAAGTTTGACTGCATGTGCGTACAAGAGCATGTACTTCTGTCCCAAGGGCCACTGCAGAAATAGGTGTTAATCAAACAACTAAGTATATGAATTTACTAGGGTCCAAAAGTCACAGGGGCTAAAAGAGCAGGATGGTGATTTGGATGAAGCAAAGATAAGAGAATGAGAAAATCTGTCTAGCTTAACACCAATTCTTAATAGTCTGTACATGATTAAGGGGGAGTTTGAACATTTGGTAAATGAATGTCAACTGCAAGAAAAAAAAATTAATGCCATAGCTGCTATGCAGCATTTTCTGGAGTCAATGTGTTATATGGAAGATTTTGATCTGACACTAAAAGGAAACACCATATAAATATTTATACACACATTCCCAGGGAAGTGGTTGAATTACCATTCGTGGAGGTATTTATAAGAAATGTAGAAGTAGCACTTAGGGACATGATTTAGTGGTGGGCTTGGCCAAGCTCAGTTTGCAGTTGGATTCTAAGATTTAGAAGTCCTTTCCAACCTTAATGATTCTATGATTCTATATACATATGTAAAGCTGGGAGTTTATTGTTGCCATAACTGAAATCTTACAAGTCAAAGTCAAGAATTGTTCTTAGTCTAAATCTAACTAGCAAAGAAAACAAAATGGTACAGTTGGAATGTTTCTATATGGAAAATGTAATAATAATGCATTACTAATGTCAGTACTTAGTGCAATCCACTAGAGGTGACTTTTTCTTTTACTCCTAGCTTTCTCTTCATTGGTTTGTAATGTTGTGTTACATACAAATTTACAGCTGTAGGGTGCCTTTTAAGTACATGAGATATCATGTGTTCATTTTCTTTGTTATCCCTAAGCCCAGTTTTATCCAGCTGCCGGTCTGCACCCCTGGAGCTGGCTGCAGGTGAGGTGTGGTGCAGCACTGTGCAGGCCAGGGGCAGCGCCTGTCCCAGCACCCTGGCCAGGGAGCAGGGCAGCCCTGGGCCATGGGCACCTGCTGGGCTGGGCATGGACAGAGGCAGGCCAGGATGTGAGCCACCCAGGGGAACCTGGCTCAGCAGAGCCCGTGGCCAGGCAGGGCAGCGCTGTCGGGAGACGGAGACTGACCAGGCGTCAGGTTTGCTGGGGCAGGGACTGACAGCCCTGCAGGGCTGACATGGCTCCTGAACAGTGGCAGGTGCAGGGCCCTGGAGGAGGCAAGGCTGGCCCCAGTGAGTCGTGGTGGTGCCCTCAGAGCCTGACAAGCTCGTGGTGTTGATGGCCGGTGCCCCTTCTCCTATCACAGCATCCCTGTTCTCTGCGTCGTGCCCGATTCACCATGTCTCAAGGCCTCTGCTGCCATACCCTGCCTGTATTTCTCTGTACAGTCACAAACACCTCATCCCACGTGGGATGGCTGCTCGGTACTGCTGCCTGTATATAACTGTGCCTGTGTGGTGCAGAGCTAAACAGAAGGAAAACAAGCTGGGCACAGTCAGTGGTTGATTTGTGAAGGCGCTGCCACAGTTGAAGCAAGCAGGAGTCATCCCTGCAGCCCCAGAGCAGGGTCCAGCACTGCCAGCCATGCAGCTGAGTGGCAGCACAGGTTTGGTTTTGTATTTAATCTCTTCTTGACCAGTGAGGAACAGGTCCCTGTGAGCTCTATGCTGTTGGTCTATTTTTAAAAGATGTTATTGTGTTGTCATCGTTCCCTTCTCTCCTCCTGTAATTCAAAGACCTAGGTTGGAATGAAGTGTAATTAGTCTCTGAAATGAGAGGGGAAGTGTGTTTAATGAAAACAGACAGCTTTTGTTTGTTTGGCCTGCTACTCCTCTTGCCTAATTGCTGGCAAAACAGCAGCTAAATTCACAGCAGCCACAAAAACAAAACCATTTCTGCTGAACACCATCGGTTTGTATTAGTTCAGCAAGGCATTTACCTCACTGTTTGCTGATCAGTCACAAGCCCTTCAGTTTCCATGTGCTTCTGCTCTCCTCTTCTTCCTGCCCTCTCTCTCTGTGGCTCAGCCCAGAGTAGAGAAATCAGACCAACATTTTCTGGCTGGGACAGTCAGTAAAACCAAAGTACTGTGCTCTGTTATTAAGGTCTGATTTTTTCATGTGTGCTTTTGTAAAATACTCTCCCGCTGGTTCATCTAGGGAGATAACTTTTGGGTGTTTAAGTTACTTTAAAAGTCACTCTCCAACAACTCTTTTGTCACTTTGGAAAGGTGCAGATCATTCCATTCCCTGGCTATATCAGGAAATCTGTAGACTTTCCACAGGGACCAGACACAGCTCACAGCACTTGCTCAGGGAGGGATGTTTAGTTTCTTACTAAGGAAGGCATCTGCAATAAGAAAATAGAGACAATAAAACTTATTTGAGAAAGGCTGACATGATGATGCAGAGGTAAGTTGCTAGCCAAGGCAGCCCCTTTTACATGCTGTCCTTCTAACTGGCAACAGGAGACATTATGCACATACATGGCTTAGAGAACCTGTTATTTTTATCACTACTCACTGGACTATATAAACAAAAAATGTAAGGAGAATCAGCTCAAGAAAAACTTGTGAACTCCTGTGAATTCCCACTCTGGAAGTTTTCACTGCTTTCCAAAGATTTACTAAATATATTGGCACAAATTCTGATGTCAGCTGCTCTGCTGTAAATCTAGAAAAATTCTGACACCTTAAATTCAAATTCCAGACAAATTGGAAATATCTGTTACTCAGAAAGCCATCCCACCAGTTTGAGACTGCAAAGCTGGGCAAGCAGGCCAGCCGCTGCCTGTTCACCAGGGCACTCGTGAGGGTTCCTTACCTTCTCTCCCAGCTATGGATGAATACAGCTGAGGAAGAAATAATTGGTGATGAGAGGTGACCCGAAAGCTGGATGTCCCTGGTTTGCCAGTGAATTCACTGTAATTATTTTTTTGGCTTTGACAGCATGTAGATGCATTTAAAAGCAATTCCATCTACATGAATTACCACCACTTTTACAGCAGAAAAATGGCATTTTGTTTTTGGGAGAATCTTTGGGACAAAAATTGCATTTTTTTGCTTGGGCAGAGAGCAGAGGACCCATCTTTTGGACCCCAGGTTGTTGTTGCCCACTTGAAATGAGATGGGCACCTCAGAGATATACCAGGGCTCTGCCTGGATCCCTGGATGTAGCTATTCTTACTCATGGACTATGGATTCAGGGTCTGAATCTTGAGGTACAAATAAGTCTTTCCCATCTACTGCCCTTGATAATCAGGATATATAATCAACTTTAGGGAAAATATATAAGATGCATTTCTCCTTCGATTAGCAAATTGATTGAGGTCAGTAGAAAGGCAGGGCAGAAGATAAAAGCCGGATTCCCTGATGTAGCCTCATTGCCATTATACTGCATTGAACTGTTCAGCTAAAAGAGTGAAAATATGTCAGTGTGCCTCTTCACTGCTTTAGGGACTCAGAGTTGCATCTCCTGTTAGTGAGCTGTCTGCCTGCATCCATGTATGAGTGTGATGTGACAGATGCTTGTTCTGGAGAAGTGCCATACAAAAATTACTGGAAACTTCATGATCAGAGCAAGACAATCAAAAATATCATTTTCTCTCCCCAGCAGATTTTAGTCCTGGCAAAAATTTGACAGCTGTCATTGGTGAGCACCCTACCTGTCTCTTTCATACTAAAGGTGTCACTTTTGGAAACATAGGCCCAAATAGTCCTAAAACCTTGGTTCATAGAGAAGAGAATCCTAATGTCCTGTGACAGCAGCATGTGTTAGTGTCTTCTGTGCTGATCATCTGATTGCTCCTTTGAGCTCTTGTAAGTCCTGTGCTTGTGCCAGTTACAGTGGCACACTCATAAATATGTAAAACAGCTACTCTTTTGTTATGTAGCAGCTCTTGGGAGATTATAGTTTTACCTGGATATCACATCCCAGTGCTTTTATGATCTAACACTTTCCTTTCCTCTTTTTGATGACTAGGTTCGAGATGGTGACAGTGAGATGTCTCCTCTTATTAGAAAAATCTGTCATAATACACTCATGTCTGCAATCACTTCTACCAGCAATAGTCTCTGGATCAAATTCAAGTCTGATGCTTCTGTGCAGAGAACTAGCTTCAGGGCCATTTATCAAGTTGGTAAGTGGAACTGGTCATTTGCACAGTGAACTTACTGTAATTTGGACACTTTCAGTCATTTCCATGATATATTATTCATATAATAGGTTAAACACAAACTTCAAAAGAAAGAACAGAACAGAGAATATTTATTTATTTAAAAAGCTATTTGCAGTAGGTTTGCTGTAGGCACTTCTAGCATGCTTGGAAACATGCTGTTTGTTGCTTCTGGTCCTGAGATTACCTCAGATGGTTAGAGCATGGTGCTAAAACAGCAAGGTTGTGGGTTTGATACTCATATGGGCTATTCATTTAAGAGTTGGACTGGAAAATCCTTGTGGGTCCCTTCCAACACAGAATATTCTGTGATATGTTATTAATGATTCTGTGATATTACTTTCATTTTGCCTATCTTTAAGTTCTTAATCACCAACAAGCCTATCTGTGTCTGTGAAACAAATGAGTCAAATCCATTAATTTCATGGGCACAATTTGGTCTTCTGTACAAGCACGTTTATGCTATACCTATAGTATTTTTTTTCTTTTAAATATGTTCACTTGTGTGATCTGTAGTAGCTGCTTTAATAAGATAGTTTAGGGTTGGTTTTCTTCTAATTTCATGGTGTTACTTGATCACACATCATCATTATGATACATTCCCTGAAATCATCCATCACAAGTACTGATCCTTGGTGTCTCTTGGCAGCCTGTGGAGGCTCCTTGTCTGGAGCAGGCACAATCCATTCACCTTACTACCCCAGGATGTCTCCTCACCCAAAGACCTGTGAGTGGATCATCTCCCAGCCAGCTACCAAAGTAGTGATTCTTAACTTCACCGACTTTGACATTCGAAATACAACCACTTGTGAGTCAGACTACATTGAGGTAAAGAGCAATACACATGCACCATGAATAGTAGATATGTATCTGCAAGTTCCTTCTAATACTCATCTCCACCAAAGTGGAAATTCTTGACATGCAAGCCCTTCTTCCAGCACTCACAAAAGCTCTTCCAGGTTCATAATGGGATCCCAAAGCTTTTCTTGGTTCTTCAAAGATGTTATGACTGTTTTGATAATCAAAGACAAGTACCAGGTTTCTTTAAACAGATAGGCCTGGTTTGGAAGGTTTCTGTGCCATTTACTGCTGAGGGTGTAAGATCTTTTCTCTGCTTCTCTGAAAGGCATAAGTTTATATTTTATGTGCCTGTAGTAGAAACCACATGAAGAAAGGGTAGGGTTGACTTCTTAAGGATCTCTTTTATATAGTTCTTATTAATTACTTTGTGCTTAATATTGAATGTAATAAAAAAATTCGATAGGATATTTTGAATACACTGTTCTTCAGGTCAGAGATGGCAACAATGGAGACTCTCCTGTTTTGGAGAAATACTGTGGTACGGCTGTACCCTCTAGAGTGCAATCCACATGGAACAATCTCTATATCAAATTCAGAGCTTCCTCACTTACCAGCCTCGGCTTCAGAGCTCAGTACTGGCCATTAGATACAGGTAAGGGTTGTTTTGCTGTTGTCTGTGTAGACTGTTGGGACTTTCCAAATTTTCCCACAAAATGAAAACTGTCAATCAAGTTTTAGGATGGTGTGATGGGAGATAAATTCTGAATCAATGACCATGTAGTATGCATCAAGAAAGAAAGACTATGAAATTTCAGAAAGAGAAGTAACCAATTTTATAAGTGTCTAACTGTTTTTTTATAAACATAAATAAACATTTAACCTGATGTTTTAAATCTCTGCAGTATGTGGAGAGACTCTCACTGGACCATCAGGAACCATTACAAGTCCTGGTTATCCAGATGTGTATCCACATGGGATTAACTGTACCTGGATTATCAACATTCAACCCGGCTACTTTATCCGCCTGACATTCACTTCATTTAACTTGGCATTTGATTATAGTTGCAGAAAGGATTATCTTGAAATATATGACAACAGCACTGTGCAAAATTTGGGAAGGTAAATATGTCCATCAGCCTACAGACCTGTGACTGAGGAATGAGCACTGTTCTGTACGTCTTGACATTCAATTTGCTTCCTTAAGTTTTGTGTGTAGATTATTTTCTTTTCATCACAGAAACAATAGCAACAATTTCTCTGCTAGGATAGCAAAGGCAGCTTGCTACTTGACCATGGAAGGAGAAGCACATTTAATAAATAATATATTGGGAGAAACTAAGTTGTGTCTAAAGGTTAGCTCTTTTAAGGACAGGTTTCAATAGCTAGCTTTGTCCCGCTCCATTAACATTTTGATTTATGGAAAATAAATTGAAAAGCATTTCTATATCTTTGCCCAGAAAAGACAGGATTTTAAAGACTTGCAGAAGTGAAAGAAAAATTACTTTAAAAGCAGTACATTTGAATATATGCAAAAACTAGACCACAACCTGCATTTTATGTGATTTAGTTTTCATTTTCTTCTGATACATGATTTTATCTTAGGGAAGAATATTTTCTTTCATTTCACTTCTCCAACTGGTGTATACACAAGGTTTTCTTGCTGCCCTATAATTCAAGAACATTTGAATTGCTTGGGAACAGTATTCAGCTACAGCTATAGACTGTAAAATAGTTGGCTGACATGGCAGTATTTGGAAAATAAGGAGCAAATTACTCTCATAATGAAGAACATTTTGCAATCTTAGTGTTTGGCCAGCCACTCTGACTCCAACAAAAGAACAGAGTATTTTGTAGGTACAGCACAGTATAAATTCAATAGGAATTTGACAATTTTATGTAAGTCAGAGTTTCTTCTTGGATTTTGCCATACTTCAGATTTGTACCTTTGTACATATAGTGTGCTATTTAGTCCCATGATACAGGGTATATGCCTGGGATCTGTATCATCCAAAGGAGACCATTGTGTAACTGTTCAAACTTCACAGGAAAGCTGAATTCTCTTCCAGTGATACAGATGCTTTATAAAGTACTGCCATTCAATTTGAGGTATCTTTTTGCTGCAGATACTGTGGAAGATCAATTCCACCCTCTCTCACTAGTGGTGGCAATATGATGACATTGTCCTTCATGACAGATCACAGCATTGCATCTGAAGGCTTCTCAGCTAATTATATCTCCCTGGATGCATCCAAAGGTAATATGTCAGTCTGTTCATTATGCAAATTAAATGTTTTCAGCTGTCACTGTAAATAACCACTACAAGAAACAGAAACATTATTTTCTGTGTTGCCAGAAGACTTCCTGGTGCCTCTTCTATGCCTTCTTATTCATTCTGCTTTATTCAAAAGCTTTTTTTACTCCCTAGGAAAGCGGAAAGCAATTTCTGTAAGCAGCATTGTTACTTTCTTTAAAAAGTCAGTAAGAGCTGCCATGGCAGAACTGCATGAATTATTTAGGAAAAGTATTTTCTGAATTTTCTTTGTCCATTCTGAATTGAGTATGGGTGATCTAGGAAACTTAGTCATCATGGACAACTCACTTGAATGGGAGACTCTTGGGTGCCATAAAAAATTAATTTAGTCTCTGTAAGGTTCAATATTGATGGTGGGTAGAGAAAGGTCAATAGGATGAAATTTGATAAAGCAGCAAAATAACCTGAAAGCACAAGAGATTTTTTAATTACAACAGAGTACAACATTTCTGTCTCCACCAAAGTTCAAGGCTCCTGTTATGCATTAAATCCCTTCTTTAAGTATTTTCTAAAGGGTCAACAGTTACCTCAGTGAGGTAAAGGAAGAATGACTGCTCAGTCTCTCCGTTCTCTTCTCTTTTGGATATTAGGAGAATTTTTTTCACAGAAAGGGTGGTTAAATATTGGAATGGACTGCCCAGGGAGGTGGTGGAGTCACCATCCCTGGATGTGTTCAAGAAATGACTGGACATGGCACTTAGTGCTATGGAAGGTAAAGGGACAGGGTCTGCCTAGCAAAACTAAACCACAGAAGAGGCAGAGTGGCACAACAGAAAAAAAGTAAAAATGAGAATGTGTTTGTAGCTGGGATGTTTGTTATCCATCACTGACCAGTTTATATGTGGTTCCCGTGTGTGAGTGCAGAGTACAAAGGATTTGTTAGATGAATACCAGAAATTCACAGTACTCATCTAAGCAGCCATAAACGACCAACGGCTGTTCATTGTTTGCTCATAGTTTATTTTTCCTAACTCCTGAATTTATTCAACCTGTTTAAAAGCAGCAAATTTTCCAATTCCTAACTGCTTTCTTGGTAACATTTTGGTAAAATTGGCTATTATTTTGTCTCTCAAGCGTGTGTATAGGTGAGACCAGTACAGATTTTGCTACTGTGGTTTTATTCACAACAAGATAACTTACAAATTCAAAGAAACCATTTTCTCAGCTGCCTTCATTTATATGTGAGTTATCTGGCATTGAAACCAAAAAGCCAGTACAAACAAGTAAGATTTAATGAGAACTATTGCAAGGAGGACATTGCTATTTCTTAGAAAGTAATAGGCAATAAAACAAGTTCTACTTTTAAAAATCTTTCCAGGAAAAATCTGTAGTTTGAAATCTGAATTCTTGCTAGAAAGAAATTTTGAAATTACCATCCTTATAAAGTCTTTTTTTAGCCTTTGTTTGCAACTGCAAACTAAACCTTCTATAACTATCATTGTTGCTTTTTAATCTGGAATTTTTTCTTTTTAACTCACCTCAGATTACTATTTCATGGGTGGATTGATTCCTTCCTAAATATTCTTACAGCAACTTTTCTCAGACTCCATCAAGATCAAAGCATTCCTTACTCAACATTAATCTGTATTTCTGTCTCTGTTGTAATCATATCTGTTTCTGTAATTTCAAAGCTGTCCAGTTTCACAGTTCTGCCTCCTGTCTTCTGTATTCCCCTCCTTTACCACCACTGTGCAATTGGCTTTTCTCATCTTTCATCCAAAGCACTGCAATATGTGTAATGTGAAGTTCCAACTGCATCAATTCTGTCCCTGGAATCTTTTAAAGCAATGCCTTAAAAATGCACATCTGCTGTCTCTTCAATGCTTTTAACAACTATATAATATGTTTATATGAAATGAGCGCTATGTAATATCTTAATCCAAATTCTAATAACACCTAGGATTTTCTTTTCCCATAATGAACGCAAATATTTTTGCTACTCTTCAACCAATCTGCACTAAGTCTCAATTTATTCTCACTCTTGGAATGATCACTAGAATAAACACTTTTTAATGTTAACCACTACAGCATGTATAAATATGGCAAAGTGGGAGATAGCTACTGAAACAGAGTAATAAACTTACAGAGAGGCTGAAACTATGATTTGGATTTTTTACAAAGATTTGTTTCTTTTTGTCCAGTACAAGTATAGCATTACCATAAAACTTTCATAAATACCAGAGAGGTAAAATTCATTTTTATTAAGAATAAAGTGTTTTGAAATTTCTGTGGCCTGAGAGAAGGCAAGCACATATGTGTATGTGGATTTTGCTGTGAGAAGCCACTCCTCACTTCCCTGCAATCATATAAAGTTTCATTTTCCCACTGTGAGATGTTTAGGTCTGATCTTCATCTCATGTATATCCAGTTACACTAAGGTAGCAAATTGCTAAACATAATAATGTCTGAGAGATATACTAAAACTATGACTTTTTTTCTTTACATCTGCTGCTAATTTAGACTTTTTTTTTCTGCTAAGAAAATATGGTTCTAATAATGTTTCTTGTGCAATAAGAATTCTTCATATTTTTCAGTTGTGCTTTTTTAGCCAGCTAGAGCATAACCAATATCAGAACTTGTCTAAGATTATCTGGTTCGTATTACACATTTCAATAGTCTTTTGCCTGGAGTTATTTCAGAGAGAATGAGCTATTGAAAGCATGGACAAGATTGTCCCTCCTCCTTCTGCCAAATAAATTGGACTTAAAAAAAAGAAGGATATGTAGGGGTGATTTTTTTTTAATGTACAATGGAACAAATTTTCTTCTCTGTGCATCTTGATAAACAATGTTTTTGTTAGAGTGGCTTATTGCTGATATAGTAAATACTTGAAAAGTAGCCTGAAAAGAATAAAGGGCAAAGCTATATTTCCTGTCAAAAAAAAAAAAAAAAACAAAAAAAACCAAAAAAAAGCCACAAGATGCAGCCATGGCCATGGCCCATAATGTGCAAACAATTGTTTTAGCAGTCTGCCACACTAGTAGCTGTGAATAGCTCATGTAGCAGCAATACAGATGGAAGTCCTTCAGTCAGACATGCTCTCATGGTAGTCATTTTAAAATGTGTATCACCCACTTCACTACCTTGGATTCTTAGTTCTTTGCCATCCTTTAAAAGGGAAAGTCACACAGAATGCAAGGTAATATTTTGATTTGTTACAAATAGTCCAGGTCTCAACTACCAAATGGATGAATGTCACAAAAGCCATGTAAGTGTTATGGTAGATTTTAGGGGTTTCTTCTGCCAATTTTGGCAAATAACCTTCTTCTGCCAAATAACCCATGTAAACATATGGAAAAAAATATTTGAAAGACTTTAGTCCTTCTTGGAACTTTTGTGCGGGGTCTTGCTAGACACAGGCCACAATTTTCCCATAGGATTAGTAGTGGAGTCAGTGCTATTATTTTTTTCCCCCTCAACTCCTTCACATATAAGTAGGAATTCATCTGTTTTACTTTGAATTGGGGTTTTGGCAGTATGTTTTGTTGGTTTGTTGGTTGGTTTTCTGTTTGTTTGGGGTTTTAAAAGTTTTTTTTATTTCTTTAGAGATGCTTCATTTCAGTCTTTCTGCTGGGAAAAGTTAAGCGTAACAAGGTTTTTAGCAGGTTACCTCCCTGATATATTTTTTATTCCTGGTCTTTCTCTGGCTTTGGTGAAAGATAATTTTCCTCATTATCATCCTGAATTGTGAATTTTATTTATCAGGTTAGGTAATCTGGTTTTAAAACGCTTCATTGTGGATTATATGTTACTTACAATGTTACTTACAATGTTTGGAGAAGCCAGAGTTTGAGAAGGATAAGGAGAGAGAGAAACATCTGTGAATCCATGAACATAAAAGTGTTCCTGGAAGTGTAGTATAGATTTGTGTGTCTTCTTCCTTGACAGCTGAGTACAAGTTGAGATCTTCATTCCCATCTTCCTGACTGAACCCAGTAATTGTTAGGTTAGGAGTATGATGCCTGGCTTTGGTCTTCAGCTGAACGAGCAATGACGAGAATGGAAAGTAATGTCTGACAAATAGGTGTGTGCAGAGGATGGTTGAATGAGGTTGACCTAAGCCAGAAAATAAAGCTGATGTCCTATATGTGTCTTGGGCATCTGCTCAGCTCACCCCAAGTCTCAGGAAAAAGGCTCAACTGGCTGTTAAGCCTTTTTGTCAGGTGCCAACTGGCTTGCACCTGACAACTTGTTAGGCTGCTGTAACTTGGCAGTGCTTGATCAGGGTGTTATTCTGCCTATAAAAACCAAGATATGTCAGTACAACTCCACATTGTGTGTGTTTAGGTGTAAATCGGCAGAAGGCAGACAGAGATTCTATTTGAACCATCATACCCAGTATTTTGAGGGAGTTTGGGTCTAGTGTGCTACAAATGACCTTTGCGTGCCTCCTTGCTGAAAATCAAGCCTGTTAGCATCTGCCAGCAGCAGTAACAGAAGGCCCTGAAGTGTAGATGTGCTTTCACATTGCCTGCAGAGAGGCATATACTTCTTGTGATAGTTTCTTTTTTCTTTTTCCTAAATATGCATGGTACTACCTAAAGAGTGAATATTTAGGGATCCCAGTTTTCCTTTGGTACAGTGAGATTGAAAGAAAAATCCCACGTTACTTACTGCACTATAGTTTGATTTTTGATTAATTAGGATTGTGGCAATTGATTGGTATCTCTTTAGGGGAAAAAAAAAAGGATATAATTTTCTACATTATGCATGATTGCACGAATGAATAGTACAAAAGCTGGCATTTTTCTCTGCCATTGGCTATTACAGTAGGGTACTGCCATTTATGGCATTTTTTCCAGAAAAGCTAACATATTCAGTACTAAAATCAGAAGGCAGATTGAATAGCTTTCAAAACCTCATACACTGGGCAAAGCAAGATGTGTGATTGTCCTCAACAATTGCCTCCTGTTTTTCATGAGCTGTAATAACTGTCTTCCAACTAACTGCATTCAAGTTTTTTTCCAGACATATAATAATCACATATACTATTAGACTGCATTCTGAACTTTGACAAAGGAGTCAAAGTACTTTTTTTTCCTGCTAACTTTGCTAGGTGTTCACAAAAGGGTCTGTTATTGCCCAAGCACACCCAATCCAAATGTTGTTAGTGAGGTGAGTACTAAAGGGGAATGCCAGCTCTCCTGCTGAAAGTAGAATCCAGTTACCAGAAAAAGAGTTGGCTGTCAAAAAACATGGGTTCATCTATGCTTTTCTAAATCCTCATAGCAGCCAGCATACTCCATCTATACTTGGATTTATTTCACTGTAGCCAGAAGTCTAACATTTATAAAGCAGTCACTGTTCCATCTTTTGTATTTATTATCCCTTAGCTCATAAAGAAGATTGTTAAGGGAAATATAAAGCAGTACAGAGAATCCAGTTTAAAACAGCACACTTGGGATATAAGTTTCTGTCTGGGTTCCTCCCAGGAAGAAAAACTTTGGTGAGGGAGGTAACCTGGACAATTCTGTGGAAATTATTAAAGGGGCTGATAAAAAAAAAAAATTGGCTTCTATAGTGCTAATTTTACTGTAAGGGTTCTTATCTAGTACACCAGTTTTAATATTCTACAGGTTGAAAGGTAGTATTCTTTGTCTCAGACTCTGAGAGAGTAAGTAATGGCAGTATTGCAAGAGCTCTAATCATCAAGATTACAAGTCAGATTACAGATCACAAGCCAGACATCTATCCCTCCAAAAGCAGGAGCAAATAATTAGTTAAAAATAAGTAACCTAATAAATATACACACATTTTCTTTTTAATTTTTTACTGCTTTTTTCTGTAGTGGTCAGGAAAACTTGGGTCACATTTCTAAGCCAGATTTCTAATCCTTCAGTCTGCATTCTCAAGAAAACATATAACTTGAGGATCTGGGGTTTGATGATAAGCCCTACATATCACCAAACACCATGGGAGCTGGAAGCACAGCCAGGTCATTATAAGGATTTACAAAGCAGCACAAAGCTCTTATGGTGACCAGGAATAAGCTGTTTGTTATGTGCATACATTAAAGCTTATTGGTGATGGAACACATAAATGACTAAAATTCTAGATAAAGACTTTCATAGATAATGATTTTAGGTAAACTAGTGCATGAAACCTTTTTTATTTGTCAATACCAAAGCACAAGCCAGTGGCAGAAAATTATTAACCTTTTTCTGTGTCCTGTTTCTCTGTTCTCCCCATGATGAATTAGGAACATGAGTCTGGGAGCTAGCTTTGGGAGTATTTATCCCACAGAAAATGTTTGCGACAGAGGCCTTCCAGGTGACCCAGAATGCAAAAAAAAACACTATTAAAAATACACCATTAAAAACAAAAGTGTTTTAGTAGTTAGAATGGCTAAAGAATAGACATGGAAATGACCTACCTTAGACATGAAGGGCCTGAAGTGTAGCTCCATCCCTTCCCCCTAAATTGCTATGCAATTAAAGAGTTAAGCATAAACATTGCTACACTGCAGCTGTGCTGTGTTAGAAAGCAGATCTCAGAGATCTGTGGCAACCAGCTTAAATGATTCTTTTGCTTGCTCTCTCAGTTCTATTTATAATTAGTCTAAACCTGTCTATTTGGTAAGAACTATTTAATTTCTTATATTTGCAACCTGTAGGACCTGAAATGGGGAAGTGGAGGACCAGAATGAATCCCCAGGGTTATCAAATCCAGTCCACAATATGTCACTCTCCCTTTTTTTCTCCCTAGGTGGTCTTTTTTTTGTTTGTTTTGTTTTGTTTTTTGTTTGTTTGGGTTTTTTTGTTTTGGTTTTTTTTGTGGGTTTTTTTGGTTTTTTTTTTTTTTTGTTTGTTTGTTTTTTTGTTTGTTTGTTTTTTTTTTTTTTTTGTTTTTTTTTTTTTTTTTGGTTAAAGCTACATAATGTGGACCCTTCCTTAAATTAATCAAACTGTATCTTAAGAAGCAGTGAAATGTTTTCTCCTTTCTGCATCTGTTATACTGGTTGGATCATTGCTCTAGAAACTTAATTCCTAATAAAAATTTCTATATATCTGTACTCATGGACATTTTTTAACTTCTGAATTAGTCCTGTCATTGAGAATGTGTTCTATTTTTTCCTTTCTTCGTGCTTCTTGATGTTTATCTGCACTTGCTATGGCAAACAAGTTATTCTAGTCTCTCTTGCCTACCAATCTGCTAATTTCCTGCTATCTCCACAATCTCTGTCCTACTTGTTCTCATTTGATTTTCAGAACATCAGTGCCCATGGTTATCCACATTTTTCCAGGTGACATGTCACCATTGCCTTGTGCAGTGGCATCAGGATTTCCTGTTTTGCCTGAAAACACCTGGCACAGTTCACATTTCTTCTTGCCCATTTTGTAGCCATAGCCCAAAGTTACTCATTGACTGTGATCAACTAATAGACAACAGTTCTTCTTTCCAAACAAAGTTTCATACTATTTTATAGCACATATTTTTTTCTTAGACTTTATGTCTGTGCTTTGTAAACAGCTTCTTTTTAATTATTGTTTAGATTCTACCTCAGTATTAGTTCACACTATTTTCTTCTTCCCAGCTCATACATTGCTCACAAAAAAAAAAAGTAGTTCATTTAAGTAAAACTCTTGTGTCCTCAAATTCTAGGGATTATACCACTTTCTAACTTATTATCCCTTATAGACCAGAAAATGGAAAAAGATATTTAGATATAAAATCCTTTCTAACAAGTTTGACCATGGGGAATGCTTGAGAACAATGCAGCTTCTCCTTATATTTAGTTTCCATCACCACTGCGTTTCAGAAATTCAGGAATCCTGCCTATCGTGTTCAGCAAGACATCCCTTTTAGTTTCCATTTTCTGCTTACTTGGGCTTTAGGACAAAGCCATCTAGGCAGGTGAAACTGCTTCTATGTTGCCTATTTATTACAGACACAGTGTTCTGGTAAAAACTGAACAAATCAACTCAAATGTAAGAAATCCCATGAAACAGCTGGATTCTGGTTTTAGTTTATACTGTTGACATTCAGCAGTAAGATCTGTCCAGGAAGAATTATAATGCACAGGATCACAGGATGTTTGCTCCTCTGCCTGTTGGAAATAGAAATTTCCTGTTAATTTAGCAGACATATGACATTAATTCATCTTTGTTTCTTTTCTTTTTAAAGTTTGCTCGCACAACTACACTTCTGACATGGGCATGCTAACATCTCCAAACTACCCCAATAACTACCCTGTCCGGACTGAGTGCATCTACACCATCACAGTGGGAATAAACAGACACATTGTGCTGAACTTCACTGATTTCACCTTGGAAGGGAACAAACGCTGCACAGAGGATTATGTAGAAATCAGGCAAGGCTAATTATTTCTCTTGTCCTTAGTACTGATTTGTATGTTGTCCAAACCCACTTAAGCATGTTCAGAATCTTTATTCTTAACTATACACCTTGCTGTCAGTGTGAGAAAAGGACTTACCAGAGAGCTTTAAAGGCTACCTTTTCCTGCTCTCATCCTTCTCTGTTGTCAGCTTTCCCACTTGATAAATTCCAGTTCTGAGAGCAAGTGGAGTGTGTGGACTGTGTTCTCATGCACTGTATTTGGGTTGTTTTCCTTAGTGCAGAAACAAGGAGTTTTATTGTCTGCTTTGTGACGTATTCTCCATGGTATTTGTAAAGTTGTGGCAGTCAGGTGAAACGTATTCATTCTTAAAAAGGATAGAAAAGAGGACCTGGGAACTATTGACCTGTCTGCCTCACCTCTGTGCCTGGGAATAACATGGAACAGATCCTCCTGGAAGCTCTGCTAAGGCACATAGAAGACAGGAGACAGCCAGCATAACTTCACCAAGGGCATTCTTGACCAACCCCGTGGCCCTCTGTGATGGAATGACTACACCAGTGGATGAATGAGAAACTACAGATGTCATCTGTGTGGACTTCTGTAAAGCTTTTGACACAGTCTCCCACAACATTCTTCTCACTAAACTGGAGAGAGATAGATTAGATGGGTGGATGGTTTGGAAGATGAGGAATTGATTGGATTGTCACATCCAGAGAGTAGTGGTCAATGGCTTGATGTGCCCATGAGTTCTCTGACAAGTGATCCCTCAGGGGTTTGTTGTGGGATCAGAGTTATTTAATATCTTCATCAAAGACATAGATAATGGGATCAAGTGCACCCTCAGCAAGTTTGCAGGTAACATCAAGCTGAGTGGTGCAGCTGGGACACCTGAAGGACACAATGCCATCCAGAGGGACCTAGATAAGCTTGACCAGTTGGCCCATATGAACCTTATGAAGTTCAACAAGGCCAAGTACAAGGTCCTGCTCCTGGTTTGGAGCAGCTCTCTGTATCAATACAGGCTGGGGAGTGAACAGATCAAGAGCAGCCCAGGGGAGAGGTGAGGTGAGAGTAGTGAGGGTGCTGGTGGATGAAAAATCAGAGGATATGGAAATGTGTCCTTGCAGCCCAGAAAGCCAGTTGTATCCTAGGCTGCATCAAAAGCAGCATGGACAACAGGCCAAAGGAGGGGATTCTGCCCCTCTGCCCTGTCTTGGTGAGAATTCCCACCTGGAATGCTGCATCCAGCTCTGGGGCCCCCAGCATAAGGACACGGACCTCAGAGGAAGTCCAAAGGAGGACCATGAAGACAATCAGAGGGGCTGGAGCACTCTCATATGAAGACAGGCTGAGAAAGTTTGGATTAGTCAGAAGAAGCTTTTTACAATGAGGATAGTAAGGCAGTGGAACAGGTTGCCCACAGAAGTAACTGATGCCCCATCCCTGGAAATGTTCAAGGTCAGGCTGGGTGAGGCTCTGAGCAACCTGATCTATTTGAAAATGTCCCTGTTCCTTTCAGAGTTGGGTGGCATAGGTGACCCTTAAATGCCCCTTCTAACCCAAATTATTCTATACTCTATATTCTATATTCTATATTCTATATTCTGTTTTATGTTTATAGTCTTTAGACAGCAGCTACTCTAGAAGATAACAAGAGGAGCATGTAAACAATCTACTATATTTTTCTATACTGGCATCACCATTAAACTTAGGATACTAACCAAGTGATTTCTAGGAAATTTTACAGGACAGAGACAAATAGAAGAAAGGAATATTTGCAGGAAGGTTACCTGCTCACAGTACAGCAGCACCAAGTGCATATCCTTTCTGCTGCGTGGCTGCAGATGGATTTGCAATTTGCAGTGTTGGTGTGCACCCATTCCTGTCCTCATGAGCCAGCTCTCTGGGTGAACCATATCTGAGGAATGCAGTGTGTCTTTTCAGTCTGAGCATGCTAAGAGTTTCCACTACCTCACCGGGCACCATGATAAAGCTCATCCTGAACATTATACCAGATAGTCCGTATGGGTTATTCCTTTGTAAATAGTATCTTCTTTTTAAAACCAAACAAAAATAAGTTTGCTGAAGTTGAAGTATTGAGATTCTAAATTCCATCTGAATTACCTGGGTTTTTTCAGCTGTATGTACCAACCCGAGAAAGTTATGGAAACCTGAAAACTTGCTCAATATTTTTCTAAGTAAAGCATTTTGTTTTTTTTTTTTATTTTTAGAAAAACAATCTGAGATTAAGTTCAATCTAACTTTATTTTAACAATTAACACTTTAATCTGGGATGACTCAAAAGTGATTCTTTTTTTGCTTTTTCTCCTTAGGAACTGAAAACATTTATTTATAGCATAAATCTAACTCAATTTTCACTGTGAAGAGTTCAGCAGTGTTAAACAGATTCTAAGATATGGACGGAACGTTCTAAGTGCAACTCAGCACATTGCTACTGCCATAACTGGATTTTTAGCATGCCTCTTCAAACCTGATACTGTTAAATGGGGTAGCTACACAAGTCTTAGGTGAAGTGCCACTCTCATTTCTTGTCCTGAGGTGTCCTCTGATAAACTGCGTTCAATCAACTAAGAAAATTATTCATCTGACCACAGCTGCAGAAGCCAAGATGGAAGTGAGGGGAGGTTCTGGCACATTTCTTCAACTGCCAGTAACATGAGACAGCAGCAAGCAGTTTAAGCTAGGAGGATGACAAGAAAACAGTTGCAAAGGCTAAGTAGAAATTTTTCTCAAAAGCAGCTGTAAACCTGTGAATATGCAATTGAAGGTATCACTGTCCACTTAAAAAGCATCATAGGGAGATCATACCATATATAGGTATAAATTATCTGTTATTGTCCTACTGACCTGTAGGTTGATTGTAGTATGAAAGTGCTTAAAGACAAGGTCAGGAAGCAATTGATAAGCAGGTTGTCTTTTTTTATTCCCATAAGGCATGTGCAGGAGGCAAAACAGAACAATAGCTGTGAATCTTGACAACGGTATGAAAAAAAAATGTTACTGGAAATATTACTTAATTTAAAAACAGGAAAATAAGTGGTTGTAGAACCAATTCTGAAGACCAATAAAATATTTCAAAACATGCATCACATCAGTGAAATGAATTCAGTAATGAATTCCCATTTGTAAAGTGGCAAATAAACATGTTTTTTAAAATAAGTTAGCTCATCTAGGTTTGTGCCAGGCTAAAGAGTGAGGAGTGAGAAAATTACTCCTTCAAATTCAAAGATTACCTTTGGTTGCCCCAATGATTGTCACCTTGTAGAATATAGAGAATCTAGTCTACCTGAGACACTTCTCAAGCTTGTCATTTTGTTGACACACTCAGGCTGCTGAGATGAGAGAGTGATGTACCCAGCAAGCAGGTGGTTGTGGCAGGGCTTATTACTGCAAGTAGCAAGACTCAATATTTGTTAGCAGTATTTCTGTTGAAGATGAAGAGCCAGGATTAGTCTTTCCTAGGCCTGAAAGAATCTCTTAGTATCTCTCTTTGACCAAAGGTTTTTCTTCTTTACCATTCTAGAGATGGAGGCTATGAAACTTCTCCTCCTCTTGGAAGATACTGTGGTACAGACCTGCCTCCTGTTATAATCTCTCATGGTAACAAGCTGTGGATAAAGTTTGTAAGTGACGTGTTTGGCACAAGAAGGGGATTTTCAGCAGAGTGGGATGGTACCTCAGCAGGTAAAATGACTGCATGAAGTATAGAACTATTTTACACATCTTATTTTTGATATTTGTATTTAATTTCTCACCTTTGTCCCCTCAATTTTTCTGCTTCCAATAATCTAAAGTCTGTCTGCTAATTATATGGTGACATGTATGCATGTTGTTAAGAACAAAGATATTTCCTGATCCTTGGGCTTTCTTTTTTACCACAGAAAAGAGCATACTATTCCCTAGATATAAAGTAGCTTCAATTTCCTCTTATGTTTAAGAAAGCAATAATTAAGAATATAATGAAGAGGTTTCTAATTTCTAATACTTGTCTATCAGAAGCACCCTTCAAATTAGATAGGTAACACTTCTATTTGCTATGGGCTTTCTTCTGCTTACAACATTAATGGCTGGATGCAGATTTTTGGGGCATTACTGGAGATGTTCAGGGCATGTGAAGGAGGTCAGTAATAAGAATCGCACACACCAGGTTTAATTCTCTCCTCCTCTAGTTGTTAAATGTTGCTTTGCTTTCTCTGCTATTTTCAGGTTGTGGTGGGACTTTCATAGCAGCTTCTGGCATCTTCATGTCTCCCAACTACCCTATGCCATATTACCACAATTCAGAGTGCTACTGGCTGCTCAAAGGGAACCGAGGAAGTCCATTTGAAATCCAGTTTGAGCAGTTCCATCTAGAGCATCACCAGAAGTGCAGCTTTGATTACCTTGCGGTAGGTGCCCTGGGACACTTTGCTTCACAGGAGGCAGATGAGTATGCTGAGTACAAAAGCCAGGAAAAACACAGGGCCTTGGTTTTCAAGTGGTCCTAAGTGAACAGACTCAGAATAGGAAAGCTCCATGTTGATGTGCTCCCTTCATTTCATGGAGCCATGAAAGGTAAGGCAGCAGTGTCTGTGTAGCTGCTGATAACAAAAGGATTTATGTCTAGATATAAAGAATTTGATAGATAGAAACAAGAATCTGTCTGTATCTTTTAAATTTTCTGTGTTTTGAACCAAGGCCTTAGTATGCTTTCTTAGTAAACTACGTGGAACAAAGAACAATGTTCTCAATAACCATATTGTTAATACCAAATTTCATATTTGAATTGTTGCATAAATTATTTGATATTTCTTATGAAATTGAAATGGAGTGCAGTGTTCCCCTCTTGGTGACTAAGCCCCTAAAAACCTACTACTATTCAGTTACTGGTTTCCTGTTTTTGCTTGTTTCTGCCAGGCTTCCTCTGAGCAGAAATTGAATTTAACCTCTTGCATACCCAGTAACATTTCCCAAAGCAGACATTTGTCAGGGGAAAATTAATCAGAATAGTAATGTCATCAGCTTTATTATCTTTTCATTTTTCTTTTATGTTTTTGGTTTTGGGTTCTTTTATTTTTTTTTTTAGATATATGATGGCAACAGCAGCAATGCTAAACAGCTAGGTAAATTTTGTGGGGATCAGATACCACAAACCATCCATTCCAGTGGAGACAGCGTGTACATAAAACTAAGGACAGACAACAGTCTGCAAGGTGGAGGTTTCTTAGCCAAATACAAACAGGGTAAGTAAAGGGAGAGGAGATGTTTCCACAGCTCATGTTGTCTGTGAAACTGCTTGCAGCCCATGATCTTAGATATTTATCAGCACAGTAAAATCTACAGACCATACCAACGACCCAGATTTTCTATTCTGGTACACTTACAGAACACAGAGACCTAAAAATTATCTGCCCATTTACCTGTGATGGAAATTATCTCCTCCTTAGGAGAAAGCTGGTAATGTGGTTCTATTTCTATTACCTGCACCAGTAGCACTTACCAGTCCAGATTTACTCAGAATAACAAGTGCAGGAAGTCCATAACAGGGTAGATTTGACTGTTCTTGCTCTTCTGCTCCTTCAGGCTCCTGATTTTTTAAAAGAGAAGGCAGGTACAGCAAGATTTTCTGATCTTAGAGCTGCTTTTGAGGAAGGATGACAAAGGATAATTGAGTTGCTGTCAGCCAGACTGCATTATTGTGGGTGCTTGGGATAATTTAGCCTATCGGGAACATTCTAAAAAGCTTCATTTTTTAGTATCTTGTGGTAAGGGTAATACTTTTCTTGCAAACATGGTTTTGTAAAACAGTACTACCCCAGAAATATCAGAATAATAGCATTTGGAGAAAAATATAAGAAGACACATGACAAAGTTTTTTTATTCCCAGTCATAATCTGAATATAATCCTGGTGTTTACTTTTCTATAGTCCTAGTGTTTACTTTTTTCTTTATACACTTTACATTTTTTACAGTTAAATGTACGTTGGAAAATGTGTAATTACATCACATTCAAAGTGATTTGCAAGCATCTTTGTGTCCTCTAAATATGACATGCCCAAGTGACAAGGATTGTTGTAGGTTTACAGATGTGAAGTTGCCCTGGGTTTCAACAATAGTAAATGGATTGCAAAAAACCAGAGTTATTCATCCATGCGTGACACATGCAGTAATTAGAAGAGGGAGGAAGCCTTGGCTCATTCCTTACAGATATCACTACCATGTACTTTTCAGACTGCAATGTCAAGAGGATACATTAGAAAAGGTTCTCCCTGCCTTTCATTAATTAAACAGAAAGAGCACTTTGAAAGCACTCAGATGTAGAACCTGAGCTATTAGATAATGTGATTTACATTCATATTTAATTCCTGAAGATGCATCAGAGAAAGCTTTTAATGGCTTGCCCAAAAGCTAAAATTATGTAGGCAGTATGTTGTAAAATAAGGATGCTTAGATACCAGATACATTTACATGTACATGAAAGAAATTTAATGATTAATTGGAAAATGTTGCAAAGGAAAACATGGTATCAAGTTATCATTCAAAGGCACCTTTGTACCTGATATGTTTCTAATAAAATCCTGATGGCAGGGGATAGCAAATTTTACCTGTCTTGCATTCTTCAAAACCCGCTTTGTGCTCTTCGTCCTGCCCTTTCAAAAAGTCATATGCTTCAGAGCAGCTTTGCAGACAAGCTCTACTCTATTCCACCTGACCCTTTCCTTCAGCTGTATCCCAAGAATTTTGAAATACTGAAAACAGAGACCTTTAAATCGTTTAGATAGAATAAAAAAAGGTGCAGGAGGTAGGTGTACTCTCTGTGGTGACAGACAATACAACAGTTATGCAAGTGAATCTCAGCTAGTTCTGCTGTTCAAACACTGTAGATTTGCTGCACAAACCAAACAGCCTGGTCTGCTCCCTGCCTCCTGCCCACTTCCCTGTGCATTAATTACACTGCTCTGCTCCCAATACCCATTATGTGCTCTTTCCAGACAAAGGATTGCCCACAACTTTCTTTAGGGAAAGGTGGATACAGGAATATGAGACTCACTGACCTAATACCATAATTGTAATTTTGTTCTTTATCTAGTTTAGTTTATTTTCATTTTCTCTGCACTTCAAGGAAAGCTCTTATGATTCCAGGGGAGTGTCCAGTTCTTATGCTAGGATGCTATTGAATGTCTCACAAGGAAAATTATGGCTCCTTTTTGAAAAATTTCATTATCACATTCTCTTCCTGGGGCTAGAGAAAGCCCAATACTAGTAGTGTACTTTCCATTAGTTGTTTTAGCCAGGGATCATAATTTTTTCCTAGTTAGCAGAAATAAATCACTTTTATCTATTTGTCAATATTTGTTGAGCAGCTCCCCAAATTGTTTCAAATGACAAGGTACATTTCTGTGATTAGTTAAAAAAAAAAAAAGTCTTTAATGGATACGCATGCATTTAGACTTAAAGAAGACAGCCCAAAAATGTGTATGTTCAAAAATATGTACTGATGGGTCTGCAAGAGTCAGAAAAGAAGGTCATAATAATGCTGAAAGATGCAAGTTTGAATAGCTGGAGTTTTGGTTGAAACATATACAATATGTTCTTCAAGAGGTCACCATTCTCTTTCTGCATGGCTTCTCTAATCTGAAAAAAATATTTCTCATATTTCTCATAGTAATGCTATCAGTAACTTCAATTAGCCATTTTTGATTAATATTGGATTAATAACATTGAACAAAAATAATCTATTACCACTTTTTGTTTCAGTTTGCCATGAAGTGCTGACTGTTAATCGTAGCCATGGCATATTGGAAAGTTTAAATTATCCAAATAATTACCCATTAAATGAGCACTGCAACTGGACTATCCAAACCACCAAGGGGAACACTCTCAACTATAGCTTCACAGCCTTTGACTTAGAAGATGGATCTGACTGTGATCGTGACTTCTTGAAGGTATGTGCCCAGATTCTAGAAACAAGAAAAATCAAGTCTTTAACAATAAAGAAAAATAATAAGATTGCAGAAGAGCAAGGGGAAATTTATTTTATCTAAATTTAACCATTAAAACTCAAGTGATAAATCCAAACTATTTAACCCTGTTTCTTCAGTGATCAGTAGGGAGTGAAGCATTGCTACCTTAAGAGAGGTATGTGCCTCTGAGAGGAGGAATCACTCTGCAGGTGCCTAGGTTGCTACAGTCTAACTTCCACCTTAGATTAGATGCACTGGCTTTTATGGGAAAAGTGAGATGTTGTGATGCAAAGAAGGGGGAATCCTGAGATTAGTAAATGGTTTGCAAAAAGGCAGTGAGCTTGGTTATTTTCCTCTTGTTTTTATCTGAGAAGGAATGAGGAAGGTTCAAAACTTTGATAAATGTCTACATTTTTAAAAGGAGTGTTCCTCTGTCTCTTGTTTATTCTTTACATAATTCATCTGCATCTTTAAAGGGACTAAAAGAAAATGAATGTGCCCACAAACAAAATGTGACATTTTTAGGCAAATGAAACCATAGATTCAATTTAAAGCCAAGTACCCTTTATTTTAATTTCCTCAAAAAAAATATTTCAAGGATAAATTTTCTCAAAATTTTCTGGGAAAACGGAAAAGTTACTTTCTCTCAATTTTGTACTTAGTACTGCAGAATATAGAGGGTAGTCATGATCACTCTGTACTGTGGATTATAATGCCTACAATTTGGCTGTTTTGCTGGACTAATTCATCCTTCAGATCTCACCCTTGTACAGGATGCCAGCATGCAGCCCCTGTGCTCTACTTAGGTTTTGCACAAGAGGAACTGAAATGTAGAGAAATCTTAGAGAAGACAACTTGCAGCCACAGAGAGGACTATGGAATAGTACCTGTATTTATAGTACCTGCATATATATATATAATAGTACCTGTAAATATCCAGTGGGGATATTTACACCCAGGTATTGCAGAAGGTTCAGCAACAGACCAGTTGATGGCCTGATCTGTTCCTTGTAGATGTCCTCCCTCACTCCCTTTACCTCGTTACTATGGCAGCTTTCACAGCTCAAAATTGGTAGTAAATTGGCAAAAGTGATATTCTTCCAGCTTTCCTGTCTTTGTGGCTAGGAATGGAAAGAAAGACTAGACATGTGAAGAAAATAAACAAGGGAGCACTGTATTGAGAACTAACTATTAAGCCCTGGTTTTGTGAGGAGGCTGAAAAAGAAACATTGGAGCCAAGTGGAGAGGCCAGTGCTAGTCTCAAGATGCCTAAAGCCTTGACCCATGGAAAGCAGGAACCCTGCACACAGTAGCCAGCCTGTGAGGAGCAAGAAACTTGCCAGATTCACTATTGTAGACATAAGTCAAGGGTGGAGGAATAGTGCCAGGGGCAAGGACCTGATCCAAGGCACTTAAAAGAACAGAAATAAAACATATTGGAGAGAGTGAGGAGACAGGAGCACTCTTTGCTTAACAGTTTTGCAGTGCTTTCAATCAAAGAAAATACAGACTGAAAGAGGTATAAAAAAGAAAAAACAAGGGAAAAAAAAAGTCATGGAAGTGTGTTAAGGAGGCTTTTATTCACAATTCATGTAACGTTACTTACAAGTCTTTCTCCAAATGCCATTAAGAAATACCACTTGGAAAAGATGTTCTCATTTGGTTGTTGCATGCTGCACAAATATGTGCCATAGTGTAAAAAGAGCACGAGGTTGAACCAGCCAGGGAATTGAATAGTGTTTGCTCCCACCCTGCGTCTTGCGAAAGGGGAACGTATTGGCAAGGCTGGGAATGTGCTGTAGGGGAAAGGGGGAATCATCTGCAACAAGTGTGCAGTTCACTTTTGAAGCAGACTGCAGATATTTGGGACTTTTCTGTTTGAAATCCATGTGGAGTCTGACACAGCTGCAAATAGGAAAAAAAGATAACTAAAAGAAACCTCATAGCCATTCAGCTAAAATAAATTATTTTTCTGCCACATGTCAGTTTTGAGATCCCTTTATTTCAGCGAGGTTTGAGAGGGGAAAGATCTGATGCTTTTGCTGAGTATAACAGAGACATAAACCTGTTCACTGTAGTCTAAGTAGGTGTTGCAGGGACCATACACCAGAGTCCCTCACCATTTTCTTGAAGGAAATGGGAACCTGCTGCTCAGACACTTTCCATGTAGCTATGCTCATGAAGCACAGTGGCCACTGGTGCTGATCAAATGCTCTTTTCCCTGGGAGCCTTTAAGGGTCCCTTCCCCCATCTTGGTTTGGGTTTGTGGCAGCAGCTCTCCCACCTCAGGCACTTACAGCAGACAGCAACACTCTCTTTGTCTTCTTAGCTCTGTGGCAGTTCTGACAGTAGCAGCATGCTGCTCCATGGCAGCTAGCAGATGGCAGGCTCGGTGACAATATTTCCTCCTGCTTGCTGGGAGGCTGGGGACAGGAAGGACAAGAGTTAGCTGTTTAGGTTGGATTAGCTGATGATCACAGCTGTAGGGGCAGAAGGAGTAAGGAAAAGTGGTATATGATGCAAGGACAAGACTAAATGTTGCAGAGGTGTTAGGGCAGAGGCATGACCTGCCTTAGTAAACTACTGTCAAGAAATGGCAGTTGCAAAAAAAACCCAGAAGTAGTAAAGCCGTTTTTAAAAGTTAGCATGAGAAATAGATTTATGGACATGTGAACATATTTTTATAGTCTTAAACTAAAACTCTAATTTTTTTTTGAAATCTTGCTGAATTCTGAAGGGGAAAATCATAGTGCTTGGTAGGGTGGGGATGGCTAGACTGAGCAAGCTATTTTCCTGAGTACTGCTGAACCTTGCTTGCTGAACAAAATGCTTTTGGTCCCAGTCTTTATACTGGAAAAGGGCCTGTTCTTCAGCCTTGTGTTTAATTATAACTGACACTCTGACTGAAACCCACATAAAAAGAGCATTTTGCCTCATGACTAACTCAGTCAGATATACACAGTTAATTAGCTATTTGCTTCCTAGCTTAGTCCACATGTGAGTCAGAAGTTATATGTGTAATGTCAAAACCAAAAATTTCTACACATGGGTATTCCTAGTGATTTTCAGTTACCAAAGATATTATCATGCCATAGAGCAAATAACTGTTTGACATTAAGGGCAGGAAAAATATAGTCAGCTGTCCAGTGAGTACAAATGCAAATACAGTGCATGGTTCTTCTAGACTGAAATTAAGTCACATCTGTACAATGAGAAGTCAGCTGTGTATTGTGTTACCTATTTCCTTTTCTCCTTTGATCATGGGAGGATTCTTGTCAGCTAGGCCACCATTCCACCAGCTGGCAGGTGTTACTCATGGTGAGCAGCATTCTTTCTGCAGGGAGCATTGCGTGACTCCAGCTTGGTCTGGTCTGGGCAGGACCTGCATCTCCATCACTTTAGTATATGCAACTATTCATACCCATGTCAAGTAGGAAGGAAAAAACTCTGTTCCTCTGACTTTGGGGCAATTCTCTGGCTCTGTATATAGATGCTAGAAATTGAGAAGGGGCAATGTGGGAGGGAAGCAAAACTGCAGTTTTTTATTATGTCAGTCTCTAGGATGGATCTCATATGAGCACTTACCCAGCAAATGAGCACTGTGCAGTGTTTCATGTCCTGTCAGAGGATGTTGGCTCATCACTAGTAATGCTCATAGGATGTGTGACATTTTGGAAGGAGTTTTGCAGTGAGGTTGCAAGAATATGAGATTAATTGCTTCTGATAAAGACATGTATAGAAGTGACAATAGTAAGATACAAGACATATCAAATAGCAGAATGTTTACTGGTGATGCTACACTAACTGTAATTAGATTGGATGGTCTTTAACTTATATTGCTTGTTGTGCCTTGGCTAAATAACCTGACATTAGTCTTTCTAGAGGAGTCATGGGGCTGTAACTAGTGAGATATTGCAGGCAATGACATAGAAATGTCATTCTTTCCTCTATATTCATCAGATTATTAGCTGAACAAGCATATATTTAACTCCCCATCCTTAATGATGAACTATCTTCTTATTTGGTATGGCAGAACAGAATCTCTGGGGAGGCAAAGTAGGAAGAACATAATGTTTTTGCCCTGAAGATCAGAGTCCTGCTGTAGAACTGCCATATACTTCTTCCTTATACAAGAAAAGTATTATTTGAAAACCACTGATCGTTCTGTCTTTCAGTGGCTATGTCCCTCTATGTTCTTCTGCTGAGAAAGTACTACTGTCCCCTGATGTCCAGTCTGTTTAGCATCTGCTTTTATTAATGACAGGATTAGGAATGATATTCTTCAATTTAGTACTCCCACAAAAGCCATGTACCCTTTCCCCCTCCAATTGGAGGCACAAAAGGCAAAGATCAAGCGTTGACATAAGAAAATTAACAATATCAGCAACAATACTAATGACAGAGAATATAAGAAAAGAAATTATTCATACAGGCAAAAAAGACCCCAAACTGTAACAGACAATAGCTGTTACAGCTCCCTCTACCTGGCTTTCTAGGCCAGAAGGAGCCCCTTCTTCCTGGCCCTGTCCCCTGCCTCTGGCAATTAAGTGAGGTGGTACAGAACAACCCCTGTGTCCTGGCTATGCCTCCTCCCACCTACTGCAAAAAAATTAACCCTGTCCTGGCCAGAACCAGGACAAGGGCAGACCTTGCCCAGCCTTTTGCAAGATGCAAGCAGTCTGATAAGCAGATAGTAAAATTGTGTCAGGCAGCAAGACAAATTTCAGAGCTCTTTGTCACAGTTTCACCCCTTTGGTCTGTGCATCTACTGTCAATGTTAGAATTATGATTGGGTTAATACAAAAGAACATCCTATGAGGGCAAACGACTGCCTGATAACAACAAATGCCTTTCTTCTGCTGCAGGCCAGGGCAGAGTTCCACTTTGGACCAGGGCACTGCCTTGCTTGCTTACTGTCAGTGTGCTTAAGCAGCCCAGACTCTTTCAGTGACTGAGCTCAAAGTGGTTAAAATACCATTGCACGATTATATGAAGAATATTGTTGAATGAATACAGTAATTAATATGGCATCTGCTCCTGAGAATAGTTTCATTTCCTGCTAGTAGTAGCAGGATATGTCTTCCCCTCCCCCTACCCCCCCCCCCCTCCCCTCCATTTTTTTAAACCGCAGTAGCATTCCAGGGATGTTCCATAATATCCTTTTTCTCCATCTGGGAATACTGCATTAGATAATTGTTGCTCACACTCATCTGGTCATCCTCTTTTTTTTTATTAGCTTAACATAAAAATATCTTACCCAGTTTCAAGTTTTACTCCCTCTTGCAATTAATAAATATGCTTAAACTATATTAGGAGATTACCATTATTACATTTTATTTATGAGTGTGTCTTTCTAAAGTGCTGCAGGAATTCTTCAAGCACAGGGAATGGCTTTTCTTATGGTCATGCATTGATTTACAAAATGTCACTGGTAGTACATCTCCCTGGAGAAACAGATGATGTATGAAATATACCCACCCAGGTCCTCTACCCAGACATCAAATCACAGCCTGCTGGCCACACTGCCATGGTATCCATTAGCATATTATCATGTAAGCTGGCAGCACAACAGCACATCCCTGAATTCCTTCAGGGAGTTATGGGCCTCCACAAGAAATCCTTCAGTGTAAGACTGTAAGGAAAAAAGTGACAATTCTCCTCATGTTTCCATATATACCAATGGTGCCAGGCTTCACCATTGGTATATAATGAAATCTTAGCCCATGCACTGATTTTCAATGAGAGATCTGGATGTTTAAAAGGAGAGTGTCAGGCCAAAAAGCTGTCCACCCTAAACAAGACCAGCTCAACCCTCCGATTTTTTGTTTTTCTAATTGCCTGCTTTGCCAGAATCGAAGTACACTTTGGCTTTGAAAGGTTACGTGGAAGCAAAATTACAAACGCACACAAAACCCCCGACCCCTCACAACAGCTAAATCTGTAGTGATGACAGGGTTGCCTGGTGCCTACAGAAACCTCAGATGACAAGAAGCACAAGTGAAGCCAGCACAGACTCCTCTTTTGGAAGCACAAAATGAGTCAGACCTTCATGGACTTGGCATTTTCCACACCCTGCCAGCTCATAGCAATGTGACTTGGCCTGTTCCTTCAGAAAAAAAGCATGGTACAATGAAATGCCTGTGAAATACCACCACATGATGGTAGTGTGCACGCCCCTTGTTGGAGAAAGAATATTTAGGACTCATCTAGTTGCAGCTGGATTCTTGTTTCCTTTCTTCTTCTGTGTTCTAGATTTTGCTGGAAAGCCTGGCCATTACCTGTGAGACTGTTTGCTTATCACACTCAGCACGGGCATTGCAGTAAAAAAGTTACATTGTGGCTGGAGAAACTCCATTTAAATCAGTCAAAGATTCCCCTCATCAAAGGGAAGACCCCAGACAGCTCAGAAAAAAACACACTGGACTTTGTGGAAGGTCACGTGCACCCCCTGCACTGTTCCCACAAGCCAGCCTGAAAGCCTAAGAGGCTTTTTTCCCCTTTTTTTCTGTCTCCATTTGCTTAAGACCAAGCTGCAACTTTCCCTAGATTAGTCCATAGATTAGTGTGATATTCCTTGCACTTACAGTTCAGTTCATCTGGGCTGGCAAAGCACAGCCCTGGGCACAAGTTGTGGTGCTGCAAACTGCTCCGGCCACCCTGGGTTTTTCAGAGCAGACACACTTCTCCACCCCCTCAGGCACAGCCTCTCCCATTGTAGGGAGCTTTTCACACAGATTTTTGCTGAAGAGTAACTTTGGAAATATTATTGTTCCAAGCTCAAAAGAAGTCCTGTTCCCTCCACCATGAGTGGATTCTCACTGCAGAGGAACCATCTCAATTTCTGCTTTGAGGACAGCAGTCACTCTACCAAAATAGCAACAGCCTCATCACCAGGAATGTGATCCCACTGCCATAAAGGCGTGGATCCCCAGGCAGTCCCTTGGTCAGCAAAAGCTGCAGAGACACTTTAGGGACCCATCTGGATTCTGTCCACCACAGCATGGGGATTAGGAGGAGGTGCCTTCCCAATAGAGCTTTGGAGATTTAGAATGACATGCTGCAAAAATAAGGGTTTGAGTGCAGATTTTTGGGATGTACTGAGTAGGTGGATGTCTCCTAGGCTTTCCTTTCTTCAGCAGCAGTTATTTCCTGCTCCTGTATCTAAAACAATTTTAAAATTCTATCCAAAGATACACCCTGCATATCTTACATTCTTATAATTCATTAATCACTAACAAAATACTGGTTTCATATAATTTCAAGAAATAAACCTTCCTAGAAAGACAGGAATGAGCAGATATTACTGTAGTTAAAAATCTTTGTTTTCTTTGAGAAGGAAGTGCTAATGCAAGAGGTGAAAAACTATTTTTTAAAAAATCACTGCAGTGTAATGTGGACTTCAAAATTGCTCAACATTTTCAAAGGGCCCCAATTATTTCAGTCTCAGGTTACAAGACAAAACATGGACTCAGATAAAAGTCTTGCTATTAAAAAAAATAGGCATTTATTTATTTTCATATGTTAGATAAATCCCAGCAAAATCAACTAGTATACCTCCATGTCTAAGTGATGCTTGATGTCAAATTCCATTTTACTGTGGAAAAAAATGGTTCATTACTGAAAGTGTGTCATTGTGTGGAGACAAGAAAGGTGTGTATGGTGGTGAGAGCAAGGACTTTTATCATAGTCATCTAGGGCATAAACATATTTAAATAATCATATTAAAATATTTATTAGAAAGAGTTCTTAAGGAGGGCCTTTTTCTAGTGGCAATTGCAATCTCTTCTCATCATCCAAGCACAAACATAAACTTATTTTGTTCTCCTGTTTGTGCAGAAGTGTCAAGGCTCCATGCAGTCAGTCACTCAAAGTCTTAAGCTGCCTTTGTTTCTGTGAAACAATGTCATTGTGGTGCTCAGCTAGCACCCTGGGCCACATCCTGGAGCTTTAATTTGTTTGGATTTTCCTCTGGCTGACAGACCAGCAGGTTCTCAAGTTTGCACTCTACCCTTCTGGAACAAAATGTGCTGCTTGGAAATTAATTATTTTTGTTTTAATTATTTGTGTTAATTCTTGTTTTAACCATTAATGGTGATCTCTCTCTAGAGTACGTTCTGTTACTTGCATGAGGATTATATTGTCTGTTTTTTGCTTCTTTTTGTTTTCTGGTAATGTATTTGTGGCAATGGCATAAAAATTTCCTTTCCAGAATTTCTTTTCCTTTCATTTCCTTTCAGGAAGAGCTATTCAGAAACCTGTAATCACTGCCTCTAGTGTTTAGACCCAAACAATCCCATATCAGCTTTCCCACTTCTAAGAGGAAAGGGATACTTGTGTGTGTCAGACTGCCCTAGAGGCTCTGAGCATGGGTGGGACACTCGTGGCTCTGTTGGTCTGATCCAAGGCAACACCTCCTTTCCTGAGTTCTGCAAATACAGCCCAGGACTGTTGCTGCTGGTCCCTGTATAAAGATTTTCTGACAGCAAATAATTTGTTTCAAGACTCAGTTGGAGACAATTATTAATATAATTGCTCATTATTATGATGATTTCATGATATCTGATGACAGTATTATTTACAGTACAATGAAAGAGAAATGTCAGTATTCATAGGATAGATTTTCCCCTCATATAAAACTGAAAGTTTAGTTTTGAAGACTATGACCTCTTGATCAAGACTGTGTTATGACTAACTGGTGTATATAAGCAGCTTTCTTCCAGAGATTATTAGGCATGGGCTTTTCCTCTGCAATGTTTTTCCTGATTAAAAAAAAAAAAAACAACTATGCCTTTTCATAGAAATAACACTCTCCAGGAGAATACTGATATTTTGCCCTAACAATCCCTCCCCACCCACCTCACTGCTCCCCACCCCCTGGTTTTCTGCCAGGAAAACTGAACAGATGGAGTCTTACTACCAGTCTGAAAGGGTCACTTTTGCAAGACAGAGTAAGCTTGACAAGGCAGTCGGCTAGAAAATTGTCCCTACCTCGAGTATGTCCAAATGGAACACATTCCAAGTTTATTTTCCCCATTTTTTATAGATTTTTATTTCTTCCAAGTAGAGGAAACCTCGTTTTCCAGTCAGCTCAGTCCTTGAGCCCCTGCTCCAGTTCTGGTAATGAGCTTTTCTGTGACACAGGTCATGCCCCTTTGCTTTGCTCCTCCAAAGAGAAGTGAACAGCTGTGGCCTCCAGGGCATCATTATTGTTGTTAGTGACATATTTCCAGGCTGAAGAGTCAGAAGAGCCAAAATGCAATACTGGTGACCATGGTGTCCCCCAGGAGAGCTACCCAAGCCAAACCCTTCCTGCAGCTTTTGCGAGTCCTGCTTTCCCAACCCCGTTCTAATGTACAGCAGATAGTTTGCAGCTGCCACTTCACTGTGGGGCAGTCACACAGCTTGATTCATCCCTTAGAGAACTGGTGCCTCCCCTTTTTACCTTCATGTCAACCTGTACACTTGCTCCTAGGGAGCCCTGTAAGGAGTTTCTTCTAACATTGATTTAGCCATGCCTAATAATTCATTTGAACATAGCCCATGCCCACCTGGACCCAGTGCCAGGGTGCAGGCCAGTGAAATGCAGTGTTCTGCTTGCTGCTGGGCAATTGCTTTGCTAAAAAGTAGAAGCTAAGGATCTGAACGTGTGTTGCAGGTGTTTGCCTGTTTTGCTGGTTGAATTGTCTGCCAAAATCATTATGAAGCGCTTGGATTTTCTGGTAGAGGCTAAAAGGTCTGAACAAATAAATATATTACAAAACCAATATATACACAGAAAGAGAACAAGCACTTTCTTCCCAATGGGGAGCTGGAAGGGAGTCAAATCACCAGTTCCTGGAGTCAGTATGGTGCAGGAGTGACTAATACACTGCCCCAAAATCCAATTTGTCTTGCGCAATCATAAGGAGTATCTTGCCTCATATAGACTGCAGAAGAGCCTTCCCTCAATTTGCAGCAGTTTAAGATAACACAGCTGACAAAGCAGGACCTGACACAAGAAACATTATCTCAGAGATCAGGAAAGAAATTATGGCTTATGAGAGCTGTGTTCAGCTTCAGTTTCCCTTGCCTGTGTTTGTGTGAGAGCAAAAGGTGGTTTGAGAAGTTCAAAATGCCCTGTGAAAACACACAGCTGTTCCCTTCATTTAGAAATGAAAGACAGCTCAAAAAACCCAGCTGTAATTCTAGCAGTCGTGGTTCTGCCTCTCTCAATGAGTTACAGCTGGCCAGGCACTCAAATTCCCTGTGAAATGCTGCTCTGAACTCAAACCCACGGGGCAGCACCGCCTGAAGGGATTGCCATAGTAACCATGTGGTTCTAGCTTTGTGGCTAGAAAAACCGATGGACTGTTTTCAGAGGAGATGACATAGAAATGTGGCATTCTCTGTCTTAGATAAAAATAATACTCCCTTGATGAATCCAATTGCAGGAGACGCATGAAGCTTTTTTTGTTGTTTGTATTTGGAAGTTTCTAGGTATGATTTAGCCCATAGTTCTTTAGAATGGGTTTTCATTTGTAACCACTAGAGCTAACAATACATTGTAAATATGTTTCTTGACATAGTTTTAGCTACTATTCAGAGTGATCTCCACATTGATACATTCTTCACCATTCATATTTTTCTGGTGTAAGATTTCCATGGCTTGAAGCCACAGATATATGAGTAGTATATGCCACAAATTTATCAAAGGAAGTGCTATTTAAAAATCTAATAGGATCTGACTTGATTTCATTTTTCTGAATGTCTGCCTTGAAAGAATGTGTAAAACTCACCCTGGCTTGGAAGAAGGTCATAACTGTACTGCTGGGCACGGAACAGCTCATCTGTCTATCAAGCGGTCCTTCAAATTTTGCATGTGGAAATAATACAGATTGATATTCAACATATTGCCATCTAATTTTTGGGAAAATTTCATATTTATTTTCAAACACATCTGATCACTACCAGCAATGCAATTAGAAACTTTCAATATTTTCTGATTTCACCAAGAGAAACCATACCAAATAGACTGATAGTTCTCAATTTGCAATACACTTAGCTTGCTTTGAGCTTTTCATTGTAGTAGACTGATGGTCACCAGTCATTAAATAGGCCGTGGAATATTATCATAGAATTATTCCTGCAATTTGACCCTAAATTTGACCCTAACTTCTGGTAGAATTAACTCCTTTTTTTTTTTTAATTAAAAAAACAAACAAACAAACAACACAACCTTTCAACTGGACTGTCTGCTAGAGGATTTGAAATTATTCAAGCTGATTTCTTAGCCCCAACTCTGCTTTAAATGAGTAACAAGATTTCTGAGGATTCTGCAAGACCAGCATCTTCAACAGAAAGGCTGGGGATTAATGACTTACTCTCATATGCGAGTCTGCCAGAAAATATGCTTGAAAATTAGTAGTTAGCATGGTCAATCAATATTTGCTGAAATGTATTTCCATAGTATGAGTTATACAGTACTGAACATAGCAGAATTCTTAGTGGAATCAAAGATATTTGGAAAAGAGATTTGAATGGAGAGCAAAGATAAATAAACCTTTGCTGTTTTTCTAGAGATCATAGATTTTATTCTCTGCATGGAGACAACTTTACTGTAATGGTTTCAGAAGAGAGAAAAGTTTTTTGTTGAAATTCTGAAAGGAAGCATGCCAAAAATACACAATGAGAATATTCAGACATGGTTTCTATGCCAGTAATTTGCTGAGTTGTGTTAGGAAGATATGCTTTGTGAGACAGAAGATCAGATGAACTGTCACAAAGTGATAATAAAGGACAAGGGTTGCTGTTTTCCTAAACTTTAAGAATCATAGTAACCAAGGCAGAAATAATAATGCAAGTCCTAACTTGAAAATAACCAGCAACCTGATACTGTAAATCAAAGGCCATCTAGCTAAAATTTTTTATTTTTACTAACTTTTCAAAAATTACATTCCCCATGCCTGAAAAATGGCACTGGGTCATGGGATATTTGGTGAGAACACAGAGGTATGTTCAGTGTGATTTGCTGGATTTGAAAAAAACTTGCAAAACTAGAATTTGAAAGACCATTTAAACCTGTCTGGAGACAACAAATATAAAGAAGTTAAAAAGCTCTAAGTATCTACTATCACCTCATCAAAATATGTATTAAGTGTTTTCATCTAATTGTGAGTATATTATTGCCTTCATATATCATTTAAATATTTAAATACGGAAATATTTCCCTAGCATTTTGTAGTTTTGATTGTTTGGTTGATTTTGGACTTTTTTTTTAAGAGTGGCAATGTTTTAAGAGTGAGATGGAGGATTCCTCATCTGTATAGGAAGAACAAAGATTTTCAGGCTGACTACATCTGACACATTGATTGTCAAAATACCGGCACATAGGGTATGACAAAGAAATCAAATTTCAGAAGTATGGTTCAGTACAATTTTCCTCCAAATCAAGACTTTAACATGAGATTATGAAACCATAAATAAACACATATGAAATCTCCTTGTGTTTTTGAAGGTTTACTTCTGGTTTTCAGTTTGTCCTCACAACTCTGGAAGGCCATTATGATGCTGACTGCTTGATTTTCTCCATCAGAAGCCCAGGCAGTCCTCATATCACCTGGGTGCAGTCTTAAACAGATGAAAATGTAAACAGAGTTGTCACCAAGGGGTTTGGAGGCACTCAGCGTGTTAGGTGCATGGGCAAATCAGACCCACGATGTCCTCTTTTTCTTTCTATTTCAGTTCATTGCCACTTGCCCTTTATCTTCTTCCCCAGCAACCCCCAATACACACCAAAACAGAAACAGCAAACCCTTCCTACTGCACACAGTGTGCAGCCAGGTTTAAAGCTATATTGGCACTGTATTTACTCATCATTTTACCCAAATCTTTCCACACACCCCAGGCTCATATTGCTGTGCAAGGGTGGCAGTGGGAGAAGTGTCACTGGTTTGTTTTCTTTTTTTTTTTTTTTTTAATCCTGCACAAAACATTGGGAAGCTGCTTAACTGGGGAGCTTCTTTTTACTCACTGGCTTTTTTTTTTTTTAATTTCATTTCAGATCTACGATGGGCCTGATGCACAATCCAATCTGATAGGCACTTTCTGTGGACAGTCTCTTCCACTGGCAGGAAGCACTACAGGGACCAGCCTTCATGTGGAGTTTTACTCTGATGGACTGAATGCTAGAAGTGGGTTCCAGATGCTATGGCATGTTGATGGTAAGTTAGCCAGGTTTCCTCTGGGAAGGTAGGTTTCCTTCCCTGTACGTGTGCTCCAGCTTATGCCACTCTATGCCATCTAAATAGAAATAACCCACTGCAGCTCTAAATACATTGCATTTCCTCATAATTCTACACATACTTTCCCAGTGGATGTTTCTGCACATGTACACTGTCAAAGATCAGCTGATTAGAGACTGAGAGCTATTAGTGAAATATGCTTTCATTGCCAGGAGTAGGCACAGGGATGAGGGGTGTGTCCAGAATTTCTGTAATGAACAAGGCATAGATGCTGTCACGGGTAACTGTGAGCAACTTGAGCTTTCTAATGGGCACATTCAGCCCTCGGATTTCCTCATTTCTATAGACTTCTGTTTTCTGTGCAGGCTTCTCTCTGGTTTAATTTAGTGGTACTGGTTTTCTGTGGTAGTGTCCACTTCCAGCTGCCCCCACCCCATTTCTCTGCATGAAATAGCATTGGCCAGGATGTGCTTTGGGTGTCTGTTCTCTTGTTCTTGCAGGTCATGAAAACTGTCACAGGCCTGCCTTATTAAACAGGCAAGCATGCAAGCCAACTATAAAGAAATCTGTTAATGATTGTAAAACAGCAAACTATGTTTGCAGTTTCTTCCTAAGTGAGGCTACAAATGTAGTATTTTTCACTCTGCTTATTTTACAGCAGTTGTGTACTGTAACAAGTACACAACCTGTTACATCGGGTGCCATTGTACCTCCCACCAAAGGGGTTCCAACCTTGAAAATAATTAAATTGCCTTAGTTTCCCTGTCTGTCTCATCAGTCCGCAGCATTCAGGTTTGACTGCATTTGAAGCAGCTGAAGGGGGCTGCAGAGGCCCCAGTGCAGGCTGCTGAGGCACAGGGCTGCTGAACGCGGTTTGGATGGAAGCTCCTTGCTCCTACCACAGGCTGCTGGAGCTTGCACGCTCCACAGGGCTCTGCCGGCTCCGCAGAGGTGCCGCGCGTTCAGCGGGGGGAACGAGGGAGCGTTTCTGGGTAGGGCAGGGACACACGCCCGGAGCGGGATGTGTCGCAGGAGCCAGCAGGGGAAGGGCCCCAGCACAAAGGTACCTTCTTGTGCTTTGGGGTGATGTCATTCCGGAGCTGGACAAAAGAAGAAAAAGCAGAGGCTTTTATGCACAGCCAGATGACATCAGTTCCATGCAGTAGCCATGGTGCTGGGTTTAACTTGCTTTTCTAAAGCTCTCAAAGCTTTCCAGAATCTGCCTGCATGGTAAACACTTGTGCTTTCCCTCCTTTCCCACCCCTCTGCAGCCCTTTGCTGCACTGACATTCATTTCTCTGTCAGGCAGCACTGCCCTTCTGTTAATTCCTGTACACTGAGCTCCACCCTAATGCTGCACAGGGCCCAGACTGCTAATGTGGGGCCGTGTCTAAGCAGCAGACCAGGATCTGTGGGGTCAGATAGACCTGGCTCTTAGGGAATGTCACTGCTGGCTCAGAACATCACAGCTGTGCCTTCTGACAGCTTGAAATGTGAGTGCAAGTTCCTCCAGAGCTGACCACAGTTGTCATCTTTTTGTTAATTTCTAAAATTTCCTTTTCTTTTCTCTATTGGTGTCATGCACAAATACAGCTATTCCTCTTGCTCTTGGTGGCTACACTGCCTGGTTGCCCTAGAGCAGATAAATTAGATATGTCCCTGTGGTTGGGGTGCTATATTTACCCCTCCTTTCTGAAATCTTTCAAGTTGATAAAAAAGTTTCACTGGAAAAAGTCTCCTTGTCTGGGAGAACTGATCAGGAGATGCAGCCTTTGAGTTGGGTATTTCAGAGTGAAGCATTTGGGTCCCTTCTTCCCTGAGGGCAAATTCCTAGGGCAATCTACATCCAGATCTGGTAACATCTCACCTGACAAGAAAATAACAGAGCTACATATATTGCTGAGAGAAGAGCTTTTATTTCTGCTCAAGTGACAAATGTGTGTTCTAGAGTTCAAGCTGCTGTGAACTATTTCTCAGGCTGTCCATGTGCTCCTTAACTGGCAGTTGTGAAGCTTCTATGAGATATCTATCAAGGACGTTCACATATTTTGATGGTAAAGAGAGCAGCACTTATGTTTTCCATGTGCCTGATACATTTTGCTTCAGACATTCTTCCCAGCAGCTTTTTCACAGTTGCGAGGTGGTCAAAAAAAGACAAAAGCTTGCCTCATTGATAAATTATTTGAATAGCCCCTCCTGCTATAGATGAAGCAAAACTGTTTTGAGTTAAAACATTTGCATCTTTTTTTTCCAACTGCTGAGGAAACCTGCTTTAAAAAGTGGTTTCTTTGAAAACCTAAAGGCTTTCACAAAGACAGAATTAGTAACTGATCTTAGGAGAATGCTGTTATTTATGCTTAAAAGTGTCCTATGTAATTTTAACTTGAAAAAAAAACAGAAATAGAAATAGAAGGAATAGAAATAGAAAACAAATAGAAATAGAATAGAAGGTTCGAGTGCGGAGATGTAAATTTAAAAATTATTTTGGTTCTGAAATAACATTGTTCTTCTAAGGGAATTTCATTGATGAGGGTGGATTTAGAATTGATTTGGCTAAATCACTAATGTTTTCTTCTGCAGTCAAGGCCTCAAAAGGATTATTTGCCAGTGGAAAGCTTGAATCTGCAAGGTGCTTTTTCTACTTTCACTCTGTTTTAGGAAGTTTAATATAGGCAAATATATATGGGGCATATATTGGCCCTTTGAGAAAGAACAAACTTGTGGTAACAGTCTGGATATTGCAAAGATGGAATGCCAATCAAATTGCTTTCCCTAAAAAAAAATTCAGGAGGCCAAGAGTGCAAAGGTCTCTCAGTGCAAAATTACACCAGTGACAACTGTCATATCTGAGGAGACGCATATCTCCTGCACCCGTCACTTACCTTATTAAGCAACATGCATGTAGGGCCTCACTGCTCTATATATACATCTGCATTTCATTGGAAGCTCACTCATTTGGCTGTTTCATTGTCAATAGACCTTTTAGATTTAATTGTCTCTTCTAAGCATCTCTCAGTCCAAATTTGTACCAACGATTCTGCTTTCTGTTTCACATTGTCAGTATATGTGTCAGGTCAAATGTTAAATTGTTTGTTAGTTCTTCAGAGGAGTGCTACAGAAACAGAGGTTAGATGAAGATGCAGAAGCCATTCACTGGAAACATTTTTCAGGCGTCCATTAAGATTGCTGAACAGAATATCACCCTGCAGGTCAGCATGGGATCTTAGGTCCAGATTTTCTAAGCCTGAATCATAGCTCTGTTGTTTCTTTCTTCTGTAAGCTTTGACAAATTGCCATTTTTTCAGTTTCCAAAAATGACTATTCCTTTTCAGTGTCTTTCTGTCACATTAAGTCTAAGGATGAACAAGGTCTGATATTAACAAATGAGAAAGCAGAAAAAACCTGAAATAGTATCTCACTTGAATTTTTATTCTCTTGCATGAACCCTTATCATGTAAATTATTCTGTTTCATCCATTGGATAATATTCTATAACCAAACCTACCCAAGAGAGCAAAAGTTTTCAGAATCAAATACAAATTATATTTCACACAAGTATTATTGTAGTACAGGCAAATGTTTATAGTACATGCTCCTTGCAGTTACAGTCAGCTTACATTTACTGAAATGTTTCACCATGAGTACCACAACTGGAAAACTCTGTTTCCTTTCATTTCCCTAACTTTGATTTTGCAGGAACAGTGCCAGTTCTCTTTAACCTTTATGGATGGGATTTTTCTAACATGTGGCTAAAAACATACCTGTGAATAAATCTGAAAACCTAGCAAATAATAGAGTTTTCCACAGATTACAACATTTCTGTTCAGCTATAATTATTTATGAGAATAGGGATTCTTCTTTGGTTAATGAATACCATCTGCTAGCCAGACAGGCAGTAATATGGAAAGATCTGTAAATCATCCCGTGCACAATCTTCAATGAATACGTAAATTTTAGTCAGAGGAAAGCAAAACCACCAAATATATGTTTCCTAAGTTCTCTGTTTGTTGTCTGATTTCCTAGCAACTAACACCAGAGTAGGTAGTAGTTTTCAGCATTTTCAGGGGAATTCCAGGACCTTTACACTACTAAAAGAGTATCTCTCATTTCTTTTTTTTTTTTTTTTTCTCTGTTTAACTGCAGGGCTGAAATGTCCAAAATTACTGCAAGGAGGTTGGCACAAACTGGTCATATGCTGTATGCAGTTCAGCTGCAAGCAACTTTTTCACAGTGCATCTGTCTGCATTTCACAGCACACAGCAAGACCATGTATCTCTGTGCTGAGAAAAACTTTTAATGTTTCACTAGGAGCAGAATGGCTTGGTATTATTATTCAGTATTATTTCAGTGAAAAATGAAGTAATGCCACTATTTATAGGTTCTGCTTCTGCATTTTTATTTATCCCTAAAGACCAAATTTTTTTACTTTGTTGCTATAAACAGCAGAAATTCCATTTATTTCAATAGAATCAAAAGTTTATTTGATGTTTGCACACAAATACAAACCTTGGGAGAAGGTTTGTATTCATGTAACTTTGTAATCAAAGTTTTGTAAGCATTTCAAAAAGTTCATTACTTGAGTTTTCTCATTTTGGCATTGTAATACTGCAAGTGAGTTTTAATTAGGAACATATGTTTTAATCTCTAAAGTATTTATGTAAATATTTTTTAATAATCAATTAGCATTTATATTTTCAGCAAAGCACAACAGAATTGACTCTTACCTCATCCTTAAAAAAGAAAAGAAACATGCACAGACTTCCTGGCAGTTGGCCAGAGATTTCAGAGATAGTGCTTCTGCTCTGATGTGGAGGTTTCTTGTGGCATATGCTGGTCAGTCAAAAAAATCAGGTGTGAAGTTTAGATATTTGCAAAGATCAGTGAGCTCTTTTTTCTGCTATTAGTCAGTGAATGCTTAGGCATAAACTCAAGCAATTCTGATCTTTTTGCAAACAACTTCTAAGAAATTAATGTCAGAGACCTAAACTTTACCTCCATTTTACTGGAGCACTTTAAAAGAATCACTCCAATTAAAAAAAAAAAAAAAAAAAAAAAAAAAAAAAAAAAAAAAGGAAGCCTTTTCTGGGAACATTTTTAGTTGGAAGAAAAGAAATAGGACATTAAAACCAGTTTGACCTTCTTACTCATGTGCTTCCAGAGAATGTTGATTGAGCTCAGAGGAAATATAAACCTCTCTCGAGAGGGAGTGTGAGTAATCTGAATGCTACCTGCAAGGGTTGCATGGAAGAAAGGTCTGTGCCTCAAAGAAGAGCATACAAGCTTTCCTCTCCTCTGAGCCATTTCAGGTTTAAATAAAAAAACGTCTTTTGTGGCTATCAGGAAACCCTTAGGAGAAGCTGAGTCATAACTGCCTGCTAGGTTTTAAAATGTTGCCAGCTTTCTTCAGGCTGAGATAAATAGCAATTGGCTTTGTTTTGCCTGCTGAAACTCCCCTGATCCCTGTTCTCACCCCCTCAGGAGCCGAGACGTAAGTCTAGTTGTTGAGAAACCTTTCTGTTTCCCAAGCTGGCAAAGCAGCTTTTTCCTCCTGAGCTCTGTCCTTAGTGGCTGTGTAATTCTGGCTGCTGAGGGGAAAGAAAGGCTGCGAATTCCACTGTAAGGCTTCCCCAACGATGACACCTTTTTTTCTCCAGTTGTAGAACCTCAGCAACCTGGTTTCTTTAGAGGCACTGGGAGAAAAAGGATGGTGGTTTACACTGTAGCTTTCTTCCCCTCCTTCTCACTGATGAAACATTCATGGATATCAAAGTTTCAGGGGATTTAACATTTACCTGTGCTGACAGCCTCAGGGAAGGAAGTGCACTGCCTTTTTCTCCATAGGGATCAAAGACAAGATTGGTTTAAAATGCACTTTAAAACTTCTTTAGTTCCTAAATTGAGATGCCCAGTAGTTTGACAATGTAGCTTTGTGACTGCAGGGCAAGCCACCTCTGGCTGCTCCATGTGCAGCAAGGTGGGGAAAAGGGAGAATAGCTAAGCCTGTGCCAATTCACCTGTGAGACAACTTCAGCTATGTAAAGGTTTACCTGGATTAGTGGGAATTCTTTTGTTTAAAAGGTGCTTTTCTGGTGGATACTGTATGATGGACTGAGAGAGATCACTGTTACATAGCTGGCATGGCCTCACATCTGTATTTAGATGTCTTTTTTTAGCTTAAAATAGATTCTTATAGCTTTGCTCCCTTTCAGACCTGCTGCTCTTTCCCCTCATAGATTTGTGCTTTGCAGTCCTAGAAGTTCTATAGCCAACTATGAGGAAGTCAAAATCAGGTTTTCTGTGTGAAGCTGAAAGACCTATTGGTAAGATGATGATAAATGCTTCTGGGACTTAGCAGCCACAAGTTTGGCATGAAAGGAAAATATTTGCACTTAATTGAAGATCTTGAGCTACAGCTTCCTGAAATACGATGTAAAGCAGAGCAATGGCCAAAGACACCTTATTCAAATTGCAAATTATTCTTAGATTTAACAGAGATTAGAGGAGTTTTGCACATCTGTGTATATATGTTGAGCAGATCAAAGTAGTGTTTTATTTGGTTTATGTTATAAAATATCTCCTATAAATAAAGGCTCTGATGCAGATGCTATTTATCACTTCTGACATACCACAGTATTTGCCTCTGGGAATATAGAACTCACGGTTTGTTAGATGGTTTTATTAAGTATTTTGGGGCTTTGCAATGTGACAGAACCTTTCCTCTGGAGATGAAGCCAAAGAGATTGATGGAGTGTGGGCATTACAAAGCTCAAGTGACCCTTTAAGTTCTGTGTAAGCGAAATAATAGTGCCTAAATGAAACACTTGGGGGGCTTGTAATGTTAAGAGCAAAAAAAAAAAAAAAAGAATGCTGCTGGAAGGTAGAGTGGCACACACAAAATCAGATCAAACACAGAATCCTTTTTCTTTCTGCATGTGACAGCCACATAGCCACCCTACTGGCTTTTCTAAAGGTAAGGTTTCATTATGAATGTAGCTGATCTAAATATGCCCTGATACCGGGAGGGCTGCTGTGCCTTCCTGCCCTGTTTATGTCTGAACTTGGGGACTGAGTCAGGAATAGCATCTTCCCAGGAATTCATTAAAGAGAGGCTAGTGGTGCACTTAGCACGTCTCCATAAAGCAATGATAAAACTAGTCTCAGATGTTCAGCTGCTTTGTCCTGTTAAACCAAGGCCTGCATTTCATCCATTGTTTTGCTACTGGTTTCTTTTTTCAATCTAGCTCACAGTGTGTAAGAACTTAGTCACCCCAGGGTCTGGGGAGTGGTGTTAGGACAATACTTTCTTATCTGAAAAGAAAATACATAACTTTTCAAACACAGATTGTTTTACAATTGCATAAAAAAAAAAAAAGAACATTAAACCCACCAAGTGTCAGAAAGCTGGTTTGTCCACTGTGATCTGGCAGCTTGTAACCATGCTCAATAGGCTGAGGCAAATTGCATTGTCTTTAATTTTATGATTCCAAAAGCAGTGGGAAATGGCATTTTTACAATAGAAAGACCTCCCTATGATAACTTAGCTTGTGCATTATTTGAAGTTAGTAAGAGCTGAGAATGGATCTGATTTAGCTTTCTTGAACTTATAAAGTTAGAAGCCAATAAAAAAAAAAAAAAATCCCTTTTTTTCTCTGTGTCTCAGCAGCCAGAGCAGATGCTGAGGTTTGGTACAAAATGTACCAAAACAGGAGGTGAAGTACTTCCTGCACAGGCAGTGCAAACAGCTCCAGTCTGCCATTCTCTTCCCGGGTTCCCCGTGGCAGAGCAGACCTTCCAGCCCAGAGTACACTTTTGTCAATGAAATGGGTGCTACTGCCTGTCCTTATCAGAGCTGTCAAGTGAGTTTTTCCAGACCTCCTCACTGACAGGCTGTTTTGCTTTGTTGTCAGGTTGTGGAGGAGAGCTCTCTGGCCCTTCTGGCTCATTTCACAGCCCTGGCTACCCCAGCAGATACCCAAGCAATAGGGAATGCATCTGGTACATCCACACAGCACCTGGTAGCAGCATTCAACTCACCATTCAGGAATTCGACATTGAGTATCACCCAAACTGCAGCTATGATGTTTTGGAGGTAAGAGCATTAGTTTTACGCCTCTAAAATACACAAGCTATATTCATTTCTGTCTGAAACAGATAATCCCAAGAACTGCAGATGCAGAACAAACAATTCTACCATAATTTCTTCTTTCTGCTGAGGCTACAGTTATGTTCAACAGGTATTGTCACGGAAGCTACAATGTTCTTATTATTTTTTGCTTTTATGTCTTTGGTGACTGTATACCTTAATTAATTATGACGTTACTCACGGTATGCTTCCTAACAAAAGACAAAACTGCTTTGAAAAACTTAGTCTTAAAAACCCCACCTTTTATAAAGGATTAAGTGTAGGTGCTGTACCATGAAGATAATTTCCTGATGCAAAGGAAAATGATGGATCACTGCAGGGGATAACTCAGGTGAGATCTTGTGTAGGACCTTCCAAGGATGTTGGGAGATTTATAACCCTGAGTGATAAAAATTATGAAGAATCTTTACACTCAGAAAAAAAAAAAATAAAATAAGAGGCAATATCCTAGGCATCTTAGGGTGATGGAAAAAGGAAAAAAGAGGCCTCTCTAAGGATGTTCTGGTCTTTAAGAGACCCATAAGACTAGATGACCCTATTATACCTATTATATATGACATCTTTTCACTCATGTTGGTAAGCAACCAGGTGACCAATCTCAGCTAACAGAGTTGAATAGACTTCCAGCACAGGAAGAAGGAATAGGAAATAATTTCAGGGAGAACTTTAGAATTATGGACTTTCTCAACTGCTCTCACTAGAGACATTTGAGATCAATAACGGAGATACACTTATGACTTTTTGTCAATGATAATACATGGGTGACTTTTCAATATTTTTGTAATGAATGCAAAATACTGATTAAGAGAACTTGTACCACTCTACTGCAGCCTTTCTTCTCCTCTTGTGGGTGATGTGATACAGCATACAGTTAAGACAGCTTTCTGTCCAGTACCCACACTTATGCTCTGCTTCCCACGCCCACATTCTGACTGCTGTAGGATCTGGATGTAAGGAAGTTGTTCCATGAATTCTCCATCAGTAGCATTAGCAAGTATACCTGAATGTCACATTGCTGACACCAGAGACTGTGAGTAGGTGACCTGTACTGGCTGGTTTGGGTATTGATGAAGTCTGTTGTGTTGCATCTTTGTTGTTCTTTGTGCCCAGAATTACCAGATTGAAGGTAGTCTGCCTATAAACTTCCCTTATGCCTCTGTTGCCCAAAGGAATCCATTAAACTGCCTCCAAATCTAAATTTGCTGTGGATGACCATTTCTTGAATAGTCCAAGGACAATACCTACATCTGCAGATGGTTGCTCAGGAGCTATCATGATCCAGCAAGAGATGGCTGGCAGCCATTTGTTTGAGAGCTTTTTGACTGGGAAGGTAGCTGGCCTGAAACCAATTGAGTGGGTTGCCAGACATCAACTGCTTAAAGACACCATTTGACAGGACCCTGCAGTTTGCTGCTCTGTGCTCCTGAGCAAAGTATTCACCTTAGGTTTCGGGTTTCGTTTTTTTGCCATTTGCAAAAATGGCTAGTTGCTATGTTTTGCTTCTTTCCAACCATACTGATTCATCTGCACAGATGCTCACCTTGCTGCTTGAACTCCTCTGCCTTCTTGCCCTCAGAATTGGCATGCTTCGTGTTACTTGTCTCCTGATCTTGGTTCATCCAGTTCCCAACACCTGACTCTGAGCTGCTGGCTGATAACCTAACATAAATCAACTTACAGGGGACAATTGGTTCATGTCTTAGTGCATGATCAAAGGTCCTGTGTGGCAGCATAGAGCTTCCCCTGCCAAGCTGCAGGCACACAGTAGAGCTTTATGTACCTTGCCACATACTTATTTTCTTGCTTTTGTTATAAAATTCAATCATACCATGATTGACATAGTCTGAGCAGACCAAGTGATGACTCAGATTTAGTGGAAAAAAAAAAAAAACAACCATGGCTAGCCATTTTCAGAAGCTGCTTTATCTTGCCACATTCTTTCCTGTAGTTTCTATGTATGTCCAAGCAGAAAACCACACACACATTTAAGTTTGCAGAGTGCTAAAAAAAAAGGTTACTGCTGTGTTTTTGATACTGTGTATTTCAGTGATTGCTAAGGTTCCAAAGGTCTTTCACTCTCACATTATCTTCCAAAAAATATCCTGTCTAAGTAACTTTGGGGTTTGACATCTAATTTTTCTCATGGTTATTCCCCTGATTTCACATTTTCCTTATCTCTGAGTAGGAACTTCTACTGCTTCCTGCTTTCTTTAATATCAAACAATTTTCCAGGTTTAATAGGAAGTCAAAATCAGTACTAAAGTAGCTCTGCACACTGCTGTCCCTCCATGTCTCATTCAGCCTGGTACCTGAAATAAGATGTTCTGTAATAAATATTTCCCAGCAATCACAAAACTTGCTCTTCTGGATGCATTTAGCTTTTGCTCAGGGACACCCTCATCCCTTTGACCTGGCAGTCAATTTAGGAAAATGCTAAGAGATATTTCTTATTGCAACACCTTTGTTGCTAACTTCATTTCTTCTTGACTATTTCACCCTTGCACATTTGTCTGAAACATACTTGTTCTCATAAAAGGCAGCAACTTCCCTTTCCTTTGACAATGCCTCTTAAACAAGCTGTCATTTCCATGTCAGTATCCCAAGACTGCCATATGTTTCACCAAAACTGTGCAATAATTTTTTTTTTAATGTGAAATCCCTGGGTTATCTCCATGGCTCAAGTGTTCAATGCATTTTTCTTTAATCTTTCTCCCTGTTTCTTTCATGATACAGTTGCAGTCTGTCTTTTTTTATTCCCCATCAAATTCCATTCCTTTTATAAACATCCAAAAAGCAAATTTAAATTGTTCTTAAAGATAGTTTGTAGAAGTGTTTCATGGAAATAGAAGACATTATTTTGGACACAATGAAATAATTGAAATAATTTTTAAATGGCTTCTATTGAAATTACATTCATAGAGGAAAATTACCATGCCTGCTTTGATTAATTATGACACATCAATGATGACATCTTCTCCTTTAGCATGGACCAGATTTTTGCAAACTATAAATATATTCTGCCTCAGCAACATGTAGCCCTGAGCTGAAAAGGAAGGAAGACTGTCAATCTATTGCACTTCCAAGTCAGATGCTCTGGTCTTCTCATTTAAATAGAAACATCAGGTATTATCACTGTTCTTAATTCTCTGTCAAAGCCAGACTCTCTCTTTGCTGGAAGTTATATCAGAGCAGAGACCAGTGTTATTCCCAGAAAATCTGTGTCATGAGGGTGACCAACTGCATAAAACCAGCTTTCTGTTGCTCATAACTCTGGAATGCTGACTGCTAACATTAAATGGAGCTAACGGGGCAGAAGCAAATGCTAAGAACAGACTAAAACCATGGGCTTTATGGCAGTGTCCTGCAGCCCTGCTATGCCATCCAATACCACTTTATCTTGGGATCAGATAGTCCGGTCAGACTAGATGTTTATATATTTTTTTTTTCAGCTCAGACATCCTATCATTCTTTATGAACCACACCCTTGAATTCATTCTTTCCATCCATTCTCTTTTCCCTCTTCTTTTTTTCATGAGGTAACTATTGGTTTTTCTCTTTGTAGCCAAATATAATATTTTATTGGTTTTTGTCATGGAAACACTCAAACTTGTTTTTATTCCAGCCTTTATGAAAGCATCTGATTAACTGAACTGGCCTAAAGGAGAAAAGAAAATATACTCATAACTATAAGGAGCATGCCTCTGACTGCTTTTTATTTTGAAACTGTGCAGAAGCTGTTGCTGAACACTTAACAATGTAAAGGAGACCCACAAACTTCAGGTTTCCATCAGCATTTCTCCCCCATCTTTATTCTTTCCCAATAGAACAATTTGAAGTGTTCAGCTTGGGCCAAGTTAATTTCTGAGGAAATGCTGCAGAAATCAGCAGGGTTTATGTCAGAGCTGAGTTTGGTTCTCTTGCCCATGGTGCAGACAGCCCCAGGGAGCGCCAGGGACGATTTGAGAGGCTGGTCTATGAGAATTATTAGATGCATATTAGAAACTCCTGCTGTTTCCTCTGCCACATAGCTTCCCTAGGCTGGTTTAGATGATTAAGAGCATGTGTTCCAGCTAGATCTCATGCTGTGGCTCTGACTCAGGGAATGTAACACAAACACATTTTAAAATTCATATTTGAACAGACTTCTGACAAATGCAGCAGTCACTGGGCCTCACAAGCAGCCGAGCAGTAAGATTTTTCTGAAGACACTGAGCTTCCAGCAGACAAACAGGCTTCTTCCCCAGACCATGACAGCTTCATTACAGATTCTGAATCTGAGCTGTGATTTCATCCATACTGACTTCTTTTGAATGCCTTGAAACGATCGATTGGACAGAGGAGCCATTAGCCATTCAAGTCACGCAGCCTCCCTGCAGAATGCAAAAAAGTGCTATGTCAGTCAAAATAAAAATGTTTAAGCTATTAAGCCTGTGTTATCAGCCACCAAAGCAAAATACTGTCCTTTGAACATCTAACAGACTATGATGTTTATAGAAAAAATAATTCCTTATTCCTTCTGGGGGTGCAAGCCTCAGTTCCTGAGGTCTCACAGTAACCTGGAGTCACTGAATTTTTTTTCCAGTTAAAACCAAATTATTTCTGTTATATCTCTAACATCAGAGTACTGTCAGGCCCTCTGAGTAGTTAGTGAGCACACAATTAATCAAATTATGCAACACTTAACCCTGAATGTGGGGGACTAGCTCAGCTCTTTGTTAGACTTGCTTAGATATTTAGCTTGGACAGAGCCCAAACTACTTCTGGGGTTTTAAAAGTCTGCTTATTAAAATATTGAGTTTCCCCTCATCTTGAAGTGATCATAGGAAAAAAAGACACATATAAAGCTGTTTCTAACAGTACTGTTGCTTTCTGAGAAAGATGCATAGACTGTTTCTTTTAACTTTTTTGATGTTTACCAAACTATTAATTTTTGGAGTGGACTTGAGGTGCTAATGTTGGAAAATTCTGATGGGATTTGTTGCCTTATATTCCTATTCTCTGCTTTTGATTGGTTTTGTTTGTTTGTTTGTTTTTGTTGTTGTTTTGAGTTGTTAGGGTTTTGTTTGTGTTTTGTGTTAACTTGATGTTATCTAGTTTAATTTTGGGATTTATACATAATAATAAGCATACTTATAGAATTAGACTCTTTCTGTTAATTGGTTGCTGAAAGACAGCAGCACATTCTTTATTTGGTGTATCTCTTATAGTTTTCACATCCAAGGTTACTACCAAGCTGACTTTTGCAGCTGCAGTCCTACCAGGCACAGCGAAGGTGGTAGACTGTTAGTATTGGGTGTCATTTCATTAGCATGCAGGAAGCCAAGAAAATCCAATCATTGAGGGCTCTAGGCACCAAAATCACATGTCAATTGGAAATTGCACTGAGCATGAGTGTTTTCTCCAGCTTTGACTGGGAAGACTAGGGAAGGTGAGCCAGTTCCACCAGTTACAAATGGGCTCAAACTAAAATCCTACATCCCTTCTGGAAAACAAGAAACAGGGTTAAAAAGGCTTCAGGTCTGCCCCATAATGCACTTCACTTAGTTTAAAAATGCATTGTAAGTACATAATACTGCTGTGATGCTTAAGGGAGTAGTAGTTCTCTGGTTTATGACTGCCTGAGGCACACTCTTCTGAGTAGGAAACAATTACTCTTAAAAGCCCAAACCTGTCTTTTGTGGCAAATACATATGCTATATATCTTTGCTTCCAAAGAACATTATTAAAATGTAACTTACTTGACCCAAATCCAGCTGCCCTAGAAGTAAATAAAGTTGCAATGCTTTTTTGTTTTATCAGATTATGAAACCTGCCCCCAGTTTAAAAATTGTCTTTAACTATGCCTCTAGATATCAGTGGTGCAAATCATCAGCACAGGTTCCTAAAAAAAGGAAGCAAGCAAGCATGAAAAAAAAAAAATCTGCGTCTATGTGCCCAGAGAAACAAGGTGCTAATTCTGGAGGGAAAGAGAAGAAAAATCTGGCCAAGTCCCCGAACAGACAATTCTATTTAATGCAAGGCTGTTCTCAAATCATCTAGAATTTTAATCTTGGTTTGTACAGGTGGTTCAGATACCAAGTAAGTCTGCAGAGAAAAAGACTCTAAGCTGCTTTGCATTTTAAAATGTTGAATCATTTTCAATACTTATAGATGGGTTTTTTTTCCCCTCCTAAAAACTAAACAGTTCTCATGTACTCTGTCTGGCAGATACTCTCATTGGAAAACTTTGACAATATTTCTTCCACTTCTAGGTCTTTGGTGGCCCAGATTTCCTCTCTCCTAGGCTAGCCCAGCTGTGTGTTTCAAGATCAGCACAGAACCCACTGCGAGTCTCCACCACTGGCAATTCAGCTGTTGTCCGTTTCGAGACAGATGCAGCAGGGACAGGGAAAGGTTTTAATGCCTCATGGCAAGAGAATCCAGGAGGTGAGTATACTGATTAATACCAGGAGAAATTCAGGAAGTCTGAGAATTGAGGATCAGCCATGCAAGCATTCAAAGTAGTCAAACAGCACAGGACTGAAAGCTGAAAGAGAATTTGAGTGATACTGAGTTTGGTAATACTTAGAGATGTTGAAAAACACACAGAGTTAACAATTGTCTAGGCTTTTCAGTGTATTTTGTTTTGGTTTCTTCTCTATATAATTAATGAAGACATTCCTGCAATGAGCAAAGGATTTTTCATGCTACAACTTCTTCCCACTCACTTCCCCATACACAGTCCTTTATTCACTGAATGATGCTTTTGGTTTTAAATGGTGAACTGAAAAATAGCTGAGAACACTAGCTTGAAGAACTCAGTAGACTGGACCCCAAAAATATTTGGAGTGATTAGTAAATAGTTGATCTCTATAAGGTTCATCCATCCCCCAATGTGATTATTTGTTCATAGCCTTACTGGTAATAACTAAAACAAGAGATATGCTTAAGAGACTCAGCCACGTCTCTACATGTGAGTTCTTATAAAAAGGCCAAAATAATTGCAATGAAAAGTGATGAGAGGCAAATTTTAATTCTTGCAGTTTTGCTTGATTAAGCACACTGATTCATTAGCTTGTCAAGGTTTATACTTCTCCTCTCTCACAAGTTTTTTAAGAAAGGCACAAGATTTTTTTCTTAATAAAAGAAGTCTACAATAGTCCTTTGAATTAATCCCTTTTGAGATCTGGCGGCTTATTTTTTCTACTTAGGCCCCCTGAAGCTTTCTTATCCGTTTACAATGTCTTGCCTGCTGTACTCCAACCCCCTCTAGCCTCTAAAGTACCCACTCACCAGAATGCAATAACAGTATAGTTTTTTATCCTTGTCTTTCTTTTTCCCTCCTCCATCTCTTTTTAAGATGTAAAAGTCTGTTTGTGTTAGTCCTGTTGAAATCCCTCGTACTTCCCACGCAGAATTCATCATTCCACGCTATTTAGATATTCATGAGCATCAGATCTGTTCTGACCAGAAGTACCTGAGGGTGGAGTCCTCAGGAAGCCCTCAGCTTCATAGGTAGAGAAGTAAAAATGTGAGGTTTGCTATTGCTGCACTGCTCATGAGCAATGAGGAGCTCCCAACTCTCTCAGTAAAGTAATTTTCTCACCCTATGTTCAGCTAGGCTTAGTTATTGCTTTCTCAGTATGCCAGGCTTCTGGCATTCATATGAACAGTATTTTGGATTGCTTTTACAGTATCTAGGATAGAGGAACACCAGCACTAATGCTTCAGCCTTTACAACATCTACCACCAGCTTGGGGCTACATTACTCCAAGCAGTATTGTCACATATTCAATTATAACGATAATGTTATACTTTCCTAAAAGGAATTTCCATTGATTTTTGTTGCACACTTCAACTGTTGTAGCACTCATCTTACAAAAGCTTAATGTAGGATATATAAAGAAGGAGGTGTTCATAGTTTAAAAATAGAGCTGGATTCTCACTAAGTATAAAAGCAAAGAGCTTGTGATTTAAACTGATTGTGTCTTTTTCAGGCTGTGGTGGTATTTTCCAAGCTACCAGCGGGGAAATCCATTCTCCAAACTATCCTCAACCTTATAATAACAACACAGATTGTTCCTGGGTTATCCAAGTTGACCAAAGCCACAGAGTCCTATTGAATTTCACGGATTTTGACATTGAAAATCACCATTCATGTAACTATGACAATGTTGAAGTAAGTAATAAAAGAAATTTCAAAGGTTTCCTTAATTATCTGGTGAAATATTTGCAAAATAACCTCCTAAATAGATAACTGTTATGATGACACCCTTTCCCATTTATAGTGCAGTTTACCACAGCTTGCTCCAAGCCATAGGATGAACTGCTGGCATATATAGCAGATTGCCCACACTCTGCTACAAGCTCAGGAGAGAAGGAGTCTGTATCCAGAGGGAATTATTGCCAGCTGATTTTCTTTATGTATGCATTGTTTATTCAGGTGCTCTGCAACTGTCTGTTTAATTGCTTCATTAGACCCACTGCTCTCTTTAAAGCTTCACATTGCTGCTGATTTGTGAACTTTTGTTGGTGTCACAGAAACTCAAATTGCTGCTCAATCAGTGCACAACAAGGAAAAACTCTCCAAGTCTCCTCTTGGCCTTTTGGGAGCAGGGACATAAAATCTTGGCCCTTGCTGTCAGCTCACACTTCACTCAGTACAAAGGCATGTGTGATCAGTACTAGTCAGATAAAGCACAGTGACTGTAGCCCAAAATCCAGCTTTCCTCTCCTTGATAAACTGTCATTCACAAAGAACTCAATTTGGCAGGAGCTGAAACTCTTTTGAAAACAGCATCAGTTTTAACAACATTGCCTCCTAAAGCTTTTTTGTACTGAACTAGAAAAGAAATGTGTCCCCATTTTGCTGAGCAGAACTGAAGATTTCATTTACCCACAAAGCGTCTTTGTACAATGACTGTTCCTTTTTTATTTCTCCTGGTTATGAAGCATAAGGAAATATGGTTATGTCTTTTTATTTAAATTATTAACTACATCAGGGGACCTTTGAAAAGGAACTTTCAAATCTTCTATGCTATGACACAGGAGTAGAAAGTCAAAGTGCCTGACAGAAACACAGGCTATCTGAGATGGCTGTATTTGTGTTAATGCAAATAAACCATTAAAAAATTAAGGGCTAAATTCTGAAAAGGCCTGATATTCCAGTTTCTCTTCTAGACCAGATGCCAATGGGTGTTTGCACGTATCTTAACACTTTGTGGAGTGCTTAGTTCTGTGAGCTCCTTGCAGCTACAAGCACAATTCTCCCATTACCTTTACAGGCTGGATAGGACACTGAGTTTTGAATCACTGAAAAGAGTCATTCCCTCAGTGGCCAGAGGAGATGGCTGTGCCAGAGCTCTTTGCGTGAACAGAGTCTGCAGACCATGTGCAGTGACACCCCTTGTCCTACAAAGTTATAGGACTATCTGTTGTTTACTTCTGCTTTTTGGTTTTTTGGGGGTGCTGAAGAAGGGAGTTGCCCATTAGCCTCAGCTGTGCAAACACAACGGGATAGTCAAATTTGATGCAGACATCAATCACTGCCCACAAAGTAGAGTGTGGTTTGAAAATTGATGAGGGGGGATGCTGGTTTGAAGCCAAGAGATAATAAAAGGATCTGAGGCCTTGGTGTATGAGGTAGAGTTTTGCAGTGCTCATGTAGGGAAACCAGCAGGGCAAGAAAGGAGTAAATGAGGTTTCTTTCACTCCTGGTATGCCAGTAATAGAAGAATCACTTGTTAGCAACAACTAGATGCAATTTGTGTTCACCTTATTTCAAGACTTGCCTCACACATAGGAGAGCAGAGTGAGGGGACAGAGAGTGGCTGGAAAATATAAGTAGATGTCTGACTGTGAGTGGTTTAGGAATTGCATTCCAAAAGCTATGTAAATGGAAAATACAGGCAGCTAAGGAAGCAGGTGGGTTGTTTTTCTCTCCCTAATATAGGAACAACTACCATATATGAATAGCACAGAGGTTCCACCCTTTTTTGTTTCTTGAATTTTTATTTATCTGTAGGGATTTTATTTGCTCTATGAGTTTTCTTGGGGCTTCCCTCCACCCTTGAGTGTACCAATGGTCTTTTCCTTCACCCTCCCCCCCTCTAGATCCACTCATTTTTCCCTGCATTATGACTCAAGATTTTTTTTTTCAAATATTTCTACCATAAATTCCTTTCTATAGGGAACACATGAAAATGTATTTTTTTTCCTCTAAGGTTTTCCATTGCACGTGTGTTATGTGAGCAAAGTGGGAGGAGGGAAAATACTTGTGTCTGCTGCTTCTTGGCTGTGCTGTAACTCCGTAAAGCTGGTGCATTTTTCTGTTCTGCTCAGTGATTTCAGATGTGAATCTGAGCACAGATCTAGGTTCAACCAAATGTATTCTGAGCCTGTGATTGTAAATCATGGGATAACCGCCCTGAGCTCCCTCTAGAGCCAATGGAGAGAGTGCAGAGAGCACGTATTTCATTCGTTTAGCTCTCTAAATTTTGTTAAGTCCTCTGCTTCTGCACCTCAGTTTTCTTTCTTATTTGTTCTCAGAATGGATGACCATCTCTTCATCTGTTAAATGAGGATGTATAGCTTTTCTCTAATCTCGAGTCTAACTCAGTTATATTATGTAGAGAGCATAAGATCTTTGAGAAGTGTTTTTTGTTGTCATTGTCACCATACTTGAGTAAATTTTTAATTCCTCTCTCTGTACCCACCCCTGTGTAATTCTGTCAGAAGAGTGTGACTCACAAAAAAATGTGTTTATTTGAAGGCAAATGGACAGAAAGAAATTGTGAATGCACCAATTGCTGTATTTTTGGACTATGTTTAACCAATAATGTATCTGATGCTATGCCAGGAGCTTAATTCAGCAAGAGTTTCAAGTATTTGGAGACTGGAGGAGAACATGGCTCAGAAGTCAGTGCTTGTAGCACAAAGTCCTGAAAAGGGGAGCGAGAAATAGCTTATTCTGTCCACTGAGTTTGATTAAGTAATTTTTTTTTTCTTCCCTGTTGCAGTATAACAAGTAAAACACAGGAATGTAGAAATGTAAGCTTCTGGGAGATAGAGAGGAGGTACGACTTCATTTATTCCAGGTACTGGCAAAGACAATATTTCAAGAGAGAACAGTTAGAAATATGTGGAGTTTTTTTGGCTCAGAAGACAAAAATGGACATCTTTTTGTCATGTGTTTGTGCAAAATACCGGGCACATTTGAAGAAGGCGATGAATCACTCAGTTATGTTCACTGTGGAAAGGGAATTCCTGCTATGCACAATGCAACTGAAAACTTGGCTTTTAAGTAAGCAGATGCATTGGTTTTCCTTAGCCCTGCAGCCACAAAAAAAAGCATTTTTCAAATGTTTTTTTAAAATAACTTTAAGAAACTGAAGACACTCAACTCTTTCCTGAGCTAGTGTGTGAATATTGTGGTTTCTGATCTAACTGCAAGCCTGAAATCCTTCTGGTGATATCCTTAGCTGGGCAGAGGCACGCAGATGAAAGCCAGCATTTTACCAAGAGTAGTCAGGCCCTCTCTCTATGCCCTGTCAATGCAATGCTTCTTCTCAGATAAAATCCCCTCACTACTGTCTACGGAAAGACACTGCCTTAATTCCTAAGGGTTATTTTTTCCCCCCACATTCCATGGTTTGTGGTTTATAACTCCAGGCCGTCTGATTTATATACACAATATATGTGCAGAGGAAGAATAAACACTGCACACTGTGTCTTAGAGGGTGATTGTGGCAGGCTGCCAAGAGAGAAGAAAAGGTTGCATGGATGGATGTTTTTGGGTGTCTTTACCAGGTACTCATTTTAACAGGCGTTGCAGACTTAATGCTCCATCACAAGATCCCACACAGCTAGCTAGTGTTCACAGAACCACAGGCAAATGTTTAATTCATGAGTACAGCATTGACTATGTAGGGTATGTCAGGGGATTAAGCAGGAGTTTTGTCCCTTGTTTCTTAGCTCTGAGGTTTATTTGAGACAGGTCATCTTTCTCTCGGCTGCTGTTTTTTTGGTTTTTTTCATTAGTGTGTTCAAAAGCCTTTGAATACTGGAGGCAGAAACATTGCATTGTGTTACACAGTCTAGTTAAAAATTTCTAATTCATTGGTGCTGCCTTGCACAGACTTCCTAGAGTGTGAGGCATTTTGAAGTGAAGGAAGATATTCTCAATAAAAAAGTACATGTCTTCTAACCTAATGGCATTTGTATAGCTTTCCTATAGCTTTTAGCCTCCTGGCTCCATTTTTGGGTGCTCCCATACAGATTTTAATCCATATTTTTCTCCATTATATTAAATGATGTGCCCACGGCAGGGCAGGATGTTAATGCTGAAACAGGAACTGAATTCAACCGCTGTTGCAGCCGAAAGGCTCCTCCTCTGTGTTCGTGCAACTGTGCTGGGAGCTCCAGCACTCCTTACAGCTGAAGACAGGCACTTCTGAGACTGTCCCATGGCTCCAAATACAGCAGCAACAAATCACTTGTGCTGGAGTTCTACGAAGCATTAATGGGAGATTGAGACTGGCTATTGTTTTCTCTCTGTACTTTCTCTTGTCAAAATTTTGATGTTGCTTAAATGATGAACTCATTGGTTATAACTTCTCTGTCCTTCTCTTCCTGATTGTGAAACAGGAAGGAAACAAAATTATCAGCTGTAGGGGGAAAAAAAAGAGAAGGAAGCCTTTTGTGGTAAAACTAAAAGTGAAGTTTTGTAAACCTATATACTTTCTTCCTCTTTTTTCTTTTTTTTTTTTTCTTTTTTTTATTACTTACTTTTCTTTATCCTCTGCTTAAATAGCACTTCATGTATATGTGTGTAATTCACAGGACTCTAAAGCTTTTCTAAGACATAGATATAGGACTCTGATCCTTGATGCTGGATCTAAAAACCATAATCCTTGTGACCTTTTATCCAGAGTCATAGCTCTCACTGCTGCACCAGTTGCATGTTAGGGCCAGCTTGGAAATCTTTACTGAGACAAGATGTAGGGTTTAACTGAATGAAAGCTACACAGGAGCTTATGTTAGCCATTAACAGAAAACAGCAAATATATGGGGACATCTGGATTGTTAAATGAGTGTTGTTTCAATACCCAATACACATTAAAGATGATGTTTACTTGGGGCATTTTGTTTGCATTTAGTTACAAGGGTCACAGTAGCTTCAACCTGAAACATTTTGGAAATTGCCAATTAAGATAGGCAATGTGCAATTTGTTTGCACTGTCCATAGCAGGATTACATAATGACCAAAATTTATGAAACATAAGAGAGGGAATGCAATAAAAGTCTTCTCAATACTCCCACTGAAATCAAATACTTCATTTGATCTTTTCATAACAGGTATTTGATGGTCCTAACAATGAAGCACCACTTCTTGAAAAACTCTGTGGAACAGAGCATCCTCCTCCTATCACATCTTCCAAGAACCTGATGTACATCCGACTGCACTCCGATAACACCATCCAGCATAGGGGCTTCAGTGCTCACTTCACTGAGGGTAATTTCATCATTTACATTAATGGACATTTATCTCATCACCAGTTTGTATCTGACAGAGTCTTTTAGCACAGCTGATAATGGAAAGTGTCATTTCTACCCATGCAGCACACCAGTGTGTATCTTTACCAGGAACAAATTTTTCCAAATTATAGATATAAAGACTTTAAAGTCCGAGGATCAACTTAGATTCTTCAATTAGGAAAAAAGAAATCATACTTTTTATAGCAGGGCATCTAGCACACATCAGCTACCTCTTATTCTTCCTCCCCAGAGGGTTAGCTGTCCATAACTGTCCTGAGAAAAAAGTGCAACTGGCAGTTTCCACAGACCAAGTGACAAAATAACATTTTATATGTCCATCCATGCGCGTGAATCTGAAAAGCTATAAAAGAATTCTGTGTGATGCTGTTGATGAAGTCCATGGATTCAGGCCTGCATACCCTGCCAAACATCTACTATCCAATTTGTGGCAGACTAATTGGTATTTTACATGGTTTTCTTTTTAATGAAAAATGACACCAAGTGGGCAGAATTTTTTCATGAAGTTACATATTATTTGATACCTGGTGATTTGCTTTTACATTTTTCTCAATAATTTGGGAAACAGTTTTTCCCCAAGATACAGACATTTAATTTTTGCAGAGAAAATCAGTTTCTCTCATTTTCCTCTCAGGATTCTTTTCACTGTTAATTATTGCTTTTCCCAGAAATGTTTATTTCTTGAAAATATTGTAAAAATTATAAAGAAAATGAGGATTTTATATCACCAAAAACCTCAGAAACCCCAGTTACTGAGGTACTAGTTAGATACCTAATTAGGCATTTCTGGCTAACAGCTGTGAGAGCCTAAACTGTTCAGCTTTCTCAGAGCACATTTACTGGATTCAGTACTGCACAAACCATGTCTGGTGAATGAGTGCTCCCTGCCTAGGATGTTAGCAACCCAGCTTCCCTCTTCCTGAGAAAACTCAATTAACTAAGCCCCATTTTTTTCTTTGTTATTTTAGGCAGCACAGCTCAATAAATGAGCCTCACTCTTCAGTACTCATCTCCTCACCCTGCAGTTGAAAGCATGTGTGTTTTAAACTGTGACCTGGGCAGTTTATGAGCAGAGCAGCCAGTGAGCTTAGAGATGAGGCATGGCAGCACTCAGCACTGTCAGCCAAAGTTCTGCAGTCAGTCAAGCTCTAGTGTGTGTGCAACACCTCACACAATTGCAGTTTTGCTGACACAGCTCACAAGAAGATCCTGCCAATGCAATGTGGGGCCAGCCTTGGATGCTGGAAAGTTGTGAAAAGTTACTATGATTTTTTTCTTCCTAGCTGCCAACATAAACAAATGACCAGAGAAATGGGTGTATTACACTACCCTTAAACCAAGTTATTTTGGCCCAAAGGTATCTCTTCTGGGCTATGAAGAGATGAAAACTATCAGGTCTAAAGTCACTCTGGCTTCTTGCAGATGGTCAGCCATGTGCAGCATGGCATATGGATACAGGTCAAGAAAGTGCAGCCAGTGCTGGGAACTAATCCCTAAGTTTCTTCTTCTGATTAAATACTATTGCAAATTTTATCCTCATTTCATGCTGATGTACCTTATTACACTTTATACATTCATTTTCACTACAGAATCTAAGCAAGGTGATTTATATATATAAATATTTATATATGTATCTATGTCTTTGTGTTTTGCTCTAAAGCATGTGGAAGTTTCATAGAGTCAGATTCAGTTGGGGCAGCAATTTCCTCTCCTCTGTATCCTGCCAAATACCCAAACAATCAGAACTGCAGCTGGATTATTCAGGCTCAGGAACCATGTAAGTAAAAACATCTTTTATAGTTAGTTGGGATGACTAACATCCTCATCGTCTTTTCTCTAATAACAATGCAAAATTCCTCCTTTATTTCTTTAGGAAGTTCTGCATCCTGGTAGCTGTGAGTGTGGCTCTCCCAATCTGTCACGAGTCAGATTTCAGTGTAAAAGATTAACTGCATAGTGAGGAAAACAATTTACAGCTATGTCATCTTAGCCAATTTACTGTGACTCAAGTGTTAAAATTATAAATGAGGTGTTGAATAGAATGTGAAGTTGGACTAATTTGTGAGAAAATCTAAGGGTTTACATATAATTAGCTGACCTTATTTTGATCTGGAGTTTTCAAGCTGGAGTTGTATTACATGAAATCTATGGTGTTAACATTAAAAAAATTAGATTGAATAATGAGAAAAGGTACATCGAAATTTCAATTTCAAATACAAACAAAAATACATAAATAAGCTGTTGTTATTTACACAGATTTATGATTGATCATAAAACATCAGATTGATCATTCCATCAGACACTGCTACTACCTTTAATACCCTCTATTACCTTTACATTGTATAAGATTCCTAAAAATAATTTGTATGTATTAAATCCCATAATAATGTCCTCCTATCCTAATTTTAAATAGCAGCTATTCTACTTCAGTTGTACATATTATATTTAGACATTGTTGTTAAAATCCTAGAATGCTTCAATCATATTTATGTATTTATTTTGCTAGTTTATAAAACAAATATCAATTTGCCAAGAAAATACCACAACACAAATCAGGAGATAAGCAATTCTTTTTTAAGCATAGTTACTTATACAAATAGGATGTCCATGAAAAGGACATAATCTGTGCTGTTCATCACCTATGTAACATTTATTTTTAAAGACAAACTTTCCCTGCATTCATATTGAAAACTCATACATGACTGCTGTCTCCTGAATGACATGAGCATGAGAGACCATAAAAATGCTGTATGAGAAGCAGTGATTTCCTCCACTTACCAGCAGGACCACCCCATGCCTCATGTTACAGCAGCATGTGGTTTCTTTATGCCGTATGTAATGCTATTTATTTATGGCATTACATAAATAAACAGCATACATACATACATTGTATACATGTCTGATAGATTTAGCCAATGGCAGGCCACAGCAGAGTTCCTGCTCTGCTTTTACTGGGAAGGCCAACAAATCTCCTGCTCTGGCCACCCACTGTGTTTTTCCTTTTTGCTGTGTATCCTGAGGACCTGCATTGATAGCTGCAATTGATTGACCAGGCGGGACACAAAGGAGTGGGGAGCATGTGTCTGCAGCTGAATGCCAGTCAGCAGCACCCTGCTGAATGCAGCCTGGGCTCCATGGCTGTCATTTCAGCTTATTCAAGCCAATTAAGTGGGGCCCAGGGAGAAGCAAAATATTTGTGTCAAATTCAGTTTGGTCAGTGTGGGAGAAAACTTAGTTATCATCTAAACATGAGACTCTTCCTGACCCACTCAAACTGCATGGAACCCTAAGGCCAGTAATAACTACTGTCCCAGACTGGTGTCAAGGATAGCTTCTTTTCTGCCAGCTGTGACTTCACCTTTGTTTATATCAGACAAGTAAGAGTAGTAGGAGAGTCAAAAATACCCTGAATCAGAAATCCTCTTTTTCATGATATAGCCTGCAGTCCAAGAGTGTGGAAAATCCAATTCTGTACAAGTATAGCTGAGGGTAGTTAATGATCCTTTGACCAGTCCAATTGATGAATATGGAATGTTGCAATATGATGAAAGAAGCGGCTCTTTCTAAGCCTGGAGCAGGGCACATTTGTCCAGATCTATGGTATAGATTGCAAAGGGACAGCAGGTCATGGGTGTGTAGAAATAAAGTTTTGTTTCTGAAAGTCTGTAGATTTTCCATGTTTTATTTGCTATTTTTTTCCGTATATAATGAAGTTGTCCAGAAACAAGGAAACTGAGATCCATGTGTATCTGCTAAATCCTGTCCTTCTAATGTTGATTGAACTAGAAAGTACTGAAAGGTACTGAAGAGATACAGTACAGGACCTTTGCACTAAAGATTAATGTACTTACATCAAATTTATTCAATATATAATGAAAAAAACTACTTTAGATAAGCTTTATGGGAACTAATTGACTTCAGGGGGAAAAAAAGAACATTAGTTTACATGTAAATATTTCCCTGTGAAATCACTAACTTCTTCCTCAATTTCTACTCTTTGCTCTTGCCAGTCAACCACATCACACTTTCATTCACTGACTTTGATATTGAAAAAAATGGACAAAACTGTACAACGGATTTTGTGGAGATTTTGGATGGGAATAACTATGAGGCTCCTCTTCAAGGTATTGTACCTTTCCCTTGTGTATTTGATATATATAGAACTACACCCAAGGTAAGCAGGAGAAGGTTTTCTTTTCATGGTCTCCTGCTCCATGGATTTTCTTTGATAACAGAATCTCCTTGGCCTCTCTGGCTAGAGGAAATTGAGAATGGAGAATAAGTCTTCAGTGTGAATGGCAGAGTTCTCCCAGGCTCTGACTATGCTCCTACTAACCTGCAGTTTGGTGTTGACTCCAGCTGCCTTTTCCTTCCTCCTCAGCTGAACAATATAGGGAACCAAGCAATTCAGTTTAAACCAAATTTCCAGTTAACTGCACAAAAGCATAACATAGCTCACAAACACAGCAAATAAGCACAGTTCATGCTAAACACAGGTAAGGAAGATGCAGACTCTGGGAGTGGAAAATGGCTTTTTGTCAAGCCATGGAAAGCCTAATTCTTCTGCTCTTTCCTGAATTTTCAATAGCTTTCTTCTTACTTCTCTGGACAGTACTATCCCCTTCAAGTTCTGGGAGCAGCCTGAAGTGGCAAAATTCAGAGCCCTAGCCACAGGATAGTCCCAACTCTCCTTGTATTCCTAGGGCTGCCTCTAATTCCTTTCTGGAAAATTCAGAATATCCCTGTCTTATTATGTTCTCCCTTACTCCGCTTTTGTACATGCTCCTTTGTCCAGAGTGGGGGTGCAGTCAGTTTAAATGGTTTGTAACTAGGAGCAGAATTCATATTTTTTATCTCCTATCCTTGGCTTTCACTTGCCAAAAGGACTTTTTAGTACTTAAAGGGGACATTTAAGAAAGATGGTGAAAAACATTTTAGAAAGGCATCTTGAGATTCTCATGGTTTTAAGCTAAAAGAAAGTAGATTTCAACTAGATATAAAGAAAACGTTTTTTTACAACGAGGGTGGTGAAATACTGCAACAAGCTGTCTGGAGAATTGGTAGATGCCCTGGAAACATTCAAGGTCAGGCTGGATGAGATTCTGAGCTACCAGATCTAGTTGAAGATGTCCCTGCTCATTGCAGTGTGGTTGGACTAGATGACCTTTAAAGGTTCCTTCCAACCCAAAGTATTGCCACAAGAGTTGAGTTTTGGGCAAGTGTCATGGAGTATTTCTTTTTTATGTAGATTGAATTGACAACTGCAATTGCAAGCAACAAACATTACTCCTGCTTGTTGTCAGGCATTAACTCCAAATATTAAATTAGCAGTAGTAATTACATGCTGAACACTTGGTTTTTTTCTCTCTGTGTTCTGCTCTCTTTCAGGCCGTTACTGTGGCACTACTATGCCACATCCTATCACTTCTTTTGGTAATGCCTTGGTGGTGAATTTCATCTCCAACAACGATGTTACTGCCAGGGGCTTCCATGCCACCTATGCTGCATCATCATCATGTAAGTCCATGCAACAGGTGCTACTTCCTTATACCACTGACTTTTAAGAAAAAGTACAGATCCTTTACCTCTTTTTCTCTCTGTCATTCGATTTTTGAACCTCCCCTTTTGCCCTTCCTCTTTTTGGCCAAGGTCTCAGCAAGTACATCAACAAGCTAAAGAACAAAGAGACAAGGAGAAATGCTTTCTTGATTAGCAAGTGCTCTGTCTCTGTCAAGCTTTTTTGTTGTTTTTGGTTTTTTTTTTTTTTGTTTTTGTTTTTTTTTTTTTTTTTTTTTTTTTTTTTTTTTTGTTTATGCCATCCTTTCCAAGCCTCTGTTGTCTCTTTCTTGTTGCAGCCTGCGGGGGTACTTTCCACATGGACAGAGGAGCTTTCAACAGCCCTGGCTATCCCGAGCCATATCCGCTCAACAGCGAGTGTGTCTGGACAATCCTCAGCTCCCCTGGCAACCGGCTCCAGCTGTCCTTCATGTAAATGCATTGCCAGGGGTTATTATTCAGCCTTTAACAGACCTGAAGGAAGGATGCTCTGTGTTTGTTAGGAAATGTAATTAGCCAGTGATAAAACTGAAACATATTTTTAGAGTAACTTGGAAAGAGAACACAGCAGGGGTTAGTGGCAGCTTGCAATCAGTGTTTCCCTGTCTTAGTCATTGCTTCTATTAAGGCATATTCAGCATTATATAAATAGGTGGTTTATTATTTGAGCAGCATGAGATGGTGAAGAAGCCAGTTCTTACTCACTTATAAACAAGAAGAGGAAATTTAGCAGCACTCTGCCTTTTCTTTACAAAGGAAGTTCCTACAATGTAAAGATTCATTTTAGTGTTATGTAGCTGATTAATATAAAGGGCCTAGATATCCCACACATTGTAGAGATCTCTTAGCAACCCTCCAGTATCTGAAGGGGGCATACAGGGAAGATGGAGATGGACTCTTCATCAAGAACTGTAGTGACAGGACAAGGGGCAATAGGTTCAAACTGAAAATGGACAGGTTTGGATTAGATGTTAAAAAGAAATTCTTTACGGTGGGAGTGATGAGGCACTGCAACAGGTTGCCCAGAGATGTTGTGGATACCCCAAACCTGGCAGTGTTCAAGACCAGATTGGATGGGGCTCTGGGCAGTCTGGTCTAGCAGAAGGTGTCCCTGTCCATGGCCAGGCATTTGAAACTACTTGATCTTTAAGATCCCTTCCAACTCAAAACAGTCTATGATTCTATTCTGAGATTCTAAAATTTATGTTAGACTCTTCAAAATTTCTCCAACAGTTAAAGCAGAGGAGCTACAACAGGAATCAGAATATGTGAAGGAATTTTTTTTCCCTTCAGTAAACTAACTTTCCTTTGAACACTTCTGACAGGAAAGTCATGTGGAGAATAACGTGGAGTCCTTTACCAGGGTTGTTAGGTCGTTCCTTACCCATGAGGTAGATTTCTGAGCCTCACATTTCCGGGCATCAAACAGTGGCTGCTGCCAAGAAAGAGAGCACTGACCTTTAGCAAAGCTTACCAAGAATGAGCAGGAAAACTCTCTCTGAAACCTGCATTTGCAACTAATCAGGACAAAAGAAAAATTTTTCTGGTAACACACTGACTGCATAAGGCACAACTTGTTAGGCATGTGCTGATTCACTAATTCAATAAAAAGGACATTCTATTCCTCCACTACTCACTGAAGCAGAGAAAAAGCACTACAGCCTGAAAATATTTTCCAAAATGTTTTCCAAAAGCCTGAAAACATTTTTCAAAATGTTACAAAATAAGCAGTAATTTTTCAGAAACAACCCAAAATTCTAATGTGAAGCAGAAACTTTCAGTGGAACATACATTCACTTATATAAAGTGACACTGGGTAGATGTTAATTCTTTTTCTTCAGTTACACATAGCTGAAAGGCAAGCTGAAAATACTGGAAAGCATGGAGTAATTGTGTTAGAAAGCACTATTTTTTAAATTTAATTTAGTGTTGGGGGTTATAAAGTTTTGTTGGCATGAGGCATTAATTTTCTTCAGCTCAGTCTGAACTGAAATGTCTATCTTGCAATGTGAAGGCTAGCTTTAAACTGTTCTGAAATATATCCAGATGAGTGGTTGGAACCATTTCACAGCATGGTATGCTGAATACATATAGCTGTATTCAAATCTGCAAGGGAGAAGTTGTTGCCAGAGTATCAGAAAGCATGAATATTTAAGGCATTGGTTATTAGAGGCACTCTGGAATCTTTGCTATATATTCATGGCCTGCTTCTGAAAACCATGTTGGTTTGTATAAAAGCAATTCACTTAGAATAACAGATGATTTTTAGAATATATTTATCATTCAGCTTGGTGCAATAATTAAGAATTTATAATTTGATTTCTCATTCCTTTTCTAGGGTAAAAAGTAGTTTAGAAGAGTTGATAACAATCCTTGTTATTATTTTGCATGCCCAGATATGTAAAAGTCAGAGAGGCCAGAGAAACAGTAATATTTTGCAATTCTGGAGAAACTGCTAAGGGATTTCTGACCTCTGAGGTGTTAACTGCAACTAAATCAGCAATTGTTTTCTCACCACAGAGTGTGCTGAAATAATAGACATATGAAGGGGCTAAAATATTCTCTGCACCCAACACTCACTGGATTTACATTAAAAATCTGGATTATATCTCAGGGGTTTCTGAGTTTCATGGCTGTTCTTGGAGAACCAAGAAATTTTAAACAGGTTTGAGAACTCTTTAAAATGTGTAACTCTGCACACTGAAGCTCTGTTGCAAAATAAGGGGCTGGAAAGTGAGTGCCCTGTATTGGTGGCCTTGGCAGGTGCCAAGGGTTTTGTTGCTGCCTTTTCCTTAACTCTCACAGAAGGATACCATCTACAGTGAGATTAATGGCCTGGCAGGCCACACTCTGAAGTATGTGCCAGTCTTATGTGTGCTAATGCTCTTCTACTGCTATTGAAACAGAGCATTTCAGCTGGAGGCCAGTAATGGCTGCACCAAAGATTACCTAGAGATTCGTGAAGGGAGTGATACAGGCACGCTGACAGGACGGTTCTGTGGGAGCTCCTTCCCTTCAAATTATACATCAACTGTTGGACATATCCTGTGGGTCAAATTTGTCTCAGACAGTTCAGGCACGGATGTTGGCTTCAGGGCCACCTTCTCTCACTGTAAGTAGATGTCATTTGATTGAAAACTATTGTTCTTTCATAATTCTTCTGAAATTATTCTAAAAAGTGATTGTTTGGCCCCCTAATGTCTATTTGGAAATATTTGCTGATGCCAAAAAGTCTGTAAATTCACTAAAAAATATTTTGTAAAATATCTACTGAATGTAAAGGAATGCTCTTAAACATGCCAGAAGTATATCATATTTATTCAGCAATTGGAAAATTAAGAAAAAGGTATTTCTTTCCCAGCTTTCCATTTTGCTTTTTGGATGTGACAGTGTCCATCTTCTGGTTTGGATCTAGATGCCATCAATCAGGGAGTGGAATTAGAAAAAAGGAAATGATGCCAATTTATAGATCCAAAATTTCAAGGGACCACTGCCAACATCAGTCTGACTTGCTGCATGAACAGACTGCTGAAGCTAAACATACACAACCATTTTGATTATGCAAGCTAAACTTCTAATAATTTCACTTCTTTTGAGATTTAACTCATTTTCAAAATGAATTATCAATAGTTCAGACCTCAATGAGGTCAGAACCATTTTTCACCAGAATGTGCAAAGGCACTTTAAAAAAATTCTTTAATGCTTTTGGGTAGAAATGAACATAAAGTAGTCAGAGTCAGGGAGGAGTTTAGGTGTACTGTCTTCCTTCTCCCCCTACATGTAGACCCATATGGCTCAAATGGGTAACACTACATCTCTCAAAACAAGAAAATAATTGGATGTGCATCTTAGAACTTCTGAGGCATATCTTACAGCCTTACAGTACTATCTAGTCTGAAGTAAATTAAGTCAGATGGACCCCGCAGTGTTTCTTTTATTCTATGTGAATTAGAGGCATTAGCCGTCTCTTTATTTTTTTTCAGTGTATGGAAATGACATTGTGGGAGACAGAGGGCAAATAGCTTCACCACAGTGGCCCAGAAGTTATCCTCACAATTCCGATTACCAGTGGCGGATAAGCGTTAATGCTTCCCAAGTTATCCATGGCCGTATCCTGCAGATGGATATTGAAAATCATCACAGGTGCCAGTATGACAACCTAAAGGTGATTTCATTCTGAGAAGTTATTTTATTTCCATCAGCTTTAGTAAAACAAATGAATAGAGAAACCTACATGATGAATGGGAAGCATTTCTGAGGGTCTGGTGTGGCTTTCTCTTTTTGCTGTGTTGTCCTTTCAATTATTATTATTTATAGGAAGAGTTACATACTGTTTGGCTCCCTAACAGATAATTCCAATCTGTAAGTTTGAAATTTACTGAAAATAAGTCCACAATGGTACAATCCAGAATATTACTATTCTAGAATTTCAGGTAAATTACCAGACTGAAATTTGCTCCATGTCGGTTCAGTTAAAGACAACAATGATAGTAAAATCTCAATGCTTCTAAAATAAAATTATTTTAAAATCCTCCAAGGAAAAATTCTTTACTTGCACCTTCTTTGTATCAGTAATTTGGCTGCTGGCAGTAGAAAGGCACCTCTTTCTTGCAGTTTGATTGTTTCTCTGTACCCCCTGTAATACAGTCTAGCTAGGTTAAAAAAAAAAGAATACTGGAATAGTTTGGAGTTGGAAGGGGCCTTTTACAGGTTATGTAGTCCAACCCCCAGCAATAAGCAGGGGCTTCTTCAATATACCACTCATAGTGCTAAGGAAAATGAACAATAGAGAATACAACTTCTTTCTGAACTTAGCTAGCAAAAACACTTAAATAAGGTAAATCTCTTCTTGCTTTCTTTTTTTAAAGCAGTTAATTCATCAATTATCCTTTTTTTATATATTACAAAGTTAATACTAGTTCAATATTTTTGGTTCATTATTAATTTACTGATATTCAAATGTAATACTAGTTCAAAAAGGAAATAAAAGTTTTTCTTTCATCTCATGTCATATATTAACAGCATTTTTTTCTCCTAATTCAGTCTGCCTTTCTTTGTCCCTCTGAAAGCAAAATGGGTTTCTTAAACCAGCTAGACATTTAGGGAGTGTAAATCAACCTGACCTTTAACCTGACTCAAGGATCAGATCATTAATGTAATGTTAATGTTTATTTTATTATGTAATGTTAATGTTTACTTCAATAATTTAATAATTTTAATAATTTCTAGCTTTCTCTACTGGACATTTTTACTATGTGGTAGATGAGAAGAAAAAAATAAGCTTGAAAGGTGGCAAAGGAGAAACATCTTGTAACCAGCCAAGATTTTGGGTTAACAATAGATACAATAAAAAAAAAAATCTGCTTATTTATCTGATAGAACTCAAAATACATATGTTCCTCAGAGGGTGGAAAAAAGATAAAGAAAAAAAAGAAAAGTAATTATTTTTCTTTCCTCTGTATATCATGGGGGATTTTTTTTCCCATCAAGGATAAAAATTGTACTTTTGGACTTTTTTTTAAAGTGGGATATCATTCCATGTTCCTAAAGAGCAGCCCCGTGATAGGGAATGAGGTGAATTTGATGACTTCTATTCAGATCCTTCTTCTGTGAAATCTTAATTTTTTAACTGCATATAATGGAAAGGAAGATTTTGTTCCCTTTTTATAAGAGAGATTTCTCTCTAACTTGGATTTGTTGAGAGATCTCTCACTCATTTAAAGAGTGTAATTTTCTCCTTGGAAATTTGCAGAGTATGGGGCACATGAAAATCTGGGTCTGTGAGGAACAGCACTGTTCTTCTCTCTGCAGGTGTATGATGGACCCACAGTTCATTCTCGTCTTGTTGCAACATACTGTGGTGCAGACCCTGCTTCTTTTGCATCCTCTGGCAGTTCAATGACAATCCAGTTCCACTCAGATTCATCTGTGACTGGAAAAGGCTTTCTTTTGGAGTGGTATGCAGTGGATGCTTCTTCTGCTACACAGACCATTGCTAGAGGTGGGTTTTCAGTGAGTTCCACAGTTACAAGTGATACAGTCAGTGATACAGTCAGCTTTACTTAAAGAATTCCAAACAAACTTCCCCACTAGAGAAAGCCCAAGTTGTTAATGAGGGAAATATTTCAGTGATATTTTAATGAAGCATTTTACTATCTTTTAAAAACAATTTCTAGAGACTCTTAGATATACTAATTTACAGTGTTCTAAAAATAAGCATGTTGCTAGAGGATATTTTTTCTTTACACAGGTATTTAATTAAATCTAAACTTTTGTAATGCTTTCATGGAAAATTATCCCTCTTGAAAAACCATTCTAAATCATTGGCCATTGTGATATGAAACAAGCACAATAGCTTATGTTAAACTGTGGTAGATGCTCTGAGGTATTTTGTTAGATATTCCTCAAGATAAAATAGGTCACAACATTGTTGCAGCAGCTGGCACAGGAACATCCTTATGGATGAGAATTTTCAAGTTTTATACTTCAATCCAAACTGAAGCTGAAGAATTCCTGCATTACTGTAACTAAACATATCTTCACTGTGCCCTCATTGTGCTTTATTATAGGAGTGTCATCTTATATTGCATGAGGGGTATATTCAGTTTAAAAAGAGGGTGCTTTCTTTTTTTGGTCTTCTTGTCTATGACAGGTGCATGTGGAGGGTCTGTAACAACTGAAGAAACACCTTCATTCCTCTTCTCACCAAGCTGGCCAATGAATTACAGAAATCTTGAGGATTGTATGTGGCTTATCAGAGCTCCTGGATCCACTGTGGAATTCAATATCCTGGCACTAGACATAGAATCTCACAGCTCATGCAACTATGACAAACTTATTATCAAAGATGGTGAGAAGCCAATCTTGCCCTACTCTGACAGGGTGCAGTAGAGACCCAAAGTCCAAATACCTCAAATACCAATATTCTCATCTCCACTGAGCTTAGGCAATCTAGATAGCAATGGGAACATGCCCTAAAACAGTATTCTTCCTCTATTCTGAGACATTCTGCTAATTAAAATAAAATTAGCAAAGTGTAGCAAAATATTTGGGGATCCATAAAAATCTTTCTAAATTTGTAAGGGGTTAAAGGTCTTGAAAAGAAGATTCCCGAAAGTGTGAGCCACAGTGACAGGCAGGCAGATGTGGACTGATTCAGTTTTAACACTAATGTGCTCTTTTCATCCCAGGAGACAATAGTCTTTCCCCAGTACTGGCTACTCTGTGTGGACGAGAACCTCCTGGCCCAATAAGATCAACAGGAGATGCAATGTTGATCCATTTCATGTCGGATGCAAGTGTCACTGGAGCTGGGTTTAATGCCTCTTATCACAAAAGTAAGACTTGTTTCTCTTCTCCTCCAGATAAATGTCTGCCTTGCTGCTAGCAATGGGGTAAGAGACTCTGGCATTGTTAAGAGATGTCTACAATTTAATTAATTACACACACATCTAATTATTCACCTCTCATGGATATGTGTTAATAAATTTCTGACTCTACAAAGGTAAAATTTGCTATTTTCCCAGCAATATAATGCAACAAAGCATGATTCAACCAGACCAGTCACTTCTCAGAAGAAAGAGAAGCATATGCCTAAGTTTATAACAGCTCAGCTGAAGGGTGAAAGAATGCTCAACCAAGAGAAAGAGATAAATGACTCAAAGCAGACAGAGACAAATGCAGAAATCTGTATAAATTCTAGCAGGAATGTCAGCAATTCCCAGCAACAGTCCTCCCACATGAACTCAGGCATGATGACAGATTCCTGAATGGGCTGAGGCACCAAGAAAGTATTAGGGCAACAGTGACAACTGGGGAAATTTTTCTGATTGGCAGCTGGAGTAGATGGCAGTGCTTTGGTCCATGGCTAGAAGCAATGTCCTCAGACAGAGTAATGATAAACTTATGCTATGGGAGGTTCTTGACATTGCTGCCTGCTGATTCATCTTTTAAGTCTGAGAACAGTCTCACAGTCAGGAATTTTGGTGTGTCATCTTGAAATCTATAAGCTTGCGATTTGGGAGATCATTCATCATGTGCATTGCTGTATGCCCCTCAGCTCTTCATACACTCATTCCAAAATTTATTTTAACCCATCACATCTTTTAGGAGACAGGGTTTTACTCAAAATGAATAGGTGAATATTTGACACTTTTGGATTTTTTTCTTTGCTTCAACTTTTATCTTTTTTTTTTCAGGTTGTGGAGGCTATTTGCACACAAGCAGGGGTGTGATAACTTCCCCCAACTACCCTCAAAACTATTCTCCTAATCTAAATTGTTCCTGGCATGTAGTGGTAGCCACTGGATTTATCATTGCTGTTCATTTTGAACAGCCTTTCCAGATTAAGAGTGAGGATACTTCCTGCATCCTTGGAGATTACGTAGAGGTGAGGTTATTGGCTGGGTCACCAAATCCTCAAAGCTATTAAAGCTGCTGAATCTTACAGACTTCAATGTCAGTAGAGCAGCTCAAAATGTCATGGGGTGCAACCACCAAAAGAGAAATACCAAAGATGATATTTCTCTCTATCTCACTCTCTCTCTCTTTTATTAATTTGCATTAATTAATCACTAGTTTATTAATTTCCCCTGTGGCTGGAAGCATTAAGATGTTCTGTGCACAAAGTTCACATTCCAGGGCTCTTCACTTGAGTAACATTAGCAATTTCTGTTTTAGCTGAAGAATGGGTTAGATAATGCTGCCCCACCTTTGGTGTCTGCAAGGGGGAATGGACGTTTTTGTGGAAGCAGCCCCATCTCTACCATGTACACCACAGACAATCAGCTGTTTGTCCACTTCACTTCTGACAGTAGGAATGAGGGTCAAGGATTCAAACTGAAATATGAGGCTAAGAGTCTAGGTAAGTCTAGGGAACAAACTTAAATTCTGCAACTTATACTTATATATAACTTGGAGTTTGTCCTCTTAAAGGATATTTTTGTTCAAAGTCCCAACCCTGGTAAAATCGGATGTCTGCAAAAATGTCCTGTACTGCATGACTTCTGATCTGACACTCAGATTTCTCCTTTATAAAGAGTATTGGGCTCAGGTCACAGAACCTGAAAATATTAAAGATAGATAAAAAAAAAAAAAAAAAAAAAGAGACCCTTTAGTAGGGAAGTAGCATCTACAGTTAGGAAGAGATGTTAAAAATTCATACAGGAAAAGAAAAAACTCCTGGAAACAAGAACTTTATTTTCAACATTTAGTACCCAGTGCAAACACTAGATGAAGTTAGGAACTTTTCAGGGTAATGTGTCTAGAAAGGTGGCAACATTTCTCACAAGTTTTACTCCCAACTGAGAAAATAACATTAATTGCCAAAGCTAACATCTTTGAAAGAATGAACAAAATAGAGACCCAGGTCCCAGGAGGAAATCACAAACTTGGCATTTGCAGTTATCCCACTGTGTTCATAACAGACATCACTTGGCACACCTGGAGATCTGTTAAACAGAATATCTAAACAGCTAAGGCAACCTGCCAAGCAGCTCTAATCTTTAAGTGCTTGATTTCTGCCTATTTTCCCTGCTGCCCCAAAGAATTAGCATTACTTCAGAGAATTCATGAGGGAATAGCTGAAGCTGTACAATAGCATTTCTACCACTTCAATTCAGGGAACTTGAGTAAAGCCCCGGGTTAAACCAGTATTGCTAGAATATAGCGGGGATTTGGGACAGAAAGGTTCTGGTCAAAATAAAGATATTTTTGTCAGGTAAAGGACCTGAACAAATCATCATGTTTGCTCTGACTGGCATTCCTCACACATTCATTATTATCTCAGATATTTCAGTTCTTGGAAAGTAAAAGTTGGGAATGATTCACAGAAATATTGATGGGTCTGACTTGTGGACTTTCTAGCTCTTGGGAGTTGGCATAGGAACAAGGCAAGAAATATGTTTTTTGCTTGTTTTATAAGAAATCCAAGGAAGAAGTAATAGTAGTTCAATTCAGGACCCTGAACTTTTGGAAATGAGGATGACCAGGTAAGCAGGAGCAAAAGAGTATAGGATTTTATTGCATTAAAATGCTTTCCCACAGCAAGAAATGAAATGTGTTTGTTTTTTGATGTGACTATATGACATCAAAAGGAAACTGTTGGAATATAGTGATAAGTCATATTTTTGATGCCTCACCCATTTCCTTTTCATGTTGTTTTTATTGGTGATCTTTTCTTTCCCAGCCTGTGGAGGGAACATTTATATCAATGATTTCAACCCCAGTGGATATACATCTTCCCCCAACTACCCGAGCAACTACCCTCCACATGCTGACTGTATCTGGACCATAACTGCTCCCAATGGACATGCAGTAGAGCTGCAATTTGAAGATCAGTTTTACATTGAACCTTCACCAAAGTATACATCCACACTGTTTTGCCTAATTTTATTCAGAGACTCCATTCTGATTTTTCATTCTCTGTCACTTTCTCTAATTCCTCCCAGAGAACAAATACTTCTATATTTAAAATCAAACGGGGTTAAGAAATTTTTGAGAGATCACTGAAGCTGTTGGGTCACTGGTTTACATTCCTAGGACATTGCAATGCATAACAGAAATTAGTATGCCAGATAAAGTGGAAACATCCATGATAGAAAGGTGCTTTCTGTAAAATCTGTGTCCCATAGTCCTTTCATTTTCAGGTTGTCAGTAATTTGGACTCTCAAGTGCTTTTAAAGCCAATGGATTACTACCATGACACTTTGCCTCCCTCCTCCATTGCCTCGCAGCTGGTTTGCAATGGGTCTACACGTTTTGCACTCCCTGCCTGGACCATAAAACAAGGTTATTTTCCAGCTGATGTAGCTTCATTGATAGGGGCTGTAAGGCAAAGTTGAGCCTGTGAAACCATGTCCAGGAAAAATAGTGAAGGATGGAGAATCCCAAATGTGCCCTTTCTGGCTTCCAAGACACTGCACCATTCTCAAGGCAAAGCTTATAGTTGAGATATTTTGGGTCATTGTATGCCCAACTAATTAGACCCCAGAACTGAATTTTTATTCCCTTAATCTCTCTTCTTGTTGTCCCTTAATTCAACACTTCTCAGTGAGACTAATAGGGAATATCTGCTGAATCTGAATCCTGCCAAAAAAATGCACTTAAGATGATCACAACTACTTTGCCAGTGCTGTTCGTATCCCTACCCAGAATTTGCTCCTGTCAGATCTGATCTGATCATAGACTGAGTTTTAGATGAATCTTTCTCAATGTTTCTAGCACTTCTTTTGATTCAATTATTACATAACTGCAATGGATTATGATCTTGTTGATTCTGTCCTGTTCACACTGCATGGAAACCAATCTAATTCACTACAGCTTCATGGCTTTGAGCACGTACTGGAATGATTTTGAACCACTACTGCCATACACTGAAACGAAAATTGTCTTCCCTTCCAGCTGCACTTCCAGTTACCTAGAGCTGCGCAGCGGCGCTGACTCCAGTGCCCCCCTCATTGCCAAGCTCTGTGGAGGTTTGATGCCAGGCTCACAGAGATCCTCAGGAGCTGTCATGTACCTGAGGTTCAGGTCTGACAACAGTGCCACACACGTGGGATTCAATGCTAAATACTCCATTGGTAATGCTTGCATTTATCAGTTTCTATTGTTTTAAAGAAGATTTTGGTTTCAAGCGTTAGACTTTTGTAATAGGGCTTAAATCAGACCTGTGGGATGGGCTGACAGGAACATACATCTTTCAGTTACTGTTAGAGCTAAGGCAACAGAATATCAGCATGTTCTGCACATAGCAAGAGCTGAAAATCAGGGAAATAAGAATAGGAACAAGCTCATAGACCAGCAGTAGCAGAAACAGACACTGGATAACCTCTTGTCAAAGCCAGTTGTCAAAGGAGCAGTAGAAAAAAGGTCATTGTGGATAAAGATATGTAACATGGTTTGATTTTCAGCCTGCAAACTTAGTGTCACTTTCATGAGCAGGGTTCTGAAGGGGAATGTGAAGATCAGCTGAATTGGCAGTAGAAGAACAAATTAGGAGCTTCTCCATGTAAATGTAAATCCATCTATAATCAAGCTACTAGATAAATAGGGGCAGCATAATAATGGAATGGAAAAGGAATGAGCTATGAAAACCATTATTTGTCTTCTGGGAAAGAAATACTTTAGTTACTTGTTCTCAAGCTGCAAAAACAGGGTTAGAAACAATAGAAAAAAAATAAAATTCAACAAAAAATAGTCCTTGAGCGGATTCAGAATTATGATACTTTTTTGGGTTTGATAATGTTAATAATCTTCAAAGAATAACAGCCATTATGTTATATCACTTATATAGGAAAGTTTAGGACTGTTAATTTCTCAAAGGCAAAGTAGTGAACTATATTGTTTTATACAGAATTTTGTTCATTGCATTAGATCTGAAACACTAAAGCCAAAATAGAGTGCTATCATATTTCTGAATGTGAAAACTGAAGAAGCTTGCATATATACATATATTTATTAGTATATGAAGCCATAATTTGCATTTAACTGTAACAGATTTACAGTATTTTAGCTGAATGCCAGTCATCCTGAAACAAAGCACTTAATGATTCATGGAACTGACAGTATGAACACGACTCTTACTGCCATGGAAAGATTGTAACTAACAGACACAGAATCCACCACAAGGATAATCAAGGTCCAGCTCCTGGACCTACACATGACTACCCCAAGAATCACACCATGTGCCTGTAAGCACATATTTGCCATATGCCTTACTATTACAAACTTATGTTTGCAGGTACTGCAGAGAAATTAGTGTTTAGAGAGAGACAATTAAAAATTAATAGCTGTTTTACACTCTGTGCAGTGATTACTCACTGAGACATCACAAGGACTGAATGGAAGGGATGAAAGTAAAAGGAATCTGAACCACAACTGTTGACCCAAACCAGGAGTAAACTTTTGTCTTTCATAAAGAACTGAGATCCACACTTAGCAAATTTCATTTCTTTTTAATTTACCTGTTACCATCTTTGCAAGGTTTTCTGTTAAATATGGACATAGATAGATATTAGATTGGAAACTGTGAGTTTATTCAAATGGTAAGAGATATGAAAGAGAGGAAGGGATATTTGCAATGGCAGGGTGTGTGTGGGTGTGTGGGGGGGTGTGAAAAAATAAAATAAAACAGCAACCAAGACTGATTGAATTAGATTGAGAACATGGAAGATTTTTAATTGGAAGCCAATTCCTGTCTTATTACCACAGTTAGAGAACAAGTCAGTTGTACCTTACCTATAAGTCTTGTTTAGCAGAAAGATCATCTCTCTGAGGTTCTTTTGTCAACCAAATAATACTCTTCCTTTTGCAGCTCCCTGTGGTGGGACAGTGATAGGACAAACTGGTATCATCAAAAGCACGGGGTATCCTGACCTTCATTATCAAGACAATCTGCTGTGTGAATGGTTTCTGCAGGGTCCCAGGGGCCACTATCTTACCATCAGACTAGAAGGCCTAGATATTCAAAACTCTTCCGAGTGCACAAATGACTTCGTGGAGATCCGAGAATACAACTCTTCTGGTCTGAGAATTATTTCAGTGTTTGTCTTCCCCTCCCTAGTACTATTAGGAAACCTCACCAGAGGATCCCGAAAGCATTTCCCTTTGGCTATAAAGTGAGGTTTTTCAATGTGCAGTATTTGCTTGTGTCTGCCTTTCTTGCTGATGCAAAGTAAGGCAAACAGAACCCTTCTATTTGCCAGCAATAACTCAATTCCACTAGTTTACTCCTGCCTGTCCAGTTAAATTGGAAAGTGACCCTTCAATAGAAATAGAAATAATATATTGATATAAATTTCTCTTTCTCTATTTTATCTCTTTTTTGCAGGAAATTTGTTGGGCAGGTACTGTGGTAATACTCTCCCTAATGCTGTGGACACCTCTGACAGTTTTGCTTATGTCAAGTTTGTCACTGATGGATCAGTCAATGCCCGGGGATTCAGACTGCGCTTTGATTCCAGTACTGAAGGTTGGATTTCTAGAGTTGAAATATACTCTCAGGAAGCAACTTACACCACAGACCATAGTCAGAAATGTCTCAGTCTTGCCACAATGAGAGGCTTGTATCATATGGCATCAAAGCCTGTGGGTCACCCAGGCTTCTGAAGCCTGGGATGAGGTCTTCAGAGAAGAAAATATTAACAATCAGACTAAAAGGAGTTGCTATGGTCAGTTAATACTCAGCTGCTTTTGTGACTGAGTGATAAAGACTGGCAGGAGCTTGCTGGTTAGACAAGCATGGTAGGGGGATCAGATCAACCTCTCAGGATCTCTTTTTCTCACAATGTTGTTTTTTTTTTTTTTTCCTGCAACTCTATAAGCAATGCTTTATTCTGAGAAGTGTTCCAATATTTGGATATTTCAGAATGTGGTGGAGATCTTACTGCACCCATTGGGACATTTACTTCACCCAACTATCCCAACCTATACCCACATAACCGAGTGTGTGAGTGGAGGATCACAGTGGAAGAAGGCCGACGTGTGACCCTAACATTTAATGACATGAAAACTGAAGAGCACTGGAGCTGCTCATCAGATTATGTGGCTGTGAGTATTGGGTGTAGAGTCAGAAACTGCTCTTCCTAATCCTTTTATGGACAATTAATGGACAATAAAGCTGAAAAGTCACTCATGGGTCTATATATGGTTTTTAGACAAATCGTAATTTAATCTGGGGAAAGCAGATAAATGAGAGACATTTATCTCTGTAGAGCATCTAAACTCATCTCCTTGTTTTGGAGTATGGAAATTTTGAAATTGTGGCCCAGGCAGAATAGAAGGCTTAAAGGAATCACTGAAGATGTCTTTTTACCAATTATCAATTTATGAAAAAAATTCTTGGGTTTTTGAAAGCTTTCAATGTCTCTTTTCTGTGCAAACAAAATCCATCAGTCATTTCCAGTTTTTATTGACTTAGGAAGTATCTACTGCTGTTGTTACTTTTTGCTGTCCATTAAAAAAAAAAAAAAAAAAAGTAGAAAAAGACAGAGATTGCAGCAAATGGCTACTCTGAACTAAAGATAGAGAAACCCCAGAAAACTTTACTTGTATATCACTCTCCATCTTGAAAAAAAGGTAGATATTGGTTATTTTATCATGTTTATTTTTGATTTCTGGTACCTGGACCAGGTCAGATGTACAAATGCCTCAAAAATATGATTCCTCCATGACATTACAGAAATGTGAGGTAGAGTTTAGCTTCCCACTTCCACAGATAAGCAGTGCAAACACAGGAATTAACTGTAGAATGATCAGAAGCCAATCCATGCACAAGCATGGGGGTTGAAGCAGCTATTCATCCCTTGAGGTTTGTAGATGATGTTTCCCTTATTTTTCTTCACAGATGCTTTAGACAAACCTTTGGGAACTGGCTTTTTATCAGATAAAGATCGCTTAAAGGAAAATTTTTCCTGCTGGCTCTTATGCCTTCAATACTCTAATATATTCCAAGCCTCGGTGGGAAACATCATTTCTGCCTTGCTTGCACTGCAGAGTAGAAAGAAGGAAATTAATTCCTAGGCTAAAGGGTGTATAAAGGAAACGGAGCAAAATATCCCTGGATCATCAAAAAGTGAAATGTTTTAACTAATCAGAAATGCCTACCAGCACTCAGTATGTTGGAGAAGATTTTGATAAAGCTCATGTTGGCTTTAGAAGATGATGATTTGAAATGAAATTAATGCAATCAGTAGCTAGCATTATTAAGTGATTGAACATATAAATATTGAGCTAAACTACAGTATTCTTCTCAATAAAAAATTCAATTTCTGTCTGAAAAAGGAGAGAGAGAGGGGAGGAGAGAATATGTTTGTATTTCACCAAAATAAGCAAGTTATTTTTGATGTTTACTTCAGGGCCTCATCCACTCAAGGTAAGTCTCTTCCAAGGTTTGGGTAGATTTGAGAGCTAACCCCTTATGAGGGGCATCAGTAAAATTTGTATTAAAGATTGTAAACACTCTTAAATGATACAGGAGATGCTCATAAGACTGTATATTGATGTCATAAGAGTTTGTTTTGACTCCACAGGTTTACAATGGCCTTGGGCAAAACTCTCCCCGGCTGGCCAAGCTGTGTGGGGAGGTAAATCCAGGCACTGAGGTGAAATCCACTGGAAACACAATGAAAATAATTTTGGTGACAGATATGTCCCGTGCAGCCAGAGGCTTCAGTGTCTCATATACTTCTAGTGAAGATGCAGGTACTGTATGTTTTTGACTTAGGTGATTGATCTCTGCTGAGTCATTTCATATCTAGAGTACTGGCACATATAAAAAAAAAAGTTGCCTAAACAGATAACAAATCTCTGATACCTTTTTTCTCTTTCATCTCTGGATGGGAATAGATATTTATCTTTAATTAGCTGAAAGAACTTGAAAAAAAAATGGAGAATCTCTGTGAGCAATGGCCTTCATGTGCCTCTGTATGGATCACAGTCCATGCTGTTCCTACTGATTTATTTTTTTGTACAGAGTCTTGAGTAAGAGATGGTCTGAAGTGGCCTTATTCCATGAAAAGTTTCAAAAAGCATAGTGCTATAGACAAATTGAATAATTCAAGTGCTCCCATGTTATTCAGGAGGGTAATTATTTATTCTAGCTTGTGAAAGAGTGCAGCTAACCTACTTTTGCAAGCTCAGCCTCCAGAGAGGAGGCAGCTAGCAGAGCCTTACTACTACAGCCTTGAGTCTTTTGAACTTATTTTCCAACTCCCACCCCAAGCACCCTACTATGTCATGAGGGTATCTTCCATGAAAAATTTTCTCTTGAGCCTAGAATTAGGTAATGAGTAGGGCTGAGCAATACTGGACTAAAGCTGCAGTGAGACTTTATCAAAATTATTTAATAATGCTTGTTGTACTGATACTGAAATATTTTATTTTATATTTTTGTATTGATGCTGAAATATTTTATTCAGTGCTGCTGAAATATTTTATTTGATCCTGTAAATAATTGTTCTTTGCTTTACACGTGCGTTTTTAAAGACTTGCCAACAAATTTCAGGGAAAGAGGGAAGAATTCTCTTGTACAGTGCAGTAAATTATAAAAAAGTTAGAAGGTGGAAAAGGTTTTAATCTAATCAGCACATACTTTCTGATGTGAGCTTACCTGAATGAAGAGGGGCAAGATTTCTCCTCATACAAGAATTATTACTACTTTCAAATAAACCATATTTTGTTTCTGCAGTTTGTGGTGGAATCCTGATGGCACATGCAGGTGGGAATTTCTCTTCTCCTGGTTATGATGGCATCAGAAATTACACAAGTAACCTGAACTGTGAATGGATCATTAAAAATCCCTCTCACTATAATTCATCCATGTATATATCTTTTGAGGATTTCCACTTGGAACATCACCAGAACTGCCAGTATGACTACCTAGAGCTACGAATAGGTTTGTATGTTCAGCAGGAGAATGGATGAAGCCTATCGAGATTCTGGTTGTACAACTCTGTTTGTGCCAAATCTCATTCATATATATTTGCAAGGAGTGGCTCTTGTAGAATCTGTACATTTGAGAGTGTTCGCATCCTGCCTTCCGTGTTGCATCCATGATAAGAAGTGGGATTTCACTACCAGAGAAATGGATTCATGGATTTGGTCATGTATTCTTTCAGGGGAGAAAATGGAAAACTGTAAAGACATCTTGAGGAGATAACTAGTTTTGCTGTTTGTAATACTCACCTGACTATCTCTTTACAAGGGACAATATGAATTTCACTTCATTTGCCTTGAGAGATGGCATTTGCAGTCATCAAAATAATTTATTTGGTCCACTTCCCATTCTCTCCCTGGTCCTGAAATATCTCCAGGGACAGCAGGAATGGAGTAAAGAATGTTTGAATTATTCATAGCCTCTGGACTGCACACCCACTTCAGATCCATTTTTGTGTTCTGTAAGATCACTCTCCAAAAAGAAATCCTTATTTTCAGTGAGACCATGTTGCAAAACACAGACTAAAGCATTTTAAATGAAGAAAAAAAAAAATCACAAGATTAATGCACCAGTGATATCCCTGCATATTTGAGCATCTTTATCCACAAGAGCAAGCAACTGGAAATGTCACATGAAAGTCGCTCAGCTTATTCCAAATGTATTATGAAAGCTGCAGCTGTCTTCATGGAAAGGCTGTACCTGTGAGTCCCAGAGACAGCAGGTTTTAATTTACCAGGAAATGCTTTCTGAAACGTGAAAAGGCTGAGAGCAGGAATCTGTCCCATCCTTATTTGCACATATTTGAGCAAGAGCTTTTGGTTGTATAGCATAGGTTTTTCCTGTGTAGAGCCAGACCCTGCATAGCTCTGTAGCCTAGCAGTTCTCTTTCATGTATGCACTGGAGCTGGGAAATAATAGGAAAAAAAAAAAAAAAAAAAAAAAAAAAAAACACAAAAAACAAAACAAAAAAAAAAAAAAAAACAAAAAACAAAAAAAAACCAAAACAAAACAAAAAAAAACACAAAAAAAACTCGAGAAAGAAACAGTAAAATATATTTGCTTTGTTACTCATTCATTCCTGCTACTCTCATTTTATCATGAACCTCAGGCCTCCAGGCAATACAATCAAAGAAAAGGGAAGAAATCATAGTCTTGCTTTGCTCTACACAGTTTTGTCATCTAAATCCTGTGTCCATTTCAGCACTACTAATAGACCTCCAATTTCACAGCTAGCCTGGTATCAAAAGCAGAATGCCCTCATTCATCTGTGTATGCTGACAAGTAACATTTAATGAGCACTGAGATGCAGTGTTTGGAGTACCACTAAACTCAGGCAGGTGCTATTTAAGACTCTTGACACAGCAGATGCATACTTAGGGAAAGTCTGTTGTAACTGACTCAAGAGACCCCAAATGGAGCTGAGATGTGCAAAATTCTTTCGTGATGCCCATACAACATACTTCATGGTACTCAAATAAAAAAATTTAAAAGCAGAATTGACTGTAGTTCACTGACTAATATTTAAGCTAAATAGATAAAATAAATATTTCAATTTTTTTAGGGTAAGGTATTAAGTTATTAAATTATCATACACATGTATGTAGGTTGTACATGGTAATACAGCTGAGCATATTGCTACAGTGAAATATACTCCTAACTTTTGGCTTTTGTGGAAGACGCTTCATTTTGTATTTCAGACCATTCCCTTCAGTTTGAATGAAATGTTGCAGCACAATATTTCTGTTCTCTTTTTCTGTTTATCAAGAGCCTAGATCTCTGGCCAGCTGGCCATTCATGAAAGCAATGATTGGTATCACTTTTCACTGCTGTAGAGACTGAGAAACCTGAGTGACATCTATCACATAGTTAATCACCTCATAAAATGTGCAAAAATGAAAATGTATTTCACATACTAATGCTAAAAGTAGTTATTACTACCTTTTCCTGAACACAATTTATCATTAATGTCTTCTGCTTGTATGGCTCAATATAATTTTCAGTGCATGTTATCAAGACAGTTTGTACCATTTCTCTGTGTAATTTGCATGGTAGAATTTTATTATATATCCCTTTTCCTCCTTGTGCTTCAAGGCATTTCAAATGGTGGCTGTGTCACTTGCATATCATGGAAACATGAAGTTACTCAACCAACCCATGATTTGGAATAACTCTGAAAAGGCTTTGAAGAGCATCCAAAATTTCCTCCTCTTGTTCTACTGCCTTCTTCACAAGAATGGCCAGCCACTTTGTGCAGAGCTAGGAGTTGCTTTTAAATTGAGACTTTTAAGACCAGCAACCTGCTATTATTAGAGAAGTGCACTTAGGAATGGCATTGCCTGGATGTCATGAGGAACGCTATTACGCTTGCTTTCTTTCTCCTGGGAATTTATCAGTAATAAACGGAAACTGCTTTTAGCAATGTGATGGATAGGAGCTCACTAGCTTGAGCAAACATTCAGTGTCAGTCAAGTACAGTGGCCTGTGTTATGCTTCCTTTTAGGCTTCAAGATTTTCAGCAAATGCTGGTTTTTTTTGTTTGTTTGTTTGTTTGTTTGTTTTTTTTTGGTTTTTTTTGTTTTTTTTTTGTTGTTTTTTTTTTTTTTGGCCAAACAGAGAATATGTTGAGTTCCCTGGGAAAGAGATGCCCACTATTAATACAGTGATGACAGTTTGCTCATGGATGATGCACATCCCCATACAGCAGAAAAGTCCCTGTTGACTTTAATGAGGATGTCATAAAAACAAAGGTTCAATAGGTGTCCACGTGATACGGTCCTTAGGCCATCTCTTTCCACTGTTCTGCCCCAAAAGGTCTGTAGTTTTGGGGCAGAATAGTGAGGGTTTTGTGTGTCTGATATGTCTGATATGACATATGAAAGTATGCAGGATGGCAGGAAGAGGAGAAAAGGAGCCCATGGTATTAAAAGGATCATTGATATATCTTTCTTGTTTATAACTTTCTTGTTGCCAAGATTTAGATCCCAACAATGAGCTGCAACACTCCGCTTATATCCGTAAGAAACAATCAATTACTAAGTGTGATATGTACTCTTCTCCATTTTCTTGTCAAAACAGAATGAATTGCATGTTTGTACTATTCCTTTATGTTATTGTAGCTCTTTCAGGACTCAAAAAGTGCTGTGTTTTTTTTTTTCCTTTGCTTAGGGGATGCTGATGGAGAGCTAATAGCCAGACTTTGTGGTCAGGCTGCACCATCTGTGCCGCTAGTTATAGCTGCCCCCCAGGTCTGGGTACAATTTGTCAGTGATGGAAACACAGAAGATAAAGGATTCTTGGCCCATTACACATTAGAAGGTAAATGGCTCGGTAGACTGTTGCCTTGGCTGACTGAGGCACTTCTGGGGAATGTTGCCAGTCATTTGGTGATATGGAGAATAATCATGATGGGATCAACTCTCAGAGGTCCTCAAAAGTTACACAGTGCTAGCCACTATTTATATCTTCTAAAGCAAGCATGTGCTAGCAGTTGAACTCTTGGATTTATTTTCTGCTTCACGGCTGGCATTCCCCAAATCACATTTGAGATTTTGTAACACTCAGAGCAGCTGGTTGCTCTTGGGAGTGGGGATGTAACAGGTAATAACAGCCAAGTTTGACTTACTCCAGATAGGTCTCTGGAGTGCTAGCAGAGCTGAAATGCATTCTGCTGCTTGAACCTTTGTATTCATTTTGAAATCCACTTGAAGCTGTATCAGTGCAAATTACACCACTTTGCCATTTATGTGCCAGAACAACTACTCTTCCTGTCACAGCTGAATTTAGCCTTAGGGCTTATCTAGACACATCAGAAACTTTTTTACTTCATTGTGTTGGTCCAATGATGGCACTGGTTTGCTTAAGAGTGAGATAAACAAATGGACGATAAGGTGGAAGAGGCAGATGTGTCAGCTTGCAAAGGTTTTGCAAAGTTGTATTAAGCATCAGAATAAATGCAAAATTTCAAGGTCATTGCATCCTTTTACTCAGTATTCAATGACTAAGATTTTAAAACTTGGAATTTCCTGGATATATTGTTCTTATTTAACTCAGTAACTATCAGTACATCTTAAATATATTTTATTACTATTACAAGCTGAATAATCTTTCACTCATTTTATTATAATGTTGTGTTCTGAAAATGTATTGAAATGTTACTTTTTTTTTTCTGCAGCCTGTGGTGGTGTACAGTCAGGCGAATGGGGAGTTATCTCAAGCCCTAACTACCCAGAGCCTTACAGCAATCTGAATCACTGCTCCTGGGTGTTGGAAGCCCCTGAAGGTGAAACCATCACTGTGAGTAACATGTTCCAATTATATGCACAGCAGACAGTGTGAGAAGTACCTTCTGAGTTTTGAGGAACAGATTTGAGACAATTTGGAAAATCAGAAATGTGGAATAATTAAATATCTTACCATTGATTTTAACTAAAAGAGGGAATTAAGATAACACAAAAAAACTATTTGAATATTGTCCTTTCTGAAAAACAGAAGGATCTTTGTATTACTTGACCTCAAAACATAGAACTGACTTCTCCTTTAAACAATTACTTGCTATTTTTACAAAACTAAAACAATTCATTTTATTAGATGTTCATGGATATTCTCACTATCATGAGAATAAACATGAGGCTGAAGGAAAGTTCAGGAAAGTTTACTTGTCTGCAGGAAAGTTTTAAGCCACTAGAAAGTTACTTCTGTGTCTTACTGGTTAGTCTGGAACATAATGTGATTTCTGGTACAAATTACATCAATGAAATGTTGCTCCAATTTCCCAATAAGTATTAAAAGTCTGCCTGAGGTGCTACTTTCTTGAGTCAAACTCCTGACAGACCAATTGAAGCACCTTTATGCCCAAGCAGTACAAAACTTAATTCACTGAATTATTTGACTGATTCTTTCAAGCACAGGTACAACCAGTGACATTTATGGTTTGGGTCAGAAAAATATCCGAAAAGCAGTTTTGTGGGAACACATTGCAGATTTTCATATGTAATGTCTTTCATTAATTTCCCTATCATGTTTTCCTTGCTTACAATTACAAAGGTTATAAATGCACACCCATAGTCCAAATTCTTCTGCTACTTGATATTCTGACCACTGCCTATGTACTTATTTCAGGGAATACAGGATTATTTTGAAAGAACACAAGATTTCTTTTTAATTCACAAAATAGTTAAAAGCAGAAGTAATTTTTATCAGATGAAAGCAGATTTCTGTTTTGAAAGGACTGAGTAGCAGCATGCTAAGTGAAGGCAGACTAATTTTTTCCAGTATAAGCTGCCAGTTTCAGTTGCTGGCAAAGTTCTGGATTTAAACTATTACAACTAAATTTGTCTTAGACAGGTTCTTTTGGAAGTGAAGACACAGAAAAGGTACAGGAAAAAATCCTGTATGTTTGCTAAACTTCTCTACAAAGATCCTGCTCTTGAAACTACTTAAAAAATCGCAGAACTGATGGAAACAGGGCCAGGCTGTAACTAGTGTACATCAATATTTCAGCATCAACAAAGCCTGGAGTCTACAGAATCAGCAATCTAAATGTTTGAACTGGAAATCTCAGGTGTGAGCATATCTCTCCAAGGACAAATGACATTGGTGTGGGCGGGAGACAGGGTCAGGAGCTGCCTGTCCAGCCCAGTCTGTTTATGTGATGCATCCAGGCCCATGGGAATGAACCACAGAACTGTTTCTGTTTTGGTGGAAACAAACATTATTTTTAGCAACTGTTAGTATATTGATTCAAAATAATAGGAAGAAAAAAAAATTCAAGGCCTTTGAAAAAATAATCCAAGGTTTTCTGCTTGCAGAGCTAGGTATATTTCATGAACAGAAACTTTGCGTGCAGGAAAGTGGTTCAACACCTGTACATATTCAGCACTGTTTTGAAGCACATACTTAGTTTCAAAATATGGTTAAGACACAATGATGCCAGTTTTGAACCTATGAATTCCTCTTCCAATTCTGTCTTCAAGCTAAGTAGCTGCTGTTGCTTCTAGTTGCAAGATTCCAATCAATACTTGCATCATGAAGTGAGGGTCAGATTTCTGAGTGTACCCAGAAATCATTGTGCCACGATGGCTACAGGATCTGTCTGGAATTGCTCTAAACCCTCCCCTAGAGGGACTCGTTTTAGCATCTAAATGTCACCTTTGTGTGTTGCAGCTTACTTTTACAGCCTTCCACGTTGAAAATCATTCACTTTGTAAGTGGGATTCTGTCACTATCCTGAATGGTGGCTCTCCAGGGTCTCCTGTCATAGGAACGTATTGTGGAAACACCTCACCTGGGACTGTTCGGTCTGGTTCCAACAAGCTAACCATCATCTTTAATTCTGATCACTCCGTTCAAGGAGGTGGCTTTTATGCAACATGGACAGCAGAATCTTTAGGTAAGCTTGCATTAAAGAACAAAAGAAAGGCATGCCATCATCTTCAGGATCCTTGAAAGAAGCCAGTACTAAAAAAAATAAGTATTTATCCAGTGCTTTCTGATCTTACACAATTAATTCAAATTTGGATTGATTTTGTACTTTTTAAACCTCCTATTGGCAGTTTCTTTATGGCTGTAAATTGATACCATCACCATTACCCTCCCAGCAGTGGTATCTATTGTCAAGGACTATGAGACATTTCACTTCATGAATAACAATTGTTCCACAGTTTGATTTGGTTTAAACACTTAAAACTAAGTAGCAGTGAGTTCCAAAACAGAGAGGCAGACAGAAATCTCAAAGAGCACATGTGACAACAGCCTAGAACTCTTGCACTGTGCTGGAGATGTTGGTACACTTCTGAAAGTGGTACACACGCACGATTGAATGGTACATTTCTCAAAGCTACCTTCCTTCTCTTGAAATTATCACCACTCTGTAGCTCACCATTTGGGCAGTGTACTTCAGGAAGTCATTAAAGGACTAAAGGTAAGTGTAGATGTGGCAGATGGTGGCAGGGCAGAAATTATAGCTGACAGAAATGCCAGCTCAGTACAGAGCTGCCATATGCTTCCTAGTGTCACCTCTAGCTGCAAACATTCTGGCTGATCCTGATCATTTTTCTGTCCACTAATGATGTAGCTGTATTCACACAGTTAGTTGATGGAGTGTCTTCTTAAACATATCAATAGTCTGAGCTTACATTAATATACACTGTCATTTTAGCAAGTTTTTGACACTGTTCCCTGAGATTTCATGTGCAATGAAGCCCACTCTTCAATGGTGTAGTAGACATTAGCCTACATGTGCCATGTGCATAGGCAGTATTCTCTATGAAAGTTTTCATTTCTATATATATATATATCTAGTTTACTTTCTTCAGCTTTCTTCTCATTTGATCACTGAGAATCTCCAGTTCTGCATTCTGTATGTGTGACCAAAACTTGGCTTCACATCCTTCTAAACATAATTGCCATTTCTAACAGAAAAGAAGGAAAAATACCATGTTCCTTTTAAAGCTATTATATATTTTTTAAATTAAGAGGAAAAAACTAGGATGTTACAAAATTTTTTTTTGTCCTTTATTCATCCTTTTACTACACTGTATCTGAAATAATAACGGGCTGCTAGTACTGTACACATAGTCCTAATCAATTATTTTTGGCATGGTATTTGCAAATATGTTTCAAATTAACTAAACTTATTCTGTGCAAAATCATGAGCTGCCACAGAGCCGTGACCAGCTATCCTCCTTTATAAATGAATGTGTTAGCAATTTTTAAAGGCATGTTTTTCAGTCCATCCCATAATTCCACTGGAATCCACAGGGCTGCCTAGGACAGGGAAGTCACCATTTTGCCCTGGGTAAACGAATGTGGCTTGAACAGATTCACATGTGGAACTGCAATATTTGCGTGTTGCAGAGTGAGAAGAAAAAAGGATATATCAGTAGACTGTTTCTTTTCCCTAGAGTGCTTTTCTGAATGGCTCTCTGTCACAATGTGCATGCTGTGGGGTGTGGGGAACCTGCAGTCTCAGATGTACTCCTGACCCCTGCACTCTTTCAAAGCAATATTCACTTCAAATTGCCAGGAGTTTATAGATGGACCTTGTAAATGCTATGAAGTGGCAAGAATGAGCTTGTGAAGAAAATAAAGTGAAGTACAAAGAGACACCACTAGAGTGTAACTACCTCCCTGCTGCAGGGGTGGGAGAAAGAAAATCAAGAGGGGTAAATGAAGTTTCAGTGAGTATCAGGGCTTTCCTCTCTCACTTTTGCAGCCACAGAGGCCAACAACCATTCAAAGCCGAACACAACACCACTCAAAAATATTTAAACATTTCTCCCATCTGTTGCTATTTTTTCCAGGCTGTGGTGGAATCATTCACTCAGATAATGGTACAATCAAGTCCCCTCATTGGCCTCAAAACTTTCCCATGAACAGCAGATGCACATGGACCATCATTACACACGAAAGCAAACACTTGGAGATGAACTTCCACAGGAACTTCCAGATTCCAGATAGCAATGGAAGCTGCCAGACCAGTTATGTGAAGGTAAAATATTTGTTGAGGTTACACCAGCAGAGCAGTGCTTTAAAAAGTCATGATTTCAGATCCCTGTTTTGCATTTGTTACGGTTTGGACTGTCAAGGCTCAAAATTTGGGAAATATCAACTAAAGTCCTTGTATCATACAGTCCATTTTCTGCATGCTTTGTGAACTGGCCTGTATAAAATTTTAATTTTCATCAGTTCTTGAGGTTCCACCTCCCTGCTGGAGGTGGAACCATCAACCTACATGCATCCCCAAAAATGAAAACTATCAAAAAGGCATATATTATTTCAGAACCAGAAAATAATGAGAAAATAAAGCATGAAGATAAGTTCTTTTCAATTACTCCAGTGAAGAGAAAACCTGTGAATTTTACACTATAATTCTACCAAACTCCTTTATAAGTATTTAGACTGTCCAGGTTGCACTTCTTTTTGTAATTTCCATAAACAAAACTAGAAATCTGATCTTTCATATATTGTCAAGAACCATTGTTTTCAAATCAACAGAATAGAGTGGGCATGTCTTGCATTTTTCAGTGACATTTTTTTCTCAGGCATTTGGCATATGTTCGGTGGTTTTGTGCTCATTTTCTCCACAGCAATACAACTCCCACTTGAGATAAAGGGCAAACATAATTTTGCAACATGTAGGAAGACTTGAGCAGCTCTACATCTGATCTATACCAACCAACTCACAATTGCACTCATTTTTTAAGGCTGTGAAAAAAACCCCACAGGGATTAGATTTGTCTTTTCATGACCTGCTCCAGCAATTAATTGATGCAATGTTACTATACATTTCACTAATATGAAAGTCTTAATGCTACTCAGTAAAAGTGTTTAATTTTAAATTCCTAAAATGCCCTGAATGACATAATGAAAACTATGTCAATTGGAGATTTTCTCCATAGAGAAAGATCTGAAATTTTTGATGTCCACTTCCTTTTCCAAATGTCTTATTTGAAATGTACGAAGGTGTCTAAAAAGCTGTAGAATGATGTAAGTTTTTTCCATTTATTCCAAACTGAGCAGCCAAAAGAGAGTAATCCAAAATCAATAGTGACTTTGCAAAACCTTGGCCAGGCTATAGACTATAAATTAATCCTTTGAGCATTCATTGCCTCAAACACCTGGTCACATGAATGAGACGATTCATATGCTTACACTTACAGACTAACCCTTGGCTAACCCTTTCCTTTCTAAGATGGTTGCTTGAAGAAATCACAGTTTCATTTGGTTGTACTAGTTCCACTCAATTTCCTTCAAACACATTATTTTAAAAATCAGATATTATATATTTTTGGGTATAAACTCAAGCAAAAAACTGTTAAAAAAATCAACAAAAATAATTTTATTATTAGAGTAAATAATTAATTATTTAAACAGACATTTTAAATCATGTCAATAAATACCCTGATTCAGGAAAATATTTAAATGTTTAGAAACATCAAACATTTATACCTATGTTTCATTTTACATGTGTCTTGAAATTCAGCACTTAAACTGTGAGCCTCAAGCACATATTTAATTAATTACCTGAAGAGGATTTCACTTAAATACCTACCTAAACTTGCATGTGCTTTTTAGGATGCATGGTTTGATTGAGCTTCAATTGACTATTGGTACAGTTGAAGTAATACTTTAAAATGCTATAGTTTTTTTTTTTCCTTATTAGAAAGAGTTATTATAGTAACTTCTCTTGATTTGATACTTGTCATTGAAAAAGTGAATGCAAAATAAATTTTAAAAAAATTATTATCAACACTAGGTATTATCTGATGCCCATATATTACCCTAGCATGACAACTTTGATTTTTATTTACTGAATAACATAAGAATTACACGTAATAATTTCTTGTGTACACAGATACACATATTCATAGGTTGTATGGAGTTAAGTAAGCAGAGATAAAATGGAAGTAGGTAATGATATGCATGAAATGTTTTTCTCCTGATCTATGCTTGTTCTGTGAGATGAATCCTACCCTTAGTCTATGGAAAGAAAAACTGCATATATAATTCCTGTTGGCTTCCCACAAACTACTTTGAAAGCACTAAAACATTTCCAATCTGGTCTTGCCAGGTGTGGAGAGGAAATAATGAAGAAGCAGCAGCTTTGTTAGCCACAGGATGTGGAAGTTCACCTCCTGATCCTGTTGTTGCTCCAAACAATGTGATAACTACAGTATTTCAGTCTCAGGATGCTCCTGCTCCAGGTTTCTCCGCATCATTCTCAAGCAGTAAGTAATATTAAAGCCAGATGGCTGCTTAATTAGTCCATTTGGGATTAGTTTGACCTGTGTGTAGCAATTCAGACCTCATTCCAACAAGGCATTGAATCTTCTACCCAGATGTGTAAACCAAGACTTTCCATACTGAGTGCAATGAACTCCAGTGTCAGACTTGCCCAAGATGCAGCTCTAATTTTGTAGTTATTCTCAGCCACCTTTGACTTTTCACTGTGCTGTAAAGAATGAATAGGTTTTAAATTTTAAAAATTCATTGTTAAACTGCATGGAAACTAATGCTTTAATTTTCTTAAAAAGATATTTCTTTAACCATGGTATGTGCTTTGTGATGGTAAAACCCACCAGAAGCAGAAAAGGTACTGCTGACCTGCTGTTGGTTGCTTGGGTTTTTTGTAGGATGCTGTCAAAGGAAACCACTTGTCCTTCATGGCATTCAGATGAAAACAGCAAGAAGCTAAGTGCTTTGAGGGAAACACCACTGAAGCATTCAGAATTCTGAATTGAAACCACTTTTGTTTTTATAATGTTTGCTCTAACATTGTCAGTAACATCTAACCATCTCTTAGTGGAGACAGTCACAGGCTTCATATGCCTGTTCCGATCTTCTACCAGCATTTCACTGTGCACTGCATTCTTTTAACCTTTTGTCTTAAAAAAGAGAAACAAAGGCCATGCAAGTCATTAGGATCCCAAGGAGCTCCATGAAAATAAACTGTTTTGTGTGCCTTGGGGTGGTAAACTTGTGGATGGTAAACCTTTCCTGCCTCTGCATATAGCAAAGCAATCCAGAGGTGGCCCAATGGCACACTGCATTCTCCTGGATGTCAGGCATGAAACAAGAATGGCACCACTTACACTAATGTGGGCATTTTCAAATAAGGCTCCTGTGCCCCAGCAACCCCTTCTCCAATTCAGACGCATTTGTATGTACTAAGTGATTTTAAAAAGTGCAGGCTCCACACCCACAAGAACAGCAGTGCTGTGTCCTCCTGGTCAGGGGCTGCGGGCCTATGGGCTGGTCTTACACAGGAGTGACACTCTCGGTGGAACGGCCCTACACTTCCCAAAAATACTGATCTGCCTATGTGTAAGACCTGCTTTTGCCATCATGGTATATGATACTTTCCCTGTTTTTTTCACCAGGAGAGATGAGGTCCTTGTGTATATGATTGGGTTTCTTACTGCAAACCCAGAATAATGTTATCACCAGGATTATGACTCTGCTTTATTTATTTGTTTGCAGGATGCGGAGTAAATTTCACCAGCCCTGAAGGTCGTATTGTCTCTCCAAACTACCCTAGTCAGTATGATAACAACCTGAACTGCAATTATATTATAGATCAGGGACCACAGTCACTGGTGATCCTAGAATTTGAGACTTTTGACTTGGAAGGTAACTGGTTCTTCATAATTTCAGTATGCATTATGAAGTGTAATTTCTTACTCTAAAACATACAAATCTTCTATCATTGAAAATCACTGATGGTATAAGTTGCTGGCACATTCTGAAAATCTTTTACAGACAAAAATTTATAGTTTTCAGGGTTAGGTTTTGTGTCACTGAAGTCTTCCAGAAGAATGAAGAGAGATAAGATATTCACCTGCTGAATAACTTGCAGAAATTATTTTGGGACCTTACCAGTTTCTTGGAATATAAAAGTGATTATGGCTAATCTGGGTCTTTGTTCCTGCCTTTTTGTTTGTTTCTTTGGTTGTTTCTTTGTTTGCCATTGAGTCTTACAATATTTTTGATTTTAGGCCAGCTGTTTTGCTTTTCAGTGCATCTGTTTCTTAACTGATAAAATAGATATAAATGTACTCAGATGTTTTACAAGGATGTAAGAACACAGAAATATGAAATTAGGTGAAAAACTAGAGCAGTGGGAAATGCATAAAAGCGATTACCCTGTATATACCAGTAACAAAAGTCTCTCTTGTGATTATCAAATTTGGCAGCATTTACTCAAGAAATAACAAATATAGTATCCTGATTACATTGGTGTGAATGTAATCAATGTATCAACCTTGATAAGATCATATTTTTATGTGTGGACATGCCATGATAGCGCAGAGGAATCAGTGCATCCAAACTACTTGAGTGGCATCACATATTTTGAGGCCATCTTAATCTGGCTCCCTTGAAGTCACCAGTCAAAGAGATATTGAGTGATTTGATACTAAGTTGGGTTGTGTGATTTGTATTTTTCTTCAGACCCAATAATAAAGGCAGAACATAGTATCCTTTTCTTTTCTTTTTAAGTTTCCAGACTGTTTTGAATTCAAAAGTATTCTGGTTGAGACTTAATTTAGGTCTGAGATAAAAATTTGGCTACGATTTTATCTGAAATATTTTTTTCATCCCCTAATACAAACTACTGCTTTAAGAATTTTCTAAAATAAAATATAAACCACAGAAATTATGTAATTTATTCACATAGAAGAAACTGTTTTTCAGCAAACACACTTACCATTAGGCTGAATCAGATGGTGCCAATTTTGACAACTCTTTGAGTACATTTACTAATCTGCATTCTGTCTGTGCATTCAGTTAATTTATAAATGGATCCAAGCTTTTATTATCAAGAGGGTTCAAGCAGAGAGGTAAGTGACTCAGACATAATAATAAGCATAGATCTAAATAAATACTAAAAATATTCTGTTTCTTGCAGGGCAATTTGTTCCTTTTTGTTTATAGGCTTCCTTACAGGCTACACCAACTAAAAGTCCTTAGTCACATGAAGGAACTGTGGATATGAGCTAATGGACATCTGGTTAGCAAAGAGGAAGTATGATACTCTCCAGTACTTGCTTACTAATATTTTTCACAAAATCTTAAAATATAACCCTGCAATAAAGAAAAACCACCTGGGTTTAAATTGTAAAGAAGATTGAAACCACCATCTTGAAAACTATCATTGCAGAAATGAAAAATTATTCATTAGTCACATTGAATATATCTAGCTCATGTGCCTAAGGGTTTCCATTATTTCTTTTGCAAAGGCAGGACAACATTTGGCAGCATCTGTTAAAAACACTTCTGTCTATTCCATATGCAAGGAAGCATTGCACCTCCTTAGATTGTTGTGTTCCTGAGAGTGGCCTTTAAAATTTTAACCATGCTATTACAGATGTTCTAGATTGAGTTTTAAAGTTTAGCTGCATATCTAATTAACATAATTTATTAACTATTTGATCTCTCAAAAGAAATCTAATTGGTTTTTTTTCTATAGTTGTTAGGTAAAGAAATGAAATATTTAAAATAATGCCTGTAAAGCATGCATATCTCATTGACTTGAACAGGTTGAGATATCTTCTCCAGAAAATTAGAAGGCAGAAGTTAATAGTCTATAGTGCAGTGACACAGTGCTACAAAATGAAATGACTTAATGGGTTAGTCACAGATCTCTGCCCTACAGTAGTTATGTTTTCAGTTATGATGGGATGCCTCTTCTGATTTTAAAGAATGACTGAGGCTGGTAATCCACAGCAGTGATATGGTGTCAGTGTCTGGAACCAAATGAACATGACATGCATCTTCTAAGTATTAAATATGTATTAAGCACTAAATATAGCAACAGGCAGAGCAGGAGAGAACTTGGGGAAACTGCATTTGTTGATTTTGTGATCAAAATTTAATCTAAACTACCTGCTTCTTGGTAGGTAGAACAACTTTTAGCTCACTTTGAGCCCCTGAAAATATACATCTAATTTAGACATTCACCTAGATTTATCCCCTAGTGGTGGAAATAAACTCAGAACCAACTATATTGTGCAGGTGGAGTGAATTACTTTCTGGAAACCTCTCTCACTCTCTTTACCTATTGGCTATTGCAGGAAGCTATAAACAATAGCTTACAGAAGATACTTGAGATCTGAGCAGGAAAATAGAGGCAAGATTAACCCCATGAATGGAGTTTGGCTTAGCTTCTGTGATTTCCTAGCAGTGTTCAGGATGTTTTTTCCTGTGCCAAATTGAATATGGTCATATAACCTCTCTTTTGATTTGCCAGTTTCAGGAAGTTGCATAAGCTGCCATTTGCTTCTTGTACTACCACTTGCATTGTTGTGTTTGGTTGTTTTATAAAGAACCAAACAAATAGGGGTGAATTTGTTATCCTAGCAATACAACACTAGCCCAGCTTCTGCAGTGATAAATGTCTTCCATATGCCCTACCTCCTTGGATCAAAAGTCTACAAAAATCATACATTAGAATTAGTAAAAACCCCTTATTTGTCTTTCTTGTTGGACTTATTATCTAAGTAACTAATCACATTCAATTTCTTGTCCATTAGATTTATTCAGATGAACATCCTGACAAATTCTCCTCTAGGACAGCTACAGTAATGTATTATTAAGTGACTGTAATACTCTTCAAGTGTGAGTATAACACACAATAATGTCAGAGACCCAAATAATGAGAAAATAGGGAAAATGGATATAGGCTTCCTGCAGTATCTGCTTTTAGAATTCTGTAATATTTATACTCTGTCCATAAAAGACAACTGTTTTGTGTTTATACCACGTTGATGTAAAATGTTTTAATAACTTGTTTATTTCTCCTTTTAAAAAAAACATGTCTGCAATTTTGCAATCTGGGATAGGGTCACAGCTTTGTTTTGGAGTCTGCTCTATCTGCTTTCTCAACTGTTACTAGGCAATTCAGAAAATAGACAAGTTTAGCAATAGATTATTTTGAAATAGAATATATTTGAGAAAGAATTTTAATTCCTTGCTTTCTAAACAATATCTTGTGCTACAGAGCTGGTTGATGTATTACACAGTGATATATCTCTAGGTAATAGTTCTACTTTAGTAATTCCTAATTGTATTGCCACTTATATCAGAAGCTGCTGTTGTGAAAAAAAAAGCCTTATAATTTTACATTTTACAGCCTTTACACAAAAAGACAGGTTCTGCCTCAATACTAAATGAAACAGAATCTATGGCTAAAGACAGAGAGATAGAAAGAGGACATTGATATTAGTGATCAGATAGTCGGGGGCCCAAATTTGGTCAAGGTTTTTGTGCCGGCATCATTTCAAACAAATTATTTTATGGACAATAATGGGACAGGACAGAAATTTCTGCAAAGTAGAAAGGAGACAACCCAAAGGCATATTTCAAAATGTAATGTAAGGACAACTGAACCTCTTATTATGTGAACTTTGGAGACAAGGGTCAATGTATCAATGCTGAATGGTGCCAAGAGATGATAAATAGAGCGCAGATCGATAACAAAGGGCCTTGAAAGCAAATGCATGCAGCAATTCGAAGAAACGGGGATATGTTCATAATGTCAGGCCAAATAAATCATCTCTCCAGAAGTATTTGGAAGAAATATTGTCAAGGCTAGAGGAATGAATGGTACAGTGGAAGGATAGGAAAGAGTTTATCTTAAAGATAGTGACTGGTCACCAACACGGAGATTGCAGTTGCATCTGTCCTTGCAAATGAGATTATACAGAGCTAATGTGGAGATAAGGAGGCAAGACAGAAGATATCTCATTGAATCCTCATGGATGAATCATAACAGAGGATATAGTAATACCAGAAGGATGAGCAAAAGCTCTTAGTAGACCAAGTTTTATGAAGAAAAACAGTGCTATGTGGGAAAAAAAAGTGCCTGTCAGCTCAAAGAGGATGTTGGTCTGACATCTGGCTAAGAACAGATCTCTGGAGACTCATGAAAGCAATTTCTTTGTAGTGTAAGGGACAGAAACTGGTCTCGAAAAGATCTAAGATTATATGATTAGAGGAAATAAAACCACAGAGAATTGTGGATGATGTGCTGAGTATGTGTAGAGGCTGAAAGTATGACATGAGGAGAATCTGGATCTGGGGAATATTTACAGAATAATGCATTTAGATTAGTGAGAAATTAAGAAAAGCATAAACAAGAGAATGAGGTACAGGATAGAGATTAAATAATGACTAGTCTTGTCAGCATTTATGAGTCATAAATCATATTGGCCCAAACAATAAGGATTCAAAACTAGAAATTAAGACTTTTTCTCACAATCTTTCGTCAACCATCTTATTTTTCCCAATACAGCATTGCAAATGAACTTGTGATAAGTATTAGGGGCCTTGGCTTTGCTGAGAAATTAGTTTCACTTTATGTCTTTCTCCAGCCTTTTCAGAAAATTATCTAGGTTTTCTCATCTTGAAAATACTCATCTCTATTTCTTTTTGTTTTATTTGAATTTTAAGATTTATTGTTTTTAAAAATTTTATTACATTATCAAATATTCCAAGACGGGACAGGAAATGAAGAATATTTTTGATCAAGTATTTTATTAACAGTGTAATCAGCTATCTGACGTGGCTGGTTGTTATCAGCTTAGTTACTCTTACTAGAGTCAGACAAGCACCATGCTATATTTCTGTATTGACATAATTGCAAAGCACGTTAGCATACATTGTCTTCATTGAGACAGAAGGAATTTTTAAAATTAAACCTCCAGAGATGATCTAAAATACATCTGACTGCTGAGATCATTCTGTTGTTCTCATGAAACAGAACTATCACTCCACTCCTACTTGTCATCCTATTCAATACGAGTTATCTTGTTTCCTGCAACAATTGGAAGCAGCTTGTTTGACTGGACAATCTGATCAGTCAATAATAAATCTGATACAATCAGATAAATCAATCAAAAATAAATCTGATACAAGAGTAGGCTCAGTGTCTCTCCTGTTAAATTTAGGTAATTCCCCATTAATCCTCTGCAGTTTAAGTAACTGTCCCATTATTGCTTACAGGTCTCTAAACATGATAACTTAATAAACATGTTACAACCCAGCTTCCAGCTTATAAATTATGAAAAAGACAAAGAAAATATCAAGTTATCCTTTAGGTATAACAACTAATGAAACTTGTTTTTCAGTTGGTGTGTGCTGTGTTTTTCACTGACAGCATTAATTCAGCTTTCTTGCAAAACCCACATGGCTCTCTTCTCGCTCCCACCATATATCCCTTGGGGGTGCCAGCCTGGGTACCAGCAACTTCTCTCCCTGCTTATGGCTCCCAGCTGGGCAGGGAGGTGGTGCCATGGCTCTGAGCTCCCAGAGTGCTGGTGGCTGGTGCTTGGTAGGTCTCTCACACCCCCTGAAAGTGTAGCTTTTCCTTTGCAACATTCCTCTGGCACTCTTACTCAGTATAAGAAAGACTTTAGGCTATTAGAGAGCTTCCAAAGGAGAGCTATGAAAATAGTCAAAGGTCTAGAGGGGAAGCCACATGAGGAGCAGCTGAGGTCACTTGGTCTGTTCAGTCTAGGGGAGACCTCACTGCAGTTACAACTTCCATCATGAGGGGAAGCAGAGGGGCAGACACTGATCTCTTCCTGTGGTGCACAGTGACAGGAAACAAGGGAATGACCTGAGGTTGTGTCAGGAGAGGTTTAGGCTGGATATGAGGAAAAGGTTTTTCCCCCAGAGGGTGGTTGGGCACTGGCTGCCCAGGGAAGTGGTCACAGCACCAAGCCTGACAGAGATCAAGTGTTTGGACAATGCTCTCAGGCACATGATGTGACTCTTGGAGATGGTGCTGTGCAGGATCAGGAGTTGGACTTGATGATCTGGGTGATCTGAGTGGGTCCCTTTCAACTCAGCATATTCTGTCACTCTGTGAAACTGATATGACCTTCATATTTTTGAGATCTTTCACCTTAGTCAAATCTGTTTGCAAACAGTGAGGTGACTAGAAAGTCCTGAAGGTAGGGCAGGGAGTCAGAGAAAATGGCTCATTCCCTCAGAAACCTGATTGCAAATGAGAAGCTTAAAACAGTGGGAAAAAAATAATAGAATGCTGAACTCCCTATTTTTGTGTTCCTTTTTTTTCCCTACTCAGCCTAATATCTGCACTGATTTTCCCCCCAAAACAGATTGCTTTAGGAATTCACTGCAAGATCAAATTTCCTTTTGACTTTTCTTTGAGCCAAGCTGAAGACCCTGAGTTTAGGTACTCCAAAGTTTGAAGAAAATCAGGAAGAAATAAGTCACCTCTGAAACCTGCTGCTTTTGGACTACTTTTTGATTTTTCAAAAATCTCACTCTAAATGGTTTAAAATTCCCTGCACTGAATGCTGAATTCTGCATTAGGGGAAACGATTTCCAGGTAGCTAGTTGCCTGTAACAAAAAGTTCATTGCTGTTATCTGCACAGGACATCCATGCTTTTGTTGGGTCTTCTTACCTCTTCATAGACAGTGTTCACTCAGCTGTGAACTCCCACATATTCAAGAGGCCTGGAGCCTTTTCCAGATCATAGGATGTGTCGAATGAGACAAATCTGATGTCTTACATACAAGGTCTCTTTGCCTTTTTCTGCCACAGTTTTACTGCATGTTAAAAATTGACATTTACTTCCTCAGCAAACAAACGAAATCCTGAGATCCCTGGAATGGAAAGTAATATAAAATTTAATTCTTCTCCTGGATTAGGTCTATATAGTTGTTGCTCAGTAAATCACATGTAAAATACTCTGCTAACACTTCTGCACTCTATGTCCATGCAGCCCCAGCACTCCTGAGCAGAATTTGTCTTTATGATGGAGTGAGCATCTTCAGTGGGAAGAGCACAGCCGCACATCCTCTCATCACTCTCTGTGGCAATGAGCTCCCTGACCCAGTCAGTGTCTTTGGACCGATGCTGCTCAACTTTTACACTGACTCCCACATTGTGGGCTTTGGATTCCAGGCCAGATACAGAGCAATTGGTGAGTAGACACTGTTCTGTATTTGAGATGGTAGAAATATTCTGGATAATGGTTCCTGGAGGAGAGCTGTACCTCATTTTGGGAATACCTCAATGGGTGTAGAAGGTACATTTTCCCACTGCATTTGCTCAAAACAGTTCTCAGGACCGGGACATAGCACTGTTTGGTGTGTATTAACACACTGAATGATGTGTTATCTCTCCATTCTCATTTCTAGTCTTTCCATGGGACCAAGTGAGGAACTGAAATATTTTCCCTTTTCTGTAGGAAAGAAATACAACCATTTTCAGCAGGTTTTGGTTGGTTGGTTGTTGTTTGCATTGTCTAAGGAGAAACATCATTAGTATATTTAATTGAGTTAATTTTAAAGATTTTATCACTTACAGGAGAATGGTCTAATTCTCAGTTATACTAAAATTACATGATACAATATGGGAAACAGAAGAGGTAAATGGACACAGCTGTATGCCTCCATTTGTAGACCCTCTTGTGGTGCCAGGAATGAATGTAAATAAAACTTGGGATATAGATTTATTTTTATTTTTTAATAACTATTTTCACCAAAGCTCTCTTATGTTTTAAAGAGGAAATTTGAATTCAAAAAAGAAATTTCCAACTGAATTTAGAATTTAGAATTTACATCTACACAAATATCCCAGAAGATTGATTTTATTTGCAAAACAAATTTTCATATTTTCTAGGTTTAACTGGTAGAGTCCACTTTTATGTTTGAAAGCATAATTTTCTAACTGCAAAGAAAAGTGTGAGTTTAATTTTGGTATTTCCCTTAATGCATTCCTCATGTTCAAAGCCACAAAACAAAAGCATAAAGCTAAATTCTTTATGTGAAATGAATGGTCTGTTACAGATAAGAAAGAGGGACTGGCACTGAGAAATGACAATGTGCAGTTACTCATGGAAAAGACCTTCATAACTCACTCAAGTCAGTTGCTGCTATCTGACTTGTGACTTGTGACATTTGAGAAGGATAACTGGAGCTTTATTAGCTTGTTGTTCTATACAAAGCAGATTCTGCCAATTAACATTCCTCTTCCCCATAGTTGCATTGTTTCCTGCAAAAAAAAAAAAAAAATGAAAAAGGCTCCCCCCTCCTAGTGTAGAATAATGCTGATTCTTTATCTTCCAAACTCCTATCCTTTATCTGCCAGTTCTCCAGGCTGCCTGCCTGAATCATCAGGGGCTCTGCATGCAACAGCACCCTGTATGGGACTGTCTTTGTTAAGGTGGTGGCCTGGGCAATGGCATCTTCTTTAAAACATGAAAAACTGTGTGTGGCTCTGAGCTTATCAACAGGATGCAGGGAGACTTGGGGAAACTTTTTTTTTTCCTCCTAAATTTAAGATTATAAAATGAAGGCTGAAGCTAACAATGGAGTTTAGGTGTTTTGTTCCCTGAAGCACTGAAGCTGGAAATAAACATTAGCCACATCCTGGCCTCATTTGCATCCATGGTGAGAAAACCTGAGAAGCCAAGCAGTGCCTTGAGTTTAGAGTTTCAGAGCTGAACTTGCTTTTCAGCTGGAAAGCAAACATTTCATCCTCCAGCTCAGCTACTCCACAGTGCTGGTGAGTCCCAGCCCAGGGTAAAGTGGAGAACAGGATTAGTGATACCTGGAGACTCCTCTATATATTTCTGTGCAGAACAACCACAGCAATGCTCCTGCTCTGACAGGGTGTTGACAGATGATGAGGCTCTGAACATATTTATTCCAGAAATGTCAGAGATAGGGCTATGAGTGCAGTTGTGGCTAATTAGAGGCTTCCATGGGGCCAGGATCTGGATGAAGGAAGGTCTTTGCCTGCATATCAGCTAGGTTTCTTTTGGCAAGCTAGAATGAGTGCAGAGATATTCTCACTCATGCTGCTGCATGAGGCACCCATCCTACCCTGCTGCTCCCTGGACCTACTGCAGGACATTTGAAATCAGTCTCAGCCTTCTCCTGCACAGTGCCAGTGCCATTTGGTATGGATTAGCAGCAACCTGTCAGTGCAATGCTGATTAGTCTTCCACTGCAGAGCACAGCCTGACAGACATCTCACATTTAACAGCTCTAGGCATGACAATGAACACTGCTCCAAATTTATCACGGGTCTTTCTTTCCTTGTACATAAATTCCTGAAAGAAATACAAGAATTAGGGCCAAACTAGTACTCAGAAACTAATTGCTCTTTTTTCTGTTTCCTCTACAGCTTGTGGTGGCATTTTCAATGGCTCTAATGGTGTGATCAGCAGTCCAGGCCATTCACATCTTGATTATCACAACAACATGAACTGCTCATACTACATCACAGTTGGAAATGGCAAAGTAGTGGCCCTGAAGTACGTAATCCAAGTTCAGTTTGTCATTAAGGGAACAGGGAGGTCTCTGATTCCAATTAAAGCAGCAATTATTGACAATATTTTCTGCAACTCTCCTTTTCCAAGGTCAAAGCCAAACTAAAATAAGAGATGGTTACTGAAGTCATTTTTATCAGCTTCAGACTCCCTTCCATCTTTCTTTTTAATGTGTTAGGTAAAAAAAAATCACAATTTTGAGTTCCTACTTTGGTTACAGACAAGACTAAGAAATTGTAAAAATGCAGGTCATGCTTTTTAGTTAAATTCTGTCTGCCTTTGAGAAGTTTATACAAGAAAATAATAATACTTTTAGAAGAGAAGTAATCATTTTATAGCCAAAGTAATAATACCCACCCAAAAATAGTGTATTTCTGAGTGTACGCTGTCTTGCCTAAGAGAGGGAGATTATTGCCACAAAATCTTGCCACTGAGAAATTAAAAACTGATCCGTTCTTCTATGATTGTGAATTAGGAGAACATTTCCCAGCTGAGAAGAAGACTCACTGGCCTGCACTCTGTGCCTGCATTTTATAGGCCACTCACATGTCCAAGGAAATTGCAGCCTGAGCAATTGCAGAAGTGAGAGAGGGTGTGTTTGCACAGGAGAGACCTCCTGCTTCATAGGAAGCTGAGGTGTGCTGACAGCTTGCCTTGCAAGAGGCCCAGTGGGTGAGGGACCCAATTTCTTTGAGGCTTGTTGGCTGAAGAGTTTTGCCATACATTTAATAGTTGCTTGGTTTATTCCTGAAGAGATATGTTTGGCCTGAATATGGCTTTGGCTACTGCTTGTACTTGGACCTTTCCTCAAGTACTAAAACACATGTAGCACAGGAAAAGAACTGAAAATGTGATACCTAAGCTTTCAACTGCATTTTACAGATTCAACAGCTTCCAGCTTGAAATATCTGCCTCCTGCTACAAAGATTATGTGGCTGTGTATGATGGCTCAGACACTCATGCTCCTCTCCTTGGGAAATTCTGTGGCTCAGAATTGCCTCCAAATATTAAGAGCTCCAGTAATAACTTGTTCCTGGTGTTTAGCACTGACTTCTATGGAGCAGACAGGGGATGGAAAGCATCCTTCAGAGAGGCCTTAGGTATGTGTATTATCAGACTCCTAATCTGCTGGTAAGTAATTTCTTTTGGTGAGGAGCAGTTGTGACCTCCCTCTCTAGGGGTGAGTGAAGCAGAAGAATGTTTCTGATTTGTTGAAAATTGAGGGAATTAAGCTAAATACTAGGCTTATGGGATCCCTGCACTCCAGTCTGGTTCTGAACTGATCCCCTTCATTCTTTGCTGCCTTTTCCCTGCCTCTCTGGAGGTAAAGGTGTTTCTTGGGTAACTGAAGGCCTAGCAGCACCAAAATACCTCTCTTTTGGCAGAAATATAGCAACACCTTAAAATTCTTATTCTTCTGTAGTCAAAGGTTGGTGGTGTGCTAAAGATGCTTCTTTTCAATCTATGCTCACTTTCCATTTCCTTTCAGTTTCCCTCACACCTTCTAAAGAACTGAAGTGTTGAGGTCAGTAAAGATTGTGGTTCCACACCAGGCACCACTGTGCTGATTTCTACTGATTTGTGGAATCATTCTGATTAGCTGGCCATAAAATAAATGGGATGACAGTAAGAAGGCACTGGATGCCTTTTGTTTTGATGGATGCAAGAATAAGGGGCAGAGTTTGATTATTACCTTAAAAAAACATTTCAGTTCAGTACTCTAAAGATCAAGGTGTAAAAGGAGATTTTTATCTCCTTATCTGAATTGTTTAGTGATGGTAAGCAACAAATCATTATTATTATTACATGTAAATTGATTTCATGTCATCTCTACTACTTCCCTGTATAATTAACTCCAAGTCTTTTGTGGTCTAGAAAGAAGTAATTGTCTGGTTTGCAAAGCTGGCACTCAGACAGATCAGAATAAAAGGCCTTTGTGGCAGAACAAACATAGTCTTCTGCTGAGTCATTGAATCCCCTCCCTATCCCTAGCCAGTGACTTTCTCATTTGATAGTCTGGAAAGTACTTACAGATAAGGAAAATAACTGGTTCTGCAGGCTTTGCCAAGAAAAATATTCCCACAGAACTCATAGTTATTACTTTTATTAACTCTTCCTTTGCTTCACTCAAAGTAATTGCCACAAAAATGCTTAAGACCTTGTGAATGGTCTTTAAGTCTTGTGAATGGTATTCCAGGTAACTTAATGTTGTTTCACATGTTGCTGTCTTTAAATGCTGAAGTATCAGTTGTTTTAGATCCCCTGCAGCCTGGGTTAGTATTTCCAGGGTGAGATCATCAGGAACGCCCCAAGTTCTTCCTCTTCCTGTTGGCATTTAATCAATTTTTTTAGCCACTGACTTCAGATTTATTTGTGCAACATGCCAGATCTTCTCCTTAAGCACACAATAGAACACAAGCCAAGCTCTTCAAGTCAGTACCATGCCTGATAATTTCCTAGAGTGAGGAGAAGCCTTTTATGAATAAACTTTGACATCTCTTAGATGTTTCAGAGGGACATTTCTGGAGGCTTCCAAGGAAAACGAGGTTAAGATGTTGCATGGGTTACTCAGGAGCTAGGAGTTGCAAGTTATAAAAGATGCCTAGGAGGAGGCATGGGTTGTGTGACAAAGAGCCTGTGGTGGTGAGATGTTTAATGGTAGGTCTTCTCTCTTCATTGTGGGAAGCAAGCCACACGGACTAAACCACATAGCCATTAGCAAGGATCTTGGCAGTCCCATGATAACACAGAATAGCCAAAAAGGAGAAAAGCATATTACAAAAGGAAAACATGAGTCACATCCTATAAATGTTTCCAGCTTGGCTTGCCTAAAAAACAGAGCCAGGAAAATCTGTGACACATCTTTGTACTATGAGGTCTGAGATTATGGTTCAAATAAAAGAGAATAAAACCATGAAGATCTAAAAGCCTGTTATTCTACATGGTGCTTTAGAGAAGCTCCCTCATGTCTGTTAAAAGATAAAACCCATGTGGTTTTGTAAGAGTAAAAATGCAATCAGATGACAATTCATAATGACAACTCTCTTGAATAAGGAAGATGGTATCTGTAGAGAAACAAGAAACCTCATTCTCTGTTGGATGACAACGAGCACATTATTCTCTAGTTGCTCCAGGGAAACACAACTGGATAACATAATTATTGCTCTCTGTTTCATGTTGTGAGTGACCCTGATTATGTATTGGAAAGAAACAACATACTGTTTCTGTTTGTAGTAAACTAAACTATTTCCTTTCCCCACAAGGTCTTCCAATTTCTTTCCAGATCAGGCTCTTTAAGGAATACTGCCTAAATCTAGGATTATCCAGGCACTCAAAGAGTTAAACCCTGAAATTTCTGTAGAAAACCTTCCCCGATTTTATTAAAACAATTAGTTTCCATCACTGATCCTGCCTCCAACAGAATATTCAAGGTCCCCCCACTAGACAAAAAAAAGGACACGAAAAGGAAGTCTGAAATAGTGTTAATCTGGCCATTTAGCAATACGTCATCTTTCTTGTCAAATATCTTTTCTTTCCCTGTGCTACTCCATGCACTGTGCAATAAAAAGTACATAATTCACAGGCAGCATTCTTTGTCATAACTCTGTGAGATGGTGTGCTTGAGGCAGGGGAACATACGGCCCTTATGATGTGCTTCAGAGGGTTTATCTTTTCACTGTTTCTGCTGCTAAGTTTGGGCACTTATCAGCCTCATTTTTGGAATCGCTTGGACATACTCTCAGGCAAAGCTGGAGAGCTGGGCCGACTGGAAGATACCAGCCTGCTCCAAGCATTAAGATTTGTGAAAAGATAGACTTCTCTTACCTTAGTTACCGCTGACCTTTTTTCTGCCTTTCTTTTCAGTCTGTAAAATGAGAATTATAACTCTTTTCCACAGCGAGCATGTGCTCCTCTAGACAATCAATAAAAGGATGAGAAGATAGAAATCAATATCATCTTGAGGCATTTGGTTACATGAGATATCTCTGTAAAGGAAGGAAAGCTAAGATCTCTCCCCAAAGAATGAGATCGGCATGTACTGAGCTTGTGACTTGGCTAAAGATCTCCTGATTATCTCTTAAGCTCTAAGGGAAGATCTGAGTTTTTTAACTGACCCTGGCTGGCAGGGACAGAGCCTGTACATGCCTCTGCCATCCCTGCTGTAATAGCACAAATAGCACTTTGGTGACAAATGGAGCTTCTGCCTATTCCCATTCAGTAATAGGGTGACCCTCTCACCTGAATTTGTGATTCCCTGAGGCATTTGATACAAAAGCTAAGAAGACATATAGATTTGGGGTCTTTTCTTGTTTTAAAGAGTCAGAAATCCCTGTTGGGAGATGTAGCTGTGACCTTATTAACAGGAAGTAATTTCTCCTTCAAAGCTCTCTGCTGATGTACATAGCTCCTTTGTGCCAGTAATGAAAAATGCCTTTAAACCATCAGAGTAAGATTGAGGGGTCTTCTGAAATGCAGGTCTGCTCACTGAGGCTTTCTAAGGAATTCACATGAATGTACAAGAAGAAAAGTGTTGCACGTGGTTAGATAAGTGAGTTGAGTCAGAAGGCTCTTCCTGAGCTTTATTCACATAATACAGGTAGAACTGCAACAGTTGAGACAGAGGAGAAGGTGGGGTGAAGGAGGGGAGGAAGATTGCCTGCTTTTTCTCTACTGCCCTAAATTCTGCTTGACTTCAAGCTGTGACCAGCTTTTTCCCTTCCCTTTTTTATACTATCTTTTGTGAGCATGCAGGAGAAATCCAAGTTTATGCATTGTGAAAGATGAGCATTGTGTACTGGATTAATACCATTGTGGTCTCTTGTTTGCATCATTTTAGGGCTTATGAGCTCATAAGCCACAATTCCACTGCACAAGGCACTGCACAGGCAGAATAAAGCAACAATCTAATGTCACAAAAAGATAATGATTTAAACACAAGACGAAGAAAACCCAATGAATATAGACAGGCAAGAAGCATAGGGCAGCCACAATGAGAAGACTAGTGTTGCTGGCTCTAGGGCAGGAGAAATGTCTCCTAGACCTTTGGCAACCATTAGGCTGTTGGAATGTTAATTCCTGAAACACCCTGTCCTCTAAATTGTCCTCAGTTTGCTCATTTTCTCCCTCTAGGATCTCTCCATTCCTTTTATACAAATCATCATTTCTATTGAATGAATATTGTTCATTTTACATGAGAAAAATAATCATAAGCAAGTAGAGTTTAAAAGAAAAATAGCTGGAAAAAATTAATCTTCCCTGACATATCAGAAAAGTACATTCATAGGTAATTGGCATAAATAATCTAGTTTGCATATAATAGAAATATATTATAATCTACATGCTTTTCTTCTTGATAGGATGATCTGTAATTTACCTTATAAATCACCCAGAGGTATCTGCCTTCTCTTATTCTATTTGCTGTGTATTGAATTACTTATTTCCTGTGTGGCATTGAATACACTAAAAGCCTGTCACTAAAAGGTTTACTGTTATGCTCTCCCCTAATGAAATTAAAGTCTACTTTTTAAAAAATTGATCCAGTAGAATTTTCACGGCATTTTAATGCTATTTTATTGTATCAACAAAAAAAATGCCTCATTTCGTTGTAGTTCATGTTCTGTCCTGTAAACTGAAACTATAGCTTACTTTGTGCTTGGTTTCTAAGTGCACTTTTTCAGCAGTGTTCAGCATGCACAGTTGCTGCAGAGTCTTTTTGGGTTGTTCAGAATTGCTGGAAAACCCCCACAATTCTGAATGAGCAATATAATGTGTAAAATATTGGTTTGGATATTCTGTTGAATAGGCCAGGGGTAGGTGTCCTTTTGTGAGTTATATTTAAATTCTCATACCACCAGAAATTGTTCATTGCACTGATTTATGTAATTCATGTTGGTACCTGCTGTGGGTGGCACTAGGCACCTGCACTGATAACAGCAGTTATGGCCTGTTATGTGGAAAGCACATAACATTCAGCACAGCTGAATCCTGCAAATTTTCCTTCCTGCACCAAAAAAAAATCTTAGAAGGATGTGTCCTTGATGTGAATGTTGTTGTGTTTTCTCATGCCTTTGGAAAAGCAGCAGTGACTTACAGAGATTTCACATCACATTAGGACTAGTTCCCAGGGGTGTATCTCAAGGTATCCAACCTGAACACAGAACGTGGTGCTGCAGAGGGTCTAGCTGAGAAGTAAATTGTCTGAACATCACAAATCTTCTGGCAGAAATTTCTTTGGGCTTTCAGTTCATTCAATTTTTGCCAAATATATTACCCATTAGTATTACACATTTCATTACACTGTCATGAATAACTTATGGTTAGTTTTATGTATTAAAATAAGTGAATAAATTGTGGCTAATCATATCTTTTCTTGATCTTATTATAGTCTAGGAAAATAAGAACATCTGTGACAAGATCAGAATATATGATCATAAGTCACAATTCCCAGACTGCTTCTAAATGTATTTTTGGTCTCAAATATCCATCAGCTTGAAATCTCACTATATTTAGAAAGCATTTGTGGTGTTGAAATACATCTCTTTGGTGTCTTTGAAAAGAATACAACTGTTGAGCTAAGGGACAGTCTACAAATGTCTCTCAGAAATGTCAGTTAATTAATCACAGGGCCACGGAATGGTTGGGGTTGGAAGGGACCACAGTGGGTCACCTTCAACTTCCCTGCTCAAGCAGGGTGATCCCAGAGCACATTGCATAGGATTACATCCAAACAGTGCTTGACTATCTTCAGTGAAGGATTTCTTCTTCCAAAGCAAAATAAATAGAAAGGGCTTGCATGTTCAAATTGGACAGATAAGAAGAAAAGCAGACATTAAAATAAGAAATTTTTGTCTGATCTGAAAAATCGAGGGGAAAACTTATTTTCAGACACAGTAATTACATATATTTGTAGTGACTAAATGGTTGAAAGCTGATGGGATAATCAGATTAATGGCACTTCACTGTGGGTGAACTCTGCTGGCCTGAATTGTCTTAGCTTGACTGAAGTCAATGACTTCTTCAGCTGAAAATCTGTCCTCTGGTGCATATAAAAAAGAGCTGAGGAGACATTTCTCATTTGCAAGAGAGATCTGCAAAGGCTTAAGTAACTATGGTGCCAAATATGAACACTAATTCAGTATTAGTAAGTATTGGCATTAGGCAAGACTGCATGTCAGCCTCTGGTCTCCCAGACAAGCATCAAGGAGATGGATAGGACAGTACATAGATCAGAGTTTTGCAGGCTTGGCACAGAGCATGTCTGAACTGTTATATTTGATATCAGTCCAAAGAACCTTAAGGATACAAATTTCATCTGACTGCATTTGTGAAATCTGGCTAAAGCAGGATACTGGGGCTTTACAGTCCTAAATGTCCCTGCTAGTACCATTGCCAGGCCATCAAACCAGTCAAAAAGCTTTTCTGCATAAAGGCTAGACAAGGACTCTAAAGGGCCTTGTGCTTTCAGAGGTCTCCTGAAATGTTGCAGGCTCTGTGGACAGGGCCTGCAGGCTCAGAAATCACAATGTTGGTGCAATGATTGCCAAACATGGGAACAGTCCATCTTGAGAAGGTTCACCAACCTTCAGTATCAGCCGTGAGACAAAGCAGAAGAGCACAATCCCCCACTCCAGCCCTGTCCTTCTGAGCCTTACTGTTTGAAGCCATGATCCAGACAAGGTATGAGCTAATTGTTACAGCCACACTAAGTCCAGCCACTCCCATGCACTGGAAGTAAGACCCATCAAGAAAGAATAATTAGTCTTAACTGAATTAATCTTTGCTTGTACTCATCTTTATTTAAGATCAGAGAGAAGTCTAGAGTTCCCAGGGATGCTTCTAGGTGAAAACAAAAGAGAGTCAGAAGTCATGGAGAGAATTTTCATTACTGTCAAGCAGAACTAGACAATTTCTTTAACTTTGCAGTCTTTAACTTTCCAGTCATTGTTTACGGTGCTCATTTGTAAAAGAAGGGAAAGACACCAAAATCGCTTTGTTGTCTTTTGAAATGTCAGTGGTGTAGTTGATTCTGATAGATTGCAAACTGTTCAGTAGGTTACCCTTTCATTGCACCCATACCTGTATAAATGAACCTTTCCCCTGGCTGTACTTCAAAGGCAGGAAGCTTCAAAGATTTATCTTCATTCCATATCTAGAGGATATAACTCCTAACAGAGAAACATGTGCTTGGTCTCTGCTTTAATGATTTTTATTTGCCATAGGGAACCTTCAATTCCTTCTTTTCTGAATGGTCCTGGAGCCTTTTAGTTTCACTAATGCTTCTCACCAAAAGCAATTAGGGATGACAGTGCGTGCCCTAGTTCTGGTAATTTGCGTTCTCTGGCAAGCTGTTTATGAGAACAAGATTGCCATCTGATTTATGATGCCATTATGATTTTTATTTCAAATAAGAAAGCAAAGACTGAAACAAGACAGTCAGCCATGTAGTTGGTCCATCAGATGACATACAAATTGTTCTATAATGTACATTCCTCATTATCTTAATCAAGTTTAGCTTTTAATATCTAGGAGTCTATTCTACAAATTAACAGACTTCTCAGTCCCAGATTTTGCTTAGATTTTAGCTACATTTGTTTCTGGCTGTGTTAGCCAGTGATGAATATTTTTTCTTTTAAAATCACCTGCAGGCTGGATGGCTACTCTGTGGCCTTCTGTTCAGACGCGGTGCTGATTTTTAAAGCAACATGTTGTGTCCTGGCTAAACAGAGTGAGATAGTGTTTCTCTTAGTTCCCTCCTGTTAAGCAGTTGGTTCTTCATTTACTTGTGGGTGTTCCCCTCATCTACACAGTTTCACTATTGTGTAACTTCTAGTGCCTGCAATCAGACGTAACATTGATCAGCACTGAAAAGCACCAAGATAGATGGATTTTTCAACAAGGACTCCTCTTTATTTGGCTTGATGTCGGACTAGTTGATATCTGGTCAGCCCCCAGTTTAGCTGTTATTTATAATGCACTGTCCTGTAAGCATCTGACTCTATTATAGATAGGCAGGCCAGGGATTGTGAAAGCTCATCTTTATTACCTATAAATCACTTTTTCAGTTATTTATCTCCCCTTACATGATATTGCTGGTTATACTATACTAGCTGGAATTAATTTTCTGATAAGGAGAATTTGGCCTGCTTCTCTCTCTATCAGGTCCTTTTTATATGTTGTACACCCAGAGCTTACCCACATGTGTATTTTTCGTCTTTGTATTAAAGCTGTCTTCATAGCTGCACAGTTAGCAGTGAATGTCACTATTGCAAAAGTACAGACATTTAATATTCAAAAAAAGGATGGTCCTGCAGCACTGAGAGCCTTCTTGTTGCCTGGGTCTGTGGCAATTCCCTGACTCATGTTGCCATGGTCTGACTGGCATCTCTGCAATTCTACCCTTGAAAAAGGGAAGGGGAGCTTTGTTAGTGTCTGACCCATATATTTAGTCCAGACTTAATATTGCAGGGCTGGATGGTCAGCCTATGATCTTGGACTGACATTTATATGCTAAATGTTATGTTTAAATGTTTGCAGGGGACAGTCCCAATAACATTGTTTCAGAGGAACAGAATAAATCACACAGAGGGGTGAGCACAGAGAAAAATATAGGGCAACTGCACTCTTAGGGCCCAGGCACCCTCCTGGCTGACATTTTCCTCCTTCCTAGACTATTTGTGAGAATGTGATTTATTGCTCACGTTTCCCCTGCTGTTGTTCTCGCCTTCTGCAGTGGCACCGGAATGAATGCTAACACTTTTCCAAGTTTCTGACTTCATGAAATGCCCACAAAACTGGACTATATTAATTTCTGGCTTTTCCACTTTGTAATAAGTTTCTTCTGTTCATTTTTAACTATAGAAAAAACTGAAATCTAATGTTATGAGGATTTTAGTTTTAAGCAAACTGCTTTAAAGGGTGGGGTTTTTCTGGCTTTGGCTGATAGAGCAGAACAACTTTCAGCCTTAGTCACTCTGCTTTAACCACTACAGTCTCGCAAGCCCCGGGTTACTGATGCAATCCTGATGCTTGGATGCTGATCTTTTGTAATACTGTAGCTCAAGTAAGGCTCAGTTTTATATGTCTGGAAATGTATCAGCGTGACAAGGTGAAGTCACTGAATGTGCCAGACAGGCGTATTTTACACACACAGATGAAATTCTGAAACTCTGCTTGTGTTGCTTAGCCACAGCTGTAGCTTCATTTGTTATTGAATGCTCATAAATGGATTTGCTGCAGGAGACAACAGGCTTGCAGTTACTCCCCTGCCCGGTGCAGTTTACAAAAACTCTTTCCTCCAACCCCAAAACAAGAATAAAACAATATTTAATTTAAATTCCAGAGTTAAATAAGTGGCCAGGAGACCTCATAGAGACTGAAGCAGGAAAAAAACGAATTGAAGATCACATTTACCAGCCCAGTCCAACCTCTGGAAATCAAACAATTAAAAAAAAAAAAAAAAAAAAAAAAAAAAAAAAAAACAACAACAACAACAAAAAAAATCTCTGCCAGATAATATGTGGTTTTTGCTTGTTTGGAATTCAATGTGATAAATAACTGCTTTTCCCCAAAGGTAATTTCTTTCAATGTGACTGACTTTATTGAGTTCAAATATTCACAGTAAATAAGTCAAAGACTTAGCCCTGTCTGTGGGAACCAAACGAAAAGCAGCCAGCATTTCAGAGGGGCTGTAAGTTCCCACAGAGCAAAACACTTCCAGAAGTCCCTTTTAGCTAAATTCGTGAATAGGGTGTCAGGCTGCCAAATTTAATCCCTCAAGGATGAAGCTGTATTGCCACAATAAGCAACTTGATTTTATATCACATTTTCAAAGCCAGCAGATCAGTGCCCCCTACTGACTAAATATTCTCAGTGGCCAGCAAGGATCCCGTTCAAAGGCCTTCAGACCAACGCTTTTCTGTATCATTGCTGCCCTCTGTCTTCTTACAGTTCCTTTTAAAAACTTCTATTGCTACATTTTCAAAGTAAATACTGTTTTTATATTCAACAAAAGACATGAGCCTTTCTTAATTCACTTTATGAAATGTAATTGTGATTCATGTCTCTCTTTGTGTTCAAAATCTTTTAATCACTCAGATTGTCCTTGCAAGACAGGATGGTAAAATACTGTAGCACACATAAAAAGCTCCTAGCTTAACATTAAAGAGTTGAAGATTAAATAAATGGCAGAAATTGCTGTTAAAAAGCTTCTGCTTCTTCAACAGGACCTCAGAATGGCTGTGGTGGTTACTTGTCAACTTCAGCCTCTACCTTTGGCCCTCCAGTCTCCAATGTGACCAGAAGATATGAGAAAAATCTGGACTGTGTATGGATCATAACTGCACCTGTAAACAAACGGATCAACCTCACCTTCACTTCATTTGAGCTTGAAGCACAATCTGCTCGGATTTGCCGATATGATTATGTCAAAGTAAGACAGCTCAGTATGTTAACAAGAAAATACCAGCGAGATACAATCCATTATTTTCTCCACGAGGCTAACTTAATTAATAGAAAATGATCATAAGAAGAAATTGAATTCCTCAATATAATTAAATTTTTCCATTGGGTTAGATTACTACACCAGATGTCATTCTGCCTTTCTGGAAGCCAGTAAGAGTTTTAACATTACACACACTTCTAGTCTTAGACTGCTCATTTAATGAGTATTTATTTCACAGAGTAGAAACAAAACAAAACTCAAACATGCGTAAAGTAAAACTTCAGAGTATCAGGTTGAAGTTGAGCAGAACCAACTAAAGAGAAATCAAGAATTAAAAATTGAGGAAACAGCAGTGAGGAAGGATGAATTATTTTTGATAACTTCTGGACAGGAGTGACATAGGCAGAGGGAAATTATGCATATACATGCACAATTGCTTGAAAGGACTAGAATTAATATAACTTTTCATACTTTTTTTCATCAAAAGTCTTGGTGCTCAGTACTCACCTGTAGAAGCTATTTTCTTGAAGATGAGCACACAAACCATCAGATAGCAGAATGCTGCTAAACAAACTCCACCAAGGAATGTTATAGATCCTGTTGAACATTGGAGATACTTAATGAAACAAGGAATTCAGTCTACATTTTGATGAATAAAATCAATCTTCTCACTGAAAAGCACTTTGAGATTACATATAATAAAGAAATGAGAGTGCCATATTAAAATGTAATCATTTTTTTGATAGATTTGCTAGACAGGACCAGAATGTTCCATAATGAGATTTACCCTGTCCAACAGAATTAGTTAATATGGCAGTGAATAATTATAGTAATCAAGAACATCCTGTTAAAGCACAAGAGAACACACTGCACTTTTAAGTAAATGAAATTGTAATGTAAGGAGGGGTCAGAGAATTTTATTTCTCTTTATTTGTTTGTTGTGCCTAAACTATTAGTGGTTTATATATTTTGCTTCTTTCAGCTTTATGATGGAGATAATGAAAATGCCAATTTAGCTGGCACATTCTGTGGATCTAGAGTGCCAGCTCCTTTTCTTTCTACCCGTAATTTCTTGACAGTGAAATTTGTCACAGACAATTATGTGGAAAGGATGGGTTTCAATGCCACCTACACCACAGTAGATCGTAAGTATGCATATTTATGTATGCATATATATTGTTATAACTCTTTTATGGAAATTCATATTTAAATACTATCTCAAAATTTGTTCTAGAAATAAGTCTCAAGAAGGGGTAAAGACAGTCAGTAGCACGGCCTCTTTAGGCAAGCTAAAAGCAACTTGACCCCAGTACAATTCTCTTTGGTCTTATCTGGTTGGGAGGAGGTTGCCAGTCTGAGAGTCCAAAACAGAAATGCTCACAGATTGTTAATAAATAGGGAACAAACATTTCTTTGAGTTTGATGCATATATTGACTCCACTAGCATGTATTTTGCTTTCTGTTTTCCTTCTAGAGACTCAAAGGCAAATACAAAAGTATACTGTCCAAAACTCAACTCCATTTGAGTTTTGCTCAAAAAATAGTTTTACCCAGTTCTCACTCTATGATGCATTTGTTAATGTTTTACACAGGCCTGTGTGGAGGAATCTACAATGCAACTTCTACATCCCTGACTGCAACATCTCCTAATTTTCCAAATGAATATCCACCATTTACTCTCTGCTCTTGGGTCATTGACGCCCCTCCGCAACAGCAAGTCAGGGTGGTGGTAGATGCCTTCCACCTCCATTCCAGCCAGGACTGCACTCAGAACTACCTAGAGTTCCAGGATTCACCAACAGTAAGAAATTTACAGGGGATACCATTCCCCATTCCCATTCAGCTCCCTTCACTCTTTAGAAAGAGAGAAGAAACCTACTATTTGGAAATATATTCACTGATGATCCTCTGTGAGGGGCACATGCAAAGCACTACTGACTGTGCCCCAACTGACATGTGGTAACTGTTCACAGACCTCTCAGAAGCACTCTATGCACACATGGAGTTAGACCCGGGCAAGTGTTACACAGTTTTTCACAATTGAACCACATATCAATGCTGCCAAACCTAACATGCAGAAAAAACTGTCCCACAGCAAGTTTTCATTGTGTTTCCTCCTATCCAAGAACCATAATAAAAATGAATACTCATACCAGGAAGAGTGTTAAGAAACACCAGAAAAAAAAAACCCAATATTTATGTCCCTCATATTCTAAACCTTCTTTCAACATTTCTCATTTTGGCATGAGAATACCTCTTATATTCTATTTTTTCCTAATAATAATTCAACATTAAATGTTGAGATATTATTAAGTGATTTCCAGGAGAACTTTAAAATGCAATTTCATAATTGGTATAGAAAGTGTTGAGAGATTTATTTACCTTAAGTTCAGTACATATAAAACTGAATCATATCATTAAGTAACTTGTGATGTATTAAATTCCAGCAGAGCCAAGGGTCAGTCCATAGATTCTGTGGCACTGAAACTTTTCCAGTCCCTGAGTTTTATTCTTATGACCGCACTGCCATTGTGACTTTCAAGTCAGATGAATATATGATTAACAATGGAGTCAGATTTTCCTATCAAGCTACAGGTAAGCTTGAAGAAATATCCCAAAAAATCTATCTACTATTCTCTTTTTTTTATTTCATACACTGAAATGCAATACAGAGATCTGAAATCCTTACATGTTTCTGGTTTTCTGTCTCAAGGTTGCAGCAGAGAGTATAATCAGACATTTGGTTACCTGAAGAGCCCTGGATGGCCTGGTCAACACCCCAATAATATGGATTGTTCTATCATTCTTCGAGCTCCCCCAAATCACACAATATCTCTCTTTTTCCATGCTTTCAGTTTGGAAGACAGTATCCAGTGTTCACATGATTTCCTAGAGGTATCATGCAAGTATACATATTTTGTGAGCCTATGTAAAAATCTGCTTAATTCAAAGGATATTAGTATGTTTGGATCAAGTTTGGATCAAATCTGAGTTGAACTGACTGAATTAGGGACTAATTATGGCCAGAGTTTTATGGTGAAACATACTTAGATGTTATAGCAAGACGCTAAACAATGCACCCTAGTAAGTCCAAACCCAGTAAATAAATAGTTTCATTATCAGATAACTTATCCTTACCTAGCTCTTGTTGAGGTTACCCAGTTAAAAGAGTCATCTGGAATAGTTTGTGTTTGATACTAACATCCATGAATGAACAGAAAGCCGTAAATCTGAGTGGTATTCTTACAGCAGTAGATTCTATCTGCTTGAAATTTTTCTCAAGAAAGATTTTTTTCCTAAAAAGGCAATTTTAAAAAATCCCAAAAAACAACAAAGCAGAAACCAACAAACTCTAGTGACAACTGTAAGACACTTGCAAAAGTACTTTGTGTCAGTGAAAAGTGTATCTTCCTTCTACACAATCTTCATTCATGCAGGTTCCCTGTTCTCTGGTCAGATGACAAAAATCAGATGTCTGTGGCAGCATCATTATTTAGCTCTATTTTCATATCCTCTTTACTGTCTCAAGAAATGGATCTAAGCACCAGCATTATTGGAGTGCAGGAAAAAAATCAGATTAAATCTGAGCTATGTAATATGATCTGTGTCATAATGTGACTGGGGAAAAGAGCAGTCTGCAGGGTAAAGAATTAATCTTTTCATCTGGAATATTAATATTTCTTATGAAAAGCAAAACACGGGCTTGAATTGCATAAGAACATCTTAGCTACTAGTCAAGTAATTTTTTTCAGGCAGGAGATATACACACTATAACATTTAGCTGCCTGTTTCTGTTGATACTTATTCTGTGCAATTACTTATTAAACTCAGACCAGTTAATGGCCTCTTTTTCCTTCTACATAAGAATATGTGGTAGGAAATACAGCAGTACTACAATGACAGCTATGCATGCAAGTTGCTAATTTGTGCTGTGTTTGTATCCATGAATAATTGTGCTGGTGTATAACTGCATAGGAATTTAATGTTGACAGTATTTTTTGTGTTCCCTGAAGGTCAGAAATGGGAGTGATGTGCAATCACCACTACTTGGCAGGTTCTGTGGAAACACTGTGCCCAGTCCCATCTTCCCCCAAAACCATGTTGTCTACCTTCGTTTCAAGAGCGATTTTTCAATGGCTCATGATGGATATGAAATTACTTGGACTTCATCATCAAGTGGTAAGGCTGTAAATACAAAATAATGTGACATAGAAGGAAAATGCAGCAATGTGGAATTCAGCTCTTTTCGGATCCTTCTTCATCACCACTTTAGACTTTCCCTAGAGCCCACAGTCCACCCTACTCAGTCACCAGAGAGAGGTAGTTGGTCCTCAAGGCCACTGGGGCAAGATTCGTTTATGAGATGGAAACAATTCCCTCCCCTAATGTTGATCTTAAAAATCTCAGATGATGTAGTCCACTTAAGATGAAGATCTTCTTTCAGTGAGAGGCTAGAAAATATCAGGAACATCTGCCTTGGGATCCACAGAGTGGTGGTGCTGGTGGTGACTCAACTTGCTCCAGTAGTTCACTTGTGATATCTAGGCATGGCTAAGCCTGAAGAGGACAGGAAGCTGCCCCAAGAAAATAAACTGCCTATAATGCTGTGTAGTGACTATATCATGGACACATTAATGAATGGCTTATGAAGTGGCAGTGAACAGTGGGATAATGGTTTCTTCATGACACTGAGTAACTAGAGGTAGGAAAGGCTCATGGCCAGATAAGAAGTACTGCAGATTAACCATACAGTACTGAGTGACCCAGTGATGGAAAGGCAGAGAAAGCTCAGTGTAGGAAAGTGTCAATAAAGAATGTGGTCAAAAAAAAAGACAATCCTAACTTTAGTTACAAAACTACAGGCACTGAGTTGACTTTCAGTAGTCAACAAGAAGATCTTAGGAGTAAAATACTTTCATGAAAACAAAAGTTTACTAAGAGTCAAATAGACTGGCATAATGATAGAAATTGTTGGGAAAGGAAGAGAAAATAAATAGATAGCCACTATATAAATCCATAATTTACACATAAATTGAATAACATGCACAGTTCTGGTCTCTTCCTCTTATAAAAAATCAGGAATAACAAAGGGCTCAACATTAAAAGTGGCTTCTGTATGAGGTATGCTGAGGCTTTTTAATCTGGTTAAGAAATTAATGAAGTCTATAAAATTGAATGGTATTGGATGATAAATAGTCATCAACTGTTCTTTGACTTTTCCTGTAGAAGAACTAGCAGTCATCATATAAAGCCAGGAGCTTGTAGGGTCATAACAAACTAGACAAACCAGTTCTTGATACAGTATGCAGTTAAACTGTGGAGCCCCTTCCCATAGCATGCTACAAATTTACATTGATTCAAGGGCTACCCACACAACTTCATCTGATAAACATTATTAAATAGAAAGGTGCCATCTCTGGGAGCTGTAAGCTGAAAATTCTTGGAGACTGTGAGGGTAATCTGGATCATGGCCTGAACATTCTTCCTCTACAAATTTGCATTTTTCCTAGATCATCTGCTTCTGCCCACTGTTGAATATTGAATTTTGGTATAAATGGACTTTGATTTACTTGATATGCCTAATTCCTCTGAGTTGTTCTCTGTATTTCTCTATCCCATGAGGATTTACTACTTTTCATGCCAAAGAACAGTCACAGTGAATTCATCTCCAGTTGAATAGCTGGGAACTGAACTAAGGCACAGACTTAAAACTTCAGTTCCTCTTTCAAAGAATTTGGGGGAGGGGGGTGCTGGTTTTAATATTCAGGGGTGGTCTAATGCCCATTGCATATTCTTAGGCTCCTGAAGCTAGAGCCTCAGTTTTATGTCTTATTAGTGCTCTTAGCCACATTAGTTGTCCCAGCTCACAGTCTCTCTGGTTTTCAGCGCTACTACTGATAGTGTACTAATGTACCACATCATGTTTTACCTTGTGAAGCAAAGCCTTTCTAGGCCAATTAACAGTGTCTGCTTCCAGGATGCGGCGGAACATTATACGGCACCGCTGGCTCATTTGCCAGTCCCAGCTACCCGGCGACTTACCACAACAACACCGACTGCGAGTGGGCCATTACCGTGCCCCAGGGACGAATTGTCACAGTGAACTTTGATTTCATCAGCATCGATGACCCAGGGGACTGCAGCAGCAACTATCTGATCCTCTACAATGGGCCAGATGCCAGCCACCCCCCCGCCGGGCCCTACTGTGGGACGGTACGTACTGCTTCCCTCTGTGACCACACAAGTGCTTAAAAGGAGCTTTTGCTGTTTCATGTACTAGAGCATTTCCCTAATTCTGACATGAATTCCATACATATCAGTGGAAGTGAAGGCAAAAGGCTTTTGTGGTGCCTTAGAGGCCTTCCAATTCAGACCATACAGTGACATCTAGTGGGAAGCATCAAACAAGCTTGCTCCATACTTTGTTGCATTAGTATTTTAAATATTTGCAATATCCTGAGGGAGAACAACAGTAACTAGAACAGTTACTGAGATCATTGTCAATCTATGATCCAATTTGTGCCTCAGTTTTAACTCTCTGACTGTCTCTTCCAAAGGATCTTGATGTTCTATAAGGCTTTTAATTTTTCTTGTCTTTCATTTTAGGACACAAACATCGCTCCATTTACTGCTACATCTCATCAAGTCTATATAAAATTTCATGCTGAATATGTGACTTTACCATCAGGATTCCAGTTAAGCTGGACAAGCTAAAACACAGCTTATTACATACATTACCATTCCTTGTTATACTGAAAAGACTTTAGATGATAAAGGAGGTTTGAAGTCCAGTGATAATAATTGCAACTGAAGTAAGGCATTTTAAAAGTTACTGTAAATGTAGCTGTTATGAATTCGGAATTTTGTCAAAAAACCCATTGATCTCCCATTGTGCTGCAAATAAACTATTACCTACCCAACTCGGAAGAGGAGATTTTGCTACATGTTTTTTATATTCTTCTACATAATTTCTAAATTGTACAATGCTATAAAAATTGAATTACCCAGGATAAAAATTACACATGAAGTTGATGAGAGGACCTAATACAGGAAGCCATCTTTAATTCATTCCCTAGAGTTATGTGGTTTTGCTCCAAGCATCTCTGAAAAGATCAGCTTAAGTTTTATTCAAATTACCTAAAATCAGAAATTGCTAAAAAACGGTCCCTGTCCTATAACCACTTGCACAGATAACTGTGCTGAAGAACTTTCAGTAATAGTGTGCATTGGGTATAAGAACCCAGCTGAAATCAGTACTTGAGCATTCACTGAAGTTTAACACAGCAAGGACATTTTGTGGTTCTAAATCTTAACCAGATTAAGAAGTAATTTCAGGGTCAGAGCCCTATGTTCAATATATACAGATATCTGTGGTTATACTTATTGAGTTATATTTTTAAGCTTCAAAGTCTATCTTGCAACTGAATATAAAAAACTTCTGAGGCTTTCAGTAACTATGTCACCCTTCTAGTCAGCCTTTAGGCAACTTCCTAGACATTTATGAAACAGTTATAACTTCAGAATAGGGCAGACATAAAAATATCAATTGACCTTTGACTACAATTAGTTTTTCCCTTCCCCAGGCTAACACACATCATACATAAAAGATGTTGTTGACAGGGTGGACAGAGGACACTGATTCCCACCATGAAGCATTTTTTGTCACAATCCAGAACAAATGACCAATTCATTTCCTGAATATCAGTTGTGATGGACAGGCAAGAGAAATTTGCACCACAGAAAAGGAACAGGAACTCTCATTTCACAACTATTACAACAAGTCAATTATAGTGAAAGCAATTCCTTAATGTGATTATTGAAGCAATCAATTATGAAAGGATATTAAAGTATAAGTGGCAGTTTTAACAAAATCTAGGAACTCTTTGAATGCCAAAAAAGCCACCATTCCACAAACATATAAAACTTCATAACAGCTGAGCAGATATTCTGGTTAAGATAAAATGTAGAAAAAACAAAGCAGACAAAAGGGACAAGCTATAAAATATGACCCAAAATCTTCAGGTAGCAACTTAGAAAAAGAGAAACCTGTGAAGTCCCACTGGCCAACAGAATGAAATGTAAGCCAGCATTTTATAACTGTCCAAGGACTAAGAAAAACTGAGCCTATGTACAGTGATACTCCTGCTAACATGCCTAAGTATAACATAGAAAAATCAGAAATATCTATATTGGGATGAAATTGGGAGGCAGTTATGTCCTACTGAGCTGCTAGCAAAACAGAAAGTTCCTCTAATAAGGGAAGACATAAAAGACCATACAATCAAATTAAATATTTTCAGATTAGTAGTCCAGAAAACTTTTACTGAGAGTCCACTCAAACTGACGCTGTACTTGCAGTCAAAGGATGATGCAACCTTTGTCTATATTGTTTATTAAAACTCCCTACAGGGGATAGCAAGCAGTAAAGAAACATCTGAAATGTCTGAAGATAAAGCCACAAAATAAATTCTAAAGACAGCAATGTGTAAGAAACTCCAAGTACAATCAAGCATGGATTGAGTGGTTTGCCTGCAGAGATAAGGAGGACTGCATTTCTCCCCTGTGGAACGCTGCATGTCCATTGTGGCTCTGACTTTCCTATGAATCACCATGGATTTGGTGCAGCTGGTGCACTACATCTGCACCTGGCAGAGAATCTCCTCAAGATCTGGATGCAGTCACTTGCTGCTAGGTGGCTGGACATGGAAACATCAGATTTTAGGCAAGAATCAGCTTGCAAGAATGTTGTAATTTTCTGCACTTCACCAGCCCAGAGCACAGCTCAGCTGGAAGCCGCACATGAAAGGGAAGGATACGTCCCTCCAAACAGCTCCGTGCCACTGCACCAGTGTTCTGTGATATGTTCTTTGCTCCTGCTAAAAGTGGATCAGCCCTGTCAGAAATGAGTTCTCAGGTTAAACATCGGCCTTTTTGCAGGTGTGACAGAGCATAAACTGACAAACAGAAACCTGTACATGGTTTTAATGAATGAAGGTTATTAGTGGCTTTTGGGGGCTGGTGTCAGCACCACGTCACACAGTTTAAGGACACCAAGTTGCCCAAGGACACGGCAGTCCCCGAGCTCATGGCACTGAGGTCTCCTGCTGACCTAGGGACTGGTACAGAGATGTGCTCCGGTGACCTGACATGTGCCTGAGGCCACTCTGGTAACACAACCTTTGCCCTTGAGATCTCAAGGGGAACTCCAGCGAAACTGGTGAGTTTGCTGAAATCTATACTTCAGAAAGGCTGCTTGCACACAGAGAAAAAACATCTTTCACTTTAAAGCAATTAAATGCTTTTGGACATTTTTTATACGATAAATACTTGCTGTTGGTAAGATCTGTCACATCATCAAATTTATAAAAAGATAATTAAAAAAAGAATAAAGAGCACAATGAATGAGAGGAAGATAATTTTTAAAGGTTTTTTTTTTTAAATCTAGCAATAACTAACTATTGCTTGGTGCATCTTTAAATGTAAGAAATACTCAATACCTATGCATAATTTTATTTACAAATGAGCAAAATGCATGAGGCTATTTAGAGGGAAAAAAAAAAAAAGCCCAGCAGAGAATTTGTGCTCATGAAGACTGTTGAATGAATCTGCTGGTACAAGGTTGAATTGATCCAGCCCAACTGACTCTTGCCAAAAATAGTCAAAGTCTAAAATTAAATTATCAAACCCATTCTTTAAAAAAACAAAGGAACAAAGGAACAAAGTAACCTCTGCAGTCCTCTAACATTTTATATGAGGAACCACAACAAAAATACCAACTGCAGAAGTATTAAAGTGGAGGTCCTTAGAGGAGAGAGCTGATGCTAAGCCATGTTTCTATCTTGGAAGGTAAGGAGCAATTTAAAACGCTTTCTTTAAAATGAATGCACAGCAAGCACAAACAAGCAGAACCAAACAGATAATTTGGAAATAATTATTCCATAAAACTCCTATGTGCTTTTTTGCAGTGTACAGTTCAAAAGACAAAAAACTGTACTTAGTAAGAAATATAGCTTCATCTCATAACACTGCCATGAAAACCTTTGCTTTTATGTCTGTGCACATTGCTATTTTATAAAGTCATTGTTGTGAATGCTGCACGTCTGTACTGTAATAACGGCATGACTACAACCTCCCTCTGTCAATGACAAAGCAGATAATGAAAGTGCAGGTTTTCAGTTTCTAGAGCCTGCATGTTTTTATTTTACATGTAAAGCTTCTTCTGCATGTTACTACAGATGTTTATTCTTATACAAAAGTAATTTTATGAGGCAATTATATATGAATGGCAAGCCTCTGAAGACTAGGATTTGAAGAAAAAGCACTAAAATGTCTGTAACAATGTTTTTAATTGCCATTCCCACGTGGCAGGACTGTTCTTTATAAATGAGAAATAATACCACAATGAGATGTTCTTACAATTACAGTTACTTAAGTAAAGGAGACAGAAGATATAGAGCTAAAATGCTAGAAATCATGGTGCTGTCAATTTGAAAGAGTAGCTGATTTTAGTTAAATTTACAAAGCAATTTTGACTGAAAAACAGTTTTTAATTGGTTCATTAAGCAAAGGAGGAGGTGGTGTCTCAATTTCCCATAGTAACATAGGATTTGTGTCCTAGGCACCAGAATTTGGTGTAATTACTTTTTGTCAACTGCCGAACTGAAACTGCAGAAATATTCTGCAGTCCTAATTAAAATGAAATGCAATAAAAATTCATGGGATTGACTATATTGTTCCCAATACAAAACAACTCGATTAATAACAAATAAAGGTTTAAAATATTTATTAAATGATAATAAAAATAGAGGCCAAATTCTAGGAGGTTTTTTTTACAACAATTGTAAAAATAAATATTGCATGCAAGTTATCACACTTAGTGAGTCTAATGTTGATGGATGAATTTGTAGTAGCAGTGCCCAGCATTACACAACTGGTTTTGCAGGGGCGTGTTGCTGTTGCATCCTTTTGATGACACGCATCCCTGCATTAATGTTGCTCATTATCATAGCTTTTCTTGGAAGGAGAAAACAGATAAAAATAGAATAATAATGTAAAATGTAATTTCCCTGGTTAGTAGAAGTACCTAGGACAGAAACAAGGGAAGCATCAGAGCTACTCATTCCCTTGCTGATCCCCAGCACAGTGAGAGGAACCAGCAGGAGGCAGGTCCAGCCATCACTGCTGGGGTGGAGCAGGCTGGGAGCACCACTGCAGGAGCAACTTCTGCCTCCTCTGACCACCACAGGGGAAACTGCAGCTCTGCCACACAGTCATGGTCATACGTCTAGTCACTGTCACCTGCTTTAGCCTGCAGGCCTAAGGACAGAAGGCTTATGCCAGCCTCTGCAATGAATTCAGGCACCTGCTCTACAAATATTTAAGCCAAGTGATGGATTTCGAACAGATCTGACAGATATCAAAGATATTTTATAGTTGTTTCATAAGCAAAAAATCAGTAGCTGGAAGGTACAGCAAGACCTAAATTGGAAAAGTCTCTACTGTGAGCTCAAGCACTGTATGTGTGGGGAGGGCTCTACTGGCTGGTCCCTAGGAACAGGCTGGCCAGCCTCTAGCTTTGGGTACAGAGGGAGCCAAGTATTTCTGGGGCCAAAGGGTTTTAGAATGACTGCACATACTGGGAAGAGGAGGGGGGCATAAGAGAGAGGAGAATGGGTGACTGCAGTGACATAGACCCTCTACAGGAAATGACTCTTTATGACTGCTGAAGGGACAATCTGAAAAATCAAGTTTTAATGATCAAGGACCTTTGGATAGAGTAGCTTGTGTATCTTCCTTCACACTCCTCAGACAATTGGTATTCAGTGCTTGATGAGGCACCCAGAAACTTTAAAAGGAAGGCTTGACAGCAACTCCCTTTGCCAACTCCAATGCCAATATCCCTGACTGGGGTATGGATTCATGCTCAGAAAAAAGGTTTGCTCAAGCAGGACAGAAAGAAGGTCACATAGAAGCTGTGAATGATAGATGAACTTTTTACACAACAACAGGATAATGAAATTAGGTAGATGGCAAAAAAACCCCACAATCCTGATGAAAGGGAGTAACAACAATATGTTTATTAAGTGGGGAGTAATTAAATACTTCTATGGTAGGAGTAGAACGTGGATATCTAGGCCACATGCAATGTTTTGATCACTGCAAAAATGGGGCAGAGAGAAGCCAGGTGAGCTTTGTATTAGCCATGAAGACTGTTTTGTAAGTGTCTTGTTAGAGTCACATGCGCTGTTAGTTGGAATAAGGGAGCAGGACCACACTTACAGACAATTAATCTGCCAGAGCCTTTGTTACTAAATGACACCTACAATCATTTGCCATGAAATAAGAACAGCAGACATGTTAGCACTTAGGTCTTTGGGACAACTGACTCAGAGCAGTTAGGGCATTTTCTTAGATGGGAAAGGGATCCAGATTCATGGTTGTGCAGACAAAATAGGAACTGTACATCATCATCCTGTACATCCGAGTGACAGTGGGTTCTGCTGAGAAATACAGCTAAAAGGAAGATACTCTTCCAGTAGTACCTTGTAAGGAAGACCTGAAAACAGACAGTAATTTCAGGAAGGACTCAAGGTAGGAAACTCCAATTGGGAATAAACATGCTACAATTCTGCAATCCAGTATTAAATCCTTACATTTCTAAAAAAGGGAAAGTTGAAGTTGCACCTCCAGAAAGTTTTTTTTATTTGCTGGCTTATGCAAATGCTCATCATCTTGGTTTCTGCGGATACCATTTTTAGGCTACTAAGTAACACGATGGAGTACATACCCAAAATGCAAAGCCGTGGTTCTCAATGGGTAGCCTGGCCTTAGGTAACTTAATAGATTTAGTCATTAATTGCTCTGAGCTTCCCTATCTGTTGAGTGACAGTGAGTAGGAGCACCTCAATTCCTATGAAAGAGGTTACATGCAGAACTATAACGCCATGGCATCTCTACTACTGGTCGAGACAGGTTACAAGCGCTCAGAACGTGGACCCAGCTTTGTGACTGGTTTTGCTGTTAGAGCCGACTGTAAAACCCAGGAAGTCACCTGAAGAAATGGAAACCGCTGGTTAAATGCACCGGGATTTTTTTGGTGTGGGTTATTTTGGCGATAATGTGTTTTGTCTCCGGCAGCCTTTCCAAATCCCAGAGCGCACCGGGAATGCCGACCCGTCCGTGCGGGCGGGGCTGCGCTGCGCCTGCGCGCGGGGGCGAGGCGGGGCGGCGCGCACGGGATCCGCCGGGCTCCGCCCGCCGTGGGAGCCGCCCGCCGTCCTGCCGCTTCCCATCGCGTCCCGCCGCTTCCCGCCCCGTCCCACCGCAGCGCCGCGCGGTGAGTGCCCTCGGACAGGGCCGAGCTTGGACGTCCGCCCGGGGCGGGAGTGCGGCCGGCATCCCGGGCACTGCCCCGCTGGCATGGGCGGGCGCGGCGGATGGGACGGGACGGGATGGGGCCCCCGGCGGCGCTGGGCAGGGGGGTTCTCTGCCCTCGGGCCCTCGGGGCCGGGGCTGTTCCGGCGCTGTCCCTGTTGGAGCCCTCGGCGGGTTTCCCCCGCCGCCCGGCTCACGGTGTCCATTTCTGCCCCGCCTAGACCATGTCCAAGTCCCTGAAGAAGATCGTGGAGGAGAGCAGGGAGAAGAACCAGCCCGAGGTGGACATGTGCGACCGCGGCATCTCCAGCATGCTGGACGTGCCCGGCCTGTGTAGGTACCGGCGGCGGCGGGCGGGCACAGCGCGGAAACTTCCTTATTTGTCCCGGGCGAGCGGGGGCCGGCCCGCCCCGGCCCGGGCGCTGCCCCGCTGAGTCCGAGACTCTCCGGTGCGGGGGTGGCCTTTGGGCATGGGGGGCTCGGGGAGAGATCCGCGGGGCATCGGGCTGCCGGCAGCACCGCAAGGAGCCGTGTGTGTCCAGGGGAGCCCCGCACGGGCTCAGCGTTCCCTGTCGCACTGTTGGAGTTCTGGCACTTGACTGATGGGGAGACTTTCCCTCTTCTCCGTCCTGCTGCTGAAACAAAAACACCAGCCAAGTAGCATCTCCGCTGGGTCTTGAAAAGGATAGGGTGACATCAGCCTGCAACTACGGGCGACTGGTCTCTGAAGGAGAGGACAGTAATACTGTGTCACACATGCAGCAACATCGTGCTTTGGATGTTATACATTGCACATGCTTGCTGAACCATGACAGGGTGCTGCTGTCGGTATGGTGCGTTTGCTGTAGTTAAATTCACAGCAAGTGCAGCATACCAATAGCAACATGCTGTTATGGTTCTGGAGAACACATAAATGAAGAACAACTTAGGTGTCTTGCCTTGTTAAAGTACACATGATGTTATGACATAGCCAGTAGTCGGGGAGTTAAAGTTGTGACTGTCTGTAGTATGCCACAGGCTGACAGTTTTCAGTTGCATGATCCCGTGAGGGGGGAAAAAGCAAAATCTCAACCAACCAATGTACTTAAAACTCTTGACTGTATCCTGGTTTAGCTCTTTACTGTGTTTGTTAAACTTGGGAGCAGCCAGGAGCAAATGCACATAGCTGTTCTCACAAGATAGATATGAGCTCAGGGAAAGGTATGGCTCACTACCAACTCGCCATTATCTGCAGAGTTGGGAGCACATCAAGGTGTCTTCAATCACATCAGTAAAGGATGAAGTCTTAAGTACAGTTTTGCAGAACTAGGTTCTGTACTTAAGTCTTCATTCTGTACTATTGTTTTCCTGCTTCTCCGTGGTGCGTGGGACTGTGGGAAGATGGTGTTGTAAGGACCACATATGTGAACTCACATTAAATAAAAAGCTTAACAGAGTACTGTTGCTTTTGCTAAGTAGACTTGGTGCCTGCTATCAACACTAGACAGATAATTAATTAACTAGTTCTGATCTTTCAAGCGTGGAAAAAGGATAATGTTGAAGCACATTGATGATCCTAAAAAAAAAAGTTTTTCTTGCACAAAAGACTCGTTTGTTGTTCAGGCAGTGCCAGAGACCAGGGTAGGGCACTGTGGTCCCCAGATGCTCCCTGATACCAGGTTGCTAATTAAGCAGCTGAAATGTCTTTGGCAGGGAGCTCCCTACATGAAGTATAGACTTGTGGTACCCTAGTTAGACTGCATCAGAGGAGTCTCTGTGCAGATACTCTTGGTACACGCTGTGTGACTTGATCTAGCATGGGGATTTGGGGCCTTCTTCAATTTGAGATGAAAGTTAGGGAAGGGGAAAATGAGTGGTTTCTGTCAAATTAATTGCTTTTTCAGTTATTATGTTTGTTGACAGAACACAAAAGTTGGTTTGGGTTTTTTTTTACCATGGAGGTATTTGCCTTCTGGAGAAGGAACATCTCTCACCAAATAAAAAGTAATGAATAGGTATTACTTCTGAATTTTTAGTAAAGGGTTGAGGAAGTGTTGAACTTGTTTTCAAACCCCTGTCACCTGACTCCAAGTGGATGGTCTTCTCTAATGTAGATTGGATGTTTTGGTTTTCTCTGCCTCTCAGAACTGGCGTGTAAGCTAAAGGAGACTGACCTGGTACCTTTCCTTCTGTGTGTGTTGCATACCTTTCCAGGGCAGTGTTAAAGCTTGCCTTTTCAGCTATTTTTATTTTTTCCTTCCATGAAGTAAAGATCTCTGTTAAAAGCAATCATCACTATTCATGCCCAGTGGCTTTTCTTGCACAGCATTTCATCTTTAAGGAGGGCCACTAGTAGATTTTGAGTTAAGGTAAGTTTAGACAGTGATTGGAGGGAACATTTTTGGCTATTTGAGATTGTAGGTTGGAAGGTATGCCTGTGTTCAATAGCCCCTGATCAGCATTTTGTCTCATGTAATTATTTAGTGGTTATGATTGCCCCTACCAGAGGTGCCAAGTACCCCTTAAAGGTACGTAAACTGCTCCCTCTAGTCCTAAATCTTCAAGGAAAGGACCAAGCCTTGTCTCACTGCATATTTGAGTACTTGCTGCAGAGTGGCTAATGAGCTTGTATTTAACCTTTCTTAACTTAATTCACATAGGGTTAATACAGGCACAAGGATTTGGAAGCAGTGTAACCATATAGCATCTGTTCAGCATGCCAGTCCTTTTCCTTAGGTGTCACCCTGCTCTTGTCATGTGTGTTTAGGAAAAAAAAAAAATGATAGAGAAAAGTGGTGTTATGTGGGGATAAAGAAGAGCAAAGGGGAATATATGCCCTGTCTTGGATACAGTTCTCTTCTGGCTTCTCTTTTCAGTCTAGGCTTCCTGCAGTACAGGGCAGTTAGTCATACTTTCTTTTGCATTGTCTTCCACCCTCTGCAGTAGCTGTGGGAGAGAAAAAGCAGACAAAACTTGATTCTGTCAAATACCAGTGTGTCTTTCCAATTAAGAATGAAATACTTCTATCTGGAAGGAGATTGGCAAGCTAGCTTAGATCCGTAAGCTTGGCAACCTTTACATCTCTTCCCACTTTCCTCTTTAGCAAAGAAAGAGTATGGTTACCAGCTTATATACAATGTGGAGTTCAGATTCACAAAAAAAGGTTAAGTAATCCCTGAAGCACTTCTAACTCGGGAGTTCATTAATGTCATTAGAAGTAGAGTTCTATTTTTGGAATATTCCTTGAATCTAGGCACTTCCATGTTTTCTCCTAATGACTTAAAATACAAACTAGAATTGTGTTACACACATTCAAAGCATCTGAATTTTTATGCTTTCAGAACTGTAATAGGAGAGCTCTTTTTCTGATATGTTGTGTAGAAAAGAAATTTCATTTGAGACAAAAAATACCCCTTGATCTAAGTGTTCTGTGCTTTAGCTGGTCATGCAAATACCATGTGAAACAGTTTTAAGTGTTAAAGACTTTTTTATTATTCCAGCATATGATACAACAACAGTTACACCATTTGTGTGTACACCATTTGTATCTCTACTATAGTTGTGCATCCTTCATACATAAATAGTGTAAAAAATGTCTTGTCCCATTGAAGTGTTCTTTTGTGTTGGTTTGGGTTTTTTGCCTTCATATTGTGAAGTAAATAGATTACATTTGTTTATAAAGCACCCACTACGGACAGGTAATGGTAGAGAGCATTAAAAGACATCCTGTAGGCTGAGCAAGCAGGTTCAGCCAACTCCAGCAAGAAGGGAGTAATGTGCCCTTTCCCCTAGCATAGAAAAGGATAGGGCATTTATTGATAGGACTTTGAACAGCCATCAACAACTATGGGATTGTTCTTAGAGTATGGACCAGTCTCATTTATGTGTCTTTTAAGCAGTTGATATGGAGGAGGAGATACGAGTAAAGGAATTATTTTGCCCAAATAACTTGTGACATCTGCTCTGCTGTCAGGGAAGGAATATTGGATGCAATTCTATTTATGTGTTGATTTGTTCTCATTATCATTCCATCTGTAAGCTATTCATATTTTGCATAAAGTACATACTTGTATGACTAGATTTCTTTATCAGAAAGTTAGTGTTGATAAAATTGTTCATTCCTAAAATAATGAAAGCACAGAAGATGGAGAGGCAGGCTACTTGTAAGAATACTGTAATGCTCATCCTGCATTAACTTCCTCCAGTGGGACAGGCAGTGTCTTATCTTGGCTCAGCAAAGTCACTGGGGTCTTCCTGTTTTGTGGGTGTGGGTTTTTTTTTCATAATTCATTTTACTTCGGTTTGGTTGTTTTGTCAGTTGGTTGTTTGGGTTTTTTGGGGGAATTTTTTGTTTTGATTTTTTTTATTTGCTGATGGGCAGGGCTTTTATTTGTTTTATATTTTCCTTAATAATTAGGTTGAGTATTGTCATCCAGATATTTTATGTGAAGCTAGCTTGCAGTGCAGGGCAGCAGTATATGAAGAGATTTGATAATAATGCCAAAATGGAAGAACCTAAATATTCTTCCCTTGACTCACTCTTTTTTGAAGTAATAGTCGGACTGGGACCATAATGAGAATTTGTAATTACTGTGCAAGTAAATTGCTCTGGAAATAGGTATTATCCCCCTATAGAATATAGGTATTATTCTGTGTGAATATCTGGTGCATTCATGAAATCACAATAACTTATTGCCTCTATGCTAATGACTATAATGTTACAAGGTAGTGTCTAGAAGCTTCTGCAGTGGCATTGTAGAGAGGTTATAGCAATTTCCAGTGGGAATCTCAGTGCCCTTCCATTTTCGGGAGACTGGTACATGGGCTGAGTCATCTGACCTGTTGTATGTTGTGCTTACCTGGACTGTGTACATCCAAATCAAAATTGCCCCTTTAGCCTTCGAGATGTTACTTGGGGATGTTAATCAGTTAAGACAGATGTCTTCCTTGGCAGACTTGATAGTTTAGTTGTCCTACAGAATGACTTTATTTCTAGGATGAGGTAAATCTCAGTTAGCTGTTCCCACAACACAGTCCTTTTCACAGGAGTAGGCATGTGGCAGCGTGAGGAAAACTTGTTATTTCCAGGGGCTGGTTGTTTGACTCAGGTCTGTTTAATGTAAGTAAGCAAATTTCTCTCTGTGTAAGAAGTGAGCAAATACTGCTCTCTTATCTTGGTTCTCTTTCTTAATATGCTTCTAAACTTGCCTCTGAACTGGTAGTCACTTTGGCCCTTTCAAGACTGAAGAATCTCTTTGACTAAATATGTCTAAAATGCTGCTGGAAGTAGTCCAGAACACAGACACCTAAACCTTTGCTCTTTTCAAAATAGTATTGGAGTGTAGCCTTTCTTGCTCCTTTGGGGGATGTCAGCCTGCCATTGCTGGTCAAAGATGCCATGGGACTTCTTGTCATGCATCAGGATTGACTGAGATAGTGGAGTTTCAGACAAGGTGTCTAGGCTTCAGTCAAATTTGGACAGTAAAATACAGATTCAAATGTCTTTGGCTTAGGGATTTTGGCCTTGAAATTTTTAATGTGGACTTTGTTCCATTCTGTATAGATGTGAGAGAAGAAGTCTTTCTGAAAATAATATCGGTTGAAGAACACAGTGATGGGACAAAAAAGGAGAGGGAGTAGTGAGACTAATGCTTCTAACCCTGTGTTGCTAAAGGCCAGTAGTGCATGTGGCTTGATGGTGTAGTCAAAAGGCTTACCTTCAATTATGCACAGAACTTACTATTGCATTTAAGTTCATCAGGAGTTCCATGTTCAGAAGACCAAAATCTGCAGCCCCAAAGCTTCATTGCCCATGCGTAAGGATCCATGCTTCCTTTGTACAGACATGATGACATTGTTTAACTTCTCTGCTTTAAAAGCAAAGTAAAATGGTAGCAACTTTGTACAGTATCAAAAACAATAATTATTTTTTTCCCTTTTTATTAAAAAAAGCAAAATTTTTTTTGTTGATGGTCTTGAGTCTAGGTAAAGCTTCAGAGCTCCAGAATTACTTCATTCTGAAGTAAAATGCAGAAAAAAAAAAAAAGGTTTTTCCCTGGGATTGATGATGTCAGATTTTATCTGGCTATGGTCTAGGTTCAGTTGCCTTGGAACTGAAGACTTCAGACTAGAGGACTTTTCATCTCAGTGTTAAGGCTGCCCGTCTGGTGGTAGTGTTCTTATTAGTCAGGCTTGAATATCAAGGGCCCGTGAAATGTTGACTTTTACTGATTGTCACAGTTATTGAAATAGCTATATCAAGAGAAACAAGTGTATAAAGGTTACTTAGGCATTTGTTCACAAGCTTGTGACAGTCTCCAGAATCGTCTCTCATTTTGCTGTGTAAATTGCAATCTTATATTTATCTGTATGGGTAAGCACTCAGTAGTGTTTTACTGTTGCTTATGGTTCAGATACCGATGTGTCCTTTGTTTTAAAGATAGAGCTCTTTGTGGAGGCTTCTGCTCTTGTCTGCCCTTTAGTGATGATTTTCCTACAATACTCTTACAGACCTTCTATGAGCTTTTTTCCTTGTCCTCTTGTTCTGCATAGTGGGGTGGTGCAGGCAGTACTTCGAGTGCTCAAATTTTGGGAGAAATTTAGGGTGGGTGTGCTGTATCTTCTTTTCTCTTCCCTGCCTTTCCTTACTTCACAACCTGCAATTGCACAGGGAACTGTGGTGATGCTTTAGTTTGTTTTTTTTTAAAACATTGAACTGTCTGATCTGATGGTGCCTTTAAGTGACTGCTTTCATTCTAACAGTTTGTATTTGCCTTTGTTAAGTCATGAGCTTTTTCAAGGATTAGCTGAAACAGGTTGCTGTATCAGTGAGTAAAACTCTCCATGTTGTGTCTGCTGCAGTAACAGAAATGTGAAATAAAAAGGCAGAGGAGTAGGTGGACTCGCCCTTTACTCTTGTGCTCTCTTGCTTATTTGTGACAATGCACATGAATCAAGTTACTGGAGTGGAAAGAATAACTTTCATGTTTTATTTTTCAGCTGAAATAGATACAAGCTCTCAGTTGCCATGTCCATAAACTAACTACTTTCTCTCTTCATTTACAGTTACGCTGTCTCACATCACACAGCTGGTTCTGAGTCACAACAAGCTTACAAGTAAGTGTGTTCCTGGTTTTGGACTTCGTTGCGGGCAGTTGAGTAACACTGAAAAGCTGACAATGCTAGTTTGATACAGAGTGCAATGACACTATTAGAGTGGTGCTTCATGGTTAGTACTTCATTAAAAGTAAAGAGATGGAGGGTATGACTTAGAAGCTGTTTTCAACATGCCTTTCCAGCCTCAATACAGACCTGCAATGTACTGGAAGATCTGTAGTTCTCAGTCTTGTCACCAGTTCAGCCAGAAATCCATTTCCAACCATGGCTCAAAAGTTCTTATATTAAGGTGAGGACTTTTGAAATTTTTAGCTGTATCAGAAACAACAACAAGAAATGCAAAATCAGTTTGCATTTTAGTGAATGGATAATGAATTTGACTAAAGCAAAGCAAATTACAACTCCACTGCATTACATCTATAACCAAACATATATGAGCAAAGCCAGCTGAATGTAAGCATCCGGCATGGAAAAAAAAAGTAGCCTATTTCTGTCTAAAAAAAGGTTATCTGGTCATACTGCTCACACCACCTTCAGGTTGTGGATCCTGCTTCCCACAGTAAAGAAGCTCCTAAGTGAGGTGTTGGTGAATAGCATGACGAGAACAACATAAATATGAGACTTAACTTGGTGGAGGGAGATACCAAACTGACTTTTGCAAAGCAAAAGTTTTTGTGGGTTTGGGTTTTTTTGTTTGTTAGTTTTTGTGGTTTATCTACCAGTGTCTTGTGCAAACATTCCTGCTTCTTGGCTGTTGAAATTCAAGCAGTGAATTTTGTCTCGCCCCTGTTTCTGTGCATCTTCTAAAAAAAAGTGTTTGTCTTGTCAATGTTCTTCTTGTCTGCTCTCTGCATGTACCAGTAGGTTTCTCTCTAAACCAGTCCTCTTTTTGAAACTCAACTGGAGAGATTAAATGGGGAGGGGAATGGAACCAATAAACTGGATGTGTGTTTGACAAGAGGTACATTAAGGGTGTATGTGCTTGAGGGTGTATCTAAGGAAATATTTACAAATTGAGATGAGTCTTAAGAACACAAAGTAATAAAAATTCAGCCTGTTGAACTCCACACTACTTGCTGCATGAGCTGTAAGGTAGTATGTGTTATTTAAAATATGTGAATTAATGCAAAAGCATCACTACAGTCTCTGAGCATTTGCAGAGGATTAAGCATGAGGAAGATATTTATATCCCTAGGTTTTAGCGCATAAGCACTTCTCTGGATGCAGTTTATTGAGTATTAATATGTAACTTAAACAGTTTGTAGTAGTCAATAGATAAAATTATGGGCGCTTAGTGACTAGCTGTGAGAACTGTGAATTAGTTGTTCAGGACCCTTCTTTTAGTAGTGTAGTGCCCTCTAGACTGCCATCTTGCTATTTGTTTTTATCCCATTGTCGTTTTTAAAGAAATTTCAATTTTATTACAAATATGACCAACAGCTTCCAGCCATCTGGTATATAAATGATGACTGATCGGTAAATTAATGGGTAAATTAAGGGAGGAAAAATCCAAAGTGCATCACTGTTAAATGTGCAGCTCTGTCCATGTTTTAGAGGGACATGAAGTTACAAATAGCTTGAAGCGGGGAGAATAATCTATTGAGAAAGATTATGATGAATTTTCTTTGGGCATATTGCCATCTGGCATCTTTTATCAGCCACTGGTGGAACTGGGCTGTGGGGCCACCCAGCTAGTGACTTTTGGTGTGTTCCCTCACTGCAAGGAGATGGCTGTCCCTGAACTTGAGCTTCTGAAAGCTAGGCAGTTAATTGTACTCAGCCACTGCGGCTTTCTCTGCAGCCTTTGGAGGGTTGCAGGCACCTTGAGATAGCAGTTCATTCTGCACAATTCTTGTGGTCAGACAGCTTACCCAAGGTTGGGTACCTTAGAGTTGACAGGCAAAGCTTCTCTCTGGTGCTGATTATTTACTCTGGTATCTCTGTCTGAATGGCTGCTTACCTGGCACAAGGATGAAATGAGTTGGAAATGTTACTCTTTGTAAAATTCACTATTCTTTGTCAGAGGTTTGTAAAATTCCTAGAACTTTTGAAATCTGACACTTTCAGATTGTCAGTGAATCAGCTCTTCCACCTGGTGCCTTAAAAATTTTAACATAGCTAAAGGATGATCTCAGCTGAGCACACAACTGGTTGAGCAGGTAGCAGGTGTCTGCCGTGCTCTGAGGAAGAGGAAATAGTCTGAAGCTCTTGCAGGGAGACTTGAATCACAGTAAACTTGGCTGTCTCAGATCTGAGTCTGGGGAGGCTCATGTGCTTCAGCATGAGTTCCACACTGAAAAGGTGAGTAACCAACCTATGTCCTAGCTGAGTATTATAGCTACAGACCTGACTGGGGAAGGAAAGATACAGTAATAAGAAGCGTCCAAGAAGGATATGTCCAGGCTGGCTTTAACTATTCAAGAAAAATACAGCGTGTACCATTTGCTTAAAGCAATTTTAGTTTTCAAAATACCAGTTTAAAGATTGCCAAGACTATAAGTTTGTGTTACATTAAATCTCACCCTTCAGTTAACTGCTTTCTCCTAAAGTAGCTGTCAGATTAGCAGGCTGCAAGTACATGCCTTCTCTCAGCCAAGGGATTCTGTCAGCCTTTCTAATTGCTCTGTTTGGGTTTCTTTCATGGGAAGGTAAGGCCACTGCTTGTCCTGAGAAGTAACTCATGGAGTCTGAAACTTACTCTTCTTTCACAAATGGATGTAGACACTTCAATAGACAGCACACATTTTTAAAAGGCTAAATTTCAAGTTCATGTTCTCATACTTGACACTGTTGACCTAATCTTTTAAGCTATGTAATTAATTGTCTTAGCAGATTGTTCTTAAAATGACTAGGAATCTGATGGCAGTGACACTTTGACATGCTACACTAAGGTCATATTAGCATCTTCTACTAGTTTTCTGCCATTTAAATGAGTGTTCTGCTAGCTTTTTTTTTGGTGTTTAGGGTAAATATGTCCATCTGAAAGAATAAATAAATGTAAAAAGTGGATATGCATATTTTTATGTAAACATACTTTGTATTTTTTTCCAGAAAACTATTAAAATTAAGTAAAGTTTCATCAGCAAGTATGAGGAATGCTCAATTAAATCCAGCATACTGCTCAGAATACTTTTGTGGCATGGATTTTATTCATATTTCTAGTGTGCCATTTGTACTTCATCTATGTGTCTAAATCATTCATTATCAGAAGTACTCAAGTCCACATTGGTTTTTCTAGAGGATATTAGGCTGAATTTTTTTCAGCTATCTGATGCTGTGCTAATGGAGGAGTCTTGAACTGGCTTTTTCTGTTCTAGGTGACTTTTGAAACAGTTGAGTCTGTCCTTTGCTGCTTGGTGAGACCTTCTTGTGCTTCAAAATCGGAAGCAAAACTCTCAGGGAAGCCAAATAGCTGTGATTCTGCAGACTTGTTGAACCAGGTGCTGCATAAGTGACAAAGCTGGGATGATTCCTCTGTAGGGTCTCTGACAATCCAGTAGAAATCAGAAGGAGAAAGTGAATATTTGTGCTTTTTCTTGGCATAATGTAGACATAAGGGCCAGTTTCTCTATAAGTTCTACTGGGAGTTTTTTGTTCCATCATTTAGTCATTTTAAAGCCTTCTATCCAGTATACAGCTGAGAAGCAAAATTCAAGATAGTCTTAGCCTGTATAGGTTGTCTGAGCCAAACCCAGGTGTCTTTTGAACCCATTGGCTATCATCAAAGTAAATGCAATAGAAGTTCTAACAATGTTTTTTTTAAATTGGTGGAAATGAGTGGCTGAACCATAGGTACCTGCCCTTCAGGATTAACTCGGGTAGATGTGACCAAGTTGTTTTTGTTCCTGTCACTTGATGCTAGCTGGGGGACATACAGATAATGTTCACCTCCTGCTCAATAGGATCATTTATGGGACATGAATAGTGGTAGGGAATTAGGGTAGGTGTGCTAGAGAGGGAGTTTGAGCCACAAGACATACTATTGTAGAAACCACATTTGATCACTTTGGTCAGCCACAAATATTGTATCTGCATCATCTTGCAACAGTAGTAAATTTTGTGGGTATTTATGCTTCTGTTTTGTGTATTTCTAGGGCTGCTTCACTCAAGTTCAGGTGGAATGTAACTGAAAGTCTGCAGTAGTCTTGGCCACTTGCTCATGTGGTGCCTCTGGGCAGGATGAAAGTGACCTTCAGGTGTTGGTGTAGATTTGCCTGTTCTGCAGGGGCAGCTGCTATTATTCCTGTGACATTGCTGCTCTGTGGTTCAAGCTGGGGTAGTGGTGCCAGTCATTCATTGTTTCTTTCCTTTCTCATCTTTGGTCCCTTCTTTTTGTAGGGTGATCCCATTAGTTCTTTTGCTGCTGGTTCCCATTTCCAGACCTGAATTTTGTTTGAGTTCTCTTTGTGCTTGTGTCAGAATGGCTGTGTCTTATTGTTAAGGAATTTGTCGTAAAAGTTCTCGAAATCAGACTTAGAGCTGTTTTGTTCAGAGCCCTTCAGCTAGAGTTCATGTTTTAATAATGGTCCTGGGGAACAGGCTGGGAATTGCAGAATACTGAGATTCTGGGGAGCTCAGGTCAGGGAAAGGAAGGGATCACCAGGCTTGTCTCTTTTTTTAATCTGGGTCTTGCTCTATACAGTTTCAAGCACAACAAGGTGGAGCTCTGGGAGACAGTGTAAAATAGATAGTCTGAGTCAGGATCAAGATTTTTTTTCTGAGCTGATGGTAGGATTTGTCTATCACATGTCTTGAGGGTTCATGAGGTTTTGGGGTTTTATTTATTTATTTATTTGCTTTATTAGTAATTTGATTGTGCTAGTAGAACAAATGGCTATCTTTGACTGGAAAAAATACCTTTGCAGACTAAAGTCAGCAGTTAGGTGAGGTTTCACTTTTTGGTCCCTTTGTGCTCCATTAGATTTGTAAGTGAGCAAGAATTGGAGTAGAACTAGTAACAGAAAAAACTCACTTTCAAAAAGAATACTAATAGAGCATAAAAATGTGGCTTATGCCTTGTCTACTTTTTCCTAGAAGAGCAGCTTTTGTGTACTATTTTGCCATAAAGTATGAAGGGACACTGAACCTTCTGGAATTTAGATAGGTCAGCTAACTCAAGGTATTCTCCAGACACTTAGAACATATACAGAATTTCACATCCTAGTATAGGATGAGAAAATCCTTACTTGGTATGCTGATGAAGTTTTGACAATTAAAATCCATGTATTATATTGTGAATAGGAAGTGTGTTTAAAGAGGTTTCAGATGCTCAGTTTGTCTGCTATCCCACCCAGAAGGGCACAGAGGGGAAGATGTGACTGGAAAGCAGGCTGGAATATTCAAGGTTCCTTCGGCATTGGCAGCAGGTGTCGTCAGGATGTGCGCAACTATTATGCTGCCAACCTGTTTTATTTTCATTTATTTTGGGATGTGCAGTAAGTCTTTGACTTGTAACTACCATGACAGTTATTTGCGTTAGCTGCCAGTGGTGGTTAATTACCGTTGCGATCATTTGAAGAAATCAATTCAGAGATTCTCTCTCTGTGCCGGGAGTGTTCCTGCTGCCAGGGAGGTACCGGTACGCTGTGGTTTGTCCAGCAGAGGTCACTGTTTGAGTACATTTAGCATTTCTTTCCCTGGGAAGACTTGTGTTCCTGGTAGCCGGCAGCTATTCGTCCCGCCTGCTAGGTGATGGTGCACAGCAACTTCGTTTTTGCTCTTCTCCTCAGTCTCCTTAACCTCAGGTGGTCCTGTGCTCACTGGTTTCACATATTTTTGTGCTGTCTGTAAATGATCTCAGAAGTTTCCTGCTATTCATAGCTCACTCCTGATGATTCCTATATCCTTTTGTTCTCGTGCTCTGGTTCCTTATCCAGTACTATCAAATGATTAAATGATGAGAGATCAGGAAAAACTACTTTTTTTTCAAACCTCTTCTGTGTTACCTGATGTCTTGTTCTCTGTCTTCCTCTACCATTCTTCTGATCTGCTGTCCTATACTGTTCTGTGATCTTTCCACCGCTTCTCCCTTGATTCTCGTGTAATCCTTTCTCATCTTTGGTCGCTTCCTTTTTGTGGGGTGATCCATCAGTTTTTTGCTGCTGGTTCCCATTTCCAGACCTGAATTTTGTTTGAGTTCACTTTGTGCTTGTGTCAGAATGGCTGTGTCTCATTGATCATTGTTCTTTTGACAGCCATGTGGTCACCCTTTATCATCACTGTACATTTTGCCTTCTTTCAGCAGAGCAGTTCAAAACTTTTTTTTTCTGCTCACACGACTTACTGCTTCTTTGCTCTGCCATCTCCTAAATTGTTTTTCTCTCTGTGTGTGACCAGCACAGAAGCTTGTCCTTTTGTTGCTGTTAATCCTCTTGACTGTGTCCTTGATCTTTTTTAGCATGCTGCTAAAATCTCTTGGTTTAATTTTTAGATTAGGATGTCACCTTTCTGAGTCACCTTTCTGGCTGTAGTCTGTACCTGGCTGTATTGGAGGTAGTCCAGAGACAGCAACACTGCATCTGCCTGTCCTGAATTCCTTCCCAGTCTAGCTGCTTTATCTTCTCCAGTCTGCTGAAATGTGTGATGGTGTCTCCCACTGGTATTGTCTGACACTTTGCATCTTGCCTGGTATCAGGTTATTTATATAACAAATTTGCTGACTTCTGGAAGGAACCAGATGACCGTGTACTTGTTACTCTTTGTTGCTTCTTGTATTCTCCTCTACTATGCTTCTGCCTCTGCTTCCTTCTGGTAAGTCATTCCATGCTGTTGTCCTGACACAATATACCAAGGGGGCAGGTGATATCTGCAAGGTGAGTCCAGGGCTGTGTCCAAAGCACTGGACTTGTGCTGACAGTGTCTATCAGCTATGTGTGGGAGAGATGCTTTAAGCTAACTGTAAGCCTTTCATTGTTTTTGTATATTTTGATTTGGTCTGTCTTCCTATTCCTGATGCAGGGATCTTTAATGGGAAATACCTTACTGAATGCAGTACACAGGAGGATGTGAAAAGGAGGAAAAAGGAGATCCCTATACATACACCTTACTAAATTTGTGACATCTGGGTTCTACAAATCAAACACATTGATTAAATACTTTGTTAGCTTTTTCTTTTCTTCCTAAAAAACGCCCCGAATCTTTGGTTCTGAGAAAATACAGACAGTAGAGCATTTTAATTTTAAATATATATAATATTAACTTTGCTTCCAAGAAACTTTGGGGAAATTAAACAGAATAATGTGTGAAAGAGTTTTGTGCTGTAATGGTATAAGGATACATGCAGAAAGTACCTAATTTATACATAAATTAAATTGTCTAAGTTTGTGCTGTATGGCACCAAAGTCAGTTTTGCACCGTAAGTAAAGCAACTATACTAAAAAGAACACTGGACACAAATCACTTCTCTTGAACATAATTCTTCAGAAACTTTTGTTCTTCTCTTATTAAAAGACACCTGCAAGCATATTAACTCCTTTTTTTAGTTCTCAGTGTTTTCTCACATGTTGCTACAAATTTCTTGTGTCTTCACTTACTTCCTAGTGGCTTAAAACACTCTTAATTTTTTTATGGAAGCCCATATAAATGATCATTCTCCATGTTTATATACAGGTTGTAATGGCAACTTACTGTAAATCCTCTTACCACATACAGACTATTTTGCAGTTGGCATTTTCAAAGGAAGTGAACATTGCAGAAGTGAACTCACCTCATTAAAGACATTAATTTAATATTACAGAATTTACTGTCTTACAAGCCAAGTAGAATTTTTTAGCTTCTAATATGGAAGGACTGAGACAAGAAGATAGATTCAGTGTAGATTGAAGGAAAACTGGATTTAGTTCTGTGTACTTGGTTCTGTACACTATTTTCTATGTATTCTCTTTGTTCTTTTAGTAGTCAGGTGTGTTGAAGTGGATAATGACACGGCATTTCCCTTCAGACTGCTCACCATCTGGCCTCTTAACTTTTTCCATTCACATCCTAGGGCATAACCTTTGGGGTGAAATGATTCCCTGATCTTGATGTGATGATGGCCAATGTAGTAACTGGTTGCCATCAGTAATATCTCCTGTAGCTGAAAATTAAATGTAAAGTCAGCTGAAGGCTGGGGTAGAGGCACAGGGAGGACTCTTGTGCCATACAGACTTGAGGAGGTGGCTTTAAGTGCTGGGTATGGGGAGCTCAGACTAGGAGGGAGCTTAATTCATTCCCAGTTCTGAGAACTGGAACAAGAAACACATGTGCTGACTCTGCTTTTGAGCAGTGAGCATTTTTACTGCAGCCTCTTCTGTGTGTTTAGAGGACAGGCTGGTGTCCCCACTAAGCAGTGTCAGCACAGCAGTCTGCAGTGCTGAATAGGGGAAAGACTCAGTTGATCCAAGCTGCACTGAGAAACAGTCCTATGTGTGTTTCTAAAAACATTTCAGTGCTGTAAGAAGTTTAAATTCCAAATACTGGCTAATAAGGCAAACGGAAATCATAAAATCTTCTTAGACACACTGAAAGCAGAATTTTGTAAATAAGCACTGCTAGGCACACAGGTAGATGGACACTTCTGAGTAAGAGGCTGAAGTGATCCACATCTTTGAGGGTAATCTATAGTAATTGTTCAAGGCCTGGTGTGCAGGACATCTTTGATCAGTCCCTTTTGTAAACTATGTCAGTCTATTTAACATGTTTTCTGCAAAGAGAATATTGAGGAAGGGAAAAGTGAACATGCTGAACGAACTTCAGACGGGTTGATTTATCTAAAGCCAGCAACTATGCAGTAGTGTGAAACTCTGAAAAGATCGTGCTTAAATAGTTCAAACACCTGAAAGAGACTCACTGGCATTTAGTGGTACTGTTTGCATTTGGTGGAAGCCTAATATTAAATCTCAATACTATCAACTAAAGTTCTTTTTGTCCTGCAGAAGTTATTTCTCTCAATCATCTGCTATTGAAGTATCAACACACACTGATAATCTCACCTTTAATAAGGGTATGTAGCTTGTGTTCTTCAACTTTTTGCATGGTGTACCTCATGTTTTTTTTTTTTTTTTCCTGACTTAAATATAAGACAGCAAGTGTCTTGGTTGAACCGTGCACTTCTCACAAAGCAGTTATTGAAGATGAAGATGCTGTAGTTGACCACAGTAATTCAAAAAGCTTGGCTAGTACTTTGTTCTCTTCAAAATTATTTGCAGAAATGAAGCGCGTGTTTATATCCGCATTTTTATTTATAACCTTATTCGCACCATTCCCTAATGCTGTTAAAAATGCTAAAAAGCATCAGATTTTTGTGAGCTATTTTGGTGTGGTTTCAGTTCTTTGCAGTTAGGTGATGTATTTTCAACATAGTAATCCCTTTGTAACCTCAACCCCTGGCTTCAAGTATTTCTCTCCAAACTGACATCTTAAGCTCCCTTCTCAGAGAAGAACAGATTTGTCCTTTCTCTTCACTAGATGTCACTTGATTCCTAGTGTCTTCTCAGTCTTTCTTGTGCTCACTGCTCTTCTCCTTAGACTCTGGCTTCTAAATGAATACTGTTTATTGACAAATTAAGCTATACTATAATTTAAACATGTTCATAGGAACGGTTTTAATATCTGAGGTGCTTCTGTAGATAATTGAAATTAAAAAACCCTGCTGGTTTCTGAAAAGAGCTGGAGATTAAGGAGACAAGTTTGTTTTTAATGTTTTCAGTGTGAGGAAGATTAATATCCATCTTTGGAAGACTGAAGGGAGGGCAAAAGGGGAAACTTGAACTACATAGTGTGTAAATTAAGTACTGTATGCTTCAGTTGGGATCAGGATTCTCTGCAGTAAGCTGCCAAGTATGATATCAGCATGCCTATGAATATTTAAAATGAAAACTGTTGTGTTCTCCCTCTGCTAATTCCTCTTTCATTTTGGTGAAGTTGATTGCTTCTCTTTCTGTATAACAGAACTCTTGTCAAATTAATCTAAACATGACTCTAGCTCTGTGAGTATAGTTATATTGGATGCACAGAATGCATTATATATTTAGTTTTCTAAATTCTTCCTCCCCCATGAAATGTGAGTAACATTTCATGTCTTCATGACCTTTACACTAAGGGATCCTTACTCATGAAAGCTTCCTGTTGATGCTAACTGGATTAGCAAGTCCACAGAATTGGGTTTATTATATTGTATAGCACTCAGGTTTTACTTTAGTCTTAAAAAGTAGGTTCTTGCTCTTGGTAAGAAATCCACAATGGACTGATTGGACTCTGAAAGGTCTGTATTGAATTCTCTTTACTCTGTATGACTCTTGACCAGCTTTCCAGTGGAACAGTATAATGAGAAACTGGCATAGTTGTATAAATATCTTTTCTGTCAGGTACTGCTATTTTAATAGCTCTTTTGGATAAATATTCCCTTAGAACCTGTAAAGATTTGGAGTACTACTGAACATCATGTTCCTAGGTACTGCAAAATTACTTCATTAAGTAAAGAAACATTCTGAAAAAGCTAAGGATTCTGCAGCTATTCAAAGCTTCTAAGGATGTGATTGCCAAAGTGTTGGGATCTGTGATATTTAAATGCTCCCGAGATTGTAGAAAGTCTCTGTCTTTCAGCCCCGCTGCCAAAGAAGGAGTCGTAATTCGTCTGTGCTGGTTTTCAAGGTTGTTTATTTCTTCTTATCTAAAATATTTTCTCTCTGACCTGCAGCAGGTCTGTCTCGCAGGACAGCGTGCAGGGCTCTGCCCCTCAGTGGGATGTTACAAACATTCTATACTAGAAACTACGTTTGCTATTTACAATACAAACTACGTGTGTTATTTACAATAACGTGCCAATATCCATCACCCACGTTGAACAGTGGGGCCCCAGCCTAAACCAATAGAAAAATGCCAACACCACAGTGAAACATGGAGGGCACGAAGAAGAAGAAAAAGGACAAGGCATGCCCAATTTTCCTCCATCTTGCCCCCTTAGAACCTCTGATCTAGAATCCTAAAATTCTACTTTTGCACCTGTGCCACACTAATTACTACTTATATCAAACACTCAGAGCTTGTAATTCATCCTGTAAGATTGAAAATTCTTTTCCATGGATAGAGATCAGAGACAGTGTCTTTCAGGGCTCTGTACAGGGAGGTTCCTGACCCCCTGCCAGGGTCCCAGACCTTCCAGGACAGCCAGAGAGGGATGCCCTGGATTCCCACACCAAAGGAATTAATCTTACTTAAAAAAATTAAAATTCTTCTTTCTCTTGATTCAAAAAATATTGACTTCAGTTGGAGGTTTTCTGTAACCTTTGGGTCATATTTATTGAGGAGATTGCAAGCACCATTTTATGCATAATCAGGTATTACATATAGCATTTTCCAAGCAGCAGTGGGACAATGTTTATTTTGAATATTCAGTGTTAAGGTTTAAATGAACTGAAATGTTTAATGCAGTTTATGTATGGTGTGTTCTTCTCATGGAGACTTACATTTTTACTAAATCGTTTCACTTGTTCAGTTAGGTTGTTTATTGACCCTTCTAGTTTTTTTCATGTCAAGTTCCTTATCTAAAATGTTTTTCATTTTAGTTTCAAACTGTAAAGGAAATTTTGATATCTTTTGAGGTCTTTTTTACCAAGAGTGTCTTCAGAAATGTTTATTTTTGTGTCTTTACTAAACAAACAAACATAAAAAAAGCAGACTAGATTTCATCTTTTAGGTAAAAGTAAGTGAAGTGGAGACTTAATTTTGCGAACACCTGAGTTTGTTTACTTTTGAAATTGTGAGGATTGCTGTTGTTTCCCAGGGATTCACAGATGTTTAAGATAAATAATCTTGGTGACCATTTTCAGAAATAATCACTTTTTGAAGCCTGTGCATTTTCAGATGGGTGAAGGGGCCCTGCCACCACAGGAGGAATTGTATTGAGACCTGTGTGAATGGCGAAGGAGTTACTGAGTAGAACTAGAGGGAAAATAATGGACTTTGTTTTCTTCTTTTCAGTTTCCTGTGCTCTTCGTCCTTTGTCAGAGGCTGGGTATAGAAAAGGAGCTGGATTTGCATGTCAGTTCTAGTTAGTGGTATGAGAGCCTCTTGTGTTCCTGCTTTATGGGAAAGGGTTACATCTGAGACATGTGATTCCAGGCTGCTGTCACTCATCTGGATGTTTTTAGTGAGTTGCTCTGCAGGATAAGTAGCTGTGCTGGATGAAAGATCCTTTTAACCCAGTGCCTGCTCTCCAACTGAGGGCAACATCAGACCTCTAGTAAAGATCATGTCTGGTGTTGGCTTCTGGTTCTCAATGCTGAAAAAGAGTTAAGGCTCAGATCCAGGATACTCTTAAGTGTGGAGTTACATAGGCATTGAATAGTAGCATTTAATCCTTCTTATCTGTATTGGAAATAATTTTGTTAACTTTTAAAGAGCTGCTGGTTGTATAGGAATAAAATGTAGTGACTTGCCTCAACTAAACTTGATGAGAACTTGATGTTTTAGCGCCTAAAGAATTGCCACTAACTGCGGGGCAAAAAGAGTATAAATGCTTTGAAGTATAACAAGTTGCCAATCCTTATTTCCAGAAACATGAACAAAGTCCTCTTATTCCTTGTGAGCAGCCTATAGACCCTGTCTGTCTTTCACTGTCAACCAACCTTTGAAATCAAGGTGAAGTCTACAGCTGTCATAGTGAATCACTGCATGCAATTTCCAGTATTGAACAAGGGGAAGCTGTTCCTGGTCTTGTGAAGTGAAACTTAATATGAATGGGGCTTCATGATGTGACTGAAGCTTCACAGGAGAATGCAAAGGCACTGGGCTGCCAAATTTTACTAGCATTTGCTGAGGGGGAGTTGTTAATGACACTGGGCAGCAGATGGTCTTAGAAGAGTTGTTAAGACACTGCAGATCGTACTGTAAATACGTGGGTGACTAGAACCAGGATGCTGACAGTTCACTCTCACAGCTCATCGTGAGAAGGAGACTCGAGTGGAATTCAGCATTGCCAGAACATGAATGTCTCAGGATTTGGCAGTCAGCAGGCTGCCAAATGTGTATGGGAAGAGTTTTGCAGCATAGTAGTGGAATGGTAGTTGGGTCATGTAAAGTTTAAAACAGAGAGTGTGATATGTGTAGTCAGCCTTGCCTGACCACCACTCATCTTTAGATCTGAAGCTACTGATCCTGTGCAGTTTAGCTACAAGGTCAGTACAGGAGTTAAATTCAGTCTTCTGATTTTCATTGAATACAAGAAATTAATTTGTATTACAAATTAATTTGAATTGTTGAACCAGAAAATAAACTATTACAGGAAAAAATCCTCTCTTCCCTACTACAAGCCTGGTGTTGACCTACTCTTTTGTTCTTCCTCCTCACAAAATACCTCCAGGCATTCTATCCAAACCAAAAAGTACAGTTGTGGATTGGGGCTTTTCATTTTGATTTAACAGGGTAAGACACAAAAGCATTTCATTTAAATCCTTGGCTAAATATTTAGCCTTTTTCTCATCTCAGCCTGCTTACCAATGCAGCTTTTAGTATATCTTGAAGAAAACAATGATATAAAGTATCCTAAGTGTCATTCACAACATGAAATACAGTATGTGGGGATTAAACAGATATATCAGGAGACAGTGTTATATCTGTATTGGTCTTTCTATTATTAAAGCTTTGACTAAACTAAAACCTGTATTTTCTAGTACTTCTGATTCCTAGTCTTCCTAAATGCAGTATCTGAGAAGATCAGAAACATGATTTGCCTGTCTGTTGCATCTCATCAAAGTCAAATTATGAAGTCTAATTTCTGAAAGGAAAATATTTTAATACTGGTAATTACTCTTCTGGTGAAATATTGAGGCTGGAAACAGCTGAATGATGCCAATTAAAATCCTCAGTTAACTTCTGTTAGGGAATAATTTAAAATAACAGTAGTAGTGAAATACCCTTTAGTTTGTGAACGCGCATAATTCTCGCTATCATTGAATGACAGATAAGTATGGACCACTTGGAAAATACCTCTAAGGGAGGTCTTTTAAATGTTCAGATTTGCCTTAATGACTTTATGTAAAAGTCTGCTAAAAACCTCCTGCAATGAATATGGCCCTCCACAGTAATATTTATGTAGAGTAATCAGAGTCTTTGTTAGGGATCCCATTATTGTTCACATTGTAATTAGACTTATAATCTAGTAAATGTGACATACTGCAGTGTTCCACTTTGTAAACATTATTGACTCCATTTTAAGACTGAGATTGCCTCATACCAACAAATAAAAAAAAATCATGGCCTCATAAAACCTTCTAATTATTTAGATGAGCACTTTGTGAATTCCTGATGCAAAGTTGAGACTGAACCAAGGTGAATATTGAGCACAGGTGCAAGCTTCAGTGCAAGTGACTTGCCAACCTCCTTTATACCTCAGCTGGCTGTTTAAATCTCACTCAGTTTAAGGGGAGAAGAGATGCAAATCTGAATAGCTTTTTAACCTCATTAGCACAGTCGTTCATGCTGTGTTTCTGCCTTATAGTTAATGTTTCTAGATAATAACAACCAGCTCTTGATCTGTTGGTAATCCACTGTAACCATGTATGTGTATTGATCAGTTAGTTTATCACTCATGGGAGGTAACTGAAAATAGGCTTGGCTATACAGTTCTTTTGGGACTGAATTTAATTTTTTTGTAAATTTTGTTGTATCTTAAATGACCAAGAATTTGCATACTAAATTGTTTAAGCAGTAAGAAGAATGGGCCATAGCTAAAAATGAAGCATTATTTTATGTTTGTTGTTAAAGACCTTTAGTACAACTGCTGTCTTGGTGTAACTACTCATATTGTTAATGTTTTCTCCACTCAAATAATATCATGATCCAAGTCTCTCAGGCACTGCCCTTTTGAGACCTGTGTGTGCAACATGAATTGAGAGAACAGCCTGCTTCTCTTAGTCTGTAAGAGCACTTGTCCTTGTCTCTCTCTCTCTCTGCAGTGGTCTTTTTTCATCAAATTATCTTACAGTTCTGGTAGTAATTTTTGAAGAGTACAAAATGAGTGCTCTCAGCAATGAGAACAGGTTCCAGATAGGAGGCTTTTTGGATATAAACTTTGCTTTTATTGGAATAATGAGATGCTTTCTGTGCTGCAGCCACTGTACAAACAGTGCAAATACCAGGTGCTGGTAAAGCATCTGTAGTCTGGGTAGCTTGCCCTAATTGCAGTCTCTCACTGTGAAAACTTTCCACAGCTGTGCCAGCAAACATCGCAGACCTGAGAAACATAGAAGTGCTCAACTTTTTCAACAACCAGATTGAGGAGCTGCCTACACAGATAAGCAGCCTTCAGAAGCTCAAACATCTGAACCTTGGGTGCGTATCTTTATGCAAAACTTCGTTGTAATAGAGTGTTACCAAATGTCGTCGCAACTGAACCTGTAACTTCTCATTTTTTGATAGTAAAGTTTGTTATTGAAAGTGGTTTTGAGGATAACCTGGGAATTACAGCTTCAGAGTGTTCAGTTAATGTTCTGGATAAACAGAAACGTAAATGACCAAGCACATACTCTGGTGTACTCATAACCATTTAAGGACAGCAGAAACTCATATTCATCAAATACTGCAGTCAAACTGAACAATTAATGACTTCTGTAGCAACTGCCTCTTAATTCTGTGGTTACTGCATAAGAATCAAGCTCTGTTTCCAGTTCTGATTTAAAAAAACATCCATGTTAATTTAGGATTTTAAGTCCAAATTTTCAAATTTGGGTTTTTAGACATTTCAGTTTATATTAAACCTGTAAAAGATCAGGTATTAGGTGTGGTGTGCATTTAGTTCAAAGAGCTGGTATTGACTGAATTTGTGCCAGGGGTGTTCATATTAAGTGTTCAGATTCTATATTCCAATAGAGCTGGTGATAATTTTTAATAACTACAGTTGCAGAGGGTTTTCTTGACTTATTAAGAAAACAAATGTGAAGCATAAGACCTTCTTAAAATTAAATGGGTATATTAAAGTGTAACTATGTAGGAAAGCAGTGGTAGGCCTAAGCTTTAGCATTGCAGGCTTCTCACAGAAAGAACGTTTGTATTTTATAAATTCAACTTCTGAACACCTTAAACTGACCATTTTTTAATCTTCAAAATACCAGATGATTTTGGCTAAGCTCTGTGTATTCTGCTTTAGATACTTTCATGAAGTGCTGATAATTGAATTGCATCTTGAACTGTTGGAATGCCAATAGACATTTTAATGATGATCTGTCTTTCCTGGTCTTTTTTTTTGGTCACAGTAGATCTCTAGCTTTCCTTAATATCTGTTTCAACCTCTGAATCACTTTTCAGAGCAGATATTAATTAAGAATCCTGATTCTTCGTATTTTTGGGGGTTAGAGCCGTATTTTTGGAATGGCATATAGAGGTGTTGCAGTATACAAAGGAAGAAGTTGGGCACTTCCTATGGATTAAAGCAGTGACCATTGTTAATATAGGTCAAATGCTAGTCTGCATTAATGAAAAAAATGTCATGCAAAAGACCACTTGGTGTTTGGAACAACAGACATTCAGGTCTGGAGCCACATTTTCCACCTTCATGTATCATGTGGCCTAAAATCTTAGAGATTAAATGCTCTTCCATCTTAATCCTCTCTTTACACATGGTCTTCTGGGACAAGATTTACCACTCAGTCTTAGCTTTGCAAAATGGGTTTTGCTTTGGACATCCTTGGAGTCAGTGACGAGGAAACTTTTTTGCTCTGGTAGGTTTTTCAGGAGACAGACAGCCTAGAAACCCTCTTGTCATCTGCAGTGCATGTGTGAGAGGGCTTCAGAAGAGCCCCTTAGGGGAGAGGGGCTTGAATAAGAGCAGAGGTTATTTCTGGGAGGGTTTTGGCATGGAAGGGTCAAGTGGTGTGGAAAGAGAAAAGGTGTGCTGCTGCACAGAAAGCTTAAAATACAACGTTTGGAAGGTAGGTGAGGCACAAACTCAGTGTTTGAACTTCTGCAGGGGTGAATAGTGCTGGGCAGCAACTTTGAGCTGGTTCTCTGTCCCTGCCAAAGAATAGATACCATTCTGCCTCTTGTCAGTAGGGAGATCATACTTGCCCTCTCTCTTCCTTGCTTGCAAAAGGCAAGGCCGTTAGGGCAGCTTCGTAAAAAACCCTTTTTGCTAGTGGAAAACGAGCTGCTGTCTTTAGTCCTGTTGTATAGAAAGACCAGTTTTTAAAACAGTGGCAATTCTGCAGTAGCAATAGTGGAGTGTTTTAGTTGCTAATACTACAGAAGCAATATGAGTTGTATGCCTATGATGGGACTTCTTACTGGGGATGAGGAGAAAGAATGATTTAGTCTAGATTTAGCTACAGAGAGCTGATCTCTACAGATTCTTGTTTTGTTGGGACTGGATTATGCAAAAGGGGTAAGGAAAGGTGAGATTAGTTTCTGAGTTAGTGAATGAAGTGGTGTATGTGCTTCTCCTTACTCTGCTCACATGGTTATATGGTGCTCAACTTTGTCAATACTTTGACTAGAGCTTTTATAGTTTTAAGTGTCAGGTATTCATACATTCACATAAGATCTCTTGACTTCAGTGACTGTTGTTTATCACTTTTGCATCAGAAGAGAATCAAATTCAGAGTATGTTTAGGGACAACATCTGGAAGGTCATGTTTGTTTCCAGTCTTTACTTAAGAGAAAAGTCCTGTTCTTGACAGTAGGTACCTGTACAGGCTCTTTCTGAAGATGCCTCTCTTCTTTGTTCTGCTTTCAAACCTGGGTGACAACTGAAGCAAGATCCATACACCCCAGGTATATATTTGCTGTACATGCAATAGGGACAGTATGAAAAAGAAGCTGGTAGGTAATTTTTTTTCTGTTCGTGTGATAAACAGCCATACACAAACATATGCAAACAGTTCATGCACAAACAGTAAGGTTCTGTGATGGTATCTCCAGCCATGTGCCTGCCTTCATTGTTGTGGCAGCTCTGGATCACTCTCTTCAAGCTCTTGCAGTCAAAGAAATTACCATTATCTCTACCTTGTCTGCTCCAGGTTATTGGAGAAATCTCTTCCTTCTGCACGTTGTTCTGGCTGTTGCCAGTGGAAAATGCTGTCCTAAATCCTCTTAAGACTGGCTGATTGAGCTATATTTAGATTAAGCTTTATCGGTCACAGGACTGACATTTTATTTACTTCATGATCCATGTGCATCAACAGTTCTGTAGTGACACAGATTTGCTGTTCTTAAGAATAGGTTTGAGCAGCAGTTATCAATGAACATAAATACTGTGCACTTGAGGCATTCCCCTTTGTATTTGGTATCATGGTGAAGAACTACATGGCAGAATGAAAAATGGTCAGCATGGTGTGCAAAAGGGTAATTTGTAGTTTAGCTAGAAGTCATCTACCAAGGACCAGCTTTCTCCATGGAATGCTGTTAAAGCTGAGCATCACGTTGTGACACCTCTCTCCCTTGTGCTTTATGTTTTGGGTGTGGCTGCTGATTGACATAGCAGACAGGCTCCCTTGATAGTGCATAAGTTTTGAGTATATTTATGGGAATGAGAGGTTATAAAAAGGTCTGCATTGCAAAAGACTTGCTCAGTATCTTGGAGCATGAAACCCTTTTCAAAACAAGAGGAAATCTTGGCATATATTACATTTTTTAAGGAAAAAAACAAAATCCTGGTGACGTGTATTATTCCTGTTAGGTGAAGTGAATACTGATGTCATATTCTTTTTTTCCCTTTACTTACAGCATGAACAGGTTAAACACCTTGCCAAGGGGATTTGGCTCTTTACCAGCACTAGAAGTTCTTGACTTGACTTACAACAACTTAAATGAAAATTCCCTACCAGGAAACTTCTTCTATCTGAGTAAGAAGCTTTTCTAAAAACTCTACAAATCTTCAGGATATGGTGCTTTGCGCTTAGCAATTGAAATTTATTTGATGCAGACCAAAATACAAACACAGATTTTTTTTTTTCCCAATATTTATGTTTTTCTTTTAATGTATCTTGAATATTTCTGCATAGCATGGCAATATTTATCACTGATATACTGTCATCTGACACCTTTGGACACAAGAAGTCTCGCTTAGTAATGGTATATTATGTTTTCTTCTGAGTAATACTTCCTTGGGTCCCACACTCGGTTAAAATGTCATGCAGGGTTGCAAGCCTCAGGGGAAAGTAAACCATTTTGCAACACAACTGTTGTTTGTTGAGTCTGAAAACAAATGTATTCTTGATAGTTCATTACCAAAATAGTTTTAACAGCATGTGGGTGTTGAGGTGTCCAGTACATTAAAACATATGCTAAGGTTACAAAGCTTGGCAGGGGAATGGCAGAGCTAAGCTGACCTTTGCATATGTTCAAAATATATACCCAGAGAGTTGACAGAAAGGTATTGTAATGCATATGTGCAAAAGGGCTGCATTATGGTTGCCTAAGCAACTTGAATTCTGGCACTTTCTGGATTTCAGTGATTCTGCCTTTCCGTGTACTATGCTGAAGTGGCTTCAGGATCAGTGCATTCAGCATCAAAGTGACAGGCGAGGGGAGAGGAGGAGTGCTGCTCTCTGAGGGATGTTGTGATTGTAACCTGGCACAGGGAAATCTTTTAAGTCAGCATTATTAAAAAATGGTCACATTTAGTGAAATGAGAAGAGGAGGAGTGAACTACGTAAGACAAATGGGATCTCCTCTGGTGGGAAGGAGAGGTTTTGCTGATCTGACCACCTTCTCTCCTGCTACACCTGACAGTTCTTTGTGAGTCTCCATTTTAATTCCTTTTTCCAACTGTCATATATGCTTGTTCAGTAGTAGTGAGCTGCTTAGTTGTGCTGGGTCATCTTGTTTTGATTAATTTCATTGAGAGTTTGCATGGAAATTACAAATTATATCATTGGAGTCTTCTCTATTTTATTTCAGATCTCTTTCCCAGTGTGGTTTCTATAGAACTTAACATAGTTGTATATTTGTTGAAAAAACTCAGAAATTTTTTTAATGACTGTTTAGGATGCAAATTGATGTAATAAATAAGAATCAGGGGTAATAAAGAGTAATGACTGTATTCTAATATCTGAGCATTCAGGCTATTTGCCAGAATCTGCCAGAGTCTACTGTTGCAGAAATTGTTAATTGTGCTAGTCCTTTTGAATATAGATGTTTTCCTGAACTCACCAACAGTATAATAAGCCAGTAAATCTAAGTTTGACCTGCTTGTTATTATTGTGAGCCCTGGGTATGTCAAAGGCTTTTCACCAAGTCAGGGTTATTAATCAAACCTGACTCCTTTTTATTGATTAGACCTCAAATGGTTGGGTTATATGCCACCCTGTTTATATATTGCTATTTAATTTGCAGCCACCCTTCGTGCACTCTATCTAAGTGACAACGATTTTGAAATGCTGCCGCCAGATATTGGGAAGCTCACAAAGTTGCAGATAGTAAGTAATTTATCTAAATTCTTGGAAAATCAATTCACTTTTGCAACACTTGTAGGAATGGAATCCAGTCAATTTGAGGAGTAGTAGGGTAGGTTTGCAGAAATAGACCACTACACCTGGAACTGTTTCTTGTTTACCAGAAGACACTTGTAAATAAATTGGAAGAATTGAGCATTCAGGAGAAATCTAGGGGCAGAGGGAGTGGAGCTCTCTTTTGGGCTGCTTTATGGTAACCAAAAATCATTCTGACTGAATTTATATTTGCTCTTAGTTGAGTCTTAGAGACAATGACCTGGTATCACTGCCTAAAGAAATTGGTGAGCTCACCCAGCTTAAGGAACTGCATATCCAGGGAAATCGTCTTACTGTGCTGCCCCCAGAACTGGGTAAGATTATGGATGATCATTTATTTATTTGACTAATAATGATGATGATGAACTGTATTTCCTCTGAAATGATTATGCTTTAGTCATCATATATGCTAATATTTACTTTCCCCTGAGGAAAACTCACTTTTTCACTCCTCCTGGCTATGCAGGAGGAGCCAGAAGATGACATGTGTTTTGTTTTATTATTTTATTGCATGTTGCTTTTTTCTTGTGTATTAGTACACCTGATTGCCAGTTTGTATATAGCACCTTACTTTATATAATGTATCATAAATCCTGGGTCAGCAAACCCATTCTTATCTCTCACTGGGTTTTGAGAACACTATATAGATTAGCCTAAATTGTATTAAGCAAAAATGACAATCGCATAAGTGGCATCTTAGTGACTGTAACTGTACAAAGTAGAAGTTTGATCAACTAGAGTAAAATATAGCTAAATGGGAGGATTTTTTTTTGTTTTTCATTTGATAGCCTTTCTTAGGGAGCTGACAGCTCTTTAACTTCAAGGAATGGAGCTGGTTGATGTAATTTTATTTTGTGATATTGTACATTTGAATAGAGTTATAAGTGGCTTCTTTCAACCTATGAAGTAAAGTTCTTCTTTGAAACTTAAGTATTGATTTTGCTGAATTTGCATTGCAGTGCTCCATTTTATGTGAGGGGCATGGTTCCTGTTTGCCCCAAGCCAGGAATTGGTTTCTAATCTTAAAATTTAAAAAAATATTTTCATTGGGAATAATGTAGTAGTGTCAATTATCTGTTTTTGAAACACCTGTTTTGAAATATAGGGTCTGTTCCTTTTTTCTTGTTATTGTGGACTGTTACATGGGAAGCTTCTTTGTTTCTACTAGTGCATTCCACATAATACTTCCCAAAACTCAGGAGGATGGTGACAGAAATTAGCATGATAAAGAAAAATTACTTGTCTTCATAAGAACTTGCTTTGACCCATTGACCCGGTGTACTTTAATGTGACAATGTATGCAATGAATGCGTTTTGTTTTATAGAGCAACGGACTTTTCTTCTGTGAATTCGGGAAGGTATTTGTTTGACTCTGATTTTTTTTTTTGCCCACTATGGGGTTTTTTGACTTTTTCCCATACTACTAGTGGATGAAAGTTGGTCTTTTTTCTTCAATTTCAGATATTTATGTCTTGACACAGGTATACTTTCTTTAGGTTTTGGTCAAAGTAATATTTATTTATCAATTCTCACAACAGCAATAACATTTCAGAAGCATGTAATGTCTGTAAATGTACTTTTCTGTACTTCCTGAATTATAGCTTTTGAGGATTTTTCAGAATGTGGAAGATGAATAGTGTACTGAGTCTAACCACCTTCTTTGGCTAATTAAATATTCTAAACATGCTGCTGCCTTACAAGCATAGCAACAAATCCCCACTAAATGGTTTTACTATCAAAATCCATTCCAAATGGAAATGTTTGAAATAAAATTCTCAATATTTATTTTGAATTGACCTGCAAAGTTCAGGATGGCCAAGGGAAATCTTTTCCTCTAAGCATTTCTTTGTATTTTAGAACAATATCACAATCTGGTAAAAAAAGGACTTGTAATTTTGCCCCCGTTGAGAAAGCTGGGGTTCACTGACACAGCTAAGTAAGTCCTTGTTACCTCTGTTCTTCATTACTCAGAAGGTATTTTGTAAACTCTACTTTTCTTTTCATGTATTAATTAATCAATGTTTCATTTTACGGTCTTACTCAAGATCCTCATTTGTGATCAGTTGCCATCATTTCTGTTGTAATCTATGCTGTGGATAATGCTAGAACTGTCTCAAATTTTTAAAATCGATTTTGGCGTGTATTTCCAGAGAACATTACACTGAAGTCTAGATTTGTAATTTGTACAAATTGCGAGCATGTTTACTGTGGAAAACAATGTTCTGCTTGTTTATTAAACATCTGGGAACATGTGTAGGGACTGGAACACCAGACTAGGGTTTGGAAGGCTTGTTTGGAGGGCTGTATGGGAACAGACCATAGGCAAGAATGAATCTCTGCAGTCCTGGTTTCCCTTCTGTCAACCAGGGCAGTTTAGAGAAGCACCCCTTTGGAGACAGTTTTAAAGTCTGCCAGTGAAAGGTAGCATAAGAGGGTTACAACCTACTGCATGGACTGCTAATGCCATGCTAATACCATCTGAGGGAGAATGAACTTTGCTGTCCAAGTTCTTCCTCCTAAATTTTTAAAATTGAATTATAATGTACTCAGAACTATCCAAATACTTCTTGGTGTGCATTTTGGATAAATAGCTTTTCAGTGAGCTGGTCCTATTTGCATTAATTGGAGCTGCTCCTGTTCCATTCAAAGTAAACAATCTTTTCTCTCTCATTATCACTTTCATAATTAAAGGTGCTGAAGGCTTTTGACTAGCTTAGTTCAGGCTCTGGTGGACAGCAGTGAGTCACTGGATGTTCATTTACCTTGGAGATGGGCACAATTGAATAATGAGAAGGATGTATGTGTTACATTAAACTGTTTTTTAAAGGTAATGTAAATAAGTGCAGAAGAAGGAATGAAGAATAGGGTATGAAAAAGGCCACAGACAGGCCTTGGGGTCACAACTTCGGAGTGGAGATAACAATAAATAACCTCCTACAGTCAGCCTGTAATGTCACCCAATGTGATTGAGGTGGCACCAGTACAGGGCTGGGGGAGATCGCTATTATCCTCTGTTGTGTTTAGCAGAGAGTTTCTACTGCTAATTTAAGAGAAATATTCCTGCCCAGGAGGACTGAAAGACTGCATTGGTCCCTGGGTGAGGTGCTTTTCTGTAAATACAGTACATGTGAGTGATGAACACAGGAAATGGCCGGGAGTAGGTGGTAGAATTTGCAGCTTGTTTTTATCATTTGTCTCTCAAAACCCCATTCATGAGAAATGGTGGTGGGCAGTCATATATAAACTTTAAAGAGGCGCTGGCATTTTTTTCCCCAGCATTTAAAAGGTTATGTGCTGCATTGTGAGACAAATAAATCATGATTCACTGCAACAGCAGAGTTGCAGTCAGTTATATAAATTGCCAAGGAGGCACTAAATCTGTCGCTTTGTGTGTTCTGACCGTTTAACAATAAGAACAGTTTGGAAAGAAAGTAGACTAGAAACAAGAACCATATAAAATGGTAGATGCAATTAGTCACATCAGTGATGGTGTTTTAAGTTCATTGTTTGTTCATCTGGGTGGACCCATATGTACCACATAAAATATTTTCTCAGGAGAATCAGGAATGTAAGAGTAGTATATGGTGCAGAGTACTCACCAAGATGTAGCTAAACAACCACCCAGAGAATGTAACTAGCCTATCTGTATATCTGCATTTTTGATGTGAAAACAATTTGTATGATTTTTAAAGCCCAGATTCTAATGTTGCCTGTGTGCATTACCCTGCTGCTAACACATGTGTGCGCACACGTGGTTTGCTCATGTTTATGCATATGGAAAAACAGTGATTTCTAAGAATACATTCCCAATTACCATCCTCCTTTTGCAAAATTGTATTTGGCATCAATGGCTCATAAGTTGCTGTTCAAAACTGTTCTAGTTTTATCAAGTAATTTCCTCAGGTAACGAGAAACACTATCAAAATGATGAAGTTAGTCCATACTGGAAAAGTAGAAAATAAAAGCCTTGTTTAAAAAAAAAAAATCTTAATTGACTAAGTAGTCATGTTTCTTTTTAAGAAGCATGAAACATTTTGTAAATTTAATTTGTGTATCAGAATAACCAAGTAATTCTTTCATAAATTTTTAGTTTTGAACAGCTAAATTACCTTCTGTGGATAAAGGATTGGCTTTAAATACAAAGTTCAAGGAATTGTGCCAAAAGCCTCAATATTTCCATCAGTGGAAGACCTTTTAAAATTTAGGCTTTTGAAATGACACTAGAATTTGTGTATTAATATTATATTACGCAAAGTAGTAGCTGCAGTAGTTTGTTCAAGTAAATATTCATCAAAATAGCAGTTTACTCAGGTAATTATAACAGGCATGTGCAAACATAGGAATCACTTACTTTACAAAAGATATTTCTTTTCCAAATGTTGGAAACTTTCCACTAGTTGACATAAATGCCAAACTTTTCTTATTTTAGTATAAACTGTCACTGTACCCTGCTTGTGTCACAACACAGCACTGCTCACACCTGCAGTACAGGTCATTAAATGGTGCTTGTTGGAAGCCTGAACACTGGGGCTCTTTGGACAACAGTTCTGAGCACTAGAACAACTAATTGATACCTTACAATTTCAAAAAAAAAGACATGTTTCTAATTTTGGAACTAAGGTAAAGGTGTATAAACAAAATAACTTGTTTTCTGGGACTGCTGATGTAGCAGTTATCAGTCAAGAAACAGTAACAAACATGTAAGTAACAAGATAGGTTATGGTGAGATTATTTATATAGAAAAGCTTCTCTGAAAATCTGTGCATACTCCTAATTTGGTTTCTCATTTAAGGTTTAAGTCAAAAAAAAGAAGAAAAAAGCCAAAAATCACTACACCCTACACCCCACCACTTGTTATGTAGTTAGAAACCAGGCTGAATGCAAAGTACTTGCATTAGTTTTTAAAATATGTAAGTTCTACAGTCATTTCTCAGATGACTACAGTGTGTGTGTGCATTCTCCTCATGTTGACTGTACTCTGATTATAAGTACCATCAACATAATAATGATGTTTCTGTCAGCAGATACTTCATCTGTTGTGTCAGAACTGTAGTAGGTAAGAGTACTGTAATTAGAGCCAATCTGAGCAAATGTTAAATTTGTTGCTATATTTGGTTCATTTTATGTTTCATAGTATTTAAAGGTGGTTTCGCTCTTCTGAATACTTGGCAACCTGTGTTTGAATGGAAGTTTCAAAGGTGCAGGGCAAAAGCAATACAGTGAGTCTTTTTTGAAGTCATTTTTTAAAATTAACTAGATTTTGGTCTGATAGGGACCTTTCAAAGAGAGAATGCTCTGTTGAATTCCCATGTAATTGAGAATCTCAGGGGAGTTTCTGATGCTGGAAAAAATGTGCAATATATTTCAAAATAAATTGGGATGCTGATCCTCTAAGCCTGTAATACTTCCTGTGCCATTAAAGTGTCTTTGATGTTAAACTACTTTGACATCACGTTAATTTCTTTTGTTCCAAAAGCCATCTGCTGCATAGTGGGTTTCTTGGGTTTCTTCACTGGGAACACTTAGTGGTGACTGTTGGTCTGCCCCTTGGGATCCCAGTCGGCACTGGACATTTGTTACACAGAGCAGTGAAGGAAATGGTATTTCCAGCACAACATGTCACCTTTCAAAGAAAGAAATCAGTGAAACTTCGCAGTACTTGTAGGTCTTCTAGAAAATGATCTTGCTCTTACCTGAGGAATGTGGGAGAAATTAATTTAATCAAGTTATAAGTAATAAATAAATAATTTTAGAATGTATTTTTAAAAATACATTTTGAAAGTACATTTTGAAGTAATTTCTTGGATTTTTATTAAAGTGCTTGTCCCTCTGCCTTTCCTCTTAGCTATCAAGAAAATGGCACTAGCTGGGCTGGTTGCCCTGGTACCTGAGAGCTGTGTGTGGTGGAGTTCAGTTGTTGAAACAGCCTCATTTGTCATGTGGCAGTACAAGCCATTAGCAGAGTGTTCTTAGGTGAGGAGTACCTTGTGTGCTGCATTGAATAAGTTCCTGTTTTATGGCTTTCATATGTAAATGTTATTATTATTTACTCTTTCTACTAGTTCTCCTGGTAAGGTCTGGTTTATTGTGTATTGTGATGGTAGAAGTTTCCAAGGCTCTCTCCTTGTTCTCAGAGAGTTAGCCTCTCCTCTTGTCACCTGAATGTGGAAACATGAGTTTGCCCAGCCAGGTTAGGGCTATAGTCTGTCTGTATTTAATACTCAAAGTGTGGTTTAAGGTGGTAGTTCAGCATTTCATCCATTCTCTTCTCTTTCTCAGGCTTCATCTTCAGTCCTGACATATTCCGAAGTGTCAGACTTTCCATTACGCTTTGGTATAAAGATTCTGGCTGACCTTTGCTTTGATGCTAGAATTTTGTATAAACACCTCAGGACTACATTCACTTTGTTTTAAACTCTCTCCTATGAAACATGCTGGAGGGTAAAATTCTCTTCCCATACAATTGTATAGCTGTAGCTGAGGTAATACCAGTTTTCCCTGTAATGTTTCACATTTACATCAAGGGTAAAGAATTCAAGATTTAGTTGGTTTGCTTTTACTTGATTTATTTCAGCTATGTTCCTCTTACTAAGAGTTGAAGCAAATGGAGTAGCTACTATGGGATCACAATATAATCAGACTATTTAACCTATCAAACTAAAGAGTGAGAGAACACTTGGCTGTTGATCCTCCCTCACTCCATGAGAAGAAAGCATAGGTGGTCTTGCCCCTTGTAGATGGGCAGAGGGAGCACAGCAGTGTTTTAGAAATAAGTCAGCTTAGTTCAGCTTGGAAGTAAAGACTGTATTTTGGCAGTGATGAACCATTAGAACAAGACACAGCTATAGCAGAATCTCCATCTCCTGATGTTTTTCAGACCAGATGTTTTTCTGTTTGAAATGTGTTTGTAAGCTCTTCAGTTATTGAACTGACACAGATTTACTGTTGCACATATTCAGGTCAATGCTGAAGTTGGGGTCTCATCTCCAAACTCATTATTGGAAATCATCATGTACATCTAAGAAGTTGTAAGAATAACATGTGATGTTGTAAAACCTGTTTTAACTCCCTGGAAGTAATTGTAAAACTGAGGATGGATTTTGGCCTTTGTTTGACTTTCAGATTCCTCCCTCAGCCTTCTCTTACCCTGGGGCTTTCTGTCTAACACTCACAAGGGAGATTGCAGGCATTCCCATCTGTGTGGTTAGGAGAGGAACCAGAGGAAGACTTGCAGCCTGCTTCTGTGTGATGGATGCTCTGGAGTATCTCGTTTATTTGCATGCACTGAATCTGATTTCTTGTTATCTGAGACTTGAACCTTTTCTCGTATTTGTAGAACCACCACAAATGCTATTTCAGGGTTTTCTGAAGTGCTGGTGACTTGAAGTGATACTGTTAGACCTTCTTCAGTGTAAGGATGTAGGGGTGAAAGAGCAGAAGTGTTGCTGGGATTGATCTTTTGGATCAATGAATTTCAGTCTAGTTTTAGATTTACTAAACTTAGTTGTTCTCTCTTAGTGCATAGGAGCTCATCAGTAAGAAAATTAGTATTTTTGACATATGCTATGGAGATGTAGATTTGTTTATCATACTGAATATTGCTGTGAATATTTCTGCCAGTTCCAAAGAGATTGAGTCACACTGCACTTAGGTACAAGAAGACTTTGCTCTTTGTCGTCTTACTGCTCCTTTATAAATACTGTTTAAATCTTCTATTACTAATCCTTCAAAAGTGCTATGTCTTCAAAGCAGAAATGATCTTACCTGTTTATAGGAATAGTATGAGTTACTGGTGCATAGCCTTACATGTGCTTAAGATTGGGGTAAAAATCATTGTCTTTTGATAATACTTTGTGGCATAGAAATGAGTGTATATTTTTGGGTTTTTTACATAGGTGTTAAAACATCATTCACAATTAATTGCCTTGGTATCCTTTTCATGACATAATAGTAATTATATTTCTTCTACCCCCACACTTTACACAATCTCTCTCTCTCTATTGAGACAAAGCAAATGCCACAAAAGTAATAAAAATTATAAGCCCTGTAGTGTAAAGCAAATCTAAAGCAAACCAGGACAGACATATTTTTACGTACAGCCTAAGTTTAAATTTAGTGCAGTGGATTGATCCCTTACTTAGCATTTAATAAAACAAGATTCAAAGGTATTTATATCTAAATAAATTGCTAAAACTAATTTTGTTCCTCCTTTTATGTGTATGACAGAGAGTAAGACCTTTGTGTTGTAAAGGGAAGGAACGTTTGAATTGCAGTCTTAAGAGGAATTGCTAAAAGGGATGTGTTACAGCTGGAGGACTCTCCTTGAGGTCAGTGAAGAAGAGTCTAGGCTGGGAGGGGAGTCAGAGTATCATCAGGACACAGATATGAAACTCAACAGTATACAAGCTAAAAATTATATCCATTGATTTTAACAAAGCTCCACTGGGAATGAATTTAAACCATTACAAAGAAGCGTTGATCTGGCATTTTACAGCTAGGATCATGTTTCTTACGCTGAATGCCAATGTTCAGTTCTCAAATGTCAGAGTTGTTTAATTACTTAATTTCACCTTTTAATTTTTGGAAGTATTTAAAGTGTTGCCAGGGAGTATTCAAGTGAAAAGGACAAGCCAGGTGTGTGTTCATTCTGTTTCCTTTTGTATGTATTGAAGTAATGCCTATCTACACTAGTCATACCTTACTGTACCTCCAGTGTACATCCACTGGATAAATATTACACACTTTGTATATCATACATCACAAGAGGATGAGGGGCTTGTAGCTGTATATGTCAGGGGTGCTTGCAGGCTAAGTCTAATGGACAGAAGTAGCCTAGGAGGTCTGAAGGCACCCTTGGCCAAAGTGATGGGTAGTATTATTACTGGCTCTGACACTCTGTGTCAGACACCGCTGTGGGAAGCAGCATTTGATTTTCTATTTTAAGATCTTTTCTGACCATTGGAGGCATTTGAGCAAAACATGAACATTCTCACAAACCACTTTTTATTTCAACAGAACTGCAGGAAAATAAGAAACATTAATGATAATGTTTTAGCTCAAGTGCAGGATAGATCCATTGAGACAGGAAAGTGTAGGTGCCTTCTTATCCTTTAAATATCTCTCAGGATGAGGTGTGCCCGCTGTCATTTGAGGTGGCCCTTCTACCCACCCATGGTTGTAGATGCTCTGGGTTTAGGAAGTGATAAATGGTATTTTTTATTAATGGATGACCTAAGTTAGAACACATTGAAATTAAAAATATATGCACTTTGATTTTGCACTTGAATTCTCAAGAGTTTTGGAGTAGGTCTATTTACTGTAGCTCCCAGGTGACAGCTAACAAGAGATTTGGGCAGTAGACAGTTTTTAGGTCTGCACAGCTGAGTAGTCAGACATTAGGAGCAATTTGGTTTTGAGGTGGGGTAAACAAAGAAGTTAAATCACAAGAATTCAATCAAACTTAAGGGTTCAAGATCATCTTTAGAGACAATGAGTGCCGAGACAGAAATAAAAATGCCAAGATCAGGCATTTCTAAGATGACACAGATGGCTCCTCTTAGAAGGCTTTTGGTCATTCTGTGCAGGTCATCCACAGCAGTCAGCTGTTAGATCTCTGCTCTTCCCTTTTCCAGATTCTGTTCTGTTTTCAGTGTCCACTTACTGGTAGCAGCAGTTTCAGTCTTCCACCTGGAAATCTATATTTACTCAAGATAGAGTAAAAAAAGTACCCACTGGACTTAGAAGGTTCTTTAAGCATGTTATACCGGGGTTCTGGGTTTTATAGTTTTGATGATTTATTAGAATAATTTTAGAAGCAATCAGAAATAATTTAAATAACATTTCTGTGCCCTAGGAAAGGCACTGTGCTGACTAGCCTTGAAGGTGGCCTGCTCCTCCTCACTTACCAGAGGCACATGACTGTGATGCCTTTCAGTGGAGCTGATCTCTTTCAGTATGACAAAATAGCAGAACTTTAAGTCCATAATGAAGAAATACAATTTTAGTGAAACAATTATGCCAAATTACAGAAATTATGAATATTTTTTAATAGGTAGATGAGCATGTAGAACAAAACAGCAATGACCAACGCAATCACCTACCCTAATATATTTTGTGATTGAATCTTCAGTGCTGGAGTGTTACTAGGAGGTAATTCTGTATTTTACTGCATAAAAGTATCTAAGGGATTTGATGTGATCTCTGTAGCAAAACAGTATATAAATTCCCAAAATCCTTGGGGACAGTGTTCTGCTTATGCTGCTGTTAGACAATATGTATGAAGATGCATCTGCCATGGCTTTTTCCCTGGCTCTAGTGCTGCAGGGGTGGAATAACAGCATTTTCTAACATGGTGCTGCCATAAAAAAATCACCTAGGCAAGGAGGCTTTTGGAGTTGGGGGACAGGGACACAGGTGAGGCGTCCAGTTGCTGGGCACTCCCGTGGGGAGTGTGGTGCCAGAGCCATTGTTTCAGGCAAGTGTGATTGTCTCTTCCACACTGCTGGATTTGTCTTCTGCACTGCAGCAGAAGGGTCCATGCAGTGCTTCTGTGTGTTTGGCTGCCCCAGCACATACTGTTCCTGAGATGTTACTGAGACTTTGGCCTTGTGCTTTGGGACTCCTGGAGGTCCTGCAGCCAGAGAAGAATTAGGTACATAGGCCATTGATTCATGGATTTTTTAGCTGTAAGCACAGAAAGGACACCAGGATATGGCCCCCAAGCACTGTGTGGTGATGCAGGAGAGACACGTTTCCCTTCTGTCTCATTTTTAATTATGTGGCTTTTTTGTGCTCAAATGGCTTGCCTTGTGTCAGGAGGGTTAGACTCCATTTCTTACTTAGTTCTGATCAGGTGTGGCACTCTCTCTGTAACTTCTTATCCTGCTTATTTTTCTGCTTATTTCTGTCCTTCATTTCCAGGTGGAAATTTTGGTATCCAACGGCGAGGTTTTTAAAGCACTGGTTGCCTTGTCCTTCCTGTCTTCTGTAGGGCAGCCCTTCTTCATTCACCTGCAGAGAACCTGGTGCTTGCTATGAGGACAGACAAGTTGTTCCTTTTCTCACTACCACACTTGATTAAATTCTTCACCTAAAATCCCTAGGCTCTCACCCCAGCTCCAGGTGGCTGGTGGGGTGGGCTGCCAGGCCAGCTGCTGCTGGCAAGGCTCCCAGAAGGACGTCCTGGGCAGGGAGAGGTGGATTTTGGGGCGGATGCTGAAGTTTTGTGCGCCCCAATTTCCACTGTAATTAGATTAATTAGGGCGTCTCCTTACCTCTGAAGGTGAAATGAAATATTTGTCTACTTCCAGTGTGTTTTAGGAAAAAAGGGAAGACAGAGGAAAATAAAGCTACTACATTGGCATGGGGGCCTACAGGTTATTCTGCTTGAGCACTCTTGGTTTTGCTGTAAGATTCCTTTGGCTGTAGTAGAGTTGTAATTATTACATTTAATTACGTTTAAATGGGCCATGTGGTATTTGAAATGGAAGTGGGCACACTGTACTGTTGGAATGGAAACATGCAGCAGCCTTCCCTGGATGGTAAATTTCTGACACAGCTTGGGACAAGAGGATTCAGCTGAGACCACAGATATTGAGATTTTGGGCACATGTGTCTTATTCCTATAAGCAGTATTGAACTTGACCAGTGGTGGGGGCCAATCTCGCCTCCCCAAATTTAGCTGGTTTTTTTTAGCAGTACACAGATTGATCATTTTACCTTGATGCCCCGCCTACAGAGTGCTTGCAGTGTTGGTAGTTTCAGAGTGTAGCTTACAGGATATTTTGCAGGTAATAAAATGGGAAATCCAATTTGCAATTGCAAAGCAAGCCCCTGAGTGATACATAATCTTCCCAGCAGCCCCGGTCAGAGGGTTAGGGCTAATTGCCGCTCTGGCCGGCTTCCCCAGCAGCCTCCGCGTGAGATCTGGACGGCGAGAGCGCCAGCCTGCGCCTTCAGCCAGCAGAGTTAGACACACTGCTTTCTAGCTTATTAGGTCCTCTTTGTCACAGTACTTAATCCTTCTTCCTGATCCTTGTTAGAACAGGGCTGCCGAGTCCCTTAATAAAGCAGCGAGGCGCACTGAAGCGTGCGGCGGCAGGCGGCTGCCGCCTGACTGACGGCTGTGGGGGATGCTCCTGCCGCTGCGGGCTCGGACCAGCCTGCCACAGACAGCTGGCAGATGAGCTTGTTAAGGTTTGTTAAGGTAACGGTGACTCCTGACTCCGTGATAGGCTGGTATGAGATGCTTGGCATCTTTTCACACCGTATAATGGCCTGTCTTTAATTGTGTTAACCCCTTTTACAGAGAGGAATACGCCAAGGATTAGCTGTCATGCAGAATGTGTAGCCAAAGTCAGCAATGAGCACAGGGCTTGAAGCAGCTCCCCTTGCCTGCACTTGCACAGCCCCTTTCATTTTGGAAAACTGTGGTGTCAGGTTGATTTCAGATTTCACCAGCAGCTTGGCTCAGTCAGTCTTCAAAACCCTGTAAATATTTTTTTGTTTGCTCCCCGTAGTTAAAGATTATTTTATCTTATTGTGGTTTAGTTACTGTTGATTTTTGGGGGAGTGGTAGGCCCTCTCTTAATTAAAAAATTTGAAAATATGCCACAGATTTCTTAATTTAAAGAACACAAGAATATAATTCAATGGCTAGGCTCTCGCAGAAATCAGCCCTTTGTATCCATAGTCATGAGGAATTTGAATGGAGTGTGTGCTGGTTTTGGGCTCGGGTGGTAAACTTTTACAAAATGAACAAAACAGCCGCAAGCAAGCCCATGACAGATCTCTTACATCTTCTGTCAAGAATCATAAAACTGCCATGTCACAAGAATGGCGTTGTCTGTCTGCTTTTGTGAGTGTGTGTCATTCTAACCACAGATCAGAGCAGGATCTTGGTGCACACAATGTGCTGGGCACTGGGAATGCAAAAAGCCCCTGGAGCAAGGATTGAGGAATGTGTTGCAATGCCAAGCTTCAGCAGAGCAGATTTCTACCAGAGAATCATTCTCCTTTCATTCCTGCAGATCATAGTGGAGATGGTGAACAGATGCATTATCAAGTCACACTTGAAACTAATTTAATAAATAAGTGGGCAGAGTTCAACCATGCTTTTCAGTGTGTAGCAGCACTGAAACAAATAGAGTGGAACTGCATCCATCACGGTGGGAGCTAGTGTCCTTCTATTCGTCTTTCCTAAGACTGAAATATTTCCTGTTGTTATGGTTGCATTCTCTGAAACAAATAAAAAGTTTTTACATTCACCGCAAGGTATTTCTTTCAAATTTTTCATGTTTCACATATTTTTCATCTGGTGTTTTGTTTAATCTCTTTCAGGTAATTTGGATTTAACTGGTCAAAAACAAGTCTTCAAAGCGGAGAACAATCCCTGGGTTACCCCTATTGCTGATCAATTCCAGTTGGGAGTATCTCATGTTTTTGAATACATTCGTTCAGAAACATATAAATAGTAAGTATTACATTATGTATTGTAGCTGTGTTATTTATTTATTTCCCTGTATTGTATTGGGCAAAATGTTACCAGCTACACACATCTTTCATAATACATGCAGGAATTTGGTATTCAGGACAAATATGCAAGCCTGTACATTTATATTAAGGAATTTTGCCAAGAAGAAGATAACTGGCATGTAGACAAGTTAGGAAAGCACAAAGACTGTTTGATACTGTCCTTCGTTTTTTGTTAATTTCTAAGAGCTGTTATGTAACATGAGAGGTGTAAAAGAACAAGCATTACAAGCCTTTTGAGAAGTACCAATTTTAAGTATATTCAGTACAGCTTTATAGCTTGAAATAGATATTTATTAATGTTTTTGGATGCAGGTTATGTTTTAAGAGATATCCAGACTTCAAATATGGTTTGATCTGGACTAATTTGTGACAGTCTACAATCTTACACGTACTAGTGTTTTCTTCAACAGTGTAAATTTGTATGCTGGGCTTCTTCATTTTAGTGCAAGATTCCATGTACAAATGCTGACCATTAGTTTAGGAAATAATGTCTTTAATCATTCACTAAATTTTAATATTTGTTTTAAGTAAAGATCTCCTTGTTATTCTTTAGATGGGGAGTTATTTTTCATTGTCTAGCAACAATCTTGATGCTGTCTCTCTAGGAGCAGTGGGTAGTACAACCTGGATTGGAAAGTTAGTTTTTGCATTTTGCCTTTATTTTAAAACTGTATTTTAATAATTCAGAAGCATTTCCGACAGTCTTTTATATGGTTGCTGTCTGAACAAAATTACCAGAGAAGGGTATTCACAAGTGACAGTTGTGGGATTCCAATTAAGTAACTGAGATGCAAATTTCTGTATGTAACTAAATGACCCAACAATGGCTTTTGTAGGCTATTGCTCTTCATTTACAGAATTTTAAATGAAAAGAATCACAGATGGAAGAGTGGTTGCAAGAGTTGCGTGTCTCAGAAGGGTGCTGATATTTATGCTGTGATTCGTGTTCTCAAGACAGATTTATTCATAGATTTAAGTAGGCTGCAACACCCTTCTTGCAGTAGTACTCTGTACTACAGGCATGGTGTAGGGAAGCAGCTGCCTGTCTCCTTGGACCATCCCTCCCCACTGTTCATTGTGTACCTGCATCTCAGTTGCTTGATAATGTTTGGTAATTTTGTTTTGTATTGTCAGTTTTATATTTCTCTTTGTGAGCAGTGTAGATTAGGGACCCTCATGCACTTCTCTCAGGAACCACTCTGGGCATCATGAAAACAGCAAAATTTTAAGGACTCAAGTGCAGTTTTGAGGATTTGACTCGCAATTGGTTTCTAGGGAGGGGGGTGAGGGGGAAGCTGTTGTTATATATCTATAGTTTTTTAAAAAAGTGTAACTCTGGGTATTTTAAACTGCTCTGGCAACTTTCCTGGTATAATCAAAATTGACAAGAAGGTTCTGTATTTTATCAGTTACCTCGGCTGTTGTTCTTTGTTCTAAGTTAGCCGTATTAGGTTTGTTGTCTTACTCTTTGCTAGGTGTAGCAGTATCTTATTGGCTAATGGGCCAGTTTTGATTTTGTCCTCAGTAAATAATTGAAACCTGTCTAGTTAACAGTGTAAGCAGAATCAGACTCTGGCCATTCACAGAGAAAAAAATCAAAATCAGATAATTTTCTGTGGCTCATTCATGATTTCTACTTTGATCTTAGAAGTTTATTTCGTTAACATGCCATAATTTTCAAACTTTAGTGATGGAAACTAAATGTATGGAGATAATTATGTGTCAATTTCAGATTTTCAGCATATGACCATTTTATATTTAAATCATAAATAAAAAGTATCAGTATGATTTCTTCGAAAACCAGTAGTAACTTTTTTTGAGTCTTGATTTTCCTTGTTTGCCCTGCTAAAAAGAGAGTTCATGGATTTTCCTACTGAAAAAAGATTGTCTTTTTTATTTCCAGTTTCCTCTAAATAAGTGATTGAGAATTATGGGGATGCCATGTCCTAAAGACGTTCCTCTGTTTTCATTTGTTTTTAAGAGTTAAAACTCAAAAGCAGTGGCATGGTCTAGGTAACAGGTTTAGTAGCATTGTTGTGCACAAAAGTAGATAAGCTGTACGCTCAGAAGAAGTTAAACTGTTTTTCATGGTGGAATTTTGATCCTTTCCTATTAATGACTGTACATCTTCTTCAACTGCCTTTTTCTTTCAGAGCCTTTTAACAGGTAGTGTGTCTTTTTCTTATTAAGCAAAACACAAGGTTGATATGTGTACTTAGTATTTTTCCCTGTGGGTATCTAAATAAAGAAAGTCAAGTTCTTGAGTTTTCATGTGTTTTATTGCTCATTCTGCCAAAATAAAAAAATCTTCCAACAGTTGATAGATTGAGACAGATAAACTTCTACTGTGAGGCAAAGCAGTAGGCTTTTCATTAAATGAATGATTGGAAAAGGTTGCTGCTTAGCTAATCTCACTTGCATCACTGAGAAGTTAGAACATAGATCAGAAGCTGACCATCAGACCAGTAAGTTTGCTTTCAGGTACTGGAAGATGTAGACTCTCATGAACCCGAACTATGCATCTGTGTGTTAGATGAATTTTGAACTCCAGAGACAAAAATTTATTTCCCTATGCCCATTGTTTTTGATAGCTGATTGGAAGCACTGACTTTCCTTTTTTTACAAGTTTCACATTGTCTAGACTAGCTTAGACAGTGAGGGTAGGCTCATACAGTCACAAGTGCCAAGTTTCAGAGGCTCACCAAGTTACATTTTCACTAAGGGGGTTACGCTAATATATTTTATTTTGTGTTTGCAATGGCTAGAACTTGGTTTGCTCAGTTGCTGTTAACTTAGCCAGAAATCAGTAACTCATTAGCTCCTGGAAATGCACTCACTTGCGGTCATGTAAATAAACCTTGAGGTTTCTGCTGATGACTGGCACAAGCCATCACTGCAGACAGTGCCAGAGATCTCCATTCAGATTCTGTGAGGTTGCATTTGGGAAGCAGCCACCAAGTAGATCAAACCTCTTATTTTCCTTTGTGAAATGTACTGGCTGTTTCAAGCATATTTAGTGAAAAATTACATCCCATTTTTAGCCTTGTCTTGGGATATTCATGCTCTAGTGATTAATTGATAAGTAGGGATGACACCCATGAGGGATGATTATGTCTAAAGATAAAATGTCATTTGTTTTGCATACTTTTACATTTTGACACTCCTGTTTTACATGGTACTCATGCACCAAGTATAAAACTGGAATTGCACTTTACTTCAGAAGCATGTTAACCAGTGAGACCCTCTACTTTGTAGCTTCTTTCATTTCCTTTAATTTCCTTACCTTTCATGAGAAATGGTGCCCAGTGATTTTTTTCAACCTTAATTTTTCAAGGAAGACTTGTGCTGACAAAAAGATGGGCCATATATTGTGCTGGAAAATGTGTGTGGAGGGGCTCTTAATTCTTAACAGGAAATTCAGCAGCTTTTGGCACTTTGCTAGCTTTTGTTGGCTAAAATACACCCACTGCACATATCATCTGGTGACAGCATCGTTTGGAAATAGGTCAGTTTGCCAAGTGTATAATGATTCTTAATCTCTCGCTGCTGTGTAACTTTCTGAAACTTTAGTAAGCTGAATTTTGACTTTGGTTCTATATATACTTAGGAGCTGCCATTAAACTTGCCATCTGATGTCACAATAATGTTGAAAAGCAGTGGAAGAACTTGATAAACAGTGAAGGATAATGGCAGCCTTGTCTCCTCAAAGGGCTTTACTAAATGTTTTATTTTTTATTCATGCCTTTAGTCAACTTTCAGAATGACCTTTATGTTGTAAGCATATTCTCAAAGGATCTTCTCTGTCTAAGATACTGACAAAGAGATGATGTATTGTGTGATTTAGTGGTCACAATGTACTTAGATAAGTGCAGACAGACTTAAATGTTTGAAAGAAAACAATGAATTAAGCTCCTGTGAAGAATAAAATTGTAGCTCCTTAGAATGTTCCTTAGGATTTATGTAAGATAATTATTGATTTGATTAAGATGAGATAAAACTGAGATATGCAATTGGTATCAGTGGGTGGGTTTGGTTGCTGGCATTTACAGCAAAGTTAGTCCAGAAAGCTGCTCTTCTGGTGCATTTCTGGAATTATTCATGTTCTCTTGATCCATCTTCATGTGGAACTTATTCTTTGCATGTTTGTAATGGAAACAACAGTGATTTTGATTTTATCACAGCAGAGTCTAATGCAGACCTCAACAGCTGATAGTGTAATCCCAGCTAAAACAAAAGAAATTGCTGGGTCCTGAGTGCATTTTTAAACTGCCCTTAAACGCAGCAATCCCTTTTTAACGCTTTATCTAATTATTGTTGTTTCCCTGTTTGACCTCCATGTTCCAGCGAGGCAGAATTACGATAGAAGAGTCACAGCATTTTTAAGTCTCTAGAAAGCAGATTTCCCCCACAAGGCAGTCAATTTGGAGTCAAGAGACTCAACAAGATGGTTTGTGAAAGGAAGCAAGTTGCACTTTTCACATTTCCATCAGGAAAGGTAGTAGAAGAGCAAGCCATTTTCAAGACTGACACATGAACTCTTAGTGGAGGAAATGATTTGACAAATGCAGTGCTGAGCATATATCGCTTGGCAGCATTGGAACATAGGTTTCCCTGGGCAGGTTGCTCTGTGCTGAGCATTGTAATTGAAAACCCCATTTCATCAGCAGTGACAGTGTGGAAAAATCCACTCTTTATTGAGCCCTCTGTGTAGAGACAATCTCCCCAGCTTCTTGGGAATGAGTTGTTGTACTGAACCCCACTATTATGCAGCAGCTGCTTCCAGGGCAACAGACACAGGTTGCGAAGGAACAGATTCCTCTTCTGGATTACATTAATGAGGAGTATTTCAGGATTTATTTTTATTTTTAACAACTCAAAGAGACTGGCAAGGTACTCACAATAGTGCACTAGAATACAAATAGTATCTTGAAATAATTGGTGATCTTGTTCCACAGTTGTTGAGCCTGTTTAAGTTAAGTCAAGTCAGCTGCGTGGTTGGTGCTGTCCAATGATGTAAAGATGATCATCAGTAAAACCACCTATTAAGGAGTGGAAAAGAGGTCAACCAAGTGAAGAATCCATATGTTGGTTCTCGGGAAGCACGTTGGGAAAGTGGGAATTGGCAGCAGTTGATATGGAGGCATCATCAGGTTGAACTGATATGAAGGGAGATAGTCCTGAAATGGTGTTACTTGTGCAGCACAGTCTAGGACCTCCAAGAATGTAATTTTTTTATGCTAGCACAAAAAGCAGGTGTACTTAAACTATGTTTGCTGATGGTGCAAAGCTAGCAGCATAGAAAAGAATCAGCATACCACATAGTAAGAATTAGCAAACAAAGAGGAAGGCTTGGGTGTATTAGTTACAGGCGAGCCACCAATGTGATATGCTGGAGTGAGGGGGAGAGAAAGATAAGCACAATCCCCAGAGCTTGGCTAAAGGAGTGGAAATTTTCCAGTACAGAAAAGGAAATATTTCACAGTTGTGGTCATTATATTCATGAAAGGTGAATTCAGGCAGGTACAGGCAAAGTGTGAAAATATAAGAGGATAATGAAATGAACAAAAAAAGAAGAGGAAATTTAAAAGATATTTTATTTATTTAGCAAAGTCAAGCCTGATAACAGGGGTCATGGCTGTCATTGGAAGGGAGAGGGGAGGAAGAAACTTCATTTAAGACATAAAAAAATGGTGGACATAGGAAAAAATATAAATAAGCTGGTCAGGTGTATATTTGAAGGAAGGTCTCTAATTATTAAGGGAGCAAGGTAATAAATAACCTTCTGGTAGAAATAGTCTTCCAGCAGAAGAAATGAAGGCCAAAGTCTTGTTTCAGTGAGCACTGATCAGTTGGACAGGAGTACATGATGTGTTTACTTGTGGCAGAGGACAGCATGTCTGTGATGTAGGCAGACCTTGCATTCACATCTCCTGATAGTTGAGTGAAAAATTCTGATGAAACCTCCATATATATTCAGATAACTGCACAATGCCACTGATATTAAACAAAAAAGGAGGCAAAGCTCTGTTTTATGTTAATATGAAGAATAATTATGCATATTCCTCCATTTAATAATCTGTTTAAGTAAACATGTATGGGAGTATTGTGCAGTAGTTTATAATTACTAGCAATTTTTCATAACTTAGGAATTGTTATTATATAACTTACATATTCATTAGGAAAAATAATTTGGGGTTATGAAAATCTTACTAACATTTTTTTTGCACTTAGGCTGTAGAGATACCTAGAGAGAATGCTTTTCTTTGGCTATCTCTAAGTAAAATTAAATTCCCAAGTCATTGTCTAATCCTGTGACAGTACCAAAAAGAACAGGACACAGTTGATTTCAGGTGTAATTTCGAATGGTTTGTATTCTGTGCTTCTTGGGAGAATAAAGATGATATAGAAGAACGCAGACCAGTTGCTTGAAACATTTGTAGATCTGATTCGGCAGAGCTCAAACACCTCAGCTATTTGTATGATCCACAGAGGTCAGTAAAGATTGAAAGAACTTGGATAGTGTGAGTTTACCCTGCCTTGCTAAGGAAGACGGGCCATAATAAATGCTATTTACCTTCTTTACTTTTCTTTGATTTTGTCTCTAGTATTCTTTGGTAGTTTGTGGATGTAGTGGTTTAACCCCAGACAGCAATTCAGAAGCACACAGCTGTTCACTTCTTCCCCTACACCCCATGGGATGGAGAAGAGAATCAAGAAAGGAAAAAGCTTGAGTTAAGAACAATTCAATAATTGAAACAAGGTGCATATAATGATACTACTGATATTAAAATATAATAATGGTAATAAAAAAAAGAGAAGAATAAACCCCAACAGGTGTTGCACAATATTATTTCTCACTACACAGTGACCAAGGCTGAGCCCATCCCTGAGCACCAATCAGTCCCTTTTGGTTTTGGCCAACTCCTCCCAGTTTCTTCACTGGGCATGATGTTCTCTGGTGTGGAATATCCCTTTGGCCAATTTGGTCAGCTGTCCCAGAGGTGTACCCCGCCCTTCCCCAGATTCTTGTGTAGCTCCTCCCAGGACAAGGGAATAGAAGGCTTCATGCATTAGTTTTCTCTTGGATGCAGCTCTACAAATACTTCTAGAACCAGTATTCTCACTGTTTCTAGAAGGATTGCTCATGTTCATACACTCACAGCATGCACAATTAGTGAGTACTTATTTTCCCTTCTCATTTGCACTCTTATTTTCCTGGGCCTGTACAAGAAATAAGGTGGTGGTGTGTGCCCAGCATTCCATTGCTGGAGCTCATTTAAATATTTCAATGACTTTTTAGCCTGGCATCTTTACTATTTGACTCCTGACGTGGATATAACATCTGTGCCAGTGGTAGCTGTGACCTAATTTTTTCCAGCATGGTTTCAAAGACTGGGTCAAGGTAGTGGTAAAAAGATGACCTCAGTGATCTGCATTAGGTGGGAATCTCTGAGATGCCACATCTCCTGTGAAGATGAGCTCATGACAAATTAAGCTTCTCTCAAAGGACAGCAAGAAGCAAGATCTATCATAGCTGAGAAGTAAACAAGTCTTAATAGTCCTGATTCACACATTTTGATCACGTACCAGTAAAAAAAAATTAAATTTACCAATAAAAATCTATTATAAACCTGATGTGGGGAAATATAAAAATGTCATCTGTGTTTGGTTCTGTTGTATTGAAGACACGGTACTATATATTTTATATGAAAATGCTGATTTTTATTCCAACCACATGTTGTATTTATTGGCTGTATTTTAAAAATTGATAAATATATTAGTACATTATTTCCAACAGAGAAAATAGATGACTCAGAGTCCTGACATCTTTAGACAACATTTACATGCAAATCTGTAACTCTTCCCTAAAGAAGAGCTAACTGGAACCCATGTCAAAAGATAAACAATAAAAACACTATGTCTGTGTATTTTTGTTTATATATTGCTAAGATGGATATGTAATAAAACCAAAGCTATCACTGATGTATCTGACAGATATAGACACTGCACATATAAATATTGGTGTAACTACTGATACCACTGTTCCCTTTGATGTGAATTTTATATAAAGTTTAGAATATTATGCAGTAATCCATTTGCCATGTCAAGGATGATAACCTAGAGTTTATGTCACTGGGGCAGACATCTGGAGCTATGTTAGAAGTGAAATTGGAATGAAGTGAGTTAAATGCAGAAGCTGAGGACTGTATGAAACCAAAGCTAGGGAAGCAGTAGTAGGGTACATGGTTTGAGTAGGGAAGCAATACAAAGTTGCATCAAACTATAGGGCAAGGCAAGATCAGTAGCCCAGTTAAAAATGAGTAGTAATTATGATAAATCCAAAATGAGTACTAAGTAGAGATAAAAAAAAAAAAAAAAAAAAAAAACACCAAAAAACTGGTAAGCAACAGGATCAAGGACCTAACCTAGAGAACAGGTTCTTAGACCCCCTAGAACCTTAGGGTATAAGCAGACAAGCAGAGTGAGATGTGCAGCTGCAGGCAAGTGGCAGCTTGGGCAGGAAAAATGATAGAGGAGATTGAAACAAGTTTCTGAAGTGGGAAAGAGGGCAAATCCAAAGTGGGATCTATCTCTTACCCATTGGAGAGACTACTTACAACTATCTGATTATGATAAATCTTGGAAACTAAATGGCCCCTTTTCTGAACTGTGATAGATTATTAATAATGACAAGGGAAGGAAAGTCATGTTCTGTTATGCTTCTGTTCAGTGCAAGCTGGTGATAATTTAGGGAAGATGAGTTATTTCTCAGTCCCTCAAGTACAAGCCTGACCAACATTTTGTTGTGAGAAATGGTTTTAAACATCCAAGCCTCTAGGATGCATCCAGAAGGTTTAGAAGACTTGACCAACAGAGTCTGGACTCACCCAAGTTCCATCTTAATTAAATTACTGTGTCAGTGAAAAACCCAAAAAGTGACAGAAGTACTAGTATCTTTCCAGCATCAAGGAAGGTGAATAGACCAAATTGGATTATTATGAACTAGTTTACTCTGAAATTAATTTTGGGTTAAATAGTGAGGAAGAGACATGGGATTCTACTATTGATGATATAAAGAAAATTACTGTAATATGAATATCATTAATACTCTTTAAAGTATGACTATGATTTTGAGATTTTTTTTTCTAAAGAAGTGTTAAATATTATAAATATTGTAAGTTTGGTTGGTCAAGGCAACTCTCTAACCATAGAATTTTATGAGGCATTTAGCTTGTACAGCTATACAACATTGTCACTAGAAAATGAGCACTGCATAATTTTAATAAAACATTAAGAAGAATTATCAACACCCTGATAGGTCTTGGGAGACAATTACCAAAGAGAATGTTTCTGGTGAGGTCCACAGAGATCTGACCTGGAGTCATTAAATGTTCTCCTCAGGTATTTGGAAGCAAATACACAGTTGTTTTTGATGACCTGGAAGTTGGTGAAAGATAACAGTGAAGGTACAGGCTGTCCTGGGTCATTTAATCATTCAGTTTAATTAACTGGGTACACAGTATATTTTAAAGCAGCTTAATGAAGAATTGCATACCTGTGAATAAAATATGCAAGATATACCACATGGTGTGGTTAGGATTACAGGAGGAGATAAAAACAAGTGGGTACATCTTTCCAGAATGCAGTCAGCACTGAAAAACATTTTAAGAGACAAAACCAAAGTGAACAGTCAGCTCACAGTTCAGTGTTACATCTGAAAGGTTTGACTGAATTCAGCATCAGCCCCAGCTGATGTGGTCAGTAGTAAGTTCTTATTCCCATACTCACTAATCAGACATCAGCTGGGGCTGATGCTGAAATCATTCTGGTATCAGTAGTTTTAAAGGGATGTTAAAAATGTGTTTAAATACAGACACCTCAATTATTTGAGAGCAGAAGTCAAGCAGATAAAGAAAGGAAAGCACGGTACAACTTAGTAGAGCAAGCTTTCAGAGAAAGTAACGTATTCATTTTTCTTCTATTGTCCTCCAGTTGCCTCAGGATGCTTTCTGGGAAACTGTGTTTTAGAGCGACATCTCAGTGTGAAGGTTATTGTATGATCCATGATGGATTTTAACATGCTGTGTGTAGTATCCAAAGGTTATGATCCATACTCTGATTTTAGACTTTACCAGAACTGTCACAGTTCTGGTCTGGCATTGTGTCCAGTAGTATGTTCTGCTGCTCTGACTGTTGTGGGCATGGTGAGTCCATCTTCTCCAATGGATTCAGAGGGTTCTCTCAACATTTCTGGGGGGTGTTGTTACTAACCAAAGGCAGTATGTTCAACATAGATGCATTTCAGAAATTAAGCTGATACTCTTTGAGGGTAACTCACCTAATCTTGTTTAGGTTTTGGGTTTGTTTTTTCTTTGTTTGTTTGTTTATGTTTTCTGTTTGTGAGTGGTTTTATTTGTTTTCTTTTGTTTGTGGATGTTTTGTTTTGTTCTGTTTTGGAATTTTTTTGTTGGAGAGGATATTGCAGGGAATAGAGTTTGGATTTTGCAGTAGGTAAAAAAAGAATAGAGCATTTTAAAGAAAATTCTTGAGACAGCAAGGGAACAAAGAATAAATTGGAAATGGCAGACAGAACAATACTAGTTGAGGACTAATGTGGGAAACATAGGTTTTCCACTTAATAATGCATTTCTGGTAAAATGATGCAGCTAACAGTAAATAGTGGTCTCTTAACCCTTTGTAATCCTCAAAATTCAGTTGATTTGCTTTCTTGTTTTCTTCTTCAGATTGGTTCTTTATAACCAAACAAGAAGAGTTACTGCACACATTTGCTGGTTTTATTTGAGAAATAAATTTAAAAGTGGCGCTTTTATAATCAAGCAGATCTGTCTGCAATTTCTATTCTCTATGCAGCCATATCTGTTTTATTGCATGGTGGTTTTTATTGAACTCCAGTTTCTTCATTCAGTTTCACATTATTTCAGGGTTTTGTGTAATCTTTAGCAATTTTTTTACCCTTCTGGTGAGGGCTATCAGCTAGATGGAGAGGCATCCCTAATTTTATGACTGCTTTTATCAATCTTTTATCCAGTGGAAGGCTGAGGTTGTAATTATTCTGGTGTAATTTGCTGTAGCCACTTGTAACACAAGCTCTGATAAACTTGTTAAAAGCCATGATTTTATTTTAGCAGGTATCACTGTCATCCCATTAATGTGCACTTTTACAGCCCTGTACAACTAAAACACAGTGTGGAAAATGGTTATGATCAGATTTCACTTTAAATTCTTGTCATTAAAATTAACTTCTTTTTGAAAAGTATAAGCTGAGAAGCAGGAACTTCTGCTATATATGACACAGGATTTCTCAGTCCTGCATTTCAGTGCTTTCCTCTGACCAAACAAGAAATGCCCTACTGTTAAAGCTGGGAGTAGTTGAATTTAGGTCCTGTGTAGGCAACACCTTTTGACTACAGCTTTGGATGTCTTTGTTTGTATTATGTACCCAACCACTTTAATTATTAAACTCTAAAAGTCTGATATACTGAAAATCAGTATCAAATATGCCAGGAAAAAATACTCTGTAATTTTTCTCCTTTATTACACTTGATTGGAAAAAGAAATTGTAGTCTAAAGTGAAGTGCACAGGAGCATAGACAGTAAATAGGATTACATAGTATACTGACCATTTCACTTGCTCCAGCTTCACAAAAGCAATAATAATAAATGCAGAATATTAGCCCTCTTTGTAGTTTTGGCACGTTTTAAGAAGTTGTCTCCAGTGCTGAATGTAAACAGTAGCATTTGTTTCACTGAATGTGGAACAGTGATTCCCTAAATCCTTTTGGTTATCTGTAGTAATCTTTGATCAGGTAGGTTTTCAATCCTACGAAAATACGTCTTGCACCAAATTGCTGTCACAGGATGGTAAATACATGCAGAAATAGATGGAGCAAATCCTATACCCAGTGCTGTAAGTATGTTCCTCTTGGTAGGAAGAGGATATGCTTGATCTGTATTCACATGTGTACCCAGATTGCTACCTCTGACCTGCTTCAGTGTCTACTTCTGTGGTACTTTCTGCACATTAAATGTTTTGGGAATCCAAGGTAAGAGAGCGGGATCCAGAACTCTTCAAAGATGTGCTGCAAGAACCTGCTACCTACAAAGACTCCAAGGAAGAAAGATCACAGTTCTAGAAGAATAGAATTTAGGCATGAATATATGTGTGTCAATTTTGATTCTTAATGTAAAAGGGATTTTCCTTAAAAAATCTGCAGCTCTTAGAGCATGGGTTTTAGTCACCTTTCCACTAGATATAATTTCCAAGCTAAATTCCAAATGTGAGTTTTGGGTATTGGGATGTTCTGTTTCCTGTTCATTTCTCCAAAATTCAGATTTACACTATTGTTGACTTTTAAAAAAGAAAAGGTATGCAAGGAATGACAGTGATGATCCTGAATATAAATTATATCAAGCAAATTGATGCAAGATAAAATTACCAAATCAACCTTTTTTAGTCTATATTTTATGGAATATCTAAATCTATGTTTGGCAGTAATTTACTTTTGCCCATGAATTTCTGACAGTTTCGATTCTTTGGTCTTATTAATCAAAGTAGTCAGCACCAGAGCAATTTTTATGAGACTCACTAGTCATAAAAAATTTATTATCAGATAAATCAAAGAAACAACTAGCATCTTAATAGGGTGAACAAAGTGGCATGTAAAAGATCATTCAAGACTAGATGCTTTTGACACTTGTGTATTGCATTTAGTGCTAGAGTCAGATGTTCTGCTTGCATTTTCATTAAAATACTAATGACACAATTGGTACCTTTAGTGCAGGATGTTTCTTTTTTTTATGTATACATACATACACATACACACACACACATATATATCTGTGAGTCAAGCAGTCACAAGAACAAAGAGTCGCTTTAGGTTGTCCCTGTAGTGAACTGAGCACCTCAGGGACTGAGACAGTTCACCAAACAACTAAGCCATGCTCTTGAGGCCCAGAGGGGAAGGGCTGGGCCCTTGGGCACCACCATTGCTGATGCCAGGCTCCTGTGTGCCCCAGCTGGTGCTGGCTCTTACGTGACCATGAAGCAAGGGTTTTCAGGGGCTGATATGGCCAGAAAGTTATTTTGGCAGTTCTAGTCTGAGTTATCTCCTTGAACTCAGTGCCTGACAGCCAGCACTAGCCCAGAGAGCAGTGGTGCAGCCACAGCAGAGGTGGCCCAGCTGAAGCAGGTTTAGCTCCAGGGGTTGGTTACATCAACCCTCAACCATGTGTCCAAAGGCATGAGGAGGAAAACCTGAGTCTGCTTCATGCACCAATTAAGCAAAGCTTTTATGGAGAGAACACAAGTGCTTTTAAGAACTAAAAAATTAACCCCACCCAGCATCAGTAAGCTAGTTGGAAGTCTGGATTTTTCTTGTGTTCAGAAAATAGAGGGAGGAAATTCCGACAGCCTGTGTTTCACGTGAATCTGGTGTTGCTAAAAATATGCAAGTCTCATTAACGGAATTCTTGTAGGTAGCTTTCATATGTTTTGTGTAATAAAAAAATAACTGAAGGGAGATTGAATTTATTCTGTGTTAATAACAAGAAAGGATGTTTCTGGATAGCTACCAAGTGATGCAGAACTGTGAACAATACAAAAGAAACCTTACTGTTCCCTATTCCACTCAATGCCTGCTTTTCTAGGAGAAACATATTTAACTGCAGCATTATGTTTTTCTGTGTTTGTGGTCCTAAGTGTGACTGAAAATAAGGCTGCCTGTGGGATGAGCTGCTTACAGAAATGCTCTTGTCTTGTAGTCTTTAATGTTTGCCTCTCTGGTCTGATTCCAGTTGAGTTATGGACGAAAATAGTTGCTGTGGGTTGTTCACTTTTCTGTGTATGTAAGGTGTAAGGGAACTGGATACAGTTCTCTTACTGCTCTTCTAGATACAGCTTTAAAGGTGTGGTGGTTTTAAAACAAACTGATTACATCTAGTCGTCAATGCTAACATCTGACTGCAGCTGCATATTTTCTTTCTTTGCTGGCCTACTTACAGTTTCATCTGTGTGAATCTTTCTTGAAGAGTAGATTTTTATCTTCTCTTTTATTCTTGTGACAAATATATAACAAGACGTGGAATTTCTAACCTGTTGTATGTGTCATTAACATGTCAAAATAACAAACCTTCTCTGTGTACTTTTTATGTGGCTGCTACAGTAGTATTTGAATTCTGAATAGAAAGCACTGATCTTCTCTGGTCTTGATTTTAAGGCAGACTGAGGTTTGGTCCATGTTTGGGACAGCTTTCTGGTAGAAAATATAAAACTACAGTTAAAAGAACTGTTAAATTCAGTGGGTTAAAAGCTGTGATTTGGACAGTGGCTTAGGAGATTTGCTTATACAAATACATACATAGTATGAGTAAATTTTCCTAGAGTAAATTTGGAAGCATCTGCTGGGTGAATAGTGAAGTGGGCATTTGAGTTTCAAGTTCTTCTTTAAACTGGAGAGGTATCCAGAAGCTGACAAGGTATAAGATAGAATCCCAGTTCCATGTCTGTCACAGATCTCATGTGTAAATTTAGTAACTTTTCCAAGATCTCAAAACAAGCTGTCTTCACCTCAGGGCCATAACCTCTCAAAAACTGTACCAGTAGACAAAGGTGTATGTGGATTTTGCAGTGGGGAATTGGCAGGTCGGATGGCTGGTAAGAAATCAGCCAGTCAGTGGAGACCAGCATTGGACCACACAGTTCTGTTTGTTCCCTTCACTGGGAGCTCGGTTCACTTCATTCCCAGTGAGAAATCTACCTAGCCAGGGCTTTATTTTCCATAACTTCACCAGGATTTTCTCGAGTTCTATAGACAGGACAAAGGCATAAAGATCTACGCTTCAGCACACAGAGGTCAAACAGTTTAGGTCCAAGATCCCACAGCCCTTTCCGTGGGACTAACCAATGATGGAAAGAGTCAAGAGCTGCTCTAATATGGAGAACTTGAGGGACAGATGATGTTTTCGTTTTCATGAGGTTGTCTCTTGTACCTTGCATTTTTATTGAAAGCTGTTGAGGGTGAATTCTCTTTGGCATATTTGATACTTGGTCTGCCTGACCTGATGCATCTGAGGTGGCCTCTACTTTTGCTATAACTAGGAAGGGTGGCTTAAAAACAGTTTTGCACACAGGTATATCAAATTATGCTCTATTGCCTACAAATTTCTTCATTGAGCCATTTTGCTTTTTTTATTTGTTTGTTTTTTAATTAGTAATATTGACTACTTTTTTTTTTTTGTTTGTTTGTTGACACTAATTTGCAGTTTCAGTCTGGGAATTGAAACAAAATAGTTTCTTTCTGCAGGTGAAATTCTTGCAAATTCAGTCTGGCGTTTCACAGTTTAGGTTTTGATTAATATGTTTACTTTTTGCTTCAGTTTTGAGACTATTCTGTAGATGTATACTATAATGAGATTTTAATCTCTTCCAGATATGTTGATTTTTCCTGTTTTCCTCTTAAGCACAGTCCTGTTCACATGATGAGATACTACCAACAAAATTGCCCTAGAGATTCAGGTGTGCCTGTGGTCAAAATCTGGCTACTAATGGTGTATCACTGCATAGATTCATAGCTTTGGATGAGACAAATATGTGTTTAAGCATTGCAATAATCTGTACATCCCACATTGCTTTATGGAGGAGAGTTTGCAGGTAGTTTCTTATCAACCAACCTGAAACACACAGATGCATCTTATTAGACTAGTGACAGTGACTTGAGCAATCATAAATATTTTGACACTTCGGTTTGCAAAGATAAACAATGGCCTTTTACACATTGGTGTTGTGTTGGGATTCCCATTGAGTTATGGCTGTACTGATGGTTGCTTCTTTTTAAGTATTGTGCTACTTTATTTTTTTTTTCAGTAATACTTGCTTATTAGCATATAAATGCCAGACATTAATTGAAATTTCATATTCCCTTTGCTTGGCAACTCCTGTATCCACTAATTTATACAAGTATTCATCAATGTAGTTTCATTGCTTCATTAAGCTTAATGTTTTGTTTCAATACTCCGAAACTTAGTTTGCTAGAGTCAGGTTTACCTGTGTTCAAAAAGTAAGCAGTGTGAGTCGCTTTCATTATTTCCTCACTGAAGAAGGTATTAGCATTTATGTGTAAGAAAATGAGACCTCGTGTCAAGGGTGAATGTTAGTAATTCTGATTTCCCTGTAAAGGATTGATTTGTGATATTAGATAATACCAGGATGTATTTCACACCAAATCTTCCTCTCCATGTGTTTCACAGACAATGGAGCAGGGAATCAGAAAGGCTGCTTTCACTTAAACATTTGTACATTGGCATGGGAATAAATACATGAGCACTGAAGAGTACATGTATTAGAAAAGTAAGGAGTTCAGATTAAGATGAGGTGAAACAGCTCCTGTGTTTCTGATAAAAGGATAGAGGTAGACTTCTAAAAAGGTTTATATGTTTGTGGTGTATGTGTTTCCACACACTCATCTGTCCATAAATATTCTCCCACTTTCCTGTATATATTTGGTTTAGTACTGAAATAACCTATTGTTCAGTAAATGCATCCATTAACTTAGTTCCAATTCATTCTTTACCAGGAGAAGGATAGGTTTAGAAAACAATGGGCATTGAAATGCAGAAGTCTGTTGACATGAAATTTTTTTTAAAAATTTGTGTTAAAAATAAATTTGTAAAAATAATATTCATCGGTAAAATAGAGATTATCAAAATCACGGGATGAGCTGATGCAAAATGTAATATTGCAGAATCCAAATTACTGTATTCATGAAGATCATCATTAATTATGTAATTCTAGATACACACATACTATAGCCTAAAAATGTATTGTAGGTTTACAACTGACTAGCTGTTTGATGTGGCAGAATGTAGTCTTTGCATTTTTATTAAAATTATTCATAACTGGTTGCAGTCTAGATGAACTGCTCTATTCTTATGTCTTGCTTCAATATATTTTCTTACCCATTCTATCATGACATTATATTGGAACTTTTTCTGAATTTTAGAATGATCCATGGGGCATTTTCCAAAACCCCTATCAGCATCTCTTAAAAACATGTATTTGCAATTTACATTTAAGAATACTTTCAAAAGGTTTAGTAGCAGTACATATTTTCTATATATAATTGTTTGCTGTTCTTTTTCAAAAAATGTTTTATTTTTATGAGAAAAGGAGATACACTGAAAAATTAGGACTATGCATTTAATTAAATTCTATGAGTTTATCCATTCTCCAGCTTACAGCTATAAATTGGTTCTTTTAAAAATACCATACCGTGGTGAAAATGTTTATAATGCATTTTTATGGCTTACCCACAAATGTCCTAGCAAAGTTACAAAAATCAGATGTATACCTATGGAGTATGTGGTGTCTTACACCTCCCTCAAGCTTGTCAGGGCAACAAACTTTGGCTGAAATAAAAGAAGCAGGGTGAGGAGGCTTTCTACCAACATGATGTGCAGTTAGACTGTAAGATCATCACAGTTACTTTATCTGGTGGCTGGTCTATAAACATTGGCTAATTTGTGTACACAGATCAGATATCTTTTTTTCCAATAGAATTCAAATGAAAAAATCTGCCTGTAGCAGTATGCAAAAGGAAACCTAAGGTGATATATAGTGTGTATCTTAATTTGCCAACCACATTGTTTTTGGGGGTTTTCTTTTAATGACTTTGCCAACCATATTGTTTTTTGGGGTTTTCTTTTAATGTAATTTGCAAGAAGAAAAGATTTGGCTTTCAGAAAGAAAAATATAGCTTAAAACATTTCCACATTAGCAGTGTGGAATAGTTGTCAGTTGGCTGGCTCTTGTTATATGAAGCTGGAGGAGTCTGATACTGTAGCTGAAATCTTTTGCTTTGTGGTGAATACTTTAGAAATGGGTTACTGTGCTGCCATTTGCATGGTGATGCAGAATTATTTTTGTTTGCTGTCAAAAGCAATTAGAATCTAATGAAAATGGGTGCAAACCATGTGATGAACACTTTATATTTGATAAATGTCTTGGTGTTGAATAAAGGAGCAGTCCCTTTTTAGGTGTTACTCTTTCATGTCTTGCTGAAATACACTCAAGATTCCTGTTCATAATTAAATAGAAAGCAATTTAAGAAAAAACAAACAGATCAGTGTAAAAATTAATCTTGACAAATCTGCATGACAAACAGCTTTGTGACCACTGCTGCCATGACTATGGTTTGCCTGTAGAAGGCCTGAGGTGCTGCAATTGCTTTACATTCAAACAAAAGACACAGTCCCAGCTGTGCACTCCCTGTTCCTGAAGAAGTGCAGCATCTTTGTGTTTATGAAAAGATTTTGTAAAGCATCAAAATTGTTTAGACTCCAAGTGATGCAGGAAATACTGTTGCAAGAGTGAAGTCTTCCACACTGGCATAATTCTGCAAATAAAATGGGGGAAAATGAGAAATAAAGAGAGTCAGAAGAAAGATGATGCAATACATCTGGTTTACTTTATCTCTCTGGGGAGATTTCTGGCTGGATTTGCTGGCCAAGTGTAAGTATCTGTAAGGAGAAATAAAAAAAAATTCTTTTTTGGCCCACTTATTTATCTACCTCCTGTCTGAGCTCGTCCTTATATAAACTAAGTAAATTATTTTTCCACACTGATGTTTATTCATTTAGCTCCTGTGCTCACATCTTTAGGAGTGATGTACCAGGTTGTGGGGGCTGCCTTCTCTTTTAACTTTTCAGCAAGATACTAGGTCTTCTTCCTTTACACAACATGTGATACAGTGGTTCAGAACAGTAGGATCATACTAAAAGTTCACTGTTCATTTTCTCTTGAGCAGAACAAAAGCTTCTCTCATAAATTAACCCTGTGCCTCTTCCCAACTTGTCCTAATGGTTTGTATGCCTGTTGTGCTCCTCTGAAGTGATGTTGTAACAGAAATCAGTGTTCATATGGTGGTTACTGGAAGTTTTTGCTGTAGCAAAAGGCGGACAAGAAAAATACCTGAAGTGACTGGATTCTGAAACCTTAGAGTTCAGTAGCAGCAAATGTCAAACCATGCACTGATTTGAGAGGGTTGACCTGCCTCAAACTGTGTAAGAGTGTTTGTCTATGCTTAGCAAAGGGATTTTCTCTGTGTGCAGTCCAACATTTTACACCTTTACTTGGGTGGCAGTTTGAGAGAAGCACATGGTTCTCCAAACAGCCTCTTCCATCTGTTCTGCCAGCACAAATGGTGTAGATAAAAGGTATTTGATGGACTTTCTGGGAGTTTTGTAATTAGAAGGTGTCTCTCAATGGATATCCAGCACAAAAAGAGGCAGCCTGTCTGGAAGCTACTGAGAGACCAGGATGGGTTTGCATTTACAGGCTAATAGCAAGCCAGTGGTATTAATTTCTTCATTAAGTCTCTGCAAGCAGTGACACTTGTTGCCATCTATGAGTCTCCAGGTGGTGGCAGGCTCATGGTTTACTGTCAGCACAATTGTTTTGGGGATGAAAGATGGACCACTTGGAAAGCTTAACCTTTCCTTTCTCCTTCAGAGGGCAAGCAGCCCTTTTCCCTCTCAGAACAACATGACATCAATTTTACCAGGGAAGGCTGGAAGATTTTCAGTCTTGTTTTTTAACCAAGATAATGGACAGTTTGGGCCAATAACTACCCTTGGTCAGTCCTTCTGTAATAGCAGCCAAGGAGATACTGTCATCAATTTTAGTATATCCTTTGGTTTCCTGTGAACCTACTCTTTTGAGGGGAAATGCTTAATGCTCTTGCTATTGCAATCTCAGAAACTCTAAGAGTCAGTAAAGAGTAACACTAGCTCAAACTTTGGACCTTGTTCCTGAACTTCAATTTAATGTAATTGTTATTTACAGCATTAGAGTGGTAAACAGCTGCTTGTGCCTGCTGGGGTTTTTTTTGGGTTTTTTTTTTTTTTGCTGTTGGTTTGTTGGGTGTCTTGGAGGTTTTTTCCACCTAATGATGCCAACAAAAGTGACCTGGCGTTTTTCCTTTAATTAAAATGGGCCTTTGTGAATTAGTGTGTGAAAATCACGGGATACAGCACTAATTGGAGTTTAGGCAACTGTTCCCCTAACCTTTCACAGCTAAACTTCTAAATGAAATGTTTCAGTTTAATTTAGTAGCTTGAGAGTTTTTCATAGCTAGATATAAAATAATGATTCTTGACCTTTTTTGGACAAATAATATTGGGTTTTTTTTCTGATAAAACCTTTACAGCATCATTCATTTGTGGCTAATCTTACCTGTGGTTTGACTGTTTCAGCTCCCTTTTGACAGTAGGCATCCTAAAGACATCAGAAAAGACTTTCTGTGGTAAATCTCTGACTCATTGAGCCCACCAGCCTCCCCCAAGAGGCAGTAGGAGAGATATTGTTCAGGGAGAGCCATACCCAACCTGACTTTAATGTTTCCAAGGATGGGGCATCTACCACCTCTCAGGATAACCTGTTCCAGCACTTTACCATCTTCATTGTAAAAAACTCCTTCCTTATGTCCAGTCTGAGTCTACCATCTATTAATTTAAAACCATTACTCCTTGTCCTATGGCAAGAGATCCTCCTAAAAGGTCTGGCCTCATCTTTCTTATAGGCCACCTTCAAGAACTGAAAGGCTGCAGTATTTTTTCATAGGGTTGGTGCTCCTGCCTGCTAATCACTTTGTTGGCCCTCCTTTGGACTTGCTCCAATAGGTCCGTGTCCTGCCTGTGCTGAGGATCCCGGAGCTGGATGCAGTGCTCTGCAGTGCCTCACCAGAGCAGAGCAGAGGGGCAGAATCACCCCCACTGACCTGCCCACCACGTACTCACTTCACTGAAAAAATCCAGATCCAGAGTAAAGTCACTAATGACATTTACAGTTTTCTTATATCTTCGGGCTATGATTATTTATATACTGGAAATTCATAAATCAGATGCTTGCCGAGGATGTATAGTGATACCAGAAGCTTTTAACAGTGTTAATGGGTTTTAAGTATAAAATTCTAGGTGTCCTAATTGAACTAAGGAAAGTGCTGAAAGTTGCCATTTTTTAGGGAAGTACTCTGCATAGATTTTGAACTCCAATTAGCAATCTACACTGCAGTAGACTAGATCAAAATCAATATTTCTGCCTGGAATTCACACAGCCTCTTTGAGAGACGAGATTAATATGGTTACTGTTCGACTCTGTGTTCTCAATCAGCTCAGTATGTGCACTTGTCATTCATATTTTGTTTTTAGCTTGTTATTCTGACAGAAGAGTCTCTGAGGAACGAAAGGAGAGCCAGTTTGAAGAGTAAAGCGATGTAACATTTACATATTTTCACACTGTTACGGAAGCTGGCTGTTAGGCTTTGAACATTATTTATTCATTTGATGCTGCTATTTGTTACGGACCTCTGAAATATGTTACTGACAGTAACTAAACCATCCGTCTCACTTCAGGATTTCTACTGATTGCTAATTTTGTGGACTAAGTGGTGGAAAAAGCTCAAAATATGTTAAAACTAAAAAGACATGGTTCTATTAGGTTTTTCCTAATACCCTGCTCCCGTACTGGGTTGCAAGAGACTTTTTTTTTAATGTTGGCACACGCACTGACAAAAACATCATGTTGTAGGTCTTGCAAATCATGCAGATCACTTCAGTTTGTGCTGGTGTGTTCTAAAAATCATGCAAATGAGCTTTCCATCATGGTTGTTTACCCAGTGGGTGGAAATATAACCATCATATTCAAACGAGTTGAACCAACTGACTCTAAAAGCAATTACTGGCAACATTGATTTTTCCATTAATTGGCTGAACCCTCTGAAACATGAAGTCTCTAAGGACAGCATCTGAAATGTGTTACTGCTTTTATTGCTGTTATGATTATTAGATTTTGGATGCTACCAAAATGTCCTGGACTCTGTTCAAAATACAAGACAGTTCCTGATCTTGAGAACTGAGGAGTCTGAAAGACAAAATGTCAAAGGGAATAAACACTTCCAAAGTGCTTTATAATTTCATTAATATTTTTAACAACTGTTTAGATGCTTCACAATATTAATGGGGTCTTATTGAAAATGTTGAGTTATAATGAGATAATTCTTGCCTTAGTATGTCAGAAGAGATCTGTTCATACATGGTTTGGTGAAAACACATCAAGAGTTTTCTTTTTGTGTTGTGGTTTATCCCCAATTGGCAACCTTGCAGCTACTCACTTATTCCCTACTTCCCACTCCCACGTGGGATTGTGAGGAGGATCAGGAAAAATATAAACACTCATGGGTTGAGATAAGGACAGTTTAATAATTGAAACAAAGTAAATCATTATCATCATAATTATTATAGCAATAATAATTACAGTGAGAAAGAGAGAGGACTAAAACCTCAAAAGAAACAAGTGATAGACAATACAATTGCTCACCACCCGCTGACCGACACTCAGCTCGTCCCTGAGCAGTCATCAGTCTCTCATAGACGACTGCCCCAGTTTATACATTGGGCATGATGTTCTTAGGTGTGGAATATCCCTTTAGCCAGTTTGGTCAGCTGTCCCAGCTGTGCTCCCTCCCAGCTTTTTGTTCAGCTTCTCACTGTCAGAGCCTGAGACACTGAAAAGTCCTTGACTTGGGTAAGCACAGCTTAGCAACAACCAAAACATCACTGTGTTTTCAACACAAATATTGTGTTAAATGCAGTACCACCTACTAAAAAGAAAGTTAACTGTGTCCCAGCTGAAACCAGGACAATGTGGGAAATAGGTAGATTGGACAATACATGTAGCATCCTTGATAGGGCAGAGGGATGGGATTGATAGGGGGGGAAAGAGATGGTCCTTTCATACCAGGTTGAAGTTGGACAGAACCACCTAAAGAGAAATTAAAAATTGAGGACAAGGCAGTGAGGTAGCTTCTGGAAAGAAGTGGCATAGGGAGAGGGAAATCATGCTCTGCTATATGGACAGTGGAGAATGGCCAGGTCATCAGAGTATTGTGAAGGGAACAGCATCAGGATTCAAATCCTGATTGCTCAAAAATTTATTCAGCTTCTGGTAGAAGAATTTTCAAAACTTTTCAAGAAAACTTTGTTCACCCAAGACCTTACTCACATTTTCCAATCTATGTTCTATTTACAGCTTTATACCTCATCTTTGACTCCCTCTTTGTCATTGCTGTGCTTGCTGTACAGGTCCCATGAATAAAGGTGTTGTATAATTCATTTAATAGCTACAGATACCTACACCTGCCAGGCCTACTCCTGCTGGGTGTTAATTTTTGCACTTTACTGGATCAGAGTGCAGGTGTCTTCACTGGGTAATAACTCTTCAGAATGACTGTGAATGTTTAAGAACATTTTCAAGTTGTCAGCCTTTTTCTTGAGCCAAAGGCAGTGGCTGATTTCCTAGAATAGCCAGTAGTGCAGTGAGAAGAACCAGACGTTTCCGTAATCTCTGAAGTAGAGATTCCTGGATGCTGTTTTTAACCCCATCTCACAGTCCAGGTCTGACTGTCTTTCCCACAGTCTTGCTTGTTTGGGAGAAATATCTGCTGTACTGCACAAAAGGTTAAAGCACACTCCCTTCTACTGCTTGGTCCTGACATTGCAATATAAGCAGTTACTAGCTAAGAATAAAGGGGAAAATTAAAAGGTATATGAGACCATGAATACAAGAGACAAGGTATATCAGTATTTATATCAGACATTGTTTTTCTTTTTCTTCTACTTGCTCTATTGCTTGCCATGTGACTGTTTAGTCATACAGTTAATTTGTGTAGAAAGTTTTCCTCTGAAAAACTGGGAACGTACATTTTTGATAAATGTGTTTTCTTTAGGCATGACAGCAGGATGAAGTGATTAGCAGATTCGAAGAGAAGATAACCGAAAAGGAGACAGAGTTACAATAAAAAAAAATCACCCTTGATGATTTTGGAAAATAAAAAAACATTTCAAATATAAATAGCACTGTGTCCTGAAAACAGTAGCCTGCAGTTCAGCAGAGCTGAGTGTAAAATACTGACTGAAGGAATACATGGTAGGGAATGACTGCTAAGCACTGGATCTGCAGAATGAACTCTGAAATCACAGGGGGTCAGCATATATGACTACATCAGTGCAGAGGTGCCTCATGTGACATGGAAGAAGTAATGTACCTGCTGTACTCAGTTCTGTCAGCCCTATTTTAGGGTATGTATCCAGCTGCAAAAACATGAGAACCAATTAGACAAAGTCCAGAGCAGAGGAGCAAGCCAAGTCAAAGGTCTAAAAATTTCACTTACAAGGAAAGATGGATGAAGTTGAGAGGTTTTCCCTGAAAAAGTATGTTGAAATATGTTCAAGCAAGTTTTTGAAGAAGGAAAAAAGTGTGATCTTGAGTGACAAAAATGTTCAGATTCTCAAATTGACTTCTTTCATCACTGATGAAACTTTAACAGCAACTGTTTCTAAAGGAAACATGAAATCTGGAATACAGGTTCAGTTTGCTTTCAGCTTTCTCAGCAGAGTTCACTGGAAGGTAATAATGTCCATAGTCTTAACCTTTGTCATGGAGTTGTAGTCCTCTTACTTCACCCATCATGTCACTTCATAGGACATGTTTTGCTAGAGGGAGACACATAAGACACTACAAGTAGGTTTTCTAATTTTTTTAAAAAATCTTCTGTCCCTACCCTGAAGACTCCTTAACACAGATGAGTAGAGAAGGGAAAGAAGTTCATTTACTTTAAAAGTAAATTAAAAGTTAAGTTAAAAATAATAAAGGTAAAAAAAAAGTTAAGAAATTTTAATGTATCCTCATGTAGCTGAAAGCACATGAGCACAGGAAAGAATGTGAGCATAAAACTCCCAATTTTCTTAGTGAACAAAAACAGCAATTGGCAATAGAGAAATGTGGCACAGCATACTTTGCCTACCTTATGAGGTTGTTTTCTGCTCTTGTCAAGTTTGGCTTTCAAAAGATTTTTCCTTTGGAGACTTTTTGGAAGCAGCAGTGAAGCCTGAAAAATTGTCTTCTGTAATAATCTTTGTAAATTTCAGTGTGAAAAGACAAAATAAATAGAGTTTCAGTGTTTTGTTATTCAGCATTAGTTTGTTTGTTTGGTTGGTTTTTTTCCCAGAGATGATCACTAAGAAAAGAAAAGGAAAAAAAAATCCCAAAATTGACTCATCAAGCATATAACATTAGGATTGTTGCTCTTGAGGGAATTATTGTACATATTATAACAAAAGTAAAAAATATTTCCCTGGAAGAGTGATGAACTGACAATTTGTCTTCCTAGAAATTCTTAACTTACTGGAGAGCAAAGTAGTGTGTGCTGTGCTGTGCTTTGCTTGTGATGGGAATTTTCACAGTGCAGTGACAGGAAAAAATATGCAAAAATGCTTAGTGTCAGCTGTGTAGAATGCAGACTTAACTAATGCAGGTTTTCAAGCACAGGCAGGTTAGAATAGAATATGTGGGGGAAAAAATTCTCAGTGAAACAGGAGTGAAAAATAAGGGGAAATCTCTTAAGGAGTTAAATGTACTGTCAGACCTGTTTGTGCACAGTAACCAGGTCCGGAGCACAGGACACTGCAGTCACAGAATAGTTACTCAACATGTTCATTTATGATCTCAGGGGAAGATGATTTTATATTTCATTTCTGCCACTCAGTAAATCACACTTTCTTGTGCCAGTATTCTTTGCTAGTGGGAAGAGGTCAAACACCATAAGCTTCATCAGGCAGGGGAAGCTGCCCATCCACAGACCTATTTAGGTCCTTTGTGACATATTCCAGCTATGTCAGGCTTTCTACAGGAGCAGAGGGTAGGCAGAGTGTGGGAATTGGGAAGTACAGTGATGCCAGATACCATAAATACCAACTATTTCAGCCGTCTGCAACACAGTCTTTAGCATGAAGTGGCAGCTATAATTTCCTTCCTTATCCTTCATACTGTGCCTTTTAATATTATTAATTTACAGGACATGCAGCCATCAATTCAGTGTTTAATATCAGGAATGTATGGATCCTCAGCATCTCAGACAACTACCTCACTGTTGTACAAAAGGTCTTAAAATTAATCTGATTCAGAGACCTGTGTGCTGAAATAAAGTATTTGATATGGTTATTGAAAGATAGATATAAACTTTTTGGGTGTTGAAAAGCTTCAGTGGTAGTTGTTACTCACATTTTATGGGGGCGGAAGAGAGGGGAGTGAGGCAGGAGAAATAACCATTTTAGGGACTGAAGCTGGAGAGGTGACAGACACCACTTCATCAAACATAAGCACAGCTTTAGTAAAGAAGAGCAGCAATATTCACAGCAAAGCCCAGCAGCTCAAAAAGGTATGCTTAGATATACTATACATTTTATCTTTTTGGTCTTCTTGCTCACTTATGCTTATGGTACTTGTTTTTTTTATATATAAGCCAGATTTAAAAGAGGTATTTCAAGATCTGTAAACCTGATGATCTTCTATATGCACAATGAAAGCAGATGTGTTACTCTGCATCATTATTGCTTGTGGAATTATTTAAAAATCTATCTTAGTGTTTTGTTGCCACCTTTCCTCTATTTGCATTTCTTGGATTTTTGGTTTATGAGCAGCAAAAGCAAACTGTCACTATTTGCTATAAATTGAAGCTTTTAATATCTATGTCTGTTCTACAACATTTGTCAGCTTTGAGTATTCTATCAGTAGAAAATAAAAATAGCAGGAAATCTCAGCAGTAGTGACACTGAAAATTTATCTGCTTATGCTCAAAAGGTGTAAAATGCAGGTTTCAAGAATAAGCAATTGTAGTTTTCTTTAAAAAATGCATTTGCTTTGCTGTGGCTAACACTAAACTCTACATACATCACCACCAAAATAAATGACAGAGAATTTGTATGCGGTGTAGTTATCGACACAAAATACTATTGAACCCTTTAAATATAAGACATAGCCAAACAGATATTGTTTGTCAGACTCCACATTGGGTGCATTGTTTGACACAAAGATGAAGTTGTAGAAACGCTCTGAAGAGTAGTTCTACTCAATAACAGAGGTGTTTTATCAGTTTGTAAAACTTGACTGTCATGTCACAGTGTTTTAAAGTGAAAAGATATTTCAAATGTAAACATTTTCCAATAGCATTGTTTTTAATCTGGAAGTGTGCTTGGTAAAACAGGCATGTATAAAAAATGAAATTAAAAGCTTATATATGCTGTCATATTTTGTTGCTTTTATTTTTCAGTGTTGCTGAGGAAAATGCTCTTTTGATAATTTTCCTGAGTTTTTCTTTTATTTAAGATTTTCTTTATTGTTCTGTAGTATTTTTCTCTCCTTGAAGAAAAAAAAATCCAGCTAATACATCAGCTTTAGTGGTTTTATTCATTAGTGAAGCCTGCTTAGAGCAAAAGTACAAACTATGAAGTTCAAATGTATTATATTGTGGTGGATTACTTGTTACAGAACAGGACTATTTTGGGACAGCCCTGGTTGGATTTTTACTTGTCCTTAACTGAAGTGTTTTGCTCGCAATGGGACTAGTTCAGTTCTGCCATCACAAGTGTGTTATATCTAGCCTGAAACACTGTTTTCCACCTAAAACAATTTTTCCTTCAGATTGACTTTTCTCTCATTTTGATTGTGAAATGTCAAACCAGGTAGTTATGGTTTGAGTCTTAGGAGATATTCTGGCAAATACTTCTCTCCTGTAGTCTTTCTGTTCAGTTGTGAACAGGTAATGTTTTAATTGTGTTCTTCTTTTCTGACAGTCCAAAAGCTAGTAGCTATCATTTTCCTCTCCACTAAACCATCTTGTTCACAATCCTCCTTTGAAATTGTGAGGCTCATTTTGCCAGAAGATGAACGTGATTAAAAAAATACTTTCCATTTTAGGAGAGAGTCTACAGAAATTTTATCTGATCAAAAAGTAGTGTTACGAGATTGAATTCCTGTCCGCTGCAGAAGTAATTTTTGTCTGACAGTGCCTTCAGTCTGCTGTCAGTGTCTTTCCAGAGCAATACAGGAATTTAAAGATGGAGGGGGGGAGACTAACCTAGAGAGGGATAAAATTATTCCTTTGGGAAATACTTTTTCTTTGTTTATTTCACAGCAAAGACTTGAGTCTGTTCTTAAACAAAAGGGCAACAAAACCTAGATGGGCCCAGCAAGGAGAACATGACACATAGAACTTGTGTAATTTAGATAAAGGCAAAAAAAATCTTAATTCTGTCTTTTTTCTTTTCTTCAACAATTTTGTTGAGCAGAAATTGTAAATAGGTGCACAGTCATGATAAAAAATGATGGTTTTGTGTAGGAGTTCATTGTGCAATTGAGGCCTGTAAAACAATTTTTCTTTTGTAACTTTCAAAATATTTATTAGTTTAAGATTATATATACCTGTAAAAGTATCTAAAAGTTATTTGTGTACTCCACATATAAAAAAATATAACAAAATCTCTTCAGCCTGGAATCATATTGAAAAAAAAGTGAAAAATTAGTCTATTGGGTGACAAAACAAAATTTATTATTTTAATTCGATGTACAGCAGAAATAGTTGAGGAGTTGCAAACTCAGAGTTTAAAAGTTTTCAGTGGCATTACCCAGTTAGTAAAGGAAGGCACTTAAATCATTTAAAATAATTACTATTGGAAATCTTCATACAATAAAACTTTATTCACAGATCCAAAAGAATAATAGGAATCAGAATACAAGAATACAACCTTTAGAACATTCCTCCTCCTCCCCACTACAACCTTTTCTTTCCCACTGACAATGTACAGAAACAATTCCGTTTATCACCTCTAGAATAGTCTTTCTTCAGTTCACTTAGGGAGAGGAGTCCCTCTTGTTATTTTATAGAGACTTCTCCACAAGAAAACAGTTCTCTCATTGCTTTTAATTTCCACAAATAGTAGCTGCCTGGGAATCATCAATTGTGAAGTCCCTCCCATCTTTGACAGTTTTCCCACAGCTGCGTTTATGGGCCATGTCAACTTATGGGGTGCTATTTTAAGGATGAACTGTTAAGAGCAAAGGTTCTTTATCTGTCTCTGAGATCATCTTCATCTCGGATCTCGGCCTTGGAACAGAGGCCACCTTCTTCTTTCCCTGAGGGCAAAGGGTTCATCACTCTTGTCTCTCTCTCTGTTCAGATTTCTCACGGCATCACAGCTACTTCAACATCTGCTTGTTTTAGCATAGATGCCTTTGCTCATATCTACAATTTGAACACTTCATCCCCCCCATACTTTCAAGGAGTTACAGGGAAAAAACATCAGATGTATGAACATTCAGTCTGATGTACCAATTACATCTTCTCCATAGCCTTACCAAGAGGGTTTCAGCCCAGGGCTTGAGGCATCTCCTCAGCCCTCCCATCTGGGACTTGACTTCTTCTTAATGACCTTCGTGTCTCATGTTGTTCCTCTACGTGTCTTCACTCTGTCCTTTTCTCTCACCCGAGGGAGGATTGAAGGTCTGCAAGTCTTATCTGTGCACGGAAAGAGTTAATATCTCCCGCAGGGCCTGCGGATGGTTACATGATCCCTGCTGGGTGGTGGTGATGGCTCTTCAGGCCCCACTGGGGCTGTGTCAGGATCAGCCGCAGGGCCCCCTGTTCAGTTTCAGCCGCAGGGCCACTCTCTGCATGGGCTGCCGAGCCGCCGCCGGGTTTTCTGGTGGCCATGGTGGGGGAAGGTCCAGGATCTCAGCAGCCAGGCTAGGACTCAGCAGCTGAAGGCCTCCTCTCCCCTTGCCCTGCAGCCGCTGGGGCTCAGCCCCCCCCCCGCCCCACCCCAGGCCTCGTGGGCCCCGGCGGAGCCGGCCTGGCCCGGGCCATGTCTCGTTACCTGTTCAAGGTCGGAAGAAAGAGAGCTTTTCCCGGGGTTTGTTCGGTTTTTTACCAGGTGTGTTCACAGAGCTGTGTTCAGCTTTCTAGTGGTTTAACAAAGTGTCAATATTCAAGACTAGTCAGTTTTGCTAGGCACAGAGGAAGCTCTCAGCAGCTCCTCTCAGAAAAAAAAAAAATTCTGTGGGTGGCTCCAATGCAAAACCAGCACATTGGTACCTGTCCCCTACCAGGTTGCCATCTTGGAAGAGCTGGAGAAATACTTCCCTCCACAGAGGGCAGATAAAAGGAGCCCTGTTTTCCTCTGAGAAAACAGTGCCTGTTGTGTTTTTCTGTGATTTGGAGGCATGCAGTCTGACATGCCACTCGGGCAAGGTTGCTGACCCATGGTCTACATAGAGTCACTGCTGCGTTGGCTGAGACGCTACAATTAATTCAGGGTCAATTCAGCTCTTGGGGCTGGAAGCTATTTTTAAGACCTCAGCTGCTACAAGGTTCCCTGCCCTTTCTTCAGTGCGGAGGCTCAGAGCAAGGGTGAGATGCACGGTCGGAGGGTCACATCACCTTCCGGCGTACCAGCTGAGACCCTGAGACCTAGCAGAGCTCACCTTCATGTCCTGAGGCAAAGGTGCTGTACCCCTCCAGAGGAGTCACTTGCCATTCACTGGGTGCCTGGAGGACACGTGCAGACAGCTCCTGCGGGAGCAGCTCCTCAGCTGTAACTCCGCAGCCCAGCATACAGATGGTGACTTGTTTGTTGAGTCGTGTGAAACTGTAGTCTGCACCTCAGATAGCATAGGGGATCTTTGTCCATCTCATTTTCACATATGGTCAGCATGCATATAGCTTAGGGAAGTTTTGAAATACATAGAACTTAAAAAATATTTTTCTTGTACCCATGAAATATCTCACCTGCCTTTTGACAGAGTTATAGAAGCTTCAAAGCAACCATATAATCATATGAAATAGTTTTCTTTTAATAACATCTAGTGGTCCCAGTTCTTATTTATGTTTCCTAGATTTGTAACTCCAACAACAGTATTTTTAAAAGTCAAATAAAGTGGTCTCATCTATTGGTTATATTTTTTGATGCTTCAGAAGATCTGTTTAGTTTTTATGTTGGAAGCCAGCAGGCTGTTTTAGAACCTGATGAAAAACATTGAGAAGTAATCATAAAGCAAGGCTTTGGGAAATCACAGGAAGCAGAGTTCCTGGTAAATATATTAGATTTGTAGTACGATTTAAGGACAGTACTTTTAAGGAGAATGTGTTTTGCAGAAATAACATTTGTCATCAAGTCATTCTTTGCAGGTAAGCACCCTTCCTTCGGTGCATTGCAAGAACTCCTGGGCATGTAAATAATACCAGGAATGTCCCTGGGAACAGGGCCTAAGGTGGAACAAATGCTTCTCTGGTGCTTCTGCTCCCAGAGAACTCTCCCTTTGTGCTTCGTATAGCAGTCCAAGCTGATTGCTCAGATATTTTTAAGAAAGCTTTTCTTGCTGTCTTCTGTCACCACATCCTTACACATTTCAAATTTTGAGCAATTATTTCTTCCTTTCAGTCCAGCTGTTTCCTAAGCATTACCAGTTGAAATGGTTTTCCTGTGCTCATTGGTTCAGTACCTTTGGTGAATTAGTTTGGTGACAAATGCCTTTCAAAGTTGTCCTTCAGACCTGCAGAACAGTGCTCTGATGTGACAGGTAATCCCAGTGCCTTTGAAACAGGAACTCTCAATATAACTGCATTTTATTATTCACACTTGGGCAATGGTGATCTTTTCTTTACTTTTTTGACAGTCTGTGTGCAAAAGAATATGTATGTGTGTGTAATTTAATGAATGAGTCTGTTGTCCTTTTCACCTCACTACTTTCTCCCAATCCTAAAAACAGAAAGGAGAAAAAAACAACCTATTTCTTAGAAGCAATTCTGATTAATGCATTGCTTCAAAAATCTGGCATTAGGAAATAGAAGAAACCTATTTTGGATAACTGAATTTTTCTGGAAGTCTTGCTTTTAAAAGTGGGTTTATATCTTTGCCTGGGTTAAGTGATACAGCAAATGCTTTTGATACAATATTTGTGTTTCATCTGAAGGCTGTAAATATTTTTTTCAGATCTGCCTCTGATAACCCTTTGTGTAGCAGAAATTCTCCCTCTGACTGAAGCATATCCATCATTCTTCAGAGTATCCATCATTGCACAGTCTGATTCAATAAGAGATTATATCTTATTATCTTTCCAGTGAGTCACCATATTTATGGATTTAACTCGTATTGTCCAGATGTATCATCTTTGATTCAGTGTTTTGGGTGCTGTGGGACTTACTCCCCATACACACATACTGGAGGTTGCTGTTAGGTGGTGCTGAACCATCCCAGGGACTGCTTTTATCTGTGAGTGGTATCCACAGATAACAATTGAGTTTTTGTTAGTGCAGAGTATATATATTCAGGATTTTTGAAATGAAATGTTAAGGAAAACTTCAGTTTATCTTGTAATGCTGAGAAGTCTAATCTGATTTGGTAGTTAGGGGTTTTCACGTAGTTTCTTTCTCACAGAGGACTGCACACATTTACTGTTGTTTGGTTACTCAGTGTTATGCTAACTCTCAATAAATATTCACTGATTTTATGTGGATATGTCAAGTCTTTTAAGAATTAAAAGGCATGAGACATACTGAGATTGAAACTTCAAGAAGTCCTAATTGTGGTGGATTATGTGACTCTTGAGAAGTTTTAGGCTTTTTTTTATTTTTAGGTGATGCTTCACATGTCTTTGCATGTTGTTCAGACATCTGTTTTAACTCTGTGCATAATTAGTTGAAAATTGTTTTGGTTTTCTGCTTTTTGTAATTACAGTAAATTACCTTCTAACCTTGTTAAACCTCCTTAAGAAACCACTGCAAATGAAAACACAGGAAGAATGCAGAACCAGGTGTGCTTTTTTAATGATGACAAGTATGGGACAGATTTCACAAGGTTAGAGGTCAGACAACACATCTTTTCTTATTTGTGCATTTTCAGAAAATAATTTTAGAAAATAATTGAGAAGATATGTTTGCAAATAGAGCAGACGACATGAGGAACTGTGCTTCTGTGGCAGTAGAAGTTGCCAGTAAGGCAGTGGGGGACGGAAGTTAATTACAGATTTTTAACAGTTTATAGATGTTTAAAAGATGCAACCACTTGTCAGAGTAATATTTTTCTATTGCTTATTACTAGTGGGATATGGACAGTTTTAACCTGCATGCCAAGGAAGACCTTTTCATAGCAGTATGCTAATAAATTAACTCTTAGAGCATGCTTTTTCCTGAAGTACTTGAAACACATTGTTAGCAATATTTAATAAGGGGGTACTCTTTCATTGCTCAGAGCATGGGCTGGGTTCTGTTTCTAGCTGCTCTGGTGCTTAAAGCATTTTTCTTGGGGCCATCCAATTACAGCAATCTGTTAACCTCTTTGGAAAGAAAACTGAAATCCATGTCCAGAGAGATGAATGAAATGGACCTGGGGGCAGACAGCTCACCGAATAGGCTTTTGATTAAAAAAATTACTTTGTTCTTAAGTACTGATTGGGGAATTTCTGAGAAGCAGATGAGAATCTGATATAGAAAAATTCTTGCATTTCCTGCCAGAGAAGATTGTTCGTGCAGGCTGCACATGGCCTAAATAACCAGCTTTTAGAAAATCATCTTCGGAGGAGTCAATAATTTCAGTGCATTTTTGAGACACAGTTGTTAGTTTTCCCAGCAAATGTTCCTGATGGTTCCTGCATGCAGGTAGCAGCCAAGCAAAGAAGTAAAGTAATTCGTATGAAAGAAAAAAATCCTTATTTTCAAGCAGCAAAGGCATGATCCAGATAATTTATTATTTTTTTTTTTAGTTTTTCAACGTTTGGAGTCCCTTCACGTAATGCCTTAGACTTGCCAAATTAAAGGGAGTAAGACCTTAAGTGATGAAAAACATCAGACAGAAATTCCCCAAGTTGATTCCAAGAGAATGTTATGGGCACCCAGAGGAGGGGGGGCATGCTTAGTGAAGTTACTGGGGTGTTTTGGGGAGGGGGCTGGCTCAGCAGGCAGAGGGAGATGTTAATTTTAAAGTTCAGTCGGCAGATGCAATGCAGAGGAGAGCATCTCTCCAAACTCTTAGGCACTCACAGGTCACTTAAATGGTAGATGTATTTGCACTCCAACATACTTTTGCATACTTTGTAAATCCAGTCTCAGAGGAATCTTTCCAATGCCAAATCCTCTGACCCAGTGTGGCCTTCTCTATCCCTTTTTTCTGAATTTTGGTTGGTGAGTTCCTATGTTCTGGGCATGTATGACTAATTTTAAAAAGTTGCCTAGTGGCATCACTGTGTGTTAGTGATGGATCTAATACTCAAGATCACACATGTCCAGTGGGGTCAGAGCTCATTTGATCTGTGTCTGGCAAAGTTGCTGACTCTTGCAGAACAGAGACTGGTGAATCTGAGTTCTCCATTTTTTACTGTAGTATCCAAGCCACACCATTATGTCCCTTCCTAAAAGCTGGAATTGGTTTTAAATTTCACAAAACTAGTTTCTTCCATTCGGGTGGGATTTCTGCAGATGCCATCAAGTTACAAATCAGTCATTCCCAGGAAAGAGTGAGAGCAGGTGTGGGGAAGAGTTGTTCTATATGTGCTGTTTCACTTGCAGATCCCTGTGGTGGTCCTGGCCATTCAGCTGCTGCTGTTTGCTGTGCTGCTTGGTGTGACTTGTCTGCTGTGTCACTCTTGTGATTCTGAAACATACTGGCTGGCTGGCTTGACAGGTTTCTTTGTACTGACTTTGTATTCCTGGGTAAAATTTCTTGCAAATGTAGTGGCTCCTTCTTCTCTGTCTTGTTGATTTCCAGTAGGTGTGGGGCTGTGATGCTTTTTGTCAAGATTTTGAAAGGGGTTTTCAGCCTCCCTGAGAGGCAGTTGAAGTTGGTAGCTTGTGGAGTTAGAGTATTCTTCTCTGTCAAAGAAATAATAAACAGAATGTGTTCCTTCACAGGTAAGTGAAAGGAATATAGAAGTCCTTATTAATACATATACCTCTAAAATATCCATTACTTTATTTTTTCAGTTCTTTTCTGCTGTGTAAAGGAAGGACTTTCAGTGTTGTGTTTTATTTGTCTATTTTTGCTCTTGTGTTTCATTTGTCTATTTTTGCTCTGTTCATCTGAATCTTGTATCCTGTTAATTAAATGTAAACCTCCTTGCAGTCATTTCAGTGGGTTTAATCTACTCTGCTGGTGTCTTTGTGTACTGTTTGTGTTTCCAGCGTGACTGCAAGGAGGTAACATTTCTGAATCATTTGTGGGCTTGTTTGCTTATCACGCTAGCTGGTCCACCCACTGAATTTTTGAGTATAGTATTGACAGGGGTCTCAAAGGCTAAATCTTTTACCTGGAATGTTAGAAAAGGGTAAAAGGTACATCTGGTAATCTCCTAAAAGTAAAATAAAGAGATTGTCTACTGACGTAAGAGGTCCATCATGCTGTTCCAGCTTACACCTAGCAAGCCCCGTGGTTCGTAAAACAGCATGCTTACTGTCTTGCTTTTGTCTCTTCTTGAGAGGAAGGTCTGATAGCCAGCATGCCAGAAAGCATTGGAGCTGGCTTTAATGAGTATGAGTAACAGTAAAAGTACAACAACATACGGCTCAGCAGTCAGTCCTGTGCAGCTGAAACTCATAGCTCTGCTCCTTCACTGCTTCTGTTGTCTGTGCTGCCTTGGCTGGGAAATCACTTCTTCCCTTTCAGTGCAGAACTGCAGCTAAGGAATGACTCATCCCTTTCTTGCACTGACATTGACCTCAGCAGTTACTCCTTTTCTATGTGAGAGCAAATGAGTGGAGAATCAAGCCTGCAATCCCAAAAAGAAGAATTGCTTAAATTCGATCTCATGAATAAGTATTAAATCCTAATTTCATACTATTTCTGGTCTTCAGATGGAGACAGCAATATATTAGGAATTAAATAATAATTTTGAAGCAGGATTGAAAATGCAGCATCTGCAATTGCTCCATTATGACCTTAACTGTGTAACTGCCCCCAGTGATGGGACCCCAGCAGGGAGACCACGCTGACTTTGCTCAGTTTTTCATGATGTTGGTTGCTTCTGCCAACCAGCATTGTGGTGTTTTGCTTTCTTCTAAAACAGATCAGTAGGATAAGTTCTTCCTAAGAGATTATGTGCACTGAATGGTGACATGCATTTCTGTTGAGTTACTGTAATGATGCCCTGTTTTACAACTCAACAGTTGCATTTTAGGTGACATTAGCACTTGTGCCCTAAAGCTTGTTGTTAGGTATTAAGTCTCTACTAAAAGTCTTCTGACATCACTTTGAGATGCTGGGGTCCAGCTTCCTGAGTTGGAGCAATGTTAGCATGGTTTGGTCAGGTATGAAGGTCTTCCTCTCAGAGAAGGCAGGTTTGATTTAGGCAGTGTCATTTCAGTGAAGTCATGTTCAAAACTCAGACACATGCAGTGTTAGTGCCTGGTGTTTGACACTTTGGAAGAAGATGTTTTCATGTTAGTAATTCTGAGTAGGGAAAGATACGATCCTTTAGAAAGAGCTTCCAAATTGTGAGGTAGACTTTCTACTGTCCAAAAGTTAATACATTCAAAATGAGAAATTTTTCATTAGTTATACATCCTGTGTCTGTTACTAAGGTACTAGTAATAATTTGTCTGAACTCTCTTTGGATTAGTAGCGATGCTGTTCACAGCAAGAGTATTAAAACTTAATGGCTTAACCAGAAAAAAAAAAAAACAAAACTGAAGTTTAGTTTGACTAGTTTAAATTGTAATAGTGAAGCATTAAAAAAAAAAAACTGAAAAAGAAATATCAAACCTTTCTCAATCACCCCCTCCACACAAACTTTCTGTCTCTAAGAGGAAGTTGCTGTAGGGGCTCTCAAAATTACTCATTGCCCAATACTAATAGCTGAGCTGTTGTTTCTTGTGTGTTTTGCTTTGTGTCTGTTTTTTAGCAGGTCTTCTTGATCAAGCTATGTGTATCTAAACTTACATTTAGGAGAGAGTGAAAAGCAGCTTGTTTTTATGGTAATGAGATGTCCTGTGTTTTCTTTACATTTGCGGTTTGTCCATGTCCAGAACGATACCTTAACTGCCTCCCACTGTCTCCTGTTTGCCAGGGACAAAGACCAGATGGAGTGAGACATTTGCCAAAAATTGCAGCACAGTGGTAGGAAAGGACTTGAAACAAAACTAGATCATCAGGTTAAAATCTTTAATAATGGTAGGTAACACGGGTAAAGCTGTGTGCAGTGAAGGATCAGGGATGTGTCATTCCAGCATCCCAAACTGAAGGCCTTTGCAGAGATCCCCTTGTCTCTCACTAGAGCAGCTCCTGGTAGAGCTGTCTGATTTGAATGCGGTTTTCCAAAGTTACATTCCCTCCTGAGCAGTGTTCCAGTTAGTGGGTCCTGAGGAAAGCTGCATTGATCTGACAGGGATGTTGAAAGATCATTACTGCTGAGCAAGCCAGGGCCTTGTAAACCTGTCACGTTAACGTAGCAGTGCCTGTAACAAGCTGTGTTCCTACGCTCTAGTAGAAAGGGAAAAGCACTTCCTCTCCCAGATGTGAGGTGAGGTGTTCAGTCAACCTGTCCTTGTGCTCTCTGCTTTATGGAGTATAAGGACTTCGACATTGCTGTCTGGTTTATATTTATTTGTGTGCCATTTGAACTGCAGGCTGTAGTAGTGACAGATCAACAAGACAAAGATAACAATGTATAGTAGGGGGAAAAAAATTTGTAAAGTGATCTGCTAGTAAAGGATCAGTAGCATCAGATTGAGGATGCCCAGCTCAGAGGAGTCATTTCTACCTCTCACACCAAGGATAAATGAACGGGCTACTGGGCACCCCCCTGGACAGCCATTGCAGAAGCAACTCTCTGCTGGGGTCTTGTCCGTCATAAGAGGAGAACATCTGTCACTGAGACATGTGTAGATGGTCTCAGGGAGTATTAGGTGCCTTGCTCTTCTCAGAGAGTAATTTAGCCTGTAAAAGAGATCCACACACTTGTTTTTACTGAGCTGCTGCTCATGATGTAGGAATGTGCTGGAGTGGGGTTTTTTTAAATTTTGTTCGTTTGTTTCAGGAGGTTTTTTATGAAAAAAAGAAAAAACAAGTGAAACAGCAGGTATGAAGAGTTGCAGTTTTACAGTCTCACACCAAATCATTCAACTTTCATCCCTGCCAGAATTTGTCTATAAACAAAGGGGATGATTTGTCTGAGGTAGGACTTGATGTGAGATTTTAGGTAAGAGTAGATGACATAGAGAAATGTTTCATAAGAGATAACTGTTAAAGTATGTTCATAGCTTAAAAAAAGGTAAAGAAGGTGGTGGTAACCTGCTCAGACCATATTTCAACTTGTTAGTTTTGCTTAGTATACACATGGCTTGGTGTGAGTTTTTTTAAAGCATAATTCTATGTTTCCAAAGGCCAGTGTAAGGAGGATGGGCTACAGCGGAGGTTTGAGTGGATCCTGTGGAGTGCTGGAGATGGATGGTCAGTGCTGGATAAAAACCTTCTTTATTTTCCAGCTGACTGGCAGCTAGAACTAAATACCTGATACCACATCTTTTAAATTAGTTGGCGGAACAACACCATTGGCAGATTGTTCGGTTGTAACGGCATTGATGTATGTAAGGAAAGTTCTCTGAGAAAAATTACCATTATTCAGCTTAACTCCTCATTTTTAGACACAGAATTATCAATTAGGCTTAGAGGGTTTAAGCATAGAATCCAAAGGAGAAATTTACCCTTTTTGATGCAAGGGACTGGAGTTTTACCAATAGGTTGAATTGAAGCTGGGAGTTCATTGCTGCTAATCTGCTGGGATGAAAGTATGCCTTGGCTGCAGAGAAATAGTGGCACTCCTCATTTCCCCTACTCCATCACATGACAGGTAGTCTTAGACCTCTTGTTTAGCCACTTATTTGGGGTATAATGCTTATAATGCTTATAATACCCCATTCTTATAATGAACAAAGGAATTGTTCATTCTTATAATGAACAAAGGAATTGTGCATACAATTTTATACATAAATTTGACTGAGACTGCTTTTGGATTTGTCAGGTTTAGCCCGCTGGGGACAGCACAGCTGAGCCATTGAGGGCTCCAAATGACTGTTCTCAACTGAGAAAATTTCACAGTAGGTCACTCTTCCTTCCATCTCAGTAAAATATTGAGAAACCTGGGAATTTTGTTCAACACAGAAAATAATTAGAAGCTTCAAGCCAATCAACAGGACTCAGATTTCTTTCTCAGGAGCAGCAGGAGTGTGAATATATTAACCCATGGTGTTTTGCTGGAATCCTAGCATCTTACCTACCCATATGATGTAAAAGCAGCCCTGTGTTAGATTCAGTTCCCCCTCAGTTAAAGAAAAGGAGAGGGTGGGGGGAGGAGATAAAAGAGGTACTTGAGCACTTGAAAACAAGTATTGATTTGTAGCCCTGCAGATACTTGATATAATGTCAGTTATTATGAAAGTACATGGATTTGGTATGAAAGTCCTCCAAAAAATATATTGGATCATTTATATATAGATAAAGAGATAAACATTGTTTTAAAACTAGAGCTTGTGAGCATCTATTTTTTACATACTGTTGCAATGAAATGTGAAACAGTTGTTCCCAGATTTTAAGCTGGTCATCTGCATGAATTGCAGTGCTGCTGTAAATATTTCTCAACATGGACAAGTCTTGGAAAAAACAGAAAAAATTCTTAAGTTTCCAATATTGTCACAAAGTATCCCTGCAGAGTGAGGTTGTTTGACAAAGTGTTTCCCTGGTGATTTGGCTGCAGATGAAAATTTCTTCCACAATAAAATTCTGTGCTCAGGTCTCAGCTCTCTCTGCTCGTCAATCAGCAAATGACATATCAAGGATTTTTCTGCTGGATTAGTTAATATGGTGGGGAAAAATATACGAGGTATTGATACTCCTATTTTTATACAAAGGGGTTTTTTTACACTTAAATATGCATTGTTTTTAAATCTTTTATTCTTGTTGTCTAGAGCTTCCTTTAGTAATCAGTAGTTCTGCAATAGAACTAATGTAAAACTATATTTTATGTACTTAGATTTTCTTGCCTGGAGATAATGCCTGCTCTCTGAAAATCACTGTCAATCATAGGAAAGAGAGAGCTGGGGGAAAAGTGGAGAGATCTACATTTAGTGACAGCATTTCTACTCTCAGTGCACTGTCCTTTGTGGGTTAATGTATTAATGTTTTGCCAGTAAATGGCATTTAGTAGAATTTTTGTGGCCCTGTGTGTTATAAACACAGTTTTGCTGGGGATAATCATGTTCCACATCTGCTGATACTTTCATAAGGTATCATTAATGGCTTTAGAAAGTTCAATTACATGGCTGCAAAGAAATAAATCATTTTATAGTTTAATTACCTCTAATATAACAGCAGCAAATATCTCCTGGGAAACTGCCTCCTGTGTTACTAAATGACTGTCAGTGATGAAGTTGCTTTCCTTAAAGGATGCTCTGTTAGGGAGATTGTTTCAGTGTTTTATGCTACATCTGTTTTATGCTGCCACTACTAAATTTTATAAAGGAATTTAAAATATGACAGATGTCAGTAATAACTTTTACTTCATGCCTGCTTTTTAAAGAAAAAAAAATGGAAGTTACTGCAATTCCCAGAAAGATATATAGGAAATGTTTTATAGGAAACCCTTTTTAAATAATTTTGAAATATTTTTTGAATGATTATATGGGATCCAGGAAAATATCTTAAAACACATTTTAGCAGATCCCCTCTGTGCAGTGTGTGCCCATCTGCTGTGAAAAATATTAAGAAGGGACCTTCATTTTCCTACTTAATGTCTCAAAACAGAGTTACTCCTCTTCAGATCCATCCACCAGAGAGGCAAAAAGGGAGCACAGATGGAAAGATGAGTATCCTCTATAAAAAAAGAAGTGATAAAAGGATGAGAAACAAGGAAAGGAAAGACGAAAGCATAAAAGTGGTACAGGAGGAAGACCAGAAAGAAGAGGCAGGCTGACGAGCTGGAAACAGAAAAGAAATGGGAAGAACCAAAATCCTGAACAGGGAAGATAAATGAGCAGGATCGGCTGATTAGGCAAAGGGAAGAGATAGGAGGAAGTGAAATGGCAGAAACATTGAGCATTTAGTAAAAGCATCACCTCCCATCACCAATCAGTAATCAGGAGAGAGTTATGACAGACAAATGTTAAAAGCACAACCAACTTGTGTTTTCTTGCTTGTCCTTTTCTTAGAACTCTGTTTTTCCTTTTTGTAATTTTGGTTCACCATGTTTACTTGGGGTCAGCTGCACTTCTTTAATACCACTAAATTGCTAAACTTGGTGACTGCTTTGAATTGCTTAAATAATATGATTTTAGGATCATAGCTTGAAGTAAGAGGCTTTAAAATTATTCTGAGCCATTTTGCATCATCTCTTCCTCTTGCTTCTAGAAAAGTGCAGGTTTCAGTACATCCCCTCCCCTGTTTTAATCCAGTAGCCAGCAAACACTCTGACTTGATAGCTCAAGTGTATAAGGGTGTGCAGCCTTCAGCGTAACTACAATGGTGGTGCATAATCTCAAGCATCTTCCTGTCCCTGGGGTGGTGAAGTGGCTCCAGGGGAGCTCCCAGGACTTAGACACTGACCAAGATTCATGACTGTGTGCAGGGATGCAAACCCCCCTTGGCTGTTCTGTGTCCCATCCTTTTATTTGCTGGCTAACAAAGGTGGAGCGGGAAGATAAAAGAGCAAGGCTTTTTGAGTGATAAAGCCCTGGAACATTTTTTCTCTCCAGATCAGAGTGGACCAGGGAGTTTACCCTGCCCTTTTCTTTGGGCAATTTCTTTACAGTAGGGGTGCATGCTTGTTAACACTTTACAGGGTAATAGGTAGGTTGTTAACTAATGGCTGTTTTCAGCCTCTAAGTTGTAGGCCATAACAACAAGAATACATTCTATTTCAAAGGGGTTTTTTTTTAAAGAAAAAAAAGGGTTTTTTGATGAATTCAGGAGGTGGGAGTTAGGTAGCACTTAATGTATTGAACACATTGAGGGAAAATTTGAGCATAAGGTACGGAGACATGTAGGTTGGATTTGGATGAACACATTTGTGTGTGGAAAATTATATACTGTCTCAACGAAAATTACTTTTTACTTTTGAAAGAAAATGTTTTCTTCCATGTACTGGGAGAAGTTACAGTTCTCCCATTGTAGCATGTGTGGTTTTTTCCCCCATACACATAAACAGAAGTACTATTAAACTAATTTTTGCAAAAATAATATAATTCCTTCAAGGAAGTTTCTTTCTTTCTTCAAAATGTTTTTATTTTTTGTGTTGATTATTTTATCTTAAAGCTGTGAACTCCTGGCCTGTTCTTCTTTGTTCTAGCAGGAATAAAAAGTACACCATAGGTACATCCCCCTCTTCCTAAAAATAATTTCCAAATTAGAAAAAAGAATGTTCAGAAAGGCTCTGAGAATATCTGACTGAAAGTTGCCATTACTGAAATAACATATTAAGAGTGTAGTAGAAGAATAAAAACAGAATCAAGTTAAATGAAATCTTCTTGATTCTCTGAGGCCAGAATTATCATAAGTACAGAATGAGTGTAAAGTGAGGAATAATAACATATAACCTGGAAAAAATGTAGGTCAAAGTAAAGTCCTGCTCTTTTGTCCTTGCCTTCCTGTTTTTATTTTGGCTATCTGCAGGTGATCTTCAATGCCTTTACTTAGCTTAGCTTTTAAAAGGCAAAGCTCTCACAACAACCAGGATTTAAAAGAGAATGTCCGCACTCTGCCTCCAGTGACAGACAACATGTTTGGGTTTGATTTTGGCTCTTTTACCTAGTCTGGAGTAAGACCTCATTTGGGGCAGCTGTGATGGTTTGTGACACGGGGCAGTGGAACTGTCAGAGATGTGGGGACATCAGCAGGGAGTAAAACTCTGGTTTTAGAAACATTGTACAGGGAAAAGAGGAGATTCTTCAAACATCTGAGATGAATGAGTGCAGAGTGAGCCCCAAGCTGGCTCGTGCTGTTTGCAGGATGCTGGATGTTGCCATAGAGACCAAGAAAGGGGGAACAGAGGAGTTTTGAAGAGAATATCAGCTGGGGCTTTAGTAATGCTAACTTAGCATGTGATGTCTGTCAAAGAACCCTGCTGGGGAGCTGGGCTCTAATGTGGTATCAGAGCAGGAGAGCATCGAGGTCACCTGGCATCTGCTAAGAGCTACTGAAGTCACATCTTGGACATGTGAGGCCGTGGTGGAAATAAACTCAACTTGCCTTCACATATGCAGGTTATTTCCAAGTTATCTATGGGTACATTTCCTGACAGGGTGATTGCTTCTGGTTCCTCTCCCATTCCTGAAAATATTTGGTTTACTTCTAACAATGACTGCTGTGGAGATAATTGCCAAATCCTTAGTGTCTTGAGATCACCACCCACACATCCCAGAGGCTACACAGGCTCTCCTGCTCTGGCTGCCTAGTTCTCTTGGCAAATAAAAAAAAATTCAGAATGACCTTTTCCTTGTGCTTTGGCAGTCATTTTGTGCTCTCTGTAGTTTTTTCTGTTGATTCGGAGAAAATGTGGAGTTGACATTGTGGTTGTTTTGTGTTAGTGGAACAGATTTAGGAAAGTGTGCTACTTGCACAGTTGTCTTCACTAGGGTCCTGTGTCTGAGCTCTTGGATCTTCAAAGACAGGTATTGAGTGTACTCAAAGATAGCTGGCTGGACCTAGCACTTAGCCCTCAAGACTGAGGAGCCACCCACTCTTCACGGAGCTGAACATTTCTCCCAAAGCTGTTTGGGCTAACTCTGTGTTTGGAGCCATGTCTTCTCTCTCCAAGCAGATAATTTTAGCTGTATTGTGACTATACAGTAAGTCACTATCCAGGATTTGCACTAAAAAACTCATTCTTGCTTTAATATGAATTACTGTCTTCTACTAAATGTAGGAAGCCCATCAAGTGTGTACAGTGCTAAAGACGTCGAGAATAAATGAATCATGTGCAAGAAGGAGAGTCAGGACAGAGTTTGTCTCTACAGCATGGAATCAGAATCTGGACAAGACTAAGAAGTGATCAAGATATATGACTGCTCTGATACAAAATAAATAGCATTCTTAAAATTAATGTCCTATGCATTGGCTGTGTTAATACTTCCCTTTTGCAACATTTATTTTTTCATTAATGGAGCTATTGTGACTGAGAGATGGATGTGAAGAAGTGCCAAGCACCATATATGTTTAAACAGGGAATGGTCTGCTGCAGTGTGCTCATGCTGACTGTGCTTGTTCTTGAAGTAATGGTACTGAAAATCACTGAATGAGGAGAACAGCATCTGGGGGGTATGGATCAGTCAAGAGCCCCCTATACCATAAGGGCTTCTTGAATTCAGATGGTCTGCATGCTCATGTATTCCTTCACTCCTTCCATGCTCCCTTTCTTGACTGAAATGAGAGTTGCCTGCATGTTTCCTGCAGTATACCAGCTTTGTCTTCTTCAGGGCCAGTTGCTTTTCCATACATCAAGCTTTGTGTGTCTCTTACCCTTCTTTTGACCTCAAAGCTGTGGCAGCAGCTCTCTGGCCACAGAGAGAAACTGTCCCAGGCATTGTCCTGGGGAAAAGGTTGTGAGAAGATCAGAGAAAAGAAGGAGAAGCAATTCTTATCTTCACTTGCTGCACCTGTTTTTGTGAACATGTGGAATGTGTTACGGAGATTTGTTTACCAAAGGGTAGTTTCTTAATTAGCCAATGGTGATAGTGTTTAGATTGTAGGACCAATTAGGTCCACCTGTATCGTAACTGTCTATAAAAGCAATAGGTTTCTTAATAATGATAGAATAATAATATAATAAAGAGATTTACCTTCTGTAAATCATGGAGTCAATGCTAGTTATTACCTGGCCAGGGACCCGCCATTGCAGCGACACATAGCTCTTCTTCCTCTCTTCCATCTTTCCCCTGGCTTGGTCTTTCTTCCTCTCCCTGAGGCAATTTTTTTCTGGGTGTCAGTGTTCCTAAACTGTACTGCAAGTCCTTTCAGGAAAGGGAGGAAATGGGGGTTCTTTTTTGCCAGACTCATTAACTTTGGCAAAGAAGGTGGCAGCCATTCCGTGGCTCTTTGGTCTATGGGCCATTACCCCCAGACCTGGATGGCTGAAACAGCTGCATATGCTAACCACTGCAAGAGGTCACAAATCCTGTGCATAAATACACCCTTTTCCTCTCATTTTCTTGCTTTCAGCAAAGTGAATATAACATTTTTCATGGCCTAGAACATTCCATGAAATGTTGGAATTTATCAAATAATCTAGCATCCTGAAATTATCTTGTAATAGGCAAAAGTATGGAAAAATGCCACTTGTCCAGCAATCATAATATCCAGGGATGAAAACTACACGTGTGTACAAATAGGTCAACAGTCCTTAAGCACAGGGTTTTTTTCTGGCTAAATCAGTTTTCTTACAAAGCTGTTTCTACAGACTTGTCTTATAAGTCTTTGGCAAGAAATCAGGCTGCCCATTATTTTGTGTGTCTCTGTCCCTTTGTTCACATTCCTCACCACTCTTTTATGTCAGCATTGCACGGGCTTGTGGGCTTTGAGTGACAATGAAGTTTTCTCCACAGCATATATGCACATCCCACTGTGCAGTTACACCTTCCAATTCCCACCATCTGACTTGTGAGGGGAGTTTTGAGTTAAAAAATTGATTGATCTGTTTTCTTCCCTTTTCCTTTTTTCCTCTGCCTAGAGTTTCCCATACCTTCATCATGTTAAATCTGGTAATCTAAGAGCTGCATAGACACATTAACTTGCTGACCGGGCAGAAAGCATGCACCCCAAAACAGAAACATTTTATAGAGCAGCGTAACTACAGTGCTGGGAAGTGGTCTGAGCAAACAGTACCATGAGCATTAAACTAGGAAAAGAAGGGAAGTTCATATACCTTTGTCTTTGGTTACTGAGGTTTAGTTGTGTTTATTTTGAATTTGCAGTGTGGTTTTGTATTTGTGACTTTAGTTCTGCTTTGGTTGGGTTTTTTTGTTTGATTTTTTTATGAAAGGATACATTTGCTTTTTGTTAGAAAACTAATGAAACAGAAGATGGACATTTTCTTGAACAGAAAGAAATAGGAGTGGTTCTGGAATTTGTTTGTTTTAAGATTCAGTGTAAAATATGTTGAAAGGACTTTTCGTTCTGAAGTTGACATGAAGCATAAAAAAATACTTGAGTGTACTAGTATTTAACTTTTGAATTAAGTATTTTTCATTAATCCAAAAATATGTTATATATCTTTCTGTTTGGAGTTCAATCTTGATCCAGTTTACTTGCTGTGATAAAGCCTGCAGTCCATTGAAGCCCAAAGAGATTCATAGAGAGCAGTTGTTTACCATAGTGTCATTTCTCAAAGATAAATTATGCAGCAGTAAAGACAAGTTCATAAACTTTATTGTATTGTTTTAGTAGCAGTGCTTTAGGTTCTACCGGGAAGGCAAATTCAACACTAAGGCCTTCCCCAAGGTTTATTAAACTGTCCTAGAATCTGCCAGTGTCTTTTTTTTTTTTCCTTTTTTGAACATTTTTCTAAGCTAAATAGTGGGAGAGGAAAGAAGAGGATAGTCTTTTTTTCTTGGTCTTTGGTTAATCCTTCTGACTTTCTGCTTCCACTAGTATGTAGAAGGATCATACTGTGAGAAGAAGATGATAGTCTCTTTACTTGATTGACTCAAACACACAGATCTTTTTATAGGCTCACCATTTTTCTTCAATAGCATGCATCTTTGTCATAGTTTAAAAATTAGCTAGAAATAGTAGTAACAGTTCTTGAAATTATGTGCATCTATGAACAATATGCACCATCTACATTATCCACATGTCGAGACAGTGTTCTAGTTTTATGGGTATAGTAAAAAATTATAAAGAGTAAACAGTCAATTGAATGGAAGTTAATAGAATACTGAAAAAAATCAGGATCAAAGTACTTTACATTAGTATTCAAAAGAATTTTAGAAGAAAATATTTTTCAAGCCCTTATGTGGTAATCCTGAAATACTAGTTCTTTCTGGCTGTTGCAAGCTTTACAAATGCAGTGTTGGAATCAGATGATTTGTGTATGTTTATCTTTGATTAATTTTTTCTTAAGAATTTCAGGAAATCTTTAAGCAGCTCTCATTTTTGCTATTTAAAACTGGTTTTTGTTTTAAGTAGAATGTAGGAATATTGAACTATTGCTGAGCTAGCTGATGTTGGAGTCTTTTCAGAGACGTAGTTCAAACTGTAAGTTACAAGACAGAAAGTTTCAAAGAAGGATAAGAGGGAGAGCTTATGTCTTCACTGCTTATGCAGGTATATCTTTTACAGCATAAGTGCAGTTTTCATGTAAAATCCAAGGCACAGTTTTATTATTTTTTTGGGCACAGTATCTCTAGGTGATTTGAGATCCAGGGAACTGCGTAGCTGTATCACGGTAAATTCAGCTTTGTCCCTGTGAAGGTGTTCTGGAGAGGGAGCAAACAAAAGCTACTTCTGTAGTAAAAGTCACATTTTGGTACTAAGACGTAGCCAAGCAGAGAGCTGCTGCCTAGTCTTTGAGTAATTTTTTAACTTCCACTGCCTTTAGATAAATCCTAGGAGGTGAACATGAGGAAATTAAGAGCAATCTCAAGAATACAAGCACAGTCACGGTGAAAGGATCCAGATGTTTCCTCTCTATGGGAGCAACAGTGTGGATCTTGAACCTCATTAGTCCCTTTTCTGAGTCTTGTTTTCTAGAGCATGTGCTAATCAAGGGGGAAGCTGTCTGGAAACACCATTAGAAAACAACCTCTCCACTGTGCAGTTGTTAACTGAGGATGCATCTTTTCTGTATCCGAAAACATCAGTTGGTCACCTTAGGGCACTGAGCAGTGAGCTGAAGGTAGCTGGGTGCTTCAGTGAAAATACAGCTCCGATGAGTACTGGAAAATCCATTACCTGAGATGAGACTAAGGAAAGCAAGCCATCTTTTGTGTATGCTCTCACTTTGGCACCAAGCAGCTTTCTGACTTCTAGGGACTCAAATGTTTCATCTACATGAGCACCTCTCTATTGATGCTGCTCATTTTGATTGTCATAATAGACCAGAAAAAAACAGGTGAAAACACAGTGCAAAATTCTCCAGGGCCTGAGTATCTGCATACAACTGTTGTGTCTAGGCAAAGTTGGTATTTATAACAGCTCTGGAGTGATGAAGAAATGAGGCATGCTGTGAGGGAGAAGATGTTTTAGGCCTTAAAGAGGGATTGATTTGTGGTTATTATTGCTGCCTTTGATCTGCCAACAGGGATCTGAAACTAATCCACCAGAGCAGCACAAGTCAGATACATAAAGCCAGATGGAGATGCCAGAATAGGTTATGCCTGCTGTCTTTGACACTGCCTTATCATGAAGTGATAAAACAGGTAGTACAAAGCAAAGCAGGCAAAGGATGGGAGTGTGTGCACTGCAGGAATGCTGCCAGTGGTGTGAAGTGACTGCCAGTTGTTAAAGCCACTTCAGGATCAATTAGCTGTTTGCAACATTACCCTGTCCTGGTGAGAGGCTGAGGCATGCAACCACACAGAGCACTTGGTTGCCAATACAATATCTCTGGGTGCTTCCATGCTGAACTGAGGGAGTAGAAAATGCAGAGTCCCTGTGTTTCAAAAGTAATCCCACAAGTACATATGGCCATAGAAGTAAAAAACAGTATTTGAATAAGGACTTCTACTTCATACCCATACCATACTTTTACCCCAGCAAATGAGTGTATTAAAGTGAATCTCATTCTAAGATGTGCTGCAAGCAGTGAATATGGTCTAGCTGCTGAGATGTTGGTGGGATTTTTTCACTTCTGGTTGCATTTTGTTTAGAAATTAGAGCAGTTTGGGGCTTAGTATAGCTATTAATTCTCTATAGATCTCATCATCATCTGAGTCAGCTAACTCGTTGCATAAGAAGAGCTTTATATAGATGTTGGATCAATTGGCAGTAAGTTGTCGATAAATGTGTCTCCTAGACACTGCTATTGACAAGCTAATGAAGTGCATTCTCAGTGACAGAGAGTTGTTGACAAATCTTTTGTCATTTTGCTTTTCCCACTCCTGCATTTCTCATAAATCTGCTCCATATCACAAGCTGAATGCTGGGATTTGAATCACAGAATCACAAAGGTTGAAAAAGACCTTTGAGGTCATTGAGCCAACCATGAGCACAGCAGTGGTAGTCTACCAGTAAACCATGCCTCTAAGCACCACACTACGTGTATTTTGAATACTTCCAGAGGTGGTGATTCCACCACTTCCCTGGGCAGTCAGTTCCAATGCTTGACCACCATTCCAGTGACAAAATTTCTCCTAATATCCAATCCAATATCTTATCTTTCACAAGTAAGAGGGTGCCTGTTTGCTACCTTTTTTGTGTAGGCTGGGACTTGGAAAACGTGTTAACAGCCTGTTGGTTGAGAAACTAGAAAGAAAGAATCAAGGACCATGTGTGCCCTCCCTGCAATGTGTTCTCCAACGTGTTTCAAAGAAGATGCAAAGTAGGTGATCTGCAGTTTTTCCACCAAGACTGCAGCATTGTGTTTGGTTCCCTGTTGTTGCACTCTTTGTGCCTTTGTTGTTGCTGTGGCACTTAGACTGATTCATTGCAAGCGTTTTCAACTGCCTGTTCCTTTTCCTCTTGCCCAGAAGGAGGTGGAATCACTGGTTTATTTTACATCACGCTTGAAGGTTCCTGTGGGTGCCTTTGCAAATATCTGATGAGTAAACTAGTTCTTGTCCTTTTCAGTAAAGTTCCGTATTTTTTCCTTTAACTCATGAGCATTCGTAAGCACCAACAATTTAGGTTAAGTGCTGCCTACCTACAGCAAAAGGATGTTGAGCAAAACCAGATCAGTATGCATAATCCCACCTTCCTTGCAAAAGAAACTTTTTTGGTCAGTGTGTGCATTAAAAAGTCACAGAGTGACTCATTGGCCTTAGCTATTACTAGCACTTGATGAGAAAGCATAATTTTCACTCCACTGTTCATAGCCAGCCTAGATGTTGTTTGTAGCTTGTTGTACATAGCTTGGGGTTTGTAAGCCACACTGCAACTGCAGTTTGCCTTCTAGCTTGCATGGATAATTGATCTTAAAGGCCAAACCTTGAACCCAGTGAAATCAGAAGCAAAACTTCTATTGATTTTGTTGAAATCAAAATCAGGCTGACGCTGTATTGCCATTTCATCTTGACAGACACTGGGGGAGAAGAAAGCCTTTCAAAAGACACTATGTTTTTCACACTGTGGGCCCTGAAAGGCAGTGAAAGTAACTTGGGAAGTCATGTGGATTGGATGACATCAGAATTTAACTGATGTCAGCGTTACTGCTCTTTTCCAGCAGGTTGGTCATCTTCTTGCTTTGCAAGAGGGAAGGAAGCCAATGTAAAAATCTGCCATAAATTAGGGAGTCTTCAAAGGGTAAGGATTCACATAGTGAGACTTCTTATCTCACCCACTTCATCTAGCACTATGGAACACAAATCTAGGAAAAACACCGCTGTCAAGAAAACGTGACTATATCACAGTTTGTTTCTGGTTGATGAAGGGAAGCCCAACCCTTTGCTCAAGGTGTTAATGGCATGAAAAAATACTATGTGATTTTCCTGTTGTTTTAGAACCGCCTCCAACTGTGGGCAAGTTTGTTTTACAGAACAGTGCTTTCAGAAAGAGGACAAACTAAAAAAGAAATGGTAAACATTCAAGCAAATGTTACTGTCTTGTGTTACTCAGGAGCTGGTTCAGTTTGCTGATTGCTCAGTTTCAGTATGGTCTGAGTAATGAAGAGCTGACTAGTGAGCCTAATTTGGAGTAATTCCCTGAGTACTTTGAAGCATAGCAAAGCCAGAAAAACACTAATGAAAAATAATGGAAAGGTAGCTGGGGGCTTAACTTATGATCTCTGCTCATTATAGTAAGCGACATTTTCATTGCAGTGTTGCCATAAGGATTATTGGCTGCCACATAGCATAGGTCCCTCCTGAAAAGATTCTGGAACAGCTTTGTTGGCAGAGTAAAAGCCACGGAAAATCACCAAAGATTTGCTTAAAACCCAGTTTGCCAAATATTAAGGTTGTGATGCTTTGTTCAAAACTGGTTAGAAAATTAGGTGAATAGTCTGTATCATTTTATTATGTGGTTTCTGAGTGACCATCTTTGGCCTTCTGCAGTAAAGTTTTATAATTGGAAAACCATTGTATCGATATGTTTTGTTTCCATATAGAACTACTCGGTCTTCGGCTTCAGTATTTTAGCGTTTTAACATATATGATGACAATTATTTTGAAATTGGCTTTGAATCATCTTTTTCCATTGCACATATGTTGATTTCTCAGAGCACAACTTACCAGGTGTCTGTAAGATTGACATAATTGGCATGTTTGGCCAGGGAGTAGGTGAAAGGGCTGTGTTTGAGAACTGGAAAGACCTGCATTGACATGTTAAAGCATGTTCAAAAACACTGTCCAAGAACAGCTTTTCTGCAAAGTGTATCCATCATGAGTTAAATAAAGTCAATTTATATGGCCAAGTGAAATCGGAATGTCTGAGATGTAGCACTTCATATGTGGTCCTTTGTGTCAAAAAACGACGTTTTCATTGCAGTGTTGCCAAAAAGTGAAGTTAGTTTCCTCTATTCTTCACCCTCTTCCTGTAGCACTTTTGAGCAGCTAAATCCAGTGTCCTGGAGGAACCAAGTAAATTCCTTCACTGATGGCAGTGAGTAACTGCTCCATATCCCTGTTCTCTTGTCCTGTCAGTAGCAGGGCTACCCACAGTCTCAGAACAGGTATACACATGGCCAGCCATGGGCAGATTAGCATGATGGGAGGACAGATGGACACATAAACACAGAAAAGACAAACAACAGCCAGACTGTATTCCTCAATACCTTTCCCTGCAATGCTCAGGGAAAACTCTGTGTTAGGGATCCCTCTGATATCTGGCTCCCCAGTCTTGATGTTTCAATTATCAAGCCCCCAGACCTTGTCTCATCAGTTTACATTCCCTCAGTCTTCCTGGAGGCTGATCCTAGAGTCCCTTGGTCTCTCCAGTATTTGGGACTCAGTCCATGCTATTGACCAGCTGATCTGTCTTGAACTTGAACATGCTGATGGGACATGTACGCATGCTGCCAGAACAGAGGGGACATTCACACAGAAAAAGCTAGAAACAGGATTTAGGGGGGAGAAAGTCAAGGTGATTTGGCACAGACTTCTGCCAATCAAGCGTTCTGACCTTCTCCTGCTTGCACACCGTTGACCAAATTTATTCCCTGCCTCATCCTCTCCCTTTTCCCCTGCACTTGTTCTCTTCTGGCATCCTTGGTCACTCACTTCCACTCTTTTGCTCTGTCCTCATAAGAACTCATAAGTCCTGTATCACCCTTAAATACTCTTGTTCAATCCCAACACTCTGTCTAAAGCAGCCCACAGTAAATCCTGTGCTCCCTTTACACAGTGGTCCACAGAGCTCACACAGCCTGCCGGAGTGTCTTGTGTTGGGTCACACAAATGGATTGCGTGACAGGACTGGGACTTCTTCCTTTCCCTTTGAGGGTCTCAGAGGTGGTGATTCAGAGGCGTTAGTTTGGTTGAGTTCCCCACCTTGTCACTATGTCCCTTGTCACTGTTCAGTCCTTATTTTTATTTTAAGGAGCTGTTGGAGAGCTGGCCCTGCAGCCAGTTGAGATGGCAGAGGCAGACACCCTGGGAGAGGTGTGTGAGCCAGCTAAGCAGGTCAGCTGATTAAACCCTGTGTGTGGGAATTACAGTCTCCTAAATGTTCTCCATGCTACTGCCAGTGAAACTGGTCATCCTCAGTGTGCAGCAGAGCAGGCTCAGATTAACTCAGACACTTCAATTTTGCTTAAAAAAAAAAAAAAAAGAAAAAGAGACTCTCTGTATCAGTATTTCCCCAGTGTCCCTTCTATACATTTCATAGGTACACTTTGTCTAGTTACTAGAAAAGAAATACATACCTGCCAGACATATAATAACTTTTAAAAAGTTCCTTAGCTTGCACCTAGCTATTTTTGCCCTCTGTTTTCCTTTTTTTAAATGTTAATTAGGTACACAACAAAATGCATGTAATAAATCAATAATAAAGATTATGTAAGGGCATTTATCTGAGCAGCAGTGTAGCATTCAGAAAGGAGAGTGAGCACTGTTTTACTGAAGCCCAAAGGATTCCACGTGGACAACAACATTAAAATAACATAAGAATGAAGAAGACTGTGCTCAGCTGTCTCCAGGAGGATGTTTGTGCTGCGTGTCAGTATGTTTTCCATACTGTGTTTGCTGCCTGTCCAGGGATGGTTTGAGATCAGGCAGGCGGCCTTGAATGTTGTCCCAACAGCATGGTTTGGGGAAATGGAGCAGCTGTTGATTAATCTAATGCATGCTCACAAATTACAAATACATAAAGATAAGGGTTGTGATGATACAGATCACTTCAGTAATCACTTCAGAACACACTTCTTTCTCACTTGAGTTGTCTTTTTCCTTCTTAGTGCTGCATTTTTATCTGCAGCTACCTGTGCTGGCATCTGCCAAAGAAGCTGAGCATGCCCATGCAGTTTCTGTGGCTCCTGTGTGCTTCTGGTGAATTAGATGTAGGATGCCATTTGTTTTAGTAGATACCTCAGCCCTCAGAGTTTAAACTGATGCCTGTATCTGGCATGAAATTGTTTTTTCTGGTCCTAAGTAGGAAAGCATTAGTTCATCTGTGAAAACAAGTAGGAAAATATTCCACTGCAATTTGTGGGAGTTCTTGCCCTTAAGGGCTTCAGTTTCTGGCCTATGCAGTTTTCTCATGCCCGAGGTGAATTCTGGCACTGGTCTGCACATGTAGGCTGAAAACTCATCGCTCCATTCAGAATGGAACATGAGAAAGGAGATCAGGCCTCCTGAATGTGCTTGAAAATCTGAGTCCCAGGTGAGAAATTGTGCATAATTTAAATAGTCTGGTATGACTGTCCACATGCAGAAGTGAATTGCTCTCTCCCTTGTGATCTCAGGCTGCTGTTCCATTATACTGGCCTAGCTGGGGGCTGTTTTATCAGCATAATATATTCTGTAGATTAAATCTTAATTTCTGTTTGTGTCTGTTTTGAAAGATACAAGAATAAGCATGCCCTGTCCTTTCTGTCTTTGTGACAGTTCCATAGAGGCCCCCCCTTGTGTGTCTCTCTGGATTTGTAGCATGGCTGAAGATTCTCAGTGTTGGGTTCCCTGAGTATCGAGATAGGTCTTTCAGAAACTAGATGTTAATGTTCCTTGTACTTTCAAAATTGTGTCTTCCAAAAGCCATGTTTCTTGTAAGATGGCTGGGTATGCAAAGTCATTAGCCAGTTTTGTTAATCTTGGCCTCTACATTTTCCTTTTTTTTTTTTTTTTTTTTTTTTGCTAGGCTTCTGTGAGCTTCCAGCTGTGCTTCCCTAACAAGCTTCACATTTAGCGTACTTGCTTCAAAAGGCTGCTAGCCTCAGAGAATATAAGGAGAAGGCTTTATTTTATTACTGTGTATTAATTAAAGAAATACCTAACACCTACTTGGAATTCTTTTATGGGAAAAAAAAGACATTAGTTCCACATAACAAGCAAGATGATGAGTTCAAAGAAGCAAGGGTTAAATTAACCATTTGAAGAGCAAATGTGTCTGACAGAATTAAAATTATGCATCTATTGCCAGCCCAGTAGTAGAGCAAGTATTTGTAAATCATAATTAGCTCAAATGTCCCCTCACTGACACATCAGGTCAGGGACCTCTGAGCTGAGGCCAGAGGTTCCTCTGGTGAGGGTCTGTCTCTGACAGTACCCTGTAGGGATAGAGAGTGGGAGATGTAGCACATAGGGGTTGAGCCTTTCTTTTCTTCAGGTATGCAGAGCAGCAAATGGACTGGGGTAGAGGGGTCCATCAGAAGGAAGCCCTGTGGAAAACTGAATGGTGAAGTAGCCAGTAAGAGACACATGGGATTTATTTTGGAGGGTGCACATTCTACGCAGATGCTGAAACAGTGAGCTCCAGAAAGTATTGGCAGAGTACTTTTTTTTGCTTGTTGAAATTTGGAGTGTTTTTAGGCAGGAATTCTGAGTAAGTCAACTTTGGACTGCGTGACTCAGCAGAGTCTCTAATGTAAGATAGCTAACAGCTTGTGAGAGTGCAGAGTGGGAACATAGAGGGAGTGGTTGGGTGGACTCCATCTAGCATTTTAAAATAGCTAAAGATGAGTGTCTGCGTGTTAGCTAGCTACCCAGTGTCCTCTGTAGCTGGTGGAAATCTTTAACAGAGCAGTACAGCTAAGCATCTCACAGCAGACACTTGTACTTGATCACCCAAAAAGCTCTTTACTCCACTGGCTTCATTAGCCAGATCTCCACTGACTGGGAGACATGGGCTTGAATCCTTAGCTCTCCACCTGTGCTGAATCCTCTTCTTACCTAATTTGTGCTCCAAAAAATGAAACTAGCTAAGAAAAAGAAAGAGCTAATCCAAGATGGGAAGAGGTAATCAGTTTTCCTAACTAGTGCCTGTGGGGTGAAGACCAAAAAAAGCATTTCAGGATATTAGGGATTTCTGGTGATGCAGAAAGTCTCTTTAAAAGGTGAAATGCAGGACTTAAGGGGAATTAGGGAAAATAGTGACAGGCAAAGTCAGCAGGAACTTCGGGTTATGAAAATAATTGAGGCAGGTGGAAGGAACAGAAGAATAACATAGATTGTTACACTTGGGAGTGTCTCGGGGCTGGGCTCTGGCATGTATAGATTTGGGGCAGTCTGAAGCATGAAGCATCCCATAGTAGCAGTGGGCTATAGAGGAAGGCACACTGTTAACAAACCTAAAAATAGTGGAGCAGTTTCACAGCACATTGAGAGCTGCAGATTCAGTGGCCCAGAGGCTCTTGCAGCACGTGGCACTGCCAGCACCTGCCCCCTTCATCCAGCCAGTGCTGCCTCCATCGTGGAGCAGGAGAGAGCTGCACAGACAGGGACAGGCCAAAACTGGGCGGTTCTGAAGAAACTTGCAAGAGCTTCAGATGATGGACATCACTGATATTGCTGCTATCTGCTCTCAGAGCACTTGAAAACAAAGGGCAAAAAAATCAGCTGAATAAAATGAATCACTCATGTCTTCATTTTCCTTATTAAGAATCCTAAAGCTGCAGTTTGCCATTCAGGTGTAAGGAAAACAAATACTGGTTTCACTTACCTATGCAGTGTTCCTCTTCATTGAGATCATCTGAGTTACATCACAAAGACTAAAAACATTATTTGTGAACTACCAATATAATATGATACTTGCATAGTAATTTTAACCTCCACTGTTTTCTCTCACTGGTACATTACTGACCAGTTAAATCCCAGTATCTGTCCTTTTCCTGGGAAAGAGAATATGTGGTTTGAGGGGATGACATGTTAGCAGCTCCCACATAGAAAAGATCAGTCTCAGTCAGAGGGGACACCAGAGCAGCAATTAGCTATGCAAAAACTGGTGTAGCAAAAGCACCTTGCTCTAAGTGCATGTAAATTGTAACTAATGCAGGGTAGCCAGCATGTATCAGTCATGCCAGCATTTCTTCCAGCTTTGGGTTTGTAGTGATACCACCACTGATTCAGCCTTTCCCTTCTCCTGCTTCATCAGCTGGGGCTTGGGACGGTCCTGTTTAGATCACTGTGAATATCCATTTTGAGGCTTGGTCTGAGCACTAAATATCTACCTGACCCTGAACTAATGTTTCACCTTTGTTTCCCTGATTACAGTACATAGCTGGAAGGAGCATCTCTCCAGATTCAACAGTCATCCTTTTTATACTGCATACTCGCCCTGTAGATCTGTTACAGACATAAAGGGAGACCAGTGTATTTCTCATGGCTCAGTCTTGAAATCCTCTTTCAAAATGCTTAAACTCAAAAAAATCAATGCATGCATCAAACAGTTTGCACTAGTTCCCTAGCTTACACAAGTTCTCTAGCCCTTGGCTAGAGAGCGTTTTGTTGTACAAGAGAGAAAAAATTGAGGTAGTTGTGCTGAATTTGTTTTTCAAAGTGCCTCTTTTGACCTTTATGGATTTAAGAATTTTAACTATGGTTCTGTTTTTAAGTTCAGAGATTTTGGTAGCAAGACTATATGCTTTCAAGTTACAAGGTTCCATGCCGGATCTTATGCTGTAAATTGCAACATTTAGCAATTTGTGGTTTAATTTAGAAGGATCACCTACTTTCCTAAATGCTTAAGTAATGTGGCAAGCCGTGGTTATTGATTCTCTCTGAATTTATTACAAGAAAGCTGTATTCACTCTCTCCTCTTGGGAATGCCTCTCCTGAACTGCATGCTTGCTAGTGACAGCTTAGACCCCTGATACATAACCAGAGACCTTGCCTAATATCCTTGCAACTACTTTAGGGAATTTTTATTAAGTAAAAGCATCATTAAAGTAGACAGAATGATGAAGTTTAATGAGCATCTTTCTCACTTGATGTTGTTCATTTTGCTGCTGCAGCAGCCATGCTGCTCTCGTTTGTTACTTCCAGTGGGGCAGGTGGAGAATTCAGGAAGATTTTCTTTATGTTTACATCTGCATACAAAGAAAAATTTTTTTCATGAAAGATACTTTTAAAAATATATACAAGGAAAGAAAGCTTCTCAGAGTCTCTGTCTGAGGGCTTTCCGCACTTTCAATCTTGCATGTAATCTCCCCTGTAATTTTTATGTAATGAGAAGTCTGCCTACAATACTGTAGCTGCTAAGTCTACAGAGGTTTTGCTGGTTGTGAGCTGTGGTTATAGTAACCAGCTTCTGACTGTTAGCAAACTGCAAACATCACAAATATTTGTTTGCCCTCCAGATTTTGTCCTTCAGCAGAGGTTTTGGCCTTGAAGCTGTGTGTAGTGTCCTGCTCAGAGCTGTACCAGCACTATGAACAGATGAAGTTTCAAAATATCTAGTGGGAAGGCACTGCCATGAATGTGTTATCAGCACTTAACTCACAAATCTGCCTTGAAACTGTAGCCACAATCTGCGTCAAAATTCTTTTGTGTGTTTATGGAGACAGTCTGCCTTGGCTAAGGGTCTAGTCATACACACAGCTATGTCAAGGTGCCATCCTCTAGCACATCACCATCCGTCAGCTGAGTAGCAGAACTGTCTGTGTGCATGTCTTCAGCTGACCTCTGCTGCCCAGGATGATGTGCAAGTGTCTCTGCCTAACACATCTGACCCTGTGTTCATGCAGAACAAGAGCATGTACCTAGTTTGTACAGCTTGGCTACAGCTGTTTCTGTATATTTCCAGTACGTACTGAAATTATTAAAGACTTTATACAAACTTCACATCTTTTAAAACTAATGGGTTATAGGTTCTTGTGGAAGTCAGATAATTGCTTCTCTGTGCAGATAAGCTCCATTAATGTTTTTATTTTGCCTTTTTTATTCCCCTGCAGCTTTTTTCTCCCTGGGAGTTATAAAAGTGGTGTTTGTTGTTGTACCAGGAGTTCATTGAGAATTTTGAATTTTCTTTTCCCTAGTGTAACAGAAGGCAAATTCTCTCCCAGAGGCATTATCACAGTCATTATTGTATTTAAATATTGTTGTGACACCATATGTCTCCTCATATCTGATGTGTGCAGACAGAAGAGAGAGAGACCCTGTGTGTGAAGGCTTGTATAATCTAAATACCTCTGATCCTTGCTCTTTGACTAGCAGACTCCATGAAAGATTGTAAAGCATTCATCTTCAGTTGGGATAGCCATGTGCATGGAAACTCCTCTCATTTTGCCAAGGAAACCTAAGTAGATATATTTGATTTTCTTATTTCAAACCCAGTAATTACTTTGCTGGATGAAACTTCAGTGTTCATGCTGATAGAAGTGGTTGGACATGAAAATAGGTAAAAAGAATGTGAAAGTGCTGCAGATGCTTTCAGCTCACGTGCATCTATTACTACTAATGTAGTATTTGCATGGGACAAAGGGAACTGCTGGGACACTAATAGCATTGATTATTGTAAGGAGCAAATATCAAAAAAATACCAAAAATATTGATGGGTCAGTTGGCATTTTTACTGCTTAATGCATACTGTGGTTTCTCGACCTCTTTTCATAGTCAAAAGGCATTGCCCAAGTAGACTTTGCCAGAACTCTGAAGTTCATTCAAAGTTGTCGGTATTCAGGTTTTCTGCGTTTCGAAAGCATCTGTGTAGTCAGTAGAATTCCCACCACACCCTTTTTCTTCAGGAAAGTTCACTAATCTGAGGTCTAACAGTCCACATGCTTGAACATTTGCTCTGAGAAAGGAGGAAATGAGAGGCAGAATGAATGCCAGAAGGAGCACCTGAGAGGGAAACTTACATAAAGTTTCCAAAGCAAAAAAGGGGGAGCCTGAACCAACTTGAGGAAAAGGAGGGTATGTAACACTTGACAACCACTTAAGCTCTCTCAGTCCTCTTTGGATTGGCACTAACAGGGCAAAGGAGCTGTGGGGCTGCAGGATGTGGAACACAGGACAGTGATAGGGGGCTTCTGTTCCTATCCACGAAGGATTTTTGTGCTCAGATACAGTGGATCACTGGATTCTCTGTTAATGCCTAAAGTCCCAAATAGGGACTTTAAAAAAGCCAAAAAACAGCTTAAAAGTTAATTTTGTATTTACCTAACTAGTGCTGTCTTCCGAGTTACAAAATTACTGCTGAAAGTGGTTCAAATGCTGCACTGCATATCATTCAGAACAAGATGCTGCTTGTTCCCTGACTTCTTCTATCCTGAGTCACTTTCTGATGGGACAACCCCCTTGGATGTCACTTCTGTGCTCTTCTACTGTGATAGCTTTTCATAATACTGAACCATCTCCTTCCATAGACTCCATCGCTCAACTCACGTAACACCTTCCAAAACAGGAGTTATTTAGGATGTATATTTGATTAATACACATACTGTGTACTTGAATAAAATACAGCCTTGTGCTGCTGGAGCTCTATCTCTTCAGAAATAAAAGAAAAATATTTGTACTGTATATAATATGAAGCATGTAGTTATTGCAGAGGGTCAGGGCTCGGTGCTTTCATCAGGAAATGCTCCCTGATCCCTTGTTGACAGTAGGTGATGGCACATATAAAATTTCAGTAAGGTGAAGTAATGTCATAGTTTACAGTTGTATTTTCCTTGAACAAGGCTGTTTGGCTACAGTACTCCTTGACAGCAGCCTGTTTAGCAGCATGATGTAAAACTTCAGCTGCTGAGAAGGTGAAAGCAAGCGCTGCCTCCCCACCCCACCCTACAAGAAGCTTTAATCCCATTCCACAGTTCAGGAATGCCAGGGTTGAAGTATCTTCCAGACACAGCAACATAAAGCTCAAATCAGGTGGTAGCTTTTAGATTTCTGACATAGACTAGTAAATAGAATAGAGTCACAGAATCACAAAGGTTGGAAAAGACATCCAAGATCATATGTAACTGTGATTTGGGAGGACAAACATCATCACTCCAAACATCCCCCCTTCCTTCTTCTCCCAGCTTCCTATGATGAGCAGGATGTGGTATGGTCTGGGATATGCCTTGAGTCAGCTGGGGTCATCTGTCCTGGCTGCATCTCTTTCCAACAACTTGTACACTTCCAATCCCCTCAGTGGTGGGGTGAGGAGCAGAAAAGGCCTTTGTTCTGTGCAAGCCCTGCTCACCAATAACTTAAATAACCCTGCAAATCCGAACCACAGCCCCATACCAGCCTCTATGAAGAAAATGATCCCAACCAAAACCCACAAAGTGCATCTTCAAAAAGCACTTTAGGTCTATAAGTGAAGTTAAGTTTGAGCTGTGTTTATTTTGGGTAGGTTTTTAATTTATTCTAATCACGATTACTCATAAATTATCTATTAATTACTGTGTGATATTTAGCAAGATCCTTTCAGCCATGTAGTCCATTTAGCTTCACAGTGAATGCTAGCCATCTTAATTGTAGGATACTTTGTCAACATTTAATCAGTGGTACTTACTAATGTGGCATTGATGTGTTGGTATCTGTCCCAGTGCTATCAATCATGTGTGAGCAGTAAAGGCGGCTGTGACACCATTGCTCTCTGTCACGTTATCAAGCCCCTGGGTTTTCTGGTTAGGGATGATGCTCACTTTGCTCTGAGCAGGCACTCTATCTCTCCAGTTCAACCCAATTTTTGTCATTGTCTACTTGAATACACATCCTTGCAGCCTTCTGAGCCTTAATCCCATAACTGCAGAATAAAGGTTGCTAGTTTCTGAAGGCAAACCTGATTGCTCCTTCACTGCTCCAAAAGCCTGCTCTTCCCTGATGTTACTCCCCTGAAAAGTCACAAAAAACCAAATGTTAATGACTGCAGCTTGAAAACTAATAAAAAATTCAGTGTGTTAAGACAAAATAAAGACCTTTTTTTTTCCTAGTAACTAGATTATTTGTTTAATGTGCTGCAGAGTAAAAGTCTGTGTTTAATGGTTGTATAACAATTTTTTCTCTCCTTTCCTTACAGTCTTTATGGCAGACACATGCAGGCGAACCCTGAACCTCCAAAGAAAAACAATGACAAGTCAAAGAAGATCAGCCGTAAACCTCTGGCAGCCAAGAACAAATAAGTGCCTGGCTTCTGCCTCTGTTTTGCATCTGTTGCATTGTTTTTGCTTGTGTCTACAATATTTCTACACACCTCTTATTACATATAAGAAAGCAGGGATTAGAATTAAATGCAATTTACTATGTATAATGCTTTTGAAGATACTGCTAGAGGGAAACAAAATTACATATGCTCCTAACTATGGTCACAATTATATAGCCATTTAATATATCACCATCAAACATATTTTAGCTTTTCTATTTATATGTATATTAATGTCCTCTCTCACATGTATCACATCCTGTTAATATAGGGGAATTTGCACTTATATTATACAATATTAAATTTCATAGGAATTCCAAGTGATTTTAATAAAGCTCTTCATTTGTATTGTTGTTTAGTTTCTTCAGTAGGACTTCTGAATAGGAAATTCCTTGAGGAATGTATGTGTCCAGTTTCCTGTATGTGTCCAGGAATGTGGTAGCATTTTATCGGATGCAAATTAGTTAAAGTGCAAAGCATTCTGTTCAAGCAACATTTCAATCAGTTTCTCTTTCTTTTTTTATGGTGCTGTGGACTGCTCTTTTTGCCTTGAAGGTTATTTTGAAATCAAGAAGTTGGGGAGGGGAGAGAGAAAAAAAATTGTCTTTGTAGAGAGCTGCCAATTGCCAGACTCAGTTTGGGGAAGAGAACTTTGTCATTTGAAGAAACTGGTAATTCTGCCAATTTTTCAAGTGATTTTTTTTTCTTTAGGCAGAAAACCCAAATAATGTTTTTAATCTCTGCTTAAAGTGCTTATATTGAAGAGCTATTCCAAATGTCTTTTGAAAATGCTACAGGTTCTATATTTATCTATACAAAGCTGGCACCACAACCAGCTCAGAAGCCGCAAACGGTTTAACAGCTCAAATAGTTTCAGGTTTTACCAATGGAGGAGAAAAACCTAGAATCTGCAGACAGTGTTTCCCAAACAATTTTATTCTTAGGAGAGCAAAACCCAACAAGGGAACTCAAGGTACAAAAATATATATTTATACCTGGATGGCTTGTGTCAAGACCTTCCTGCTCTTGATTTCCAATTTAATGAATTTCATACCTGAGCAACCCATTGCCGAGTGTCGGCTGCCATCCCATCCGGACAGCAAGCTGGGAAGCTTGCCCAGACTGCTGAGACAGGCCTGTTTGTTCAGTGGGAAAAGAAAAGGTTTTAAATATCTCATGCTACAAGTGATGCCTTCTGAAAAGCCGATCTGAAGTTTCTGCTACCAGCACCAGTCTCTCGAGTGCATTTAGGATTGCCCCAGTGTTTAGGTAACATGGTTGCCTTAGTCTGGGAATAAATGTATTGACATATATTTTGCAACAGATTTTTTTGAATTGGCGAGCAGAGCTAGGAAGTTGGCATCAAGCTTTAGACACACTTTAAGTGGTCTTCAGTACTTCAGAAGAATGAGGCAGTCTTGGTAGGCAGATGGAGAATAGTAAAAACAGTAGACTTGTCAGGAACAGTCAATTCTATCTGTTGCAAGCTCTGCAGAGGATTTTTCAGACCTCTTAAGTGATCTGCCTAGGGAACAGGTCCAACTGAAAGAGGCCCATGAAGGTGCTAGGTTGGATGCATGTTAAGAATTCACAGCAAAAACTGTGCCCCATCTGGAATGCACACAATTAAATGTGGTGTAGGGATTAACACATGAGAGGGCCTACTGACAATAATAATCATGCTACAAAAAGTCCTGAAGAAATGTCAATGAAATGTCAGAAGATCCCCAAACTACAATTGCAAATTGGTTTTGGAACAAAATAAATAGCAAGGGCACATCTACCAGGAAAGGGTGAAGAGACTCTAGATCCTTCCTGGAACTGAATGCTACCCCACCCCTGGAAGAGGGCACTTCCTTAGGGCTGCACCACAGCTCTCCTGACAGATGCCAGACGCCTGCTTTGAGACTTGGAGACATTTTGCATACACTCACTTCCAGCTGAAGTGGATTCACCAATCTTCCAAAGTCTCCCTAGGTACACACAGACATGGCTTTCAGTGAGTGGGGTGGCAATACAGCTTTCCTTTGGTTTGAACAGAAATCCAGCCAGAGCTGAAGGTTCAGATGGTGTCTGAGACTGTGTCCATCACCCACTCTGTGTGTCCTGGGGTTTAGGCAAAAAGAAGTTGCTACAGGGCTACAAGTGTTTCAAAGCATAGGGTAGTGTCTCTAATGTAAAATTCAAAGGATGTTGGGGAAGGCCTGATGATACTGGTGGGAAGCTACAGCACTGCTTTAAAATAAGCTTATGGTTTTCAAGTATTAGTCAGAATTTCATTAACTGCAGTTGCAAATTTTGAAAGTGTTGAAAGAGTCATGCAAGCTCTCCTCTGCAGGATTGCAAAGTATTGATTGGAGCATTCTTGTGTGCTCATAGCAAAAAAATCCACCCAACCTTCCCACTTCTTCCCTCATGAAGGAGGAAGAAACACAGTTTTGACAAGCAAAAGCAGGAGTGAAGGGCCTGGGGAAGAGTAAGTGAAAGGCATAAAGATAAGAAAGATAAAAGAAATCCTAAAGGGAGAAGTACTATACTGAACATGGTGGCAGATGGGGGGCAGGGGAAAAGAAGTTTCTTGAAAAGAAAGATGAAAAAATAAGATAATGATCTGAGAAGATGATGAAAACCTGAAATTCATAAAGCTTTACAAACAGAAAACAAAATGGGTTGTAAAGGAATGCTTCAGAGGTTCAGGGCAGAATAAAAGACAAGGGAAAGAAAAGCAAACTGGGATGTAATGTGCTAAGGTTTTAGTGTTTTAGTGTTTCTAAAAATATGCCAACTTTTTAGAGCAAACTACACAACAGTTTTCATTACAGTATGATGATTTTATGTATCTGTTCTCTAAGGTTATTCCTTTTTTAATATTTAAAAACAATGCTATATTTTACTGGGTCACATTTATTTCCCCATTGTACTCAAGGAAAGGAGTTACTGTATCTTACTGTAGTGAACCGCCTAATGAACAGTGCAGCTATGATGGTCCCCATGGTCATTTCTCCAAAGGATCCATCAAACTGAGGAATGAGTCCTTGGTTGCTGCATCTAGATGAGCACCTGTGCTGTGCCAGCTCTGGAAAAGCTGCTCTTTGCTCCACTGATCAGTATTGTTTCATTGGCCGAATTGAAAATGAGACCCCTGATCTTAGGATGCCTTGTCTTTGCCATTCATTCATTCATTCATTCATTCATTCATTCATTCATTCATTCAAGGTCACTTGCTCAGGTTGCCTCTTTGGGCCACCCTCTCATATAGTCAACAGCATGCCCCTTCAAGGGGAGAAAATTATTCCTGTGAAGAGAAAATTTGCTTTTTTACAGCTTTCCTGTACCTGGGAGCTCTTTGAAAACAGTTATACTGGTAATTCTCTGTTTTGATGTTGCATATGGTGAACTGGAAAGAGTGTGGCAAAGTTTTTGTGTACTATACACCCTGACAGAGGAAACCTTTTAAAATCACCATAAACCTGACGTGCTGTGCCTGTGCAAAGAGTGGCCTGGGGAACTAATGTTCTTGCTAAGGGTAAAGCAGAATGAAACCAGAAAACTTGCTTATGCAGGCACCATTCACAATTTTCTTTTACTTAACGGTGTCAACCTTGTGTTGCCTCCTGCAGTCCTCTTGATGGACAGGTAACAGTTATATAAAAAAAAAAAAATCTCAGTTCTGAGAAAATGAGCACTGCTCTTGCTCTTTTTCTTACTTAAAATATGTGAGGAACAGCAACATTGATTTTAAAAATTCACCTTTTTGTGATTGTTTATCTAGGACTAAGTTTCCTATGGAGTCAGTGGCGTTCAAGGACTTTTATTTTGGTTTTAGTCAGGTCCTTAATGTTAAGGAAATGGCAGCAGCACCTGCTTATCAGTTAGCTTCCATCCTTACAGCTGGCAATTCACAGCAGCAGTATGGCAGTTTCTCCTGAACTGGCAGCTTGTTTCAAGGTATGATCTGAACCACTGCAGCCCTCACCTCTCCTCCCTCCAGCACTGTCTGTACTCCCAGTCCTCTTCCTCTGGGCTCTCCCCACCATCACTACATGGGGCTGGATCCAGGGCTTCTGGAGGAGCTGGGGAGAGAAAAATTTTCCTGTTCTGCCTGACCCTCTGCTCCCAGGAAGCAGAGTGAGGTCAGTAGACACTTCCAGCTCCCAGCAGTGCTTGGGTGTTCCACACTGGCTCATGGCTTGGGGCTGGTAGGAAAGCTGGGAGGCCAGGTCTGTGCCATCCCCACGCTTGCTGAGCAGCAGGAGCTCCAGAGACAGGGAATGTTTCCAGTTTGTAGTGGGTGGCAACTGTTAATATCCTCATGACAACCAGGAGGAGTAAGATTGTCATCAGTTATATTAGTTGTTAATTTTGTAAATATTAACAATTTCTAGGATTATGGCACAGGATGTGAGCTGTCAACTTGCTTTATTTTCCTCCTACTCCTTCTTGTAATGACACATCTTTTATACTCTCAGATTTATGCCATGTGCTGCTTACCTTGCACTGACACCAGGGCTGGCAGGTGTTCTGGGATGAAACCATGATAACCTCCCAAAAGTTAGACTTTCTTCCCCTCCTGGGCACTTTGTTTCCTCTTACCTAAGGGGAAGTAATTTGCCTGTAAAGAGCAGTGATTTATAAATCTCTGTGGTTGGTTTCCATCCAGTGCTGCTGCCAAAGCTGCTGCCATTGGCACAGCTGAGCTCCTTCCTCCCCTTCCAGCTCACCTGTGAGTGCCTCAGGCAAGCACTGCCACTCCAGTCCCGCCCCCCCCGGAGCAGGAGCTGAGTTACAGCTCACAAGGAACTGTATCCCTGCTGTGAGAAAGCCCTGAAAAGTGACATTTTTACAATGTGTCTCCAGAGCAAAATTTTAACCATATTTTTAGATCAAGAAGCACAGCAATTGTGCGAGTACCAGTCACAGGAGTCACCCCTGCAGCTTGATGGACGTGTTCAGAGGCAGCTTTAGCGGCAAGGTGCAACTGGGGGCAAAGCACTGGGGACGGTGGCTTTTCCAGGGCATTCGCTCCTCACCTTGGCTCTCTTGCAGCTGGCAAGAGCCTCTGTGCTGCTCTGCCCCGCTCCTGTGCCACTGGCAGCCCTGAGCATACAGCCAGTGCTCAGCCAAGCAGTGATGTGCCCCAGGCTGAATGTACATTCACAATTTTCCTGATATCCCAGTTATTCAAGGTAATGTTTTGAATGGCCTGGTCCTGCAGCAGCCCCCAGCACAAGCAGGAGTGGGGAGCATGGCTGTGTCCAGCTGGGTGCTGGCAGGGAGACAAGCTGCACTTCCAGCCTGGGGTGGCCCGTGCCTGCAGATGGTGCCTTGCAAGCACCGGGCTGAATACCCCCACTGGTGCAGTAATCATCTAAATGGGACACCCTGTCCCAGGGCGGCCATCCTGCAGGTCCCCAGGAGTCTTGTCCTGTACCCGAGCCTGGGCGGTGCTGTGCTCCTCGTGGTTTTGCTAATGTTTGCTTTGCTAGCATGGAAATTGCAGGCTGCTGGCAGTGCAGTTCCCAGCGACAGGAAGCTACTGCCAGGCAGAGCCTGAGGAACAGGGACACCTCCTGCCCTGGGGATGGCCCCTGTCATCCTCTCGTGAAACCCAGCACCACTCCCCAGGAGCTAAGTGCCGCGGACAGAGTCCTGGTGGCGCTAGGAAGGAGCCGCTTGTGAGGCTCAGCACGGCAGTGCCTCGGCAAGGAGCAGCCAGAGGGAGCAGAGCCAAAGAGCTGGTCTGAGGCTCGACCTGCAGCACTGCTGGAGAGGGGGCAACACTGTGGAGGCTGTGGGTCGTGCAGGGGTGTGGGTGGCTCAGACTCTATATAGGAGAGTGGATTTTAATACTGGATGTTGTTTGGCCCCCAGTTGTGTAGTTTAGGATGTAACAGCAGTGGCATGGAGAACTGGTGGGTGGTCTTGTCAACTGCCCCCTCACAGTGGTGGGGTTTAGAAACCATATTGTTGATGGCCTGGTTTGAGCATCCTCAGCCACTTCTTTGCTCTCATATCGATCCAGATACTTTCTTTTAGGGAGCTACTCAAACATGCCTGGCACATGTGTTTTCCCAGCATCACACAGAAAAGAGCATCTGTGTTTGGAATGGAAGAGAGCACTGATTTGGAGGAATGCAGTGCATGGGTAGTCCCTGGGATTTTAGCAGTTCCCATCCAGACTGTACAACGGAACTTTCCTGTTTTCATTTCTGGTCAGCTTAGGCTACTCAAAAGATTTCTGCTCTGCCAGTTTATACCCAGAGACTCATTAAACACCTTGTGGATCAGACGTTCAATACTAATCCGCTCTGAGGGCAAACACAAAAATCAAAGCTTTGATTTCAATGCCGGTGCCTTGCAGATACCGTGTGCGCCCGGGGTCCAGCTTCCAGCGTCTCCGAGCCAGGGAGGATGCCCGGAGCACCTCGGGATGCACTTTCCGCCTGTGCCAGCAGTGGGGGCAAGAATACAGCCGGAGAGGCGAGGGAGGGAACACCGGAGCAGATCTAAAACTCAGGCCTGAAAGCCTTTTCATTCCCCGTGTTGCTGGTACAAAAACACGCCGAGACAGTTCACAGTGAGCACGACTGTCACCCCCAGGCTTGGCAGGGTGTCCCCAGGGAGGCTGCTGGTATTTCCTTTCCCCTCACTTTGCTTTTACATCAATTTACTCCGCCAATTAAGCAACCAAATAATTCAGATGCAGCCATGTGGCACCGAGTGCTGTAGCTATGGCTAAAAATAACCCCAAAGCCTCAGGAAAAACAGCTCCAAGGACTGTGCACCAAGCCAAGCCCTGCCGTGGTGTGTGTGAAGGGGATCACAGCCCTGGCTTGCCCCATTTTGGGGGCAGCCAGACTGCTGCAGCTGGCCTGGCTGTCCTGGCTGTGGCTGGATTTGAGGGCAGAGATGTTCCTCTGCAGCTCTCCCTGGAAGAGCCCCCAGCTGCCTGGGGCTGCGACTGCTGGGGCAGAACAGGGAGGTGCATGGGGGGCCCAGGCACAAATGGCTCCGGACCAGGAGCCTGGAGTCACCTTCTCTATCCCGAGCCAAGCACTGACTTAGAAGTGGGTTCATGATCTGGGCCTGGGTTTTGGACCTGTGGTTGATGGCTTTGCAAACCAGGCAACATGGACTAAAACTTACCATTCCTTATTTTAGAAAGAAAACAGAAACACTCAAGTAATAAATATTGAAAAATACTCTCTCTGAAGTCCTTGAAATTACAAACCCCATGGGTTTGGGAGAAAAATGGAATTTCTTTGGAGTAAATAAGAAACCAGGGAAGGCCAGGCCACCTGGTGTAGCTCCACAGCTAGACCGCCAGGTACAGGCAGTTAATGAAAATAGAACAGGGCATCCAGTTTTGCATAGAAGTTTTCTGTTCTTGTAAACCACATGAAATTAATCATTACATTTATCTACAGGGTGTTCTATAAAATCAATAAGCACTGCATAGCAGTCAAAATATGACAAGGCACTTAAACTTTGCCAAATCAATTCAATTAATTATATCTTCGTTAGAAAACAGTCATTTTTATAGAGTCAGTTGGCTCTTCAAGGACCATAATACAAGCTTGATATAAGCTCATTGATTTTTACTTTATGATTTCCAGTTGAAAGCAAATAGAGATCACTCGCTTTATAAAACTGTGAAAAAATGTATTTAACATACCAATATTATTTATAAGCAGCAGCTAATGTTTAAGTGCCTCTTGTATGCCTTGATAAAAGTGGTTCATGATTCAACCCTCTCAGATGTTCAGAGGATGTTCTTCTACATTATTACTATCGTCATTTGTCTTTCCCCTCTGACATGTGCAGTTTTTTATGCAGAAAAACTCTGTAGATGAGGCTCATCAGCAAGGAGGAGAGCAGCCTGAATACCTATGAGGTGTCACTGCAAACAAACGCTGCTGGACATCCCAGCCTGGCTCTACCATCTTTTTTTACAGCAGCCTGGGAGCTTACAAGGCAGAAATGGGACCAGAGGACCCTGGGGAAAGCAAGAGTGGAGGTGCAGGTTGATAAACACACTCGACATGTACACATTTACGACGTGTACAGCCTTAGAGGAAGGGAAAGCTTAGCAGATGATAAAGACTTTTCAGGGTGACAAGTAGAGGAAGAAAGGTTTGGTTTGGAGTAAGGATTGCAAGAGCGGCAAGAAGAACCCTGGCATTCGTTGGGTGCTCGTGAAGTTCACAAGCTCTCTGGAAAATGAAAGGTAAGAGGCAAATACTGCAAAAATAAATGCACACCAGGCAGTGGGCAGCATTGAACCCAACTCCTCTCAGTGCAGGAAGGTGCTGCTCCAAGGTCCTCAGTATGTGCACGTGGGTCTCTCTGGTGAGTCAGTGCCACATTTTTCCTAGAAATAGTCCTTTCCAGAGAAGCTACATTGGTAAGTGCAAAACAATAATGGCAAATACTTGGCTTTTACTGTTTTACTGTCATTAAAAAGAGACTCATGATAAAAGTCTGAATCTATAAGGGAAGGATGAGATTAACTGCTTCTGTCCCATCAATGCCCAGATCTTCCCAAAACTAAGGAGAGTGTCCAGAAAATGAGGATCTGGGCTTCTGAAGAAAAAGATGAAAAGTGAAGAGAAGACTGAGGTTTTTTTCCTTTCCGAAGCATGATTCTTGTTTTCAGTTAGAATGCATGAGATACAGATGAAAACAGAAAGTAAAGATGCATTTCTGCAGTAGTTATTTGCAGTTCCATGGTGCACTACTCCTACTTCCTGAGATGCCCTGCCTAACCAAGGTGATGCCAGCACTGGGATGTCACTGGCACACGAGAGGTTGCCACCCATCACAGGCAGACAAGGAGGGGGTGCAGGGGCCCTGGAGCCAGGCATAGGGCTGTCTGCAAGGTAAGTCTCTGCCATGGCAAGTGAGCTTCAAAGCCAGCAAGTAGGGCTGCTGCCATCCCCAGGGTGCAGGCACCTGGGCTTGCCTCAGAGGGAGAGAGGACTCGGTGGCAGGAGCCACTTGTGTATCACAAGACATAAAGGTCTTCACACCCTGTGAGCACAAGTCTTCAGGGAGGTGCATTGTAACAACCACAGAGGAAAGCTGGTAAACTGGTCTCAGTCTTAAACTTCTCCTTTCCCCGTTCCCATTGGAACACCGGACAGAGTTTCTTCCAGTGTCCAATTCCCATTTTTTGATGGTATTGAAATCAGCGAGTTTAACAGGAATTTCTCAAGCCAACAACAGGGGAAGGGAGGAAAAAGCTGTGACAGGAGGAGTTGATTAGCAGAGGGCACCAGGGGAGCCCAGCCCAAGCCAGAAGAGCTGCCACGGAGCCCAGTCCTCTCACAAATGCAGAGACTCCTGCGATGGACAGTTCAGTCCTGGCAAGGATTAAGTGCAAGCACACAAAATGGAGGATTCAGTGCCACCCACCACTCTCCTGAGGCTCCTTCCCTGCATTCGACTGGGCCCCTGGTGTGGGGAATGAAAGGACAGAGCTGTAATTAGGCTCAGGGCAAACAAAGGAGGGGCTAGATGCTGGGAGATAGCAGTGAGAGATGGGGCCAACGCCTCTTCAAACATCCTCACCTGTGCAAAGCCTGTCCAGTGGCCCAGCCCTGCTCCAAGACCCAGCATTCCCAGGACAGCAGCAGTGAGTGGGGGAACAGCAGCAAGAGGAGACTGCCCCTGCAAACACAGCAGTGAGAAATCCCTTAGAAGTGTGAGTGACAGTAATTGGGAGTAATTGCAGTGACACAGACATGGGGACAGCTTTTTAGTAATTCACCACTTCCGATGAAGCCATATCAATAATCCCCCTCTAAAGTGATGGTTAGGGCCAGCCTCATTATTTTTTTTGCATTTTGTCTTAAACTAGTTGCAAACTGAGATAATCAGTTCCAGTGGGATTTTTAAGATCATATATCTATTACACATCTCAAATCAGCTGTTTTCCTACCTTTTCTTTGTTCAATGTAATTTTTTGTTATTGACCCTATAAAAGAAGAAAAGGAATGTCCTTTTTCACTCAGACTTGCTCTCCTGGTTACAGGTGCCACGGCAGACATTTCCTGCCAGGAAGGAAAATAAAATTAGGCCCAAATTCTAAACATTTTCACAGAGATCACAACTCCTGTCTTCAATGTTTTGCAGTGCCTCAATTTGCTGGAACACAACATGACACTACAGGAGACAGAAGAAGATGTCAGCAGCCACTGCAGGAGCTCACTCTACTAATAAGGATTACCCAAAATTTAGGTTGAAGTGTGACTGATGGCATCTTGCAAGACCATTGTCCAGGTTACAGCCATCAGGCCTAATTTGGGTCCAAAACTGCTGATGAAACCCAGAGCACATTTGCTCTGCCTCATGCCTTAGCTTTTTTAGCTGACAGGACTTCCTACCTTCCTCCTTCTCACCTCACAAGTTGTCTGGTGGCTGTTCCAGGAGGACAGAAGATATATTTGTAACCTGTAGCACCAGTGGTCAAAAAATAAAAGTGTGATTGAGTGAAAATGCTCATGTTCTGTTCAGAGTAAGTCTCATTCAGTCAATATTTTCCGTTTCAGCGTTTCTGCCAGCAAGAAGCTCATCTGCCTTCAAGGCTGAACTCACCACATTGCTGAGAGACCTGAAGAAGTGGCTGCTCCTCAGCCTGGCTTAGGAGTCAGGTGGTACCACCCCAAAAATAATGGGTTTAGTAAACCCAGGGCAAAGGCTCAAACTTCTGAAGGGAGGAATGAAGTTGGACTGATGGGACTTGCAAGATATTATGAAGAGGAATAAACTTTCAGGGCCAGGACAGGGAGTGTGGTGCCTGTGCAGGGGCAGAGGCACAGCCTGCCCTGGTGAGTGCTCTGCCTGCCATTGCCTCTGCAAGGACTAGGCACTGAGGGCTCCTCAGATGAACTCCTCTGTATCCAAGCTCTGTGGAAAAAAGCAGTATTTCCACATTTCTGAAAGCTAGGGCTCTTATGTGGGTGTCTGGAAAGGTCTAAGAGGATGACAGTGGCAATCCTCTGCCCTTATTTCACAGAGCATGTCCCTCATGATTCCAAAAGCCTGGCAGACTTCTTGTGAACTTTCCTTCTAGGCAAAGTATGTAAAACTACTTCTGTAGTACAAAATGCTTTAATCTGAGATTTGGTATTCTGGTATGGGTCTTGTATTCTTCTTTCCATCAGTCACAATTCCCCTTTCAAGCAGCCTGGGAAGTGACCTCCCCTTCATGTTCCTGCAGATGGGCTATTGGAAATGCAATCAAGTTGTAAGCAAACTCAGCTGTGACCTGCCACTACACTCCTGGGGTTACCAGCGGGGTGTGCACAGTGAACGAGCTGGGCTGTGGTGGGAGGGTGCAGTTCAGAAAAATGTGAGTAGTTTTTCAGAGCAGAGGTTAGCACATAAACCAGGGAGCAGAGATCAGAGCAGCACGATTAGAACATTTGAGCCAAGGAAGTTTTGGACCTGGATTTATTCCATTCTCTGCAGCTTGGCCATTCTAAAACATTTTGGGAGAAAAATGGGCAAACACATTATGCATTATTTTTAGCATATGGAGAATCTTAGTTCTCTCATGGCTGTTGGGCACTGAAGTGTCAGCACTCAGGTCCAGAAGAAATTCCTAATAACTTTTTTATACTGGTAACAAACAGGCTTTCCTTCTGCAGCCAAGCCCTATCAGCAGAGAATTTTTTACCAGGCAGGTCTTGGTCTCTCTTCTTCCCTCTCTTCCCTTTTTAAATTGGCCACAAGACCCGGATGACTATGAAGAATCCTTGAATGGGATTAAGCACAAAGCATTGCTCTGTTTCTGGATCTTTCCTCCTAAACAGAAAGTCTACATCCATCCTGATCTTACAGGTAAAATCTGCACCTCTGTAGAGTACAGAAACTTGGCTGTAAACAGAAATTTAGGCACCATCTCTAAAAACAATCTAGCCTATTCATATAATGGATTAAAAAGAGAATTTTCTGTCTAGCATGCTTAGATAACTTTGTATCCATCACGCTGGAAATAGCTCCCAGATAGCAAAGCTCACTCATCATGCAAACTCCTTCTATACCAGTATGTAATCCTTTTAATTATCCACTGCAGATTGACTTGTCTGCCATCACTCAAACCTGTTCAACTCAACCAGTATGAGTGTAATAGCACTTTCTTGGGCAGACTTCAAAAATCCCACCAGTGCCTAGCTAGATTTCTGTATTTATGGGACCTATGAGCACAGGTAGGTGGCTCTGATTAAACCATGACAAAGCTGGGGGCTTGGTCTCCCCTAATCAGTCTTAAAATACAGTTTTTACAGTTGTCCCACTCTCTGCATAGTTTTGGCATCCTGACAGTAATTCAAATATATTCTGGAATTTATTCTGCTAATTTCTGGAAGAAAAATGACAAAGCCTTTTTCATGAGCAAGCTATCAAAAGCAACTTCTTTGATTACTAAGTAAGGCAAGAAACTGAATCAGCTCTGTTTCCTTGCAGCACTTTTGGTATTCTGTTGGTGTTTCTAAGATTTCTCATCTCCTGACACACTGAGACATTCATCTTCAGTTACAGTCAAAACCCACAGGTTTGCAGAAAAGTCAAAAATTTGTCCTCATCTACTGCCTGTGATGCAGTCAAATGTTTCAACCCAGCAGCTCCAGAATATCTCACCCCTTTTGCAGTGCTTGCTCAAGTATGTCCACTTCTCCCCAGTTCTGTGCTCCTCTCACAGTGTTTCTCAGCTAAGGGCTGTGTTTGAAGAGGGCTTCAGTGAGCACTTGCAGCATTGCAAGCATCAGCCTTCGAGGTGCTCTGTCGAGGCTGTTAAACAACAGCACAGCGGGGAAAAAGTGGGAGCAAAATATCAGTGTGACAGACAAACCTCACAGAAACACATAAACACAAACAGGAGTGGTGACAGAATATCAGGTTAAACACAAAGCTACAGGATAATGCCAGTGGAGGAAACACAGAGAGAAATACATTTTTCAGAGGAAAAAAAAAAAAAAAAAAAAAAAAAAGAAGAGGCATTATAATTCTCTGCAAAATTCTGAAGTTGAATATACCTTCTAGCTGTTGATTGTTTTTTCTGAAGCTGCTGAACAGAATAATTTTTATGGAAAAACACAGAAAGGATGTGAAGAAAACATATTAGGAAATCAGAATACATTTGTCAATCTAAATCACTGAGCTTTAAAAAATTACTGGATACAAACAACATCAGTAGCTCAATCTGCACATACATGCTCGAGGACCAGACCCTTGGGGTGCAGGGGGAGGCATGGGAAGGCAGGGAAGCATTTTGGGGTGCAGCAGCATGCAGAAACTCTTGCTTCTGGTGCCATCCCTGCTCTGAGCACTGCAGCACAAACCTGCCAGCCAGCAGCTGCCTCCCACCTGGGCGACAGCATCCCTCTGGCCCTGCTGAGCTCCTGCCTGAGTGCTTCACTTCTGGCTTGGGAAGGAAAAAGCCAAACCATGCCATGTGTGAGGGAGCAAGCTCCTTGCACAGGAACGAGTTTGCTCACTTCTAAAATCCCTGTGGCTGGAGAAGACCTGAATTAAAAGGATTTTTCAATCTATCTGCCCAAAGACTTCTAACAATCAGTACTTAGTGCATCCAAATCACACTCCCAAACAACCAGTGTTTAGCTCAAGTGTCCCTTTGGGGTATTAGTTGCATACAGACACATTTCTATTTCTGTATTTGTGCATTTCTATCACATACTCAGAGCTGCCCAGGCTGCTCTCATGTGGCACAAATCCTGTCTCTTTGCCTGAGCTTGGCCCTGGCAGGAAGAAGAAAATCAACCCCATCCAGCTGCAGTCCCAGAGTGCTCTTTTGGGGACAAAACTGCAGTTCCAGTGAGCTTCCTTAATCTAATAGAAACAAATACCACTCCTAGACATTGAACTCTAGCATACCTGACTCTGACAGGTTTGTGACTGTATCTTGGACAGACTGATCTGGACTGACAAGCACACTTTTTAGCTGTAAAAGATAATACATTTCATTCATACAAAAATGTATAGCACCTGAGTAAGAAATATATTGTGTATTCCTGAGAACTGGACAGAAATACAGGCATTGATGACTCAAAAATCCCCCAGGTAATTAAACCTTATTTCAGAGCTGTTTGAACAACAGATGTCCTATATTAACAGAAGCCAATTCTGTGTCACTGGCCTGGACACTGCCAGCAGCTGGAGCTCTGTGTTTTGGTTTAACTGTGGCTGAGTAGAAGACTAAACCAATTCAGATAAGATAGTGAGATGGCTGGAGTAAATGGGGTGCTGGTGCTGTCTGACACTGCATCCAGCACCATTGCTGGAGGAGATTACTTTGATATGAGAATTTCTTTTCAAGTCAAGCATCCCTAAATCTTGACCAATGACTGGGGTAAGAAGCAGTAGTGCAGGCATGCTCTTCCCATTATCCCTTTTAATGTGACAAATGGACAGCTCTACCTGGCACTATGGTAGCCAAAAATACTGTTTGCAGGGGACAAAGGAGGTGCCTGTTCCCTTTCTCCTACAGCAGTTAGGAAATCCTGTGTCTACTGAAAAAAATAAAAATTAAGAAATTAAAATTTGCCCTTCCTTTCAGAAAAAGGTGGTTGCTGATTGTTTTTTAGAATGTAGATCTGCTCACCTTCGGAGTGTGATTCTGCAAGACCTTGTGGCCAGAGAGATGTTGGATATTGCCAGGCTGCAGACTCAAGGCTGCTTTAATGGCCTCAAGCTACTTGATGTATTAGCAGCTAAACTGGTTTTTTTGGTGGGTCCCACACACTACTGAGCACTCTGCTTTCCTGGCACAAGTGGGCAGCCTCATCCTTCTCAATTTTGTGAGCCATGAGAGCCTCAAAACAGCATTCTCTTTAAAGGGGAGCAGTCAAGGAGAACTATGCTAATTATCTTGGGTAGAGGATCCTTTAGGTCTTTGCCAGTTTTTATCAAAGCATAAAAAGCAATTATTAAAATTAATGCAATTTACCATGTGTTCTACTTCTAGCAAAGCTATTTTTGGCAAGGGTTTCCATCTGTCCCATTCAGCAAGATCAGCCACAGACTTTCGCTCTCTATTCCACTTCTCAGAGTTCTCATGTGGAGCTTGGCAAACACATGCCTTTTTGCAGAGTGGAGCACCTCCACTGCAGCATCTAGTTTACCTGAGAGTTGCCATCACCTGGCCATTGTGTCTTCATCAGGACGAATTCTTATACTTCTTTCTCTGTTGCTCTCTGCTGGCGCTGTGGATGCCCCTTGGTGAGGAAATGCTGCACCCTCTGCCCTGAGCAGGTGGCCAGTAGGAAAGGCTGTGGGCTAAGTGACAAATTTGTCTGCAGGTTTTCACATAACAGCTTTTATCTGTATTTTTCACAGTTCTACAGCATGACTTAAAGCAGTAAGAAATTAGTTCATTTACATTTTCATACAGCTGAAGACAAACAGCACAAGGAGAATGCATTTGTAGGGAATAAAGACCTGACTCCAGGACAGTGTCCATGAGCCCATTGACATTCAAAGTCAAAAAAACAGCACAAACACCTGGATAAACAGGAGCACAGCTGGTGTGATTGTCCAGAGTGGAGGCACATGAATCTTCCAAGTGACTTGAGTTCTGGGGATGGTTTTGATTTGCCATCCCCTCACAGTCCTCTGGCAGCAGCATGCTCTGCACTGAGATCTCACCTCTGTACAACTGAAAGAGAACCCTGCAAAAGAAACAGCAAGGGCAGCTCAGTTTATCCTCTGTGCCCCTCATCTGAAGTTGCACAGATGAAGGAAACTGTGCAGATGAAGGAGAGTATTCTAACATGACATGCTGGAATCACAGAGGTGAGGCAGTTTATTTTGACTGAAAAAAAGAAAACCAAACAGTATTTTCAGTTGTCCAGTGAATACACCAAGAGGAAAGGAAGCCCAGATGTGATGCTGTCACTGAGATACCCACTTGCTGGCTTCAGACTAGCTATTTATTAGCACTTTAAAATAAAAAAGCTACAATAGATTGAGTGAGGAGGTGTGATAGAGATATAATGAAGAACAGAAAACTAATAAAAGATATATGTTAAATGCCAAATAAATACCTACCCGGTGTAAAGAAAAAAAATCTGGGATATAAAACCCAAGGGGATGATTAAATACATAAAAAGGAAACTGACTCAAAGTCTTTAGACTCAGTCTCTCTGGTGGCTGAATCCCACAGTTTCCATGCTTGGCAGCACAACAGTGCATTGCTTTCCGCTTGCCATATTTCCTGAATAAAGGAACCGAGCAACAAAGTTGGCAGTACAAATTTGGTTTGTGCTTAAAGTCGTTAATATCCCTACCTGGTGGGAGACAAATGTTGGAGAAGCCCTCAACAGACAAGCTGTCTGAAGAATTTGCTCAAAGCTGCCTTGAAGTTGCTGTCATTCACTTTTGCTGTAGCATTTCTCCCTGTGCTGAAATAACAAAGATTCCTCCTGCAGACACACTCCCTGTGCTGCATTTTACCTGGTTCAAAATTAATTCTCAAAATAATACTTAAACATGTTTTTCTCAACATATTATCACTGCAACATTATGGCAGGAAATGCTGCTCTCCAGAAATGGCATTTCCTTTGTAACCCAGGTTCACAACAGTCTTACTCTGCTCAGAGGCACTGCTCTCCACTCAGATATCCTCTTCTGATCCCTCCCAGCACTGCAGGGAGAAGTGGCATTTACCAGGACACTCGGTGAAAATTCTTCATTTCATTCTCTCTCCCAGGCATTAAAATCCATAAAAGATTCTTGCCTCTTTAAGATATCGAAAGGCTGGCATTAGTGATTTAAAGTTAATGAAACAGGAGATTCCAGAATAAATTCCATTCTCACAAACAGCAGTGAAACTCCAGTGTAAGTTCAATGAGCTTCACAGTGTGGCAGCACAGGAGTGGGGGCTCCTTCCAGGCCAACAGAGTCACTCATGAGTTAAGTGCAAACAGATTTGGCACTCCATCAATCAGCTCAGTAGAGTAATGCATGCCAGTGATCGAGAATATTTTCATGGAATATTGTGTATATTATCCTGCTCTTTTGGATTACATTTAAACAAAAAAACAGAAGATAGCAGGTTCCTGAATTGTGATAGTCATAGGTTTTCTTGTTCTGTTCTGATTTCACAAAAACATACACGTTTCTATTTTACATTTGTATGCACACATGTGCATGGGCATATGTGTGTCTCTCTGTATTGAAAACATATTTGTATTGTCTCAGTGCATGAAAGCAACATTCTAGCAGAAATTTTCTTTTCCTGGAGATCAGAAAATCTCTGTCCCAGATGGCAGACATGCTCTCTAGCCAGTCGTGTTCCATTTCTCACTTGAGGCATTTTGGATTTGTGCAGTAATTGTGCACACTAGAGCTTTAATGCTACATAGACAGAACACAAACAGGCTAGCTGAAAATGAATGAATTGCATAAGAACACATGCATATCTTGGGGTGGGGTGGTGAATACTCCTACTTTTTCTCCAATCTGCATCCTTTACTTGTTATTATTGTTAAATGCCCAAATAATATGACAGAAAATAAAATATCAAATACTATACCCAAAGTTACATCAAGTACAGGATATCTTATTAATAATGGCATTGGCAATACATTATGCTGGAAAAAAAATACACAGTGGTTCCTCTGCAAGGCTTGTATCTCTACAATGCCACAAGGAATGTCCTAGTCCCCTCCTCATTGTGCAGGCATAATCAGTCCCTCTTGGGAAGGAGAGCACTTGCATCTCCCTGTGATTTGCAACTCTGTTGCAGCAAACTGATTTTAGCATACTGGACGAACAGAATTGAAATAGGATTCCAGGAATGTGATGCAAATAAGCAGACCCAATTCTGATCTCACATGTGCTAGTTTACATCTCAGTTTACAACTTCCATCAGTGGAGTTATTCCTAATTTGTGGTGGATTAGGCCTACAGAATAATATTGCAACATGCCCTTTTTAACAATGCAAGGCCAACTTTTGCAACATTCCAAACACAGTTGCTCAGTGTCTTGCAGGACCACACCAAAGTCCACTGTATGCCATTTTGTTGTGGTGAAGATTGTTTGGGATCAAATGGTCTCCTGCTTTAGCTAATGAACAGAGAGGAAGAAAAATGAATGATCAGAAGTAATTGCAACTTGCAAAGTAAATTACACCATTAACTGCTCCAGAAATCAATAATCAAGCACAAAAAGAAATTCAGTTGAGGGGATGACAGAAGAAAAAATAAATCTCTTGGGCATCTTGCCACTCTGGGGATTTTAATTTTGAGTTTTCCACTCCCATCTATCCATTCTTATTGCCCATCCATCAACCTCCTGATGAATATAAAAGACTCCAGTATGAAATGCCATAAGATTGCTGGGTTGGTGGAACAATGGAAAGAGAGTCTTTCAGGTTTGGAGGAGGAAGGGTAAATCACAGATGACAGTTTAGAAAAGCTTGTCTGCTCTTGCTTTTTTTCCCCTAACATCTCTCTTTAATAGCATTGGCAGTCTAATAACCATTTCAAAGGTAACCAAAATTGTTCTCATGGGCAAATCATCTGGAAATATCCTCCTGATTGACTCTAACTACTGACATAATTTTTAATAGAAGTGCAACATGATAGATGCCTTTGCTTATTGGTGTAGCTTTAAGCAGGGACAAAGTGGTTGTTTAATCTTACTCCCATGTTAGAGGCATTTATCTTCCACCCATTTGTATTTACTATTTACAACCTCATAAGAATGCCGACACTGTAGCCTTCATTATTAGCAATACTTCTTGATTTAATAGCATTTATGACTATCTCTATATTTTGGGCTTTATTAATGAACACTGTGAGTTCTTCTGACTGGCTCCTTGTGACAGGTTATGTTCTATGGATTTTGACCAGAAGGGAGTTAAAAGGTGGAGAGTGGATCAAGCAGAAAGCCTACATGGGAGATGTTGCCACCACTGCTGTGGTTAGGTAGGTGGTGGCAGAAGACAACACTTCTTCATTAAAAGAGAGTGATCAGTTAAAATGCCCATCCTACAGGAAGGGAAAAGTGGGGTATGGACAGAAAAAAGATGTTTTCAGCAAGTACAGCTGACCTAGGCTGTGAGCTGGACCCTGCTGCAAGCAGATACTATCATGGTCTGTAGGGACACTGGATGCCCAGGCTCCTGTGAGAAAAGCTGGTGGAAATGCTGTGTAAAAACCCTCATGGTTGGAAATCCAGTCCCTGAAATGCAGAGCACTTATGGGCAAACTGAGTCTATTTATGCAGGAAGCATTTACTGGTTGGTGCAAGCATTGCTCATTTACCCCTCTCTAGCACTGTGGTTCTTAGGGACTCTCCAGAAACTGTCCAAATCCCAGCTCCTTGTGCAAAGCAAGTGTAGAGCTGCCACTTGGAAAGGGGGACAGGTAAGAAAGGGGGTTTCAGTGAGTGCAGCTTTACCCAGAGGCCATGAATCCGACAAGCTCTGGCAGTTGTGTACCATCACCAGGACAAGAGCAATGAACTGCTCGGGCCACACTGTGCCTGGAGAGGTATTTGCATCATAACCAAAAATAATCCCAAGGCTGACTGTACATATGCTTTCCCAAGCAGCACTACAGACTTGTATTCATCACCTTAGATCATGACTCTGGAGGGATAAAATAGAGAGAAGACACAGACCAGCAGGCTTGAATTTAATGGGAAAGAAGAAACCTGAATGAACAATTTTTTTACTTGCAACTAGTGTTTTATTTTGAATAAACAGGGGCACTCGCAATTATGAGAATCTTTTATTGTTAATTACTGCTATTTGTGTTGACAATTATCAAGTGTCATGTGTGATTCTTTTATATCCTTAAACTTTGTTAGCTGAATGTATAATCTTTAGGTCCCTATGTGTTTAAGACTTATTTTTACATACACAGTTATGTTTTTATATCTACAGTAATTCACCAGTCAAAACATGACATGCATGATTTTGGTTCCAATCTTTCCACTTTAATTCTGCTCTCACTCCTTCCCTCCCCCCGGTAACCAGTCATATTTGACTGATCTTTTTAGATTAAAACAAAAAAGGAAGAAATATGTCAAATATATTTGCAAATTCTCCTTGTTGAGCCCTGTCACTTTAGAGACAGCCCTCCTCAAATTCCCTCCCCATTTGGGTTTGAAAAGTGGATGTAACCCTTTCAAAGCTGGACACATTTTCTTTGGATCATTTTCCTGCTTTTGCATTCAGAGTTTGGTCTTCACTTTATTAATTGCAATAAAACTTTATCTATATTATTTCCAATCACACATGAAGATGGCTTAAATCCCTTAGTAGCAGACAATAGGCTGGGAAAGGACTTCCTATGTTCCAAAGAACAGATAAAAACTTCCAAAAATCAGTAAAACAATTTTTTTTCTGTTGCACACCACAGCTGATTTTCTTTCCATGAGCACAAAAAGCCCAATTTTTATTAAGGAATACAGTGGGCATCTTGCAGCTCTAAAAACATATTTGGTCTTCAGTCATCCTGACCAAAACAGGTTTTCTGAGAGTTTGGTTGAAACTGCCTGTACAATCTCCTACCAAAACTGGTGCAGGACATGGTCCTCTCCAGGACCTGCTACCTGACACAAGTGCCAGTGCTGATTTTACCAAACTAAGGAAATAGACATGGAATAGGATACCAAGGATGGTTTGGGATAGCAACATGTCACTGCCAAGTCTGTCACCATGGTACCTTTGAGCCACCTCTAGTGATATGAATATTTTTCCCTCTTTATATTTTACAGCATTGAACCTAATAATGTGTTGGAATGAGTGCATGTGTTTTCCTTGACCATATCACTGGGACCCAGGCTGAAATGCTAACCTTACATATGTAATTAAACCAGTGTTTATAAGAGTACAGTGTAGCAAAGCCTTAATTTCTGAGCAGAGTGAAATTCAAAACACGTCTCTACAATAATAATAAAAGAGATTGAAAATATAAGTCACAGTAAACCAGATGCAGATAGGAGTGAGCAGAAGCAGTGTGGAGCTTGGCACAACACTGGCAGACTCATTTTCTAGGCATATGTCTTTTTCCATGTTACTCCTGCTTATTGTAGTTGGTAAAGGGTTGACCTTCTTCACAGATTATTTTTCCCGGGCTAACTTTGAATTTAGCAGTGCAGGCATGAGGAGCCATTTTGTGCTTGGTGCCTGCAGGATGTGTTGCCCTGTGTGCCAGTGGATGAATTTGTAAATGGTTTTCTTCAGTTTTCCCCTGTGTTAATGTTGAGGCAACAGCACACGTGTAAAATGGACATGCATGTTATGCTGCATGTCTTTAAGTCTCTGTATGAATATTAACTAATTAGTGAGTAAGAGCTGTGACAAGGTTGTTGCAAATTGCAGAATCTGCAGGGGATACAGCTCCAACACCACCTGCAAGTCTGAATGCACAAGGGCCGAGAGAACAGGAAAGGAAGCAAACAAGCTGAAAGGCTGGAGCCAGACAGCAAGAGGGCTTCAAAATACAAATAAATTTAGCACATTAAGACTGGCAGCAGGTCATATAGGTTTAATGGTTGCACTAAGAATGGACTGTCAGTCTGGACTGTCAGCCTTTAGCATGGAGAGATTATAACCTAAGTGCTACCCAAGCCTTAATTACAGCAAATCAATTATTTGACACACCATTTCAGGACAACAAACGTCCCATAGTAAAAAGAGTTTTCCACTCTTCCTTTTAATTTGCACCAGGCTGCTGAGATCTGTGGTGCATAACTTCTGAGCACTTTGGTTTCCCACTCTTAGTTTTCCAAGAAAATATTATTTTTCCTTGGGAACTAAAGTTAATCTGGTAACTAAATCCAAGGTCACAGGTTATCTTCCAAGCTAACATATAAGCTCTGCTGACAACCCAGTATTTGCCTTGATCTCTCTATTCTGGATACTCTGGCTGTGATTTTTGTGGCTGCCTTCTTTGGGAGAAGGTCTGCAACAGTGCATCCCAGGCAGTATGTGTGAGGATAAAACTATTGAGGAAAATGTGGTTGGTATGGTAGGACCTCACTTTAAGAATCAGGCTTATCATAGCTGGAATTAGGAACTGAGGCTGTGCTTGATGCCAAAAGGTCACCCAGCATCACAATGGCTTCACAGATCATGACAGGTTCGTGTTTATTTGAGGATGATGTCTGTCCTTTGCCTAACGTGTATCACAGCCATTGCAATGAAGGCTTATGCACACCCTGATGTCTCAAAAACCAGCTGGCTTAGGGATGACTAAATACAACACCTCAAGGGCCCAGCTACAGGCTGAGACAGAGCAGTCACTTCTGGCACATCTTTTCAGTTTTTCTTACCCAGAAGAAAAAACAGTGCTGAAAGCCCTTTCCCGTGGGGTGAGGAGAGCAATGAGATATGAACATAATTCTCCAAATGTGTTTGACTGCCTTCCTAGGTCTTGAGGGGAAGCCCTTAGCTAAGGGAACTGGCTAGCTTGTGTCAGGGCCAGATAAGGAATTTTTTTAAGACAGAGCATTAGAGAAAAGTAAAAAAAAAAAAAAAAAAAACCCAAAAAAACCCACAAAACAAAAAAAAAAACTTTTTTAAAAGGGGAGGGAGGAATATTTACAAGTGCATGAATGGAAGCTTTGTCGACAGTTTTCTTGGGAGATAAGGAGCTGGACTGGCCCATCTCTGCACGGCATGGACACACTCGATGCCTTTGAGTCTCTCAGGAAAGAGCAAAAGGAGCTGCTGACATTTCTGCTTAAAAGGAAGAATCAATGAATCTTTGTTTCCCACTGCTGCTTGTTTGACCTTATTGTGTTGCAGAAAAGAAAAGAAATAAAAGGGAATGGTGAGCGGAGAGCAGATTCGTGCTAATAAAATCCAAGACAAGATCACAGCCCTCTGATCATTACTGGAGATGCCATTATTTGGTTGTTGTCCTATTTGCCGCTGTTGCTCATTTCTGATTCTTGCCTTGCTGTAATAAGTCACACTCCTTCCAGCCATCATCCCTGTATTGACAGGCAAATGTCACCCAGGTTTGATTGACGTCCATTGCTCCTGAATACAGAAGTATGATTTAGGAATCAATTCTGTTTGTTTATTTAAACAGCTCTTTGTGTACCTTGTATATCTGTAAGCAGGACAAGTTCTTTAATATTTTGTGCCACTAATACTGCACATTCACCTTCCCACTCAGTCACAAAGGTGCCCACCAGACCCTGGGGGAGGAGAAGACTTTCATGCACCCAAAAAAAAAAAAAAAAAAAAAAAAAAAAAAAAAAAAAAGAGAGAGAGAAAGAAAGAAATAAACAGCAACAACAAGAAAAAAAAAATACCCCAGCCTCCAAGATATAACAAAATGCTTTGCTGCCCCTGAGTTAAGCCAAAGAGATCTTTTTATCATGTCTTAAGCATCTGACGATTTGCATATACCCCGGACTTTTCTTTGGCTTCTAAACAAAAGGGAGCACTTTCCCTCAGTGTCGGTTCGCAAGCAGAGCAGCGGCTGGCTTTAACACCGGGAAACACTGTAGCCAGTGATGAGCACGTCAATTTTAATTCACAGGAAAAACTATTTCCTTTTCTGCCTTTATGGTTGCAATTGGGACGAGGAGGCAGAGGGAGATCCGAAATTGCCGTTAATCTCTTTATTATTGTGGGAGGTATATTTTCAAAGAACTTTTAGTTGGACAATTGGTAAAACATCCCTGCATTTAAAGCGGTATTTCCCAGAAAACGCTAACATGGCAAAGTGGCCTCAGGGAAGCGTTAAGCAGGAGGTGGATTGACCTTTTAATTCTCGATCGGTGACCTGAAGGGTACCCAGAGGCTGCTAAGCACGTCTCTTCCTTTCGGTCTGCTTCAGAAAGAGCTGTCATCACAAGATGCAGCTAGTGAGTGAGGCTCACGATTTCGCTGTTCATCCGTTTGCGGGAGAGGTGGGGGAGGGAGAAAAGAAAAAAAAATATATATATTTCCCACACTGCCAGAGTAATGCCAAACTCCCTGTGAGTGGGAAGAGCAGAGCAGATGCTGGAATGAGATGCCAAAGCAGCTCCCCTTTCCCCTGCGCTTTTGGGTGCCTATAAATTGCTCCAGCGCGCTCGTCAGCCTCCTCCTCTCCTGGCAGGTGGCACTCGGGCAGGATCCCGCTCTCCCTTCGGCTCCGGCTCCGGCTCCGGCTTCGACTTCGGCGCGGCGGCGCGGGCACCGGGCACCGGGGCGGCCGGGAGGCGCGTCCCCGCTGAGGACTGTCGTCTCTGCGAAAAGAGAGAGAGAGGGAGGGAGAGAGAGAGCGAGGAGGCGAGCGGGGCGATCGCGAGAGGAAAGGCAAGTTCCAGGGAAAGTTGACTCGGACTGGCACAGCCTGCAAAAAAAAAAAAGTCGATCGCCAGCGGGAGCATAAAAGTGCGGGCAGCCGGGGCGCGGCGGCAGCTCTTCCTCTCCCGCTCCGCTCCGCTCCCTCGCCCGCCCCGCGGCTGCAGCGGCCGCAGCGGAGCGCCGCGACCCGCGGGTTCCCCCGCAACACCGGCGGCCCTTGGGAGGGCGGCCGAGCCCCAGGGGAGCCGAGCTCGCGCGGGCTCGGCGTTTTTTCGGCTCTGAGGAGGAACCCCGCCAACCATCAAGATTTTGTCCAAAAGCAGACAAGAGGATCGCCCTGCGCTGAGCCGGCTGGTGGGCAGCAGGCGGCGGCTGATAGCGGCCGGCGCGCTGGGGGTGGTGATGGTGCTGCTGCTGGTCATCCTCATCCCGGTGCTGGTCAGCTCGGCCGGCACCTCGGCGCACTACGAGATGCTGGGCACCTGCCGCATGGTCTGCGACCCCTACGGCGGCACCAAGGCGCCCAGCACGGCGGCCACGCCCGACCGCGGGCTCATGCAGTCCCTGCCCACCTTCATCCAGGGGCCCAAGGGTGAGGCCGGCCGGCCGGGCAAAGCGGGGCCGCGCGGCCCGCCGGGGGAGCCGGGGCCGCCCGGCCCGGTGGGGCCGCCGGGTGAGAAGGGCGAGCCGGGGCGGCAGGGCCTGCCGGGCCCCCCCGGGGCGCCGGGGCTGAACGCGGCGGGGGCCATCAGCGCCGCCACCTACAGCACCGTCCCCAAAATCGCCTTCTACGCCGGCCTCAAGCGGCAGCACGAGGGCTACGAGGTGCTCAAGTTCGACGACGTGGTCACCAACCTCGGCAACCACTACGATCCCACCACCGGCAAGTTCACCTGCTCCATCCCCGGCATCTACTTCTTCACCTACCATGTGCTCATGCGGGGCGGCGACGGCACCAGCATGTGGGCCGACCTCTGCAAGAACAACCAGGTGGGCGCCGCGCCGGGGGCAGCCGGGGACAGGAGGGCAGGGGGCCCCTGGGAGGAGGGGGGTTCCCCGAGGGAGCGGGCGCTGTGCGGGAGCGGGCGGAGCGGCGAGGGAAGGGCGGGAAGCGGGCGGGGAGAGGGAGCCGGGCGGCCGCTGGAGGCGGCGCGGGTGCGTGCCGGGGATGCGGAGCTCGAGCCCGGGCGGCGGGAGGCGAGCGATGAGGACCAGCGGCCTCCTCTCCGTAGCTGGCAGGGAACCTGCGGGGAGCGCCGCCCCGCTCCGCCTCGGGTGCCCGAAAGCTACCGAGGGGCCGGGTGTTCCGCGCAGAGCCGAGGCCGCCCGGGCTGCTGGCTGAATGCGGACTCGACGCGCTCTCCTCTCCGAGAGCCGCGCCGCAGGTGCCGCTCCCAGTCCGCTGTCCGAGCCGAGCAGCTCCCGGCCCGCCCTGGCCACGGCCCCGGCCGCGGAGCGCGGTCCGCAGCTCTGCCGGGACGGGAGCGGGGGGCGGGCGTACAAACAGCACTGCCCCCGCAGGGGCACGAAGAGCCCGGCGCTCCCTCGGGGAGGGGAAAGTCCCCGGCAAGAAAGGGGAGCCAAGGCCGGTGGGTGAGCTCAGGAGAGGGTGGTGCTGTGTGGAGAAAGGGTGAGGTGAGTGGGAGGAACGCAGCCCCGGCACGGGACGGGGTTCCCACGCAGCGGAGCCGGGCTTGACACGCTCAGCCCCCGGAGGGGTGCGAGGCTTCTTCTCCCTGTCAGGAGAGCTGGTACTAGAGCGAGCTCAACGCTCGCAGACCTGAGCCCTTGGCGGGACCGTGCCAGGAGGTACACCGGGCGTCTGGAGAGCCCGGGCAGGACTCGAGTCTGTCGGCATCCCCTGGGCAGGATGAAGGCATCGGAAATACTTAAAGGCCTTGCAATGCTCCCATCTGAAATACAGAGGAATCATCCCTTTTAATTAGGATAAACGCAGCCACTGCCTGTTATATTGCCCCCTTGTAACCCCTCCTTCGCAATTTTGCGCCTCTTCCGTGTGTAGTTCACCGACACGGTTAGGCTGGCACTAATTCCTCCGGCGCTTAGAGGCACCGCCATCCCTCAAGGCTTTGGATGCCCAGGGACAGTGCGAGGTGCCCAATCGTTCCCGCGTCCCCGAGCTCCGCTCCCGGTACCCCGGCCCCCCGTGCGGCGGGAGGGCGAGGAACCCGCCGCGCACCGGCGGCTCAACAGGTCCCTCAGTGCCCGAGCCGTCCCGGCGAGCAGCGGCTGCAGGGCGGGCTGGCCGCTCGGGGAGCCCGGAGCCAGCGCTGCCGCTCTTCCTGGGCTGCTCGCCCTCCGGCGGGGTAGGCTAGGGGAGGGATCGGCTCCCCGTCGTGTCCCTAGGACTGGACACCGGACCCCGTGTCCCCGCCGTGCCTGGCGGCCGCGGAAAACCTCGTTCGTTTGCGCGTCTGCTCCCCAGCCGAGCACGGCCGGCTGGCGGCCCTTTGTGCTCGGCGCACCCGGGAGCGGTGGCGGCCCGTAAATTAATCTGATATGCCACTTAACCTTTTGTTTATGGCTTCTCAGAAGGACTGTAAAAACGGAATAATGAGGACATCAGCGGCAATTAATTAAATTAGAAAATATCTACCATAAATACTGTCTCAGCAGATAAACCAGGATTAGTAGAACTAAGTACATCCTAATATATTCACTTTACTATCTTCCTACAAAAACAATATTCTTCACTGCAGAAATATAATTGTACTTACAATTAAAGGATTTATCTATATTTACCCATATTTATAATGTTGTAGAGTGTTTATTTTCCTGAACCCCGAAAAATAAATACGTATCAGTAGTTTTAAAGAAGCATTCAATTACAAATATTCAGTTGAATCTAACCATTTCCACATATAGGTACTTCCAGTGCCAGACATGAGACAAACTCATAGTTATTCAAAGAAGAAAGAAAAATCCCACCTAAAGAGGCGTTCTATGTGTACATTTGTATATACCATACAAGATATTTAGGTAAATACCTGCATATCAATGATTTGAAATCGACCCACAGTTTTGATGCCTCAGTGATTGATTAGGATTTATACATGAAACACTAAATGCTGATGTGACAGGCTTTATGTATATTTGTAAGGAAGCTCAGAAATTTTGGAAGTAGTTAAATGGAGTGACAAAGGCAACATTATAAATCCAATGTTCTCTAACAATGAAAAAACTTGAAACATTGAAAACTGTATGACTTACAGAAAAAAAAAAAAGCAGCATTCCTAAGCAATACATATGTTAAACCTCAAGGTCTCCAATGTTACCACAGTGTCTGCTTTAATGGTTATCAAGCTTGAACAGGGAAGTGCTGAGGTGACACAGCTTAGGTATGTGTGTGCAGACTGAGAGCATAGCTTCATGAAAGAACTTACATGGAACTTACAAAATGTATTGTCTCATAATGCTGTAATTTTGAGATGCATTTACCCTCTTGCAGCAGGACACTCCATTCATTTCAGGAGAATTCATTTGAGACTGTTCATCTAGGCTTTAAAAAGAAATTGTCCTGGCTAACCAAGCAGGAAGGTAAACCCACTAAGAATAGCATACAGGACCTTTGCTGCTACACACAGGGCAGTAACATCTGCATTTTGGTTTCTAGACTTTCAATACCCAGATTTTTTTTTGTTTCTGGCCAGTATGTATTATGTAGAATCTTAAAAATGAAATATCCATTGCTGTTGTAGCCAGTGTCCACATGCTGACTCCCTTAGGATAGTCACTGATGTAATTCAAATTCTCCCTTACCATCCAAAAGATTTTATACAAATCCACAAAGCAGCATTTCATTAGGAAGTAAACATGAATTTGAAAAGTCCTTTAAACCATTTTTCTCACCATTATGCAAGATACTAGTTCTCTGTGAAAGTTTTTCTACCTTGTCTGTAGCCTTTTCACTCCTCCCCATTTGCCCTTTCCATTTCCACTGTGGGCAACCATCTCAGTCCATTATTTTGTCTGGAAGGTCTTTCCACGGTTAATGTCCAGAGCCTTCAACTCTGCCCTGCCAGTCACTATTCCAAAGGAAACATCCAGTACTTAGAATAATTATTGCTTAAAAAACTAGCAAAATAGATCACCTCTGTAAACAATACCAGGCAAGTAAGGACCAAGGAGTCCTGAAATAGTCGGGGTTTATCATCATGCCACATATCAGTTTAAATTTGCAGCCTGTCACAGCTCTGCAAGCCTTTGCAGCCTTTCTCACTGTTCTTACAGGATGCATAAAGAATTTCCACCTACTGTGATTTTTAAGCTGCATAATGCCATAAGATCCTGCATGGTAAAAGAACCCCCTCCTTTTTAACATTTCAATATTAATGTGAAATCATATCACATGAAAATTTAATTTGGAAATTTATCATGTAAACTTTGAAAGGAATCCATGGAAAATTGTGACTTATAGCCTATTTTTTCAGTTCAGAGCAGGAAAAAATCCCACATATAGTACACCAAGTCATGCATTATTACTTAGTTCAGATTTGCAATGCCACTAAATCATTTACTGCTCTGTAACTACACTAGAACAAAGAAAAGCAACAAGCAGATGACGTGTTACACTGAAATAAATCGCATACAACCATGTTTAAATATTTTAGCAAACAGAGTCAAATTATATATAAATGATTTGGAGACTTACAACGGCAAAGGCTGTTCATTGCTGGAAACCAACATATATCTTGAAATTACAGATTACATCCAGTTTGCAAGAAATGTCAAATTTAATCAGTAGTGGAATACCAAGGGAGAAATGGGAAAAAAGTATGTTTAAGAGAAAGTTGCAAATGAAAAGCCCTCAATGACTTGTAAGTTCCAAAAACCTCTTAACAGCAAATAGTGATTTGCCTGTGATTTTTCACAAGTGCTTCTCTGAAAACACAGTGAAATTAAATGTTTGCTTACTGAAATGTGGTAATAGCAGCTTTTCCAAACCCAGACTGCTTGTGTGCATGTGTATGTGTGGGGTGTACTTCTTGTATTCTTTTTTGCAGCATGATCCTATTGCTTAGTATGACAATAAACTGCCTCTGGAAAAAGTCCATCTTGGGAGCTCCCTGTGGGCCTCCCTGTGGATCCTCAACATTGTCAATCACTTGTCCCACTGACACAAAAGTTGCATCAATGTAAAACTGGCACACGATCAGATCCAGTTCTCCCAACTCCAGCTATTCTTACACATATTTATAAAAAGGCTCCAGACATCTACAGAAGATCTGGCAGTTGTGTATTCATCAGATGACTGGAGAAAGGAGAATATTATTGCTTTAGTTTCAGAAGTACAGTAGGAGAAAGTAAGCAATTGCCATAGGAATAAACTACAATATATGTTGCCAGATGTTTAAAGTGGCAACTCATGCATGTTGAATAAAACCTTGAGGATATGCTTTAATTTCACCAGGAAGGAAAAATTGCCAGAGTTTTCTTAACCAGTCATTCTGTATTTTATGTAGGTTCGAGCTAGTGCGATTGCTCAGGATGCTGATCAGAACTACGACTATGCCAGTAACAGCGTGGTTCTTCACTTGGAGCCAGGAGATGAAGTTTACATTAAATTAGATGGAGGAAAAGCACATGGAGGAAACAACAACAAATACAGCACATTTTCTGGATTTATTATTTATGCTGACTGATAATGAGTAAAAAGACCCACCAAACCAGTCAAGAAATGAAGCCTGCTCTTCTAAGCGATGGATTGCGCAGCAAAAGTCAATGAAACAAGCACCCCAGCAGAGAGTGACCACTGAACACCTCAGCAGTGGGGGGAAAAAAAGTTGAATGCTACCTGATTCACATCTGTACAACACAGAGAAACCTTATGTTAAAAAATCACAAACCAAGTTAAACAGATGTGTGATCCACTTCCACCAAAGCAAATACTTCCTCATTGTTAAGTGTCCATGTGAATGAAGTTCTACATAGATCAAATTTTTATAGGGAAGAAAAGCCCACCTAAGGACACTGAGTTATTTCTTCAGTGTATATGATACTTTGATGTGTTATGATCTTGCTGCTTTATCCATACTTCAGCTTTGGTTCTTGTGACTTACCTGCTAACAATGATGCTTGGAGTCCACTCATAGTGTGGTGAGGAATGATTTTACAATAAAAGGAAGAGGTAATCAAAATATACTTTCTCTCTGCAAAGAAATTGTTTGCCTTGTACTTTTCTTACCCTTCCACTTAAAACTAGAAACTAATCAGCTTTAAGCCTTAACTCAATGTTCCTGTTTTGTAGGTTTATATTAGACTTTTAACATAATATCAATCCAGTGGACTTATTTAAATTTTGTCTTTCCCTTAGCTGTTCTCTAAAAGCAAAAGACAGAAGAAACACTATTTCCCCCTGAAAAATATAACAGCTGACAAAAAATTCTATTGGACCATATCCCTGATTCCACCAAAGCAAATGGCAAAACTCTCATTGCTATTAGTGGAAAAGGGATTTGGCTTTTAATTTGTATACATGTAAATATATATTTAGACAATTACTACAGGCCCATTGTTGATGGTTAGTTGTGTAAATATTTAGAAAGCCTGGCATCCACACCATCAGACTAAGGCAGAGTGTTTTCTTTGCAGCAATTAGTCTTCATTAGTCTTTTAGCACTTAGTCTGTACCTGGGTTCTATTTTTAATAAAGTAGTTACGGATTAATATACTGCAGATGTTCTACTAGAATTTCACAGGAATATAGACAACCTTAATTGTCTTAGGTGTCTGGTCTCACTGAAGTCAGTGGGATTTTTCCAACAAAGGAAGAGTGGGAGATCGAACACATGAGAAAATGCTGTCACACAGACCTTTTCCATGGAAGCTAGTACCAGTTTGTGGTAAGGTGTGCCTACAAGATGGACACAGAGAAGCATATTACCAAAAATGATAATACATATGCAAAGAAAGAAGCAGATATTTACATGCAAAAAAAAAAAAGTGTGTATTAAAACCTATTTTTCTCATTCATATAAATATAGATATAGATATATAAAGTCTCAAAGAAGCTTAATCCATATAGAGGATTAATGGCTTGGATAAACTAAACAGAGATACATAGTTATAAAAATGCTTTAAAATCAGTCATGGCAGTAATGTCCACAGATTTTTTTTTTTTCATTCAGAAAATGGATTTATTATTTGCTTTGGTTTTGAGAGGCTATTTCTCTCAGGTTAAAACTTGCAGATTTCATTCTAAATCTAAATTTCAGCAAGATTATGTAATTTCTTTAGCACAGTTTGTTATGTTATTTTTAACCTTTTGGCAAATCAAGGTAACATTTCTGTAAATCATAAAAGAGTAACAGAGGCTGCCCCTAGCATTGATATTTCATATGCTCTTTCACAAACAACCTTGTCTATGTAATAAGGGTATAAACTTAGATTTATCTGCACTAAAATTTCTGAAATGTCTGCCACTCTGACAAAAAAGCTCTCCAGTGCTGGCTATTCAGCAAAAGTCTGATAGAGATTTTACACATCTCCCTAAAAATTTTGTTTGAATGAGTGAACCTTTTTTCTTAAACAGAATGTGTTACTCCTTCTGTTTTAAGTCGTTCAGTTCAAAACAAATGCTGAGTGAGCCCAATCTGGCTGAGAGGATCGCCAGGCAAATTCATCCAGGGTTTACAAGGGGACATCGTGCTGCCAGCTGCTTGTGTATTATCTCACCAGACAGGTAATGCTTTTACCTTATGACAAAGTGTCAGCTCATGTCTGTACATTGTAGTGGTTACGCCTGTTTAATTTCTATGAGGCAATTATTTTAGTAACAGATGTGTACCTGACTTGTCAGCTCGCTCCACTTTTGCTGTTGCTGGCCAGTGCACTCCCACAGCAGTGTAGCTAGAGATTCTCTGTGTAGTGTCCAGCAGTCCTGTACCTAGAGCTAGAGATCATCCACAACCAGCAATGTGAATTTACTATGGTGTTTATTGGTAAAGCTCAATACTACAAGATATACATGGTCAAATTTGAAGAAGCTTCTGAAATCAGGCTACCACTACTATTGGATAACACCATTTTTTGGATAAATCACCTGCCCTGGTTAAAGTTAGACAAGAGCAAAGAACACACTTTATGTGAAAACCACATATAAGGCAAACATTTCTTCCTTTTTCATCATATCTTGATAGACTGATTTGTAAAGACTTATATCACAACCTTTGTTATAACTAATACAACTCATTAAAACTGTATTATGTAATATATTTTGAGTGCTGGTGTTGCATCCTTACAAAAAGAAGCTGGCATGTGTCAAGTTTTACATGATTGCTGTGAGACTCCAAGTTCATGATAAAAAAATTAATGCAATTAGAAAAAGACATCTGTAATAATACTGCACATAGTTTAAGAGGTGATCAAAATGCTTTATTCAAAAATATATTTTTCATGTATTTTTTACATTTTCAGTTACAATTAAGTAAACTGTTAAGCTAGAAAGAAACCTTATCTTTTTTGAGATTCCTCTTGCCTTCTCTTGTCTATGGAAGCTAATTAAAACTTCCAGACCTTTCAATCAAGTATTACTTAAAGAATATGAGGATAATGAGAAGATTGACAGTATTACAAGGATTAAAATCAGCCCCTGAAGACAGGAAATTTAACTGAAAACCGTAATTTCCTTCCAAGGAAATTTCCTTCCAGGTGACACATCTTCAGAAGTAGTCTGAAGGTAACATTCAGTAACAGTATTAGATTATGCTTTTGAAACAATTATCTTAAAATGTCAGTTGAAAAGATTCTGTAGGTAGGCTCATATTCCGTAAATTATTCATGAGCAAACTTTCAGAAGAGAGAACATGTAGAGACAGTACACAATTTTGATGTTCTAATTAAAAAGAAAAGTTACAATTAGTTTATTTGCATATACTAAATTTTTAGTTTTTCAGATTTTTAGATTTTTTTTTAATGACTGCTGTATTGAAATCTGAATTTTATCAAGCTTCCTTCTAAATCAGGCATATTTATTCATTGTTCCTACTTAAAAGTCAACCACCGCTTTGGATTTGCTAGGAGTATTTTATCAATTTTATCTTGGGATATGCCTCTAATTAGCATTTTAGGAACTATATTTTTCAGGATATGTGAATATCCATGACCTCCATATTTCATCAACCTGTTCTTGGTGTGTACATCATGAGCCATCAGAATTCTGTCTTCATAGCCTTCTTCAATCAACATACGAATCCTGCAAAAGTTGGAAGCATCCCTGTCAGTGAAAGTTCTCACTGCAACAGCACAGAACCCACCAGCATTTCCATTTCTTACATTACTGTACTGCTGGACTGTATTATAACAGAAAATACTTAGGTGCTCAGAGAATATACTCCTTACATTTACCTGAAAATAAAATCCATTTTTTATTGCATGAAAAATATCCCACCTCTGAAAACACACCACCACATATATCAAAATGGAGAAGTAAAACTTTGCTTTTGGCACATGACTTTGCATTTCCAGACCCATTAATTCCACAGAGGAATTCAAGAACTTCAGCATCACCATGCACGGGAGACAGGTTTTATATAAATGAGTAAATAATAATTTCCTACATAAATTCCTTCTCAGCAGGTTACTTTTGGCTGTCACAAGGCTGGTCCCATTACATTTGCTAATGACCGGACTCTGTGTGTGACAGGTCTTTAAAGAAGCCTCATTTACATAAATTCGGTTGAATCCCATTTAACAAAGCAAGTTAATAAAAAGTTGAAGTTGCCAGTATCATACTCCATTTTCCATGCCAGGAAATAAGAGGCATTAATATGGCAGGGCAGCTAAACAGCCTTGGCAAAATGACAGGTCAGCTTGGAAAAAGAAGTAATCCTTCTGGTCATACTCTTGTAGCTGGACTACTACAAGTCCTTCTGCTTCACATTTCATTCAAGTAGCCTTACTCCCTTGATCAACTAATATTTTAGCATTTATGTTATGTGGATGTCTACACCTCTGTATGGCATGACTGTTAAGTTTCTCAGTAAGCTTCCATTTAGTTCGGCAGAGGATTGCAGCACTGAAGTGGCAGGGACTGACAGACCAGCCCTGGAAAGTGCTCGTTCCTCATGAAGGCCTCCAATTCCATCACTTGCTAGCACTGTGAAGTTCTAATCCTTACCTTCCTGACAATGCTTTGATCAGCAAGAAAGCAAGAACTAGCCTTACAAGTACCCACATTGTATCTGAAAGCCCTTACTGACACATTTTATTACAGGTAGTTACAAGGAGATACATGTAGCAGGATCAAACCAGCATGGGCAGCAGAAAGAAGGCAAATAGGATAGAATTTGGTAACATTTTATTGTTTTTCAAAAAGCCACCATACATTGTGCCATACAGTGCACAACACTACATAAAGCATAGTCCTACGACATCACAACAAACTCCTCCAGCCTGAAATACAGAGAGACCACAAGCCAACCAGTAAGTAAGAGTAATGGCACTGGAGGGAGTAAGTTTTTGATGACCAAACATATTAGAATCGTCTCCTTTAATATTGAACTAATTTCATGCGTTGGGGAGGCACATGATCCTTTCCATTCTGTATCCATTGATCCTTTTTGCTCATTCCTCTGACTCCAAACTGCCCCAGAACAGAAGTCAGTTTTTGCTTGCACTGGCAGTAGACTGCAACCAAACTGCTGAAGCACACAGACAGCTAAATTGTGTTAAGTAGGTATGTTATGACTACAGAAGTTTGTTTTTTGAACAAAAAAGATGTGAACAAGTATTTTCCATTCAGTATTTTCATTTAGAGGTCAATTTGATTTCTACCTCTGTGGTGCTGTTTCACAAAACAAAACCCTAAGGAGATTACCCCAGCCATCCTTAGTCCACTGTAGGTACATCGATATAACTCAAATACACATACTCACACTGTGCAATGAGAAGACAAACCTTTCATCTTTTCTTCCTTTGAACAGCCTGCTGCAAGAAATACTCAGACACTAGAGAGTTTCAGGAGAGATAATGGTGGATGAGCAAGTATCATGGATGGAATGAAAACTCTGCCACAGTTGAACATGCACTTGTTAACCAAGTCCAGTTGTTAGCCTAGTCCAGTCCTCTCTATATATTCCCCAGTGCTTCTGCAGATGCTGACTTTCCATGGCACAGGAGAGGGCAGGAGACACAGCAGAGGAAGCAACTTTACTCAATCTAAATGCGAAAACTGTGGACTCCTTGCAACAGTTTAAAATACTGAGTGCAAGACTGAGAGCATTGTTAAGAGAGAAACAATTTCTAGTGTGAAAAGCAGCAGCAAATGCTCGGGAGGGTGGGATAACAGCCACAGCACCTTCTTAGGAGAGAACACTTTGAAAACAGATTAGTTTTGAGATTAATCTGACAATGAGGGGGAGGAAAACTACGTCTGAGATGTAAAGGAAAGCTAGAAGTTACTTCATTAGTGATCAGCAATCATAAAATATTTCTCATCAAGAAGAGTGAAAGAACTGTTTGTGACTCTGGAAGGTAAAAAGACACAGGCAGGATGGCAATCCACCCCTCAGACACCTGCCACTTCACTGCTCACAAACACTGTGGACAAACAGCATGGCAGCATCACACCTCCAGATGGAGTGGAAGGAGTGAGGTGTCCATTCCCAGCTGATCCTACCTTCTCTCAGACAGTTTTTGTACAGAATGTATCTCTTTGGCAAAACTTTGTGTTAACACAGCACAACAGATTGGCCGTGCAGCTGAGCTGAGACTGCAGGTGCTGATGAGAAGCAGGGAAGAGGTATCCTGCCAGTGGGACCAATATTTTCACATTGTGAGTGAGTGTGAGGAGAATGGGAGCTCTGAAGAGACAGGAATCACATCCTTCAAAACAGAAAGGGCAAAAGGACAGGGGGAGGAAAGGTGATAAAGTGCTTGGAAGAAAAAAGGCAGTTTTCCAGGATGGAAGCACAAATCCATCCAAAACAACCAATGAGTTTTGCTAGGTTAGCAAACCAGTGAGGAGATATTACAGGCTGAGATGATGTTTAGCAGCAGCACTAAGTTTCCAAGACTATGTTTCAAACAGAAGCACTTAATCCTAACATAAATGCAATATTTTCAGCCTTTTCCTTTTTACAGACTATAAATTTGACCAGATCAACATGGAATTAGGACAGAGAATGAAGTTTAAAATGCTCTTGACCTTCTTTTCAAGTAACTTCCTACAACACTATGATTCTGCATCTTCCCCTCAGAAAGAAGAAATTATATATGCTGCTCTAATATGCTGCTCATATGCAGCATGACTGCTGCTCATATGCTGCGTGACAGCAGCAGGGGAAAATGGCATTATTTCAGTAGGACAAAAGACAATTTTGAACAACAAGCAGAGTCACTCTGTGATGGTCTTAAAACAAGTATTTTTTTATCAATAATATTTTTAAATCAATAGCCATGCTATAGCTAAAACTGTATGGGAGCAGATACCTTGCAATTCTTTCATTGTCGTTCGGCATGTCAATATCCGGATGGAACTGGTAGTGAAGGAATTCTGTACCAAATAGGTCATACTCTAAGTAACATCCAAGTTTAGCAAATTCGAGAAGTTTCTTTTTATCAAATATGGTCCTGCAGAACATATATAACACAAAGTCAGCACTGTAACAGGAATAAAACATCTTATGGTATGAGGACAGGTACTTTGTGACCTCCTACTTGCAAAGAAAAAAACCAAATAATCTATGATATAATTTACCTATTTGAAAAACAGGACTCCTCTTTGACACATGCAACTTAAGACGATACACAGCATTGTCCTTCTTACATTCATTTGGGATTTCATGCATTAAAAAACCAAAACAAAACCAACTCTTTCCCCATGAAATAATGAAAACCTCTATAATAATCTTTAAATGGAAACAGGAAAGTTACTTACTTTTGATATCATTAACCCTCTCAACAGACAACCTAACAAGGAAGGACATTTAAGGAGGAGGTTAATTCATAGTGATATAAAAAAAAAAAAAAAAAAGACAATGGATTACTTACACGAGACAGATTTACTTTCCCAAAAGAGTTACAGGAGACAGCTTCACCCAGGGCTTGTTTCATCCATCACACACCAGTAATATACAACTTTGTCTTTAGTTTCTATTTTGTACAGTGATGTTTCTAGATTGCTATTAGAGCAGCAATATATCATTGTTTGCACTGGGATCTGGCCAGAACACCTTAAGGAAATGCTCTCACCAAAATACGTAATGGCACTTCGAGTATCTGGGACATGGGCTTTACAAAAGATTTGAAAAGTGAAAGAACAAAGCTTCTAGCACCTCTCACTCATTTGGAAAAGAACAGCAACAGAAATAAGAGTTCTCTTTAATATTTTGGGTTTTCTTTGAACCGTTTTTACCAAGTGTATAAGCTGTTCAAAGAAAAACAAAAACACTCAAATGATACAACTTTATCTTTACAGCTGCTACACAATTTTTTTTTTTTTTTAAGAACTTTTCCACAAGAGCAGAACAGTTAACCAAAAGGGTAGTAGTTTGTTGGGGGATTTTTTTTTTTTACTGCAGATATTGATGTCACAAAGCAGTTTTACCTTACACAATTACATCACAGTCTGTTGCTATGGAAATGACTGATGTCATAATTTCAGTATCATGACTTAACAACCAATCAAGTAGGAGGAACAGATGGGTTGAGAGAGAGAAAATCCATGTTCAAACAAGCCTGCCATCAGCAGGAGTGTAAGACTTGCCAACTGTAATTAATAAAAAAATGTTATTTTAAAATAAATGTTACAGTTTACAGAGACTGAACATTTATTACCAAATGAGTTTTCGAAGTGCAGAGCCAAAGAACAGATTATTTTAGATCCAGCCCTGCTCGGCTCACAGGGAGACAATCACCAAGAGTATTCAATCCTGTGCAAGTGGCAAAAACACCCAACAATCTATTTCAAAATCACAGCCACAACAGTTTATTTTGAAAACTATTGTTAGTGTCATGCTTTTGGGTGTTCTATCCCATCAAAGAGCCAGAGAACTTAGTTTCCCCAGACACTGGGTCCCACTGTGAGCCACGAGGATGTAGCAACAGCAGCAGTTCCCAGTTCAAATTGCTGATCTCTGAGCTGCAATTGGGTGTTTGGGCAACACTGTCCCTGAACAGCCCTGAGCTCATGGAAAAAGAGGTGGGACATGGTGAAGCACCCTGTCATTTGGACCTTAGCCACAAATACCATGGGGACAGACACCAAACTGTTATGATGCCAATTTGTAACAGCTGCTGTGAGTCTTCTAACAAACGTTACTCAAGTGAGTTGAGTCAAGATGTTAATCTCCTTTATAACCTTAACCCCTAACAAATGGCTAAAGCAGAGGCCTCGATAGCTTTTGCTTCCAGCCTTTTAGTACACTGTAGTTCCACCATGGATACCTGCTACCTTTTTTTAAATTGCAAGACATGGTAGCTAGCATTTTAGTTTTATCATTTAATTGTAAATCCACTGGAAAACTACCATTCTGTCTATGTGAAATGCAAACATGAAATTTGGAGCTATGTACAAATTTATCTCACATTTAAGGGACTAGGATGCTCCCACATGGATTTTTCTTACTGGAGGAGACTTAAAATGTTAAGTGCACATTGCAAAGCCAAACTGCACAGTAGTTTATGTTATAGCAAGTGCCAACCTAAATGTGTGAAAGTAATGATAGAAAGAGATAAAAGGAAATGTCATATTGTGCATCAACGGCTGTTATTGAAACTGCACCTCTGTTTTCCTACTTATATTGTTTAATTTCCATCAATTAATAATTTAATTCAACAATTTACAACAGTGTATAAGAGGCAAAAAGCCATAATTGTATGTTTATGTTGCATCAAAATGGCTACATAAGTATTGATGCCTGCAGCTTGCTCAGTCCTCTTTCAGAAAAAGATTTAAGTAATCAGTTTTTTCTCAAAAAGGGGTGAAAAATGCAGCTATAGATACAGTGGAATACAGGTAAATACAAAAAGGAAGTAATTTATAAATATTCAAATATAATTTCATGGCACGAATTTTGTGCTCCTAAAAGCATCAAGGAAAACAAGGAGCTCTGTGTGAATAACAAACACCTGTAGCTCGAGATGCAAGCTCTTAGAGCCTGTAACCACAAGAAATTTGGAGCACAGTGCTATTGCCTGTATTACATTCACACTGAGGGAAAACAATCCAATTGCTGAGAATCATATGACCACAAATAGTCTCCATTATTCAGCAACTGGCCAAACTAATCAATGCTTGGACATACTCCAGCTCACCATGAGCAACACAAGGTCATACAAAACTGATTTGGTAACAGAGGCTGTATTTCTAAGCTGGAGACAGAAAAGCATCCCAATTTCTCTCCGTGCGTCTCCAAGCTCCTGGTTTTTGTTCTCAAGGAAACTAAAAGGTAACTATCTGGTCTATGCTATGGATTATCCAAAACCCAACTATTTTCTTTTACAGCAGTAGTTCCTCTGTCTGGTAGTAGAACATTAAAAATCTGTCTTTTGCTTTGATCCAGACTCCAGCCAAATTAAGGAAATCTCCATTAGCTTCTGTGAGATTTTGGCAAGGCCATTAAGAGTGACCCAGTTTTCAAAAACACTGGAAGCCCAGCAACTTCCAACCCAATTTAGTGAGAGCTGCTCAGTGTCCAATGCTTTGTAAATACTGGGATTTGTGCATGGATACAAATTAATGAAATTCTCATTTTTGAAATGTGGCTACAGTTATTCCTAATCCCTCTGCCAGGCTTTCAAAGACAGCATTTAAAATACCAAAATCTCTTATCAATGTCAATCTAAAACCCGATCCTGGAGTGAAGTGGACTGAAGTGCTAGAGGCAGATCAAGCTCTATATAACCACTTATTTTTCAAGTCAGTTAACTTGAGGGTAAAACTCTATGTCACCTTTTCCCAGTGTAGTTCTGCAAAACCCCAGTGAGTTGTGGCAACACTGCAGGAAGCACAGCAGAATAGTCTCCTTACCTGTCGAGGTGAGACATGACTGTCTTTGAAGCATCAGCCCCAGCTTCCTGCAGAATGCGGATAATGTGGAAAGGGGAGTCACTGTTCCTGCCAGGATGGATGATAATAGGGCACCCAAGCTGTGACTGAGCCTGTGCTGTTGCCTGAAGCACTCTGTGTTCACTCGGAGTCAAAGGCCAGGAGCAACCTATTTCTCCCACCACACCACACTTGATATTAGTCCCATCTGCTCCTTTGAGTACCTCATCAACAATAATCTCTGTCAGCTAGAGAACAGAAAAATGAGATTTTTGGTTATTATTACTATTTGTGTTAAATAGCATCAAATTTGGCCTATGGATGCTGGGCTAGTTATGCTCTCAAGGTCTTTCTGAACTTATCTAATTAACAGCTGGGTGTGTGCAAACATTGGAGTTAAAATCTGGTTTCTGTCAACTAATGTTATGCTAGCCATTCACTAAGACCAAAATAAACACAGAAGCACATCAATTTAACAGTATCCAGTCACACATTTGTCCAGGTTTGCCAAGAAAGCTGGTCTACATGTAATTTGAACTCTGATTTAGGCAGACATTAAATTTTCGTAAAAAAAAAAAAAAAAAGGTTAGTTTATTTCAAAACCTTTGCCTTGCACTCCTGAATTGGCATCAGACAAAATTCGATGTAGTTTTTGCAAAATGAGATCAGAGAATAAGGAAACCTTGTCATACATATAGGGAAGAAAGAAACTCTGGCAAGCATCCTGAAGAGACAAGTTTAAAGGCAAAACCTGCTTATGGGAATGCCAGTGTAAAACAACAGATCTTCAGAGCTACAAAAACAAGGCTCATTTGACAAATTTACAGATCAAAATTAGCCTGCTTTAGAGCATGCATAGACAAAACCCATTAGAATCTCTTAATAAAACTATTTTGTTATAAAAGCTTTACTTTTTCTCTCTCAGAATAGGCCATATATCTTAACCATACATTCAGAACTGGGAGCACAAAATGGTACTGATCATGGCCTTCTAAGGCACCTTGATGATGGCACATTCTAAGTGCTGAGTACAGGAAATCTGTGGGTCTCCACCAGTCCATCAAACACAGAAGGGAAAACTTTGCCTTGAAAAATCTATGTGTCTATGTTATTTGTATTTCAAGCAATGGAAGAACATTTAGGAAAAACAGTACTCTTGTGTGCAGTTTGGGCCAGCTTGGGTCCAGTTTTGTTGGCAGCACTGCTCAAGTTTTGACCATTGATTTTTAAAATTAATTTGACTCATTTGTAAACTGTGACAGATTTCTAAAAAAATTGTCAGCTGTATTTATACACATTCACAGCCTCTTACCTTGGAGATTTCCATTCCCTCTTCTCCTCATCACCACATTTTCTTAATAAAAGATGAATATTTATTATTACAGGAACATCTGGGGACCTCAGGTATTATTAACACATTGTCTTAGTCACTGTACAAACAGGCTGATGTAGACTATGCCCTGAAAAGCCTGGACAAATGATAGAGAAGAGAGCTACAACACACAGCCTGAGCAGAGCAGTGATTTACAATTGTCCTATAAATATTGCAATTATTTATGCTTTCTACAAGAATGCTGGGTAAACTCAATGGGAAGCAATTAGCCAGAAAAAGTGACAGAAGAAGTAGCAAGGATAAACTCCTTCCTTAAAAAACAGTAAAAAACTCAAGATAGTTTGTGGTGTACCAAATGTCCAGACATGAAATACTGTATTTTCTTTTTACTGTTGCATTATAACAAATCCCTCAAAGAAAATGGAGCTTAAGAACTGGAAATTCTGACAGATAAACCAAGCACATGAAAGTAGTGCTGCTCTAGATATTACACACAAGCAGTTGTGCTGTTCCTGTTTTCTTTGCTGAGCACCTCTATATTCCATCTATTTTACTAGAACTTCTCTCCAACTTTGGCTTACCCAGGTATAATTCACAGGACAGAGGTGCTGAAGCAATGGTTAAGACCTACCTGCTCCACTGTCATGGCCTGTGTTTGAGAAGAATGAGTGGAATCCACATAAAACCCAGCACCAGCAATAATATGAACTCCAGTTTCTTCAGCGAGTTTCTTCAAAGTATTCATATCCCGGCCAATTCCTGTAGTTGTGTTTTCCACAATTGTCCCACCACCAGCTGCTTTAAAATGCAGCAGCTCCTCCCTCACAGCCTCTGTCTCCTGATACAAAAGAAGGTTTTCTTTATGGCTGTAGGGATTTTGCTTAATCCAAAACAAGTTCTTCATCTCAATGGGCCCATTAGACAAAGGCTCTTGGCCTGGAGAAGGTGGACAAAAGCAGCTGCTGTAGTTCATAGTCAAGTGTTCATGAGTCAATGTGTAGCCAAGACAGTCTGGCTCCACAGGGCCCAAGACAGTCTGCACTTTTCCACTCAAGGACAGCATTTTTCTTTAACAACGGGGAAAAAACCAGATCCTAAAGGAGTCTGGGAATGAAGAAAGGAAACAAAAACATTTCAGAAAGAGCATCATTTTCTCAGGTAATTTCTGAAATCCCTCCTCCCTCTTGCACATGTACCTACACTCTGTGTGTGTTTGCTGGGATGTTTCCAAAAGCTGTTTGTAGCAGGGTGGTCAATATGAAAAACAAGGCATTTATTTTAGCCCACTGTGCTTGTATCAGTACTCCAGCAACATAAACACATCACATTTCAGTACATGGAAACTGTTATAATTTATTGTGCTGCAGTCAGTATCACATTAAGATAAATGTTTCCTATTCAATAAAACCATTGTATGTTCATTTAGGATTCTTTGCTCTTCAGCAGCTGTCATATTTTGTCAGCTTCAGCCACCAGATGAACACACTTGGCACCAAGGCTGAATATTCCTTACTGGTATGTTCAGTATATTTATCTCTGGCCTCCAAGACTCAGTGTCCCTCTCACATGCCAAGGAAGCAGTCTGTTTGGGCACCTTGTCTGCCCCTCCCTATGTGGAATGCAGGGGTGGGGGTGATAATCTGCTCCTCTGGCTTCAGCAGGACTCAGGTTCTCTGGAGGTCTTGAACAGCCCAGGACCACTCCTCTAAGGCTAACAACAGCCGCCAAAGATAGAGCATGGCCCACAAACAGCGGCAGAGAAGCCAAAGAGCTTCAGTGGGCAAATATTTTACCAGTTAAGAACAGACCTTAATCTAACAATTTGTATGTGGTTCAGCATCTCAGACACTTTTTAATTAATCTTTAACATCAATGAAAAAATGTTACTTCTCAAAACTTCAAACGAGCAGTGACAAAGACAAACACTGAGGTTACTGTCTGCAGTTGGTTCGTGTCAAAGGCCCTGTGCCAATTTAGCCTAACTCACTGCAGGTTAGAATTAACTGCAGCTATCCCCATTGGGATTTTGTTTTTTTCCCTTTTGGGAGGGGCAGGGGGGTTAGTCCTGACTAACCAGTTCATGTTAGATCTTCCAGATGCTAGTCACAAAGGCTTGAGGATATATAGTTAAAATCCCTAGTCAACCAAAATCATGAGTTATGAAACAAAATACATGTTTAATCATGTCCAGAGGAAAGGACTAACTAGAGCATGCATTATTGATTAAAGAGAGAGGTCTTTCCCATTTCTGCCTCCCTTTTAGTGAATAATGTCATAAACATGGGTTTGTTACTGGTTAAGCCCTCAGAGGACATTTTCCTTTTAACTGCTAAAGTTAATCTACTAGGATGACAGAAAAACTGAAATCTGAAGGGCACTGAACTCCACATATCAAAGGGCACAGGAACATCAAGATCTCTTTGGGGATACTTTGATCTCATGAGAAGCAGTCACTGTCAGAGCACCAACGCACAAAAATGACCCAGCCTCTGGAAAAGGCAGCTATTGCCTGCCCAGTGAATTCTGTAGTGCTGGTGCTCATTGTAATACGAAGTTGGCCATCCATAAAAAAGAGAAATGACTGACTGACTATGTTTACTTGCCTTGTGTAAAAGCTGATTAGGATGAACTGTTCTTTTAGGAATTTTGTTCCTGAACTAGCATGTCAACTTGTTTGAGAAGATAGAAGAATAATCCTTCTCATAGAACAGACTGCTGGCTGATTAATAGGATGATTTATTTTTCTTCCAAACAGATTAAGAAGTGCATGATTTCAGAAAATATTATTCTTGAGCAAATAATTAAAACCAAAATACCTGTCTTAGTCAGAAACTTCTCCTAGCTGCAATTCAATTAAACAGTCATTAATTCCATCCTTGAAGAAGGCTGGTGCTCTATATAAAGCAACCCACTATTCTGGATAAAGTTCAATGATCTGAGTCATTCTTATATGTACAGCAAAGCAACTGACATAATTCTAAGCATTACCTTTGCTTTATTTTTTTTGCCCCTTCCCTCTTTTTTTAATGTTAAATATCTACACTCTGGCATTCAGTAAAACCCTGACAGCACAGAGTGATAACTACCCTCTGCATTAGATTCACACTTCTCTTTCCCCATGTTCACTGACAATTTTCCAATCCATTTATTAAGTTAGCAAACCAAACCTATATACAATTAAATACACAAGTATTTAATTTCTTTTGATAGATCTTGACACAAATCAATTACCAGCTCCTGTGCCAGGTTTCTCTTTTAGCAGACACCAACCTCTTGATTTTTAAACTCTAGATTTCAGATTACAGAATACACATACAGAATTTACTGAACCTTTTGACTGAGGCCAAGGATTTTTGTAAATATAAGAAGCATCACAAAAAATGGAAACTTACACAAACAGCATTTAAAGTAGGCCTAATTTATCTTCACGAAAAATGTATTAATGTTAATGCCTGTTCCTGATAACTGACACAGTTTTAGAAACCCACCACTCTTAATAAAAGAAGTATAGAAAATAAAGACAGTCAACAACCTGTGACTGGAATTATTTTTGAAATCACTGTCCTGATATCTTCCCTACTGTCATTCACATAGAGTCTGCCCTGGTTATGCTATGATACATTATTCCTAGTAAGATTCACTTGATCGAATCAGAATTATGTATTTTTAAAACAGATTTTAGGTGCAAATAGCTTTTAAATGTAATCAGGATTCCTATTTAATTTAAGCATGTAGATGTTACTACAGGAATCACTGTTTGTGTGGTTTACTCATGACTTGCATGCCATATTTTACACAGAACTTTCTTCTGAAAAAATTTCTTCTTTCATACACCAAGGACTGCATTCATATCACCTCATTTAGCCATTTAAATGATGTATGTCTACTACAGAACAATCATCTGGAGATGGAAGGACATATCTATAGGCAATTCATCCAGCTTATTTTTAACGCCTGTAAAAGGACAGGACAAGTCACTTCCTGTAATGTTATCCTCCTTCCATGGACTAAGGAGTGAGCCAAGAAACAATCCAGGACAAAACAAATATAATTCAGATGGCTCTACACAGGCTATGTGAATTATATTTCCTTAATCTTAACCCAGTCTGAGGAGATGGGAAAATGTGCTGATTCCTATCACAGAAGATAAATAGGTAGGTTCATATCTGGCAATAACAGCTATTTTGGTTTTGAAAATCACTAATTTATGTGGTGGTATTGCCAAGGAGCTCCTGCACAGACCAAGACTTCTCAGCTCTGGGTGCTGTATAAAGAGAGAAATAAATTATATTTCCTGAAAATTACAAATTCAGACTAAAAAATGAGAAAATTGCTTTAAGATGTAACCAAAACTTTTATTATTTCACAAAAGCTGTGAAACACTACCTTATCATTCTTGTAATAAATGCTGGACAAATCTTTATAACCACCAACTGGATGGTGCATAAAATACAACTCTCACCATTAGCCAACTATCAAATCTTGGTGAAGTAAATATTTTTCCTAGAGGTATTGTTAAGAGAAAAGAGATTTGCTACTAAAAAGGTCATGGTGCTGCATTCCTGACTCTGGTAAAAACTCCACTGAGTTCAATAGATGTTTTGCCTGAATACTGATGACAAGATTTATGTTTCCACTTTTCCCATCTGAAACATGCGCTTCAGTCATTGTGTCATTTTAATGGCCTTGTAATGGGAAGTCTCCCTAGGTTTGGATTAGCTGCTTCCTACAGTAATCTCATATTGCTGAAACATTATAATCACATAAACACAGTTTCCATATGCTAATTCTGCATTTGTTTTGATTGGGTAAGCACATTTTAATGGCATTAACACAGATTCTCTGTAGACCAGTGTGAGAATCATTTCATTGTCGTTACATTACAATGTGAGATTAGAGCAACATTAAATCCAGATTGCTGTGACATAAAATTTACCAAAAAAAAGCAAAAAGAATGGCTCAATGGGTATTAACTGTACCCAGAAAAAGTTAAACACAGCTGCCATTTAGAAACAAGGGCTGCCCTGGCTGCATCAAGAGCATTTTAAGTGGGTCTTTCCTTTATAACCACACAGCCCTGGGAAATATGATACAGCACAGGCTCACTATATATTTACAGATGGAGGAAATGCTCTGAGAATTCGATTCTAGTTTGAGCAACCCCTATAGAGCATGGAAAAGCCACTAATTAGAAATATGTGACATATCTGTAGGAAATTACTATTAGTTAGTCTATGCTGTGTTATCTCACTGTTCCCCACATGTAAGCATTTTGTGACAAGGGAAAAAGTTAGCAAGACAAAGAGGAGAGGCACAGGGTAAGAGAACACGTGCAGACTGTGTCACGAAAAATTTCAAAAAAACATTACTTTTCTCTTCCCTCATGTTTCTGCCAACCACGTAGAGGTTTATAGAAAGGAATTCAATACTGCCTGCACAGTTCTTCCTCTTCCCCACCAGACAAGCAAGCTTTCTAACTTCTCCATATCTATTCTACCTTCTTCAAAAATATAGTCATGAGCGCTAATTACAGTGCAAACATGCCTGAAACCCAGCACTCCCTTGGACACAGATTTCAGTAAACATGGCTTTTTCGCTCATGCATGTTGAAAGGAAAGCACAGCTACAGGGGCTGTGGAGCTGAGCCTGCCACAGCTGGGTGGCTGAGTGCAGCTGGAGGACAGAACCTGCATTTGCTCCAGGACAGATGCAGACTCAATTGTCATTTAGTCCAGCAATTCCCCATGCACCAGTCACAGCAAAGGAGTCCAAGACCTGTAACACTGTAGTCCTAACAGGCACTCTCACACCATCACTAGTTTCTGTTACATGAGAGAACAACAAGTCTTATATTGCTTTTGGGTTTGAATTTGAAAATGAGTGGAAGTACTGAAAAAATTGAGGTTTCTGGGCAAACTCGGGCCTCTTCTGTAGAAATGGCAGGTATGCTGCTCTGAAGGTGACAGATTATTTTCATTAAAAGTCATAAATGTTCTTCCCTGTCTTCAGAATTGACATTGGTCAGAAGTGGCATTGGTCCTTTTCCTCTCCCAAAATGGAGCTATGAGAGTACCATGATTTGCTGAACTTCAAGCTAACTCAAGGCTTTGTGTCCTAAGGAACAATGTCACACGGGAGATTTTTCATGCCTTGAATAAAGCTTTTATGAGAGAGGAAGGGAACACTTATGGTGCCTCTCTCTCACACAAATTCCCGCCTAAGCCCACAGGAGCATATGCTGCAGCTCTTCCTTTCGTGGGCCAGTCTTTGTTTCCTACCTTTGGGTGGCTGTATCTTCATGCAGCATGCATACAAGCATCACCATTTTGGATGTGTAAGCTCTTGAATGGGTAGAAATTGGCCAACAGACTCAAAGAGAGAATTCTTGGGGGGATTATTTAAAAAGCATCATCTATTCCACCTTGCTGCATTTTTTCATGAAACACATTATTCTGGAAATACTCAGAATAGTGGGTTAATGTTGTGGCCTTCAGTGACCTACCTCTGGTCCCCAAACCATTCAAAAACATATTTCCTTAAGAAGTCAAGCCAAAAGAAATGCTAAATATTGCTTTTTACTAAATCTTCTATATATGGTTTGAGCAACCAAAAAACCTTTACACTACAGAAGTGAGAAAGAATACTAAAAGTAAGACTTTATGTAAGGTTACAGTATGTGCTATGAAAAAAAATTAGGAGAGCTTTAGACAAGCCTTATATAATCCAGCTATGATAACAAGAAATACCACCAAAATATGCAGGTACACACACTCCATAGCAGCTACATTGCTTGAGTAGCACTGTCAATGTTCTACAATCTAAAAGCAGTCACTTAAATTTTAAGAGAAACATAAACACTAGTACACATATGGGAAAGGCCAATTTATTGACGCCCTGCCCTCAGAACCTCTGAAAAACACTCTCAGATAAGGAGCTGGGTAAACGAGAAGCAAAGCTTTTAAATGTTCACCTGAAAGGAAAGAGAAAATTCTTACAGCACCTTCCCTCTGGCTCAACTCGTGGCAGACTGACCATCCAGCTTTGCATGGTTTGAGGGTCATGTTCTGGCTCTAGCCAGGCTTTAAGCCAGGCATATCTAAATCAGATTGCTTCCTTAAGAGTTGAACTGTCACACCAGGACAAGTGCAGCGTCTCATACCCGTCTCGCAGGGTGGACAAACCTTGGAGAACAAAGCAAGCACATGTGATTTGCCCCAAGAAGCAGAGTCCAAGTCACCTCATATATAGAACTTTGCACAATTTTTTCCAATTTGGTTAAAGTTTAGCTGTTGTGACCAGAATAGTCAGACTTCCATTTTACCTTATTTCTGTGCAGATAACAGTCTCAAAATCCAGGCTTCTCTGAGCAAAGTCACATTGAAGTTTCTCTTCCTCAGAGATCTGAGACCAGCATACCCCTAAGTGTTTTTTCATTAACATCTCTTTAGAAGAACTTCAGGGGATTTTACATTTTGGGCAGCTTCCAAAATTACTCCTGATAAAAGGTCAGATAAAAATTTTCCTCCAGGGTCAAACATTACATTAATTATATTTTACATGCACACATAGTGTTTTTAGGCCAAAAATCAGAACTGAAGTCACATTATGCTATATGCAAATATGGTCTAAGTCCTGCATGTTGATATATACATTCATATTCTTAAGACTTAACAGACTCACATTTGCTTCTCGAAGGTTCTGGGGTATAAGCACATATTCTCTTTCTTATGAGGAAACAAGATGTGGGGAAAAAAAGTCTCCGTTTCAGGAATGCATATCCAACCTTCATTCCCTCTAAATTTCAAATCTGAAACAAGCATACATCTTAACTCCACTCTTTGTTGTTATTCTCATTGACTTTCATTGGTTTTCTCTCTACTTGAGGTCTCATACACATATTATCACATGAGCTTAAACATTTCAGTAAGCATGCTGGGTGGAGCATTATCACTCGCTTGTACAGCCCTACAGAGCCACATCAAACCACTCCATGAACTTCACATGCAGAAATGCACCACACAAATCTAAGTAATGGAAGAGTGATATGCATTACTATCTCTTGATCAAGACTGAACATTAACATCTAAAAAAATTATTCAGATGAATGAACCCCAACATCAGTTTTGCCACAGAACACAGCAGTCACTGATTCACTAAGATCTGTAAAACCACGCATGTTGGAAAAGAACCTGGCGATTTGCTTCAGAGTCTCATTCACTATCACAGACTGCAGCAACTGAAAAAAGCAGGCACTTCCAGAAAACCACCTTCTTTACTAGGGAGCAATGAGCTTAGATGCAAAGAATTAAATTCAATGTCCCACTACTGCAAAGAACAGTATCACAAAATTTGCAACCAATCAGTATCACAAAATTTGCAACCAATCTGAAGATCTAATGGGAAAAAATACCCTGAGAAAAGACCTTGTGAAACACATCCCAGATATTGTTAGGATAAAATGCTCTTCTTGGATTATTACCAACATACATATTACTATCAGACCAAAGACATGACCACTGCTTAGAAAATTCTGAGGAAACTTTTAATTTGTGACCAGAAAAATGACACTGAAGCAGAAAAGCTACCCTACCAGTTTTGAGAGGATGTAATTTCTTCTTAGAACTAGAGGGATGGGATACTCCCCTTACCCTCCAATACAGCTGGCAATCCAATTTTCCAGAAATGTAGAAAATGTAAAAGAGTTCAAAACTGTTCTGTATCAAACCAGAGACTTGTACCATAGGTTTCCACAGCTTAGATGGATCTCTAATTCCCTCATACCGGACAGGTGGCCAGTCTGATACAAGCAGAAGCCTCACACTGTTTTCATGAACCTTAAGAAGTCTGACTAAAAAATTGATTTGTTCAGTATTTCAAGTCCTGAAAGATGGGAAAAACATTTTAGATCTACATCAAGTGAAATAAGGAAAAAAATTCACAGAATGTTCAGAGGCATAGTCCTTTAATAAACACAGAACTCACTGGTGCCATATGCTTCACTATGATTTTCATGTGTGAGAAGCAAGCTGACGGCTCCTAACAGAGGGAAGCTGTGACATTTGTTCCTGCTGCACCATGCACTAATTTAGCAAGTTAGCACTGGTCATCTACATGAAATATAATTGAGCATCTGAATGCCATTGTTGCCACCTTTGATTATAACTATGAAAATGAATGTGATGATGGTGACAGGATGGCAAATATTACATCTGTTAAATTCCAAAATATAAGGCGCATTCACAATAATAAATGACACATATGTAGTCTTTCATAAAACAATCCCAGACTACCTGACAAAATGATACAAAACTACTTATTAGAAGCATTGCTTCACCCATCACTGAAACACAGCCCCTAGCAGAAAGAAGGCAACAACCTTTAAACATTACAGAACATATTATGACAGAGGACGTTGAATAATTTATCCAGTGTAAAGCAGAAGGGAATTCCAGACAAGTAAAACAAAATTTCCCAGACGTAAGTGACCTCCAGCTAAAAACTGGTTTCATTCAAGAACTGTCACAAGCCTCTAGCATACAGAAGATACCACCCTTTACAACAGACACCTGAAAAAAAAAGAATTATGTTTACAGGTATCTTGGAGATCATATATACATTCAAGTACTTGCTAGGCTCCTCAGAGTTCCTCACCAACAGGACCTGTATGCTTCAACTTACGACCAAACTGACCACAAGACAAGACCTAATGCAGAAGGGTGCCAAAACCCAAGGCCACTGCCCAGCAGTGGCTTTGCCACTGTGCTGAAGCACACTTGGCAGGGGGAGCTGAACCTCCCTCACTCAGATTCAGCCTCCCTTCCGCAGCTCCCTGAGCCAGTGCCAGGGGAGCAGGGAACCTGCCACAACTGTGTCTTGGATGGGCAGCAAGCCTCAGGCCACAGAGAATATGGATGGTGTAGTGTTGTGTCCCAACAGGGCACACAAGCAAGTCTGGAGCTTTGCTGCTCAGCCTTGACAAACTTAAGCAACTCTGGAAGCGTCTTGCAGAGGGCTGCTGGTGCTTCCAGATGGAGAGGCAGCTGAAGGCAGGCTCTGAAGGTCCCAGTTTTGGATAGAGGCATTTGTTCCTTCAGAGACACCCTCGGGAACTGTCGGGAGAGGAGTACTAGAGAGGACGTAGTTCCAATATTTAACTTGTTATGGCTGTACAAATATTAAATACCAGTACTAATAATAGCAGTGTAGCTGCACTCACACAGTGCAGCCGCCTGAGCTCGCGGCTCACTCTGTTGGTAACTATCATCTGGTGCTGTAAAACGCTTTTGCAGAGAAGAGCTGCTCGTCCCCTCACACTCCACACGCTCCCCGCAGGAGCCCTGCCTGAGCCAGCACCTCTGCCCCGAGCCCGGCAGCCGCCCCTCCGCCGAGGCTGCACCGGCTGTGCCGGGCCCGCCGCGGCCCTGACCCGCGGCCCGAGCCCGGCACAGCCCTGGGCACAGCCCCGCCCCTGCCCCGAGCACTGCCAGCCGCCTTCCGCTCTCCCGCCTCGGGCCTTCCCGGGCCGGCAGCGGAGAAGGCGAAAGCCGCTCTCGCCCCTCAACTCTCGGGCGAAGTTTCCCGGCCCGGGCGGCTTGTCGGGCCGAGGGCATCAAGGGCGAGCCCGGCACGGCTCTGGGCCGCGGGAGGTGGCGGAGCGGCTCCGCAGGAGTTCCCCACACCCCACTCGCTCACCCTGCGGTCCGACCCTCCGCCGGCAGCACCGCACCCCGCACGGCCCCGGCTGGCAGAGAGCCGCGACCGCCCCGAGCGGGGCGGGACTTCCCGGGGACGGGAGCGAGTGGTGGAGCAGGCGGGGGGCGGCGGGGCCTGGGGAGCGCGGGGTGCCGGACAGGAGAGCGGAAGAACGGCCGGGGAGCGGAGCGCTGCCCCTCTGCCTCCCTGTGGGGACCCGCCCAGCTCGCTGCCCGTTCCCCGGCCCCAGGAGTTCCCCCGTGGAGTGAGGGGCAGCTATGCTTTGTGTCATCCTTAGTTCCTAGTACGAATGAGAGTCCGTGGCTGTGAGCATCCTGCCTGTCCCTGGGAGGAGGCTGGAATCCACGGAGTCATTCTGGGAGGGAGTGGGGGGGAGGGTGGGAGTTCGCGCTGAGTGCTTCGGTTTGCAAGAGGCAATATTTTCTAATCTGCCCTTTAATGCAAATAGGATGGTTGAAGAGGCATTTCCAAGTATCTACACAGAGATACACAATGATTCTGGAAGAAAGTGCAGGTCCACAGTATAAAATGAAAACACAGCTAACACCAAGTTAGAATCATGGAATCATTAAGGCTGCAAAAGACTACCAAAATCATCGAGTCCAACCTTTAAACACCACCATGTCAACCAAATCGTGGCACTGCGTGCTATGCAACTTCTCTACGCAGTTCATTCCAATGTTTTTAACCCTTTAAGTAAAGAAGTTTTTGTGATGAAGAATTCACCTTCAGAAGCCTTTACCTTTCCTTTTGAGGATCTCAAAAGTGTCTTATTTACCTAAGTCTCACAGCATCCAATGTGGTACTATTCCATTTTATAGAAGGGTAAACGTGCTGGCAACATCACTAGCAAAAGGCACAGGGGACAGAACTTCTCTAGCCCTCACACATAGCCAAATCTGTAGCAAAGTCACCCAGTGCATTGTGGAGACATGTAACCTGAAGTCAGGAAGCTTTTCTGGGAGAAGTACTTACTCTTTTAATTGCTATGTGTTCTACTTTGACTCTTCCTTGTTCCCATTCATAACAGGCTGGGGCCAGCACTGCAGCACAATGCCTGCAAAAGGATTCTTGTGTGCCTGCCTTTAATATAGCCTGGGGGAGATGGATCCTAGCTTTTCTTCAGATCCCAGATAATCCTGTGATGCAGAAAGTGAGTGGGCATGACTGGGAATGAAAGCCAATGCATGCTGATGCATGGGCCGTTTATCATCTATCTTATAGTGAAGGACAAAAATGGAAGTAGTACATGAAAAATGAGGAGGGTGCTGAAGTAAACAACTTTAGAGAGGTAGGAGGTAAAAGAAAGTTGTTCTTTTATGAAAGTGATAGAGAAATGAAGTTTTGGCTTAAAAAAAAAACCAAAAACAAAACAAAACAAAAAAAAAACCCAAAACAAAACAAAACAAAACAAAACAAAACAACAACAACAAAAAAAAAAAACCCAAAAAACCAAAAAAACCCAAAAAAACCCATTTTGAGAATACGAGACCTGAGGGTTAGAATCCACGACTGCTGATATTGGTGGGGGGAGGACACAACCTTTGGGATCTCAACTAAAGGGAAATTACTGCCCAGTAAGGGAAAGTAAAGATGAAGACAGTGACACAAGTGAAATGCTGGGAACTTTTGAATTAGCATCGACTCACCAGGAATATGCAGTAGTGCTTAATACAAATAGATGGCTGGAGCTAAGCTGCTGGGATGGTTCCAGTTGTCCACATCACTTGTTTTTATTTGCTTCTCATATGAAGTCAAGTGAGTAGGGGTCCTGCAAAGATTAAGTGGAGATATGAAGGCCTGTCATTTACAATAGCTTGTATTTCAACATGTTCATATTATTGGGCAGTCAGTGCAGGAGAAATTATGTATGAGAGGTATGTTAAAAATAGTAATGCAATGCTTTATGGAACATCATTTGTCACTGGTCATATCCAACCTGTTTTGAAGATTTGTGATGAATTTTACATAAGGCCTGCACTTCTACATCTTTTGTGTTTTAAAATATACAAGCAGTATTAAAACTTGGGTAGGTACAAAGTAAAACCATATTCAATCTGCATTTTTACACATGCAGAATGAGCTTCTCTTTAAAGCAATCTTCACTACGTCCAAAGCAAAGTAAGATACTATATTTTGAATTTTAACGTCCTCGACTTCAACCTACTACAAAACAGAGGCTTGTAAACATAAAGTAATGGGACTGCCTTGTTCAGACCAAATGCATAGTGAACAGTGAAAACAAGTCAACAGCTGGCAGAATCTGTACATATGACACTTGGTTCACAATTTAGGTGATATACAACCTTGTGTAATATATCTGGCATTTGTATCCACTTTTCCAAATCTCAAAACCAGGCTGTGGTCTTCCTAGAAATACTGAATTGGTTGCCAGATTAAATAGTTAATGAAATTGGGAAATCAACCCACCACTCTTGCCTCCCTCTCAGCTATACAAACAGCAGTGACAACTGTCAGTAACATCACAAGCTAAAATATCCATATTGCACAGTTAAAAAAAAAAAAAAAAAAGAAAGAAGAGAAAGTGTTCTTTATTTTGCCAGGTCTGCACTAAAGCAAAGCTTGATGTCAGTAGCTTTTGTAGAAGTTACAGTTTGGTCAGGGTTAAATCACACCCGTGCTTTTGTCCACCTCAATCATGGCATGACTAGAAGGAGCACTGAAGCCAATGTTCCTTTTCCATTTGGGTCACTGTTGTAAACTCTGTCAACTGTTTAACTTAGACACAAAATAAGGACCAAATATTTACCAGTGCTTGAGCTTCAGTAGCATTCCTTCTCTTTCCAAAGGTGTATAAATAAGAGAGCAGACCAATAGTTGCAGCATCAGCCCTGGGTGACCTAGGGGAAAGTGGTCTTAAGGGTCCATACCCAGAGGGTGCACAGGTCCCAAAACCAGGTGGGTTTTCCCAGAGCAGAGAGGCTGTGAGAGCTACTGCCACCTAGGTAGCTATGGAAACAGCTGAGCCACTACACTGGGACGCCAGGGATTGGGACCCATGAGACTGAGTGATCTCTTCCAGACTGAAATCTCCTGCCTGGGACTCTATTTCTCAGGTGATATAGAAGATAGAAAAACCATGTCATGTTTTAGTTTTACTCAGAGAACAATTTATAAGGTTTGCCTGAGCTTATAAATGCAATATTTTTCTTCTTTGAAACAAGCCTCTTTTGGAGGGACTGTGGTAGCAGTAAAACACTACAGCATTCATTAGGCCAGCTGGGCTGCCCTAGGAAGTTGTGGAGTCACCATCCCTGCAGGTATGTAGAAGACATGTAGATGTGCTGCTTAGAGACATGATTTAGTGATGGGATTGGCAGTGTTAGGTTAATGGTTGGGCTCAATAACTTTAGAGATCTTCTCCAATCCAAAAATTCTATGGTTCTATGATTCTAATGTGACTGGAAAACCAGACAAAATTTCAGGTACAAACAAGCGCTTCTTCAATATCAAGTTGTATTAGAGTTCTTCTTCTGGTATGACTTGAGGACAGAAAATTCCAGTTTGCTATAATAAAACTTAGTGACTGAAGGCCTGAGATTACTCTTACTCCTTCTTCAGAAAGATAGTAAGCACAGAAAGGAAAAAGAGGCAGAATGTAATTTAGGCACTGTTTGTGCAAGGGCCATTGCAAACACAAGCATTTGCACATGCTGTTGAGAAATGGGAAGTGACAGTATCATTTGCACACATACACAATATAATCCACAAGTTGGTAGGATGAATAAATAGGAACTCCAGAGCAAAAAAACACTACAGAGATAATTCATTCAAAAAGGGTAAAGTAAGAAAAAAATTAATCCTCCAGGGAAACTCTTTATTGATCATGCTCTTTCCAAAGGGATTCCATGAACTTAGAGAGTTAGAAAGAATAATTTGTTTGTCAATCTGGCATGTGCCTATTGGTCTTAAATGACAGAACAACAGACAGGACTCCTGTTATGCATGCAGGACATGAATTGTATGGTAAGTAGGGTTTTAAAATCAACGATGACTGTTTGGAAGGGGCTTCAGGTATGACTTTTTTGTTTAGGAAATGGGGTTTTATTGATTAAGTGTTATTCACTGACGACAGTGACTTTTTTTGAAAAACTCTGATGTACTGAAGATGTAGGTATGAGTCTGACTGTTAAATTGCAGATACTCCAAGAAGCAAATAAAAATTGGAAGAAGTAGGCAATACATAATATTTAAATAGAAATAACACAAAGCTATTCATTAACAGCAAAAGTAAATATGTCTCTGGAGGCAAAAGGCAGAGCAATGTTGACATTGACTAAAGACTTACTTAATCCTACATTCTTAGTTATTACTTGAGTTAGTGGAGGCTATTTAGAAAAAGCCAAGCTAGGCTGATCATTAAGAAAGTTTGTAGAATTCAGCTTAATATTATTTCAGAAAACTATTGAATTCAATTCTCTCAGCACCTTCATCTGTTTTTCTTTTGACTAGGCTAGAAACTCTAAGCAGCTTGTGTGGTGGTACCTATCCTGTTATCTTGTTAATTAATATTTTAGGAGATAAGTATTTTCAAGCTTTTGTTTGATCCGAAAACAGGTTTTTTTTTTTCCCAGAGAGGAGTGTGCAGACAAGTATTCCTGGGAGTCTGTAAGCTTCTGAGGTGTTTTCAGAAAAAAGTGCATGTTCACCTTCTGTGTTATGAGAATTTTTTTCAAAGAATAATTTTTTCAAAGATAGATTTACTGGATCTAGATGACAAATGACTGTACAGACTTTTTAAAGAAAATGACAGATTAAAATTACATATAATAAACTGCAGGTGTTTCACTGTTGATGATGACACAGTAGAGGAACAGAAGAAGGAGAGGAATGAAAAGGAACAGAGGAGAGAAAAGGTTCACTGACAGAGTGGAAGATGGGCTGATGGGGCAATTTGCATTATTTATAAGGGCTGCTGGTCAGCAGCCTCAATAAACATTTTTTTTTACAATGCAACTGAAAAAAAAAATAGAGTAAATTTTACTGTTTCACTCACTGTTACTGATTAGAACATCATTTTATAGTACTATGTGGAAGAAATTTTGAAACAACTGCTGCTTTGTTTCTAGCTCAGTGCTAGGATGACTTCATTCAGTATCACAAAATTCAAGCTTATTTCTGCTGCTGATCAGTGATAACATGCATGAGTAAACCAAGAGTTGTCACTTCAGCCTGCCACTTTACCTTCATTTTTTTGATAAATCCCAAGAGCTGCAGATAAATGACTTTGATACCATCTGTACTTGCAATTAGTACCAAAGTTACAAATATGTTCATGTGGATGTAATTGAGGGCAAAACTTGAGGCTGCTAGATTTCAATTCACTGTACAAACACTATTTCTTCCAGTTATTTGACACCTTTTAAACTTTATGTCTTTAATGAGAGAAACTGAAAATGAGAAAAGTCCTCAATGAGGGGAATTGAAATGAAGACGGCTCTATAGGCTCAAAGTAAGCCATAAAAGGAGGCTAGACTGTTTTATTTTTCTACTAACTCACTGGATGAAATCCTATCTCCTTAAATCAGTTCCCTACCTCCCATTTCTTTATTGGAAACACAATTTGTTCTTTATTCGCCTCAAATTTCCATTGCTTAGGAAAAGGGCTCTGAAGGTCACAAAACTGCTTATGTTTAACAAAAGATAAAGCATGGCTTAAAAGCCCTTGGTTTGTTTGCTTAAAGAACATTTTAATTTTGTTTAAATGTTTCACAGTTAATTTGGGCACAGGAAGGTGTTATAAGTAGTGTTCATTAAACTTAGGAATTAATTTAGGGGCATAGGATCAGGTCTTCTATTCACCTCTCTCTAAGCAAGCTTTTTGAAATTAGTGAGAACACTGCCCTTGTTCTGTCCAGATGGTTATTGAATGATGAACATTATTTAGTAGAAGATACAACTGATGGCAATTTAGAAGCATATGAAGTTAACATGAGACATTCAGGCTGCAATCCAAAGTGGAACAGATGGATCTGAAATTGGTTAATGCTAGATCAAGGAAAGCTCAAGTATTTGTACTTACTAATGCTATCTGGGTTAACCATGGTGATCATGATGCACCTATGCATGCCTTAGCTTGCCTGGACTTTGCACTAAGGAAGCCTGATCCAAGCAGATCATCAGCAGAGGAGTTACCACACAATGCTTTTAATAATTTCTCTCTTGAGTAAAACTTTTATAGTTCTGACTCCAGCTATCCACATACTGAAAGTTTTATTTTTGGGGCTTCTATTTGTAAACTTATGTTATTTGTCTGTTTTTTTTCAGAAGTAGGGTTTCTTTATTTTCCCTTCTTGCAGGATGGCCAGCTGCTACCCCTTTAGCTTTAACTGCATCTTCTTGATCTTTTATTCTTGCTTGTTCACTTATTTGTTGTTTTCACCTGTCTCTCTAAGTAATAATAAGCATACATCTTTCCATGCTTCAGTATCCAGCTTCTTGCTCTGCTCTATCGTCTCAGTTTTTGCTCTCTGTCATGGCTCATGAGACAGTTCAAAACTTTCTTTTAGAGAATGAAAGATACTGTATTTTCTCCAGTCTTCCTCTAACTCCTCACTTTAACCTTGAGCTTTTCTCTGATTTTTTTTTTAATAAATCAATGCCTACCACTAGACCAAATAATTGCCTCTCCATACAATGTAATATATTATTATTTCATATTTTATTTAAAAATTATATTAGTTTATGCTTACAGCAAAAATGTAATACAGCTTTAGGCCTTACAGAATCATGTTTGGGAGATTATGGAACAATTGTTCTGATCCGTGAAATTAACTACTGAACACTAATCACACCAAATCAGATTTAGCACACTAAAAGGGGATTCAATTAAAAATTTAAATGCCTGAGGGTTTTACTTTCTGATTTGCAGAACTGAAGCTTACTCTTACCAACACTGACTGTACTGCTTTCCCTACCACGTGCACTGAGGACAGTAATTTACACTGGAATCCTCTCTTTACTGCCTCTCTCTCAACATCCGTTTATTTGAAGGGACAGTCTCTCCCACTCCTCCTCTGTTGTCATATTTTCAGTCAGCAGTGGTGCTGTGATGGTAGGTCTGTAAGTGATCTGGAAGGTCCCCTGGGATCAGATTGCTGTTTAAGAATTGAGCCATGTCAGTTTGCCTGCCCTGCCAAGAACTTGCTTTTATCTATGGTAATTGCTTTTAGAGCTGGATAGCAAAGAGGCTCTTCTCTGAGACTCTCATGCTTCATCCGTGCTTGTGGCAGACTAGTTTCACAGCTGCTCCAGCCCATTTAGGAGTCATTTTTCTTTCACCTAGTGGACATAAATCTGCTGCATTCTGCCTACATTTGTCCCTCTGCTTTGCTTTAGGACTTGTCCATTCAGCACTGCTTAATGATCCTGATCCTGCAATCCCTTGGTGTTTACCATAGGTTGGGTGGGAGAGGGGTCAAGTTTGAGGCCAACTGATAGAAGTAGAAATGACTGCCCCTTTCAAGTCAAACTAGGGTGAGCATTTTCTGCTGGCTTGCTCAATCTAGGATGCAGCTGCTGTCCATGCTATTTAAAAGCAAATGTTTACAGGAGAGAAACAGTTTTCACAAGGCAAACAATTTTCTCTGGTTCTAACCGATTTTCTAGTTATTGATCAGCACAGCTACTCCTTGAAAGGGAAAGAAAGAGCTCACTGGGGTGAGCAGCAAAGTGGCAGAATTTACACAGTATTAATTCGTATGATACCAACTGTATACTCGATGGTATTGCTTCCAGTCGTATTACATAGCTGTAGAAATTTCAAGGCTGACTACTGTCACTTCCAGGGGCTATAGCAGCTGCTGAGGATTGCTGGGGTGAGGATGACCTGGATTCACCATTTTCTTGCATAATTCCTCAGTTACAAATTTCTAATAGGGACAAGAATCTAGCTAGAAAGTAGTTCCCTTCTGTGTTGTGCACACCATACAGGAATTGATGTAGCCATGAGAAAAAGGGAAAACTGACAGCTCTTCAAGAATAACTAATAATAAACAAGTAAACAGGACTTTTTCCTATTGAATGTTTGTGGGAGAGCAGGACAAAAAAACCCTTTTTTGTTTTTATTTTACATTTACAAGGAGCTGCTTGATTTTTTACATCTATATAGTTTTTTAGTCTTTAGTCATATGCCTGCTTTAGACAACATTTTGCATCATTAATTCCCCTGGTCCTGCAGGCTGCTACATGTGGGAAGCCCTGTGCTCCCATGTGGAGCCTCACCATTTTTAATGGTATGCTGTGTCGGCAAAGGCAGTTCTCCCTGGAGAGAAAGTTTGAGCTTGAGGTGCATTAGTCAGTCTTGCCTTGTTTGTGTTGCTCTTGCAGGCAAAAAAAAAAAAAAAAAAGGAAGAAAAGAACTGAAAGCATTCTCATCCACATCCACGTGGAAATACACATGCACAAACAAATCAGACATTAAAAAGCATTTTTCTGTTTAATTTTTGTGTTCTCTAAATTATGAGCTGACAGTATCCCCTTGTATCCTGAAACGGCATTATCAATTGCAACATCTTACAGGGAGAGATTTTTCATTTTCCCATGTTTTGATTTCTGAGGTTAAAGCTACAGTTATTTTATATGTACATTTTAATTTTTTATTCATATTTGCTGTTGAATCACAGTTTTACATCCACATGAAGACAGTCAAGGACAGTTCTCTTTCAGCTGAAAACATTCTTTCTTCAAAAATCTGGCGCTGTGTTCTTTGATTTATTGCCTTGTTGGACAAGATACTAAGTCTCATGCCACAATATTCCTATTATGAACGGTAGTGGTTTTTTCTCCTCTCTCAGTGATAGATAAATCAGAAGAGCTTGCATTTTCAGAGGATAAGCTACAATTTCTGAATATTAAATTAATTATCTCAGACAGTGGACTTGAGACACTGTACCTACCTACTTAATTGCATTGCACAAGCTGTAAGTCTAAGTTCTTATATTGTCATGCAGATTTTATAATTACCTGTGCAAAGGAGTGTGAAAATTCTGCTTAGTGAAATCTCACGTCTTATTTGTACCAGTGACAGCAGTCATACATGGAAACCCATCTTTATAGAAAGATTATTTTCTGAGGAAAACAGATGGGACAAACTAAGAGATAATAGGCACATTTTATAAATTTGGGGTATATTTTTGTTTCATGATTGAAAATCTATCAGTTCAGAAATATTAATTTGGTATATATAATGTAATTGTCTGTAACATGGGTACCAGTTTGCTAGATATATGCAGACCTAGTTCCAGCTATTTGTGTTCTAACAATCTGTTGCTCCCTCTATTAAATTTAGGCGAATATTTCCAACTCAGAAATAATTACATGCCAGAGTTTTGGACTCAGCCAGACTCAATGTGATTTTCCAGCCATTGGCCCTCAAAACACTATCCAGATGATGAAGATCCTGATCATAGCTTCCTTTCAGTCATATCACTTACCCCAGGGACCTGGAGAAGTGGATGCCTCCTTTTACAAGGACACCTTTAATTGCTGGAAAATATGATGTTCTGTAAAACAGCAGGGGACTTGTTGCTAATTTGTCTAAATTGCCTTAAATAGTTACTTTGTCTAGAGAAAAAGGAACTCGGGGACTGTCTGCTGCTCCATTGGTCTTGCTGTTGGGAGTGCAACAGAAGCAATATGTGGTAGGTCAGCTCCAAAATATGTCTGCACAGAAAATAGAGTGGAGAGCAAAGAGCCATAAAAAACCTAAAAAAAAAAAAGCTTTGTCATTTCTTGCATCTGAACTTGAAGAATTTTTTTTTTTAAGTCTCCTAATATTTAATAGAATGAAGACTGAGATATTCAAACAAGGACTAAGCAAATATTCTGAGCCGGATAAATATCTCTATGATGGAGATCACGAAAGCAGCTGATCTTATGAAGCATCAAAGAAAGGTATGAATATATCTTTAGGACTGTTATACCTCTAGCCATTCTCCCACAGAAAGACCCTATTAAGTCAAGGTAAATTGTGCCAACTGCCTCAAAGTGGTGCCTGTCTCTTCTAATATTTTTGATACAGCAAGTTGAAGTTTAGTGTGATAGTGATAGTACTGACCTATTAGGGCTGAAACTGATAGGAGAATGCAGTTGTCACCTACAGCTTTGTTATTGCGGTGCAACAGAAATGTTCTTTTCTTGAACCATTCTTGCTTGAAAGAAAGGCAGCTGGCCCTTCCTTTCACTGTCCAATTAGATAACGTTGGTACGTTCTGCTATAAGGATGTATTTTAAATGGGTTCTTTTTAAAATGTGTTTGGCAGCCTGAAGACACTACCAGAACAAATTAGTTATGCTTAGTGTTGCATTTGAACAGTACCTTTTCAATTGCTCCTCACTTTTAGTGGTTTATCACAACTCAGTACAACTTTGCAGTCATTTTGCTGAACCTGTCTCAGTTACTTTTCCCTTCTTAATTTTTTTGGTGTGAATTTCATGTTCATGCCAAATTAGCAGCCCTGGATATTTTCCTTTTTTTTTTTTTTTTTTCTTTTTTCTAATGGACATTCCAAATAGCAGCAGTGAGAATTCAGTGTTTGCTGCCCCAGTAATGTGACATTTAGTCAACCAGCAATGGAAGGAGAAGGTAGTTCAGACTTGTGCAGGGTGTTTGCTTGTCCTGCTCATGCTGCCTCAGAAGGAGCACTGCAGTGCTCTGTGGCATTCATGACAAGTCACTGTCTTTTCCTCACACAACTTTGCCAAGTCTGTCACTTGTTATAGGAAAGTGTTTTGCAAAGTTTGATTAAAAGTGCCGTTGATCGCTATATAAGAATGAGTTTAAAAAAGCAGTTAAACACGATCTTGAAGAAGAGAATGGGCTACCTGTCTTAATTTAAGTGTTTACTTAAGCACTCTATTATAAACTCACATTCCCAATATCCATTATATATTTTATTAAAAGCTTTTTGCTAATATTCTCTTTTGCTTAATATTGAAAGTTTTGGGTGGTGATCACACCCTCCTGTTAAACTTTATAAAGCCAGGTAAATCCAGAACATGGCTTCTTTTCTATGTATCAAAACATGCAGATATCTAAGGGTACAGGGTATTTCCATGTGTGTTTGAGTGACCTAGGATTTAGCATCTCGACTGATAGGAACATGTTGTTCTAGTGCAGGCAGGACTTCAGGTTCAAAGAGATATATTTTTGCAGCCATGATATAGCAGGTGTCAGGCTTTGCTTCCCTCATCCACTTAGAATTCAATTTTGTAAACTTTACACCTGAGTACTTGGACCATGAACAATTTATTTGAAGATGTCAGTCAAACAGTCAGCAGTACAAATACTTCCAAATGCACCTGCAACTGATTTTGCAGATACAGAAGAAAAACTGGCTTTCAGGGCAGACGAAAGCACCCAAATTTTGTTCCTTAATTAAAACTTCAGGAGTTTTGTTGTTTCAGGTTTTTTGGGATTTTTTTACATTTGCATAGGGTAGGAATAGGGGCAACAGAAGATTTTTAAAACTACAATTTTGGTGAAACATCCAGACAGGAATTGTGACATAACATTATCTGTAGATTCACAATAGGTTTTTCTCAAGACTTTAGATTTAGATTCCAAATCTAGTGATAAAATTTGCTCCCATACTTAGTTGACCCAGTAAGAACCAGATGAGGCTTACAGTGATTTTTTTTGGCACAGAAGTGTTAGTGAAAACAGCAGTAATTCTTCTACCATCTGGCTTGTGAGCTAGAAAAACCATGGGTCAAGACCAGGGTAAGGGGGCAAGGCAAAGCAGAGGTCCAAGCTCAGCTCTTTAGTCCTTCAGTTTGTAAGCTGTTGCATCAGGAGAACATTCATTTTTCTCAGGCCACCAGTAAGTTAGCATTGAATCCTGGTGCACTGAAGCACCCAGGAATGTGCCTTCCTTCGCTAGGAAAACAGAATGGTGCAAACCTACAGAATATACCATTATTCTGATCTGCATTAAAGCAACAAAGAATAATTTGTTAAATATTTTCAGGGGACCTTGCTTTTGTGTAGCTGTCTCAAAGGTCTTTGGTCTAGGCTGCTGGTAGTCCTACAGTTTTGATTGTGTACGCAGGTGATAGAAAATGTGGCAGATACGTGTTATGCTGTCCAAAACCCTAGTAATGGATTTGGATAAAACATTGTTATCTTTAAGGCTTGGAGTATAGTTTAGTATTGCTGTGCACTGTTAAATAGCTCTCAGGTTTCAGATGAGAGCTGTCTGTATTTTGCCATGAGGCATGTGTTGCAAGAGCATGTAAATCAATCTGGCGTCTCACTGTAAGAAAGGTGCTTCATTTAAATTAAACCTATGCCTAGCATCTTTTAATGGCAGACTAATGAAACTGAGATGGTTTGTGTAACTGGGGGAGAAAATACAACCAAATGGTCTCATTTGTGATGTAAAAATGTAGACAGAATTTACTAATAGTAGCTAAAATATTAAATATATCAAGAAACTTCCTCTCCTGAACAAATTGGCATTTTGGGTGCAATCCAGCTCATTCTAATGTGGATTTTTAAGACAAGGCTGTTTCTTCATCCTGTCAGAATATTCTCATTTTCTATTTCTTTGTATAAAATGTCTGCATTTCAGATGTCTGAGAATCAGTGGATGCCGACAAAGAGGATCTCCTGGGTACTTGAAACCAAAAGTTTAGTTTTTGCCCCCATAGTAGACTGAACACAATATTTGCCTTTTCTAAATCTCTTGTTTTTAAATGAATTTACAAATTTTGTCAGGAAGGGAAAGGGAAAGGGAAAGGGAAAGGGAAAGGGAAAGGGAAAGGGAAAGAGGGAGGAGGAGGGGGAAGAGGTGGGGGGGAGGAGGAGGGAGAGGGGAGTAAAAATGCTTTCTGAAGCATTCTTGTTTAAAGCAAGAATGCTTCAGAAAATAATCTTACTTGCAATATGCATGATACAAAATTAGTTTATATTTTTGAAGCCTTATTCATTATGCTTCGAAGTGCAGCCTTTAATGACAACATATTAAATAAGTAGTGGTAAATGCATGCTGAAATAGACCTATGTATTCATTAATGTGAACCTGTTTAGGACAGACACACAGACTTTATAATTGCTGTATTTATGAAGTTATAGTTAAAGTTATGAATTATATTTGTTTACTGATATTAAGATATTGTTCGATAGCAGTAGTCCCTGAATAAGCTGAACATTTCCAAAAACAGATGAATATTCCATAGTTACATTAACAAAACAAAACAAAACAAAAAAACCCCCGCAAGTGCCCTACATCTAATAGATTCATCATGGACAACGAGTTTTAGAGATCCATGGATTTTCCAGTGTAATGCTTTTCTTAATAAAATTTTGATTTGTTTTTTTTAAGAGAAGAATTCTTTACTTCACAAATAAAAATATCAACATTTACAATTGACCACTGTTCATAGTGGTTTCTTAGAAATTAAATTTTAAAATTGAAAAACAAATTGAGGAGGCAAGACTGATGTTGCCTATATTACCTAGAATTTGGATATTTTGTCTCATAGAATGTGAAACTAATTATCTGGCAGAAAGAAGATATATTTTGCTATTCAATCATCTTGCTATATTTGACTCATCATGCTACAATTTACAGATAGGTACAAAATTCACAGTGGGGTAAACTGTATATGCTATGCTTACCTCAAGAACATATATTTTTTAAATTCATTCCCATATGAAAACCTAGACTAGACTAGTATCTAGACATAGAGAAAATATTAAGGTGATAAGGTGAGGGTGTGATTCTGTAATTCTAAAAATGACACAGGAATCCCAGCAAACAATCAAAATAAGCTAAGACCCCAAACTGATATTGTATGCAATACAGCAATGTAATTCCTGCATGCTTACATCTGCCATTATCAAACAGAAGTAGGCAGATGGGATTATCTCAATTCTACAGTGGCATTGACTCAAGTATTATTTGACCATTCCTTCCTATCTTGTCTTTTCACAAAGGGTACTAAAAACCACAGAAACAGTTCTGAGAAGAGTTACAAGGAAGGTTGAAGAAAAATAGAAAGAGAGCCTTGCTTTATCCATTCGTTTTCCAAATATTGTTTACTAAGGGTAAGATTAAAATATAGTATCCTTATACATTAAGCTGTGGTAACTGGGTGTACGTAGCTCTTAATCTGAAAAGGTAAAAATAGTGAACTTGAACTACACAAACTCAGATTAAAAACAATATTCTGTTGTTTAACATGTGAGAGTAATTCATCCCTCGAATATTTTATTAAGGGAAAGAGCAAAGTATCCACTTCTTGATTGTAAATCAAAGGGTGCGTTTATACTTGATCCACAGTCATTCATCCTAACTTTTGATTGTGATGTTACAATATTGAGACAAAATTCTCTGCTCCATGAGGCCCATACTCTTGGAGTCCATTAAATGTTTTTGCTTGCTCTGCTTCAATGACAGCACTCTACACTTCTCTAGTACTCTCTACTGAGAGCTCTTAATATCTCTAAGACAACAACATATCTAGTGCTAGATACTGCATCAGGACTCTGGAAAACCCATGTCCATGTGGACAGTGAGCTAGTTGTTTCACATTTCTGTACCTGAGATAACCTTGGGATGGGGACATGCATCGGGGGACAAAATTGGACAGTGATTTTGCCGTGGTTGCTGGTTCAACAGCAATGCTTGGTTTTCAGCTGCTGTGCAGCAGAGCCTGGACACTCTGTGTGTCTCTGCTCCTCTCCACCCCCTGTTTAGTCCCCCTTAGGCTGTGCTGTGTGTGGGAATTAGGGTATGCTGACCACATGCCATCCAGGGAGCAACACCCATATTTTCCCCTATAATTTTCCTACTGTTATCTTTTTGCCCTCAGTCATCTTCCCAGAAAAGGTTTCAGATATGTTTGTTGGTTTACAATTGCACTTTCAATGGTGCCCACTGTAATAATTGTTCATATTGTTAATGTCTATGAACATTATATGACTGCTGGTCAGTTGTAAAAGAGAATTAAATTTCAGTGGTGATCTGAAAAAACTGCATGAAATACCTTCAAATGCCTTGTTTTCATTATGTATGTGCATCAGTGTGCCAGAACTTGTATGCAGTTCATTAGCAAGCCATTGCTTATCAGAGGTAGCTTCATACAGTTTGCAGATTAACATTTGCTAGAACTGAATTTGAAACATATTTAGCTACAGCTTTGCTGATGTTTTTAATTGCAAAGAGAACTATCTTGCTGTCAAGCTTTTTATTTTGCTTAGCCATGAAAGGACATCTTCTTTTAACACTTTTTAAAGACTCTGAAAGTGCTCTTCAACCACTAGCAATACTAATAAAGTCCAAATAGGAAATGTTTTTCAGCCTCCTTGGAAAAGTTTTCTTGATTGCCTTTTCCACATGGGGATTAACCCAAGCATATTCGCCTGTTTTCAAACTGGAAAAATGAGATAGTCAGACTAGTTCTCATTTGGGATAGACATAAATGTTATGTGAATGGGGTCATGAAAGGGGAAGCTTATTCCCTGTCTCAGGTTTAAAAGTGAAAGTCACACCATATGAAATAAGGGGGACCCAAGCTATCCTGCTCTTGTTATTCTGTTTCTGGTCATGCTCACCTCAGAATGACTAAAAATACAGTATTTTGGCCAGTGATCTGAGAGAAAAAGTTTGGGATGCAAATATTATCTCTGAATATTTTTTTTTGTTTCCCACCAGCTTCCCCCCCCCCCCCAGCAGAGGGGAGTTCATCTTTATGGAAGCACATCTATATTTTGCACAAAATTTGGCTTTGAGCAGTTGATATATTTGTGACAGAAAGCCATTTTACCAGAAAAATTCCCACCAACTCCAATGTTGATCTTTTGGAGGGCAGCAACAGGACTCAAATGCTATTGGGACTTCCGCCATCAAATATAAAAGTAGAGAGTTTAAAGCATATATTTTCAAATATTTTCTCTAATTTGAGAAAGAGAATTCGTATCTCCCACTGCATTTTGTCTTGCTTCTGCTTTGTCTTGCTTCTATAAGCCAGATTTCTTCTTCTTTGAAATGTCATTATTTTTCTTCCTTTAGCTGCTCTAAGCCAGCAGAGTGAAACATCTCCATATTTTGTAAAATAATATATAAACTTTGTTATTTGAATCTTCCTGCCTGGTTCAAAATAGTCTTTATATACGATTAAGTATCTTAACGATTCTTTTGTTGCATTAAGATGAAATGGCAACTTCTATATGTAAAAGGCCAGATGAATCTTTCCATTTAAGAATTCCCCAACTGTAGCTGTAGAGCATGAGAGCTAAGATAAAATTACTAACATGAGGGAGAAGTGCATTACTGCGCTACTGTATTTGAAGTGCAGGAGGGCTGACAGCATGGGTAGCACTTGTACAATGTAGGGATAGATATCAAAATGTTCACCACTGTGTATCTTCGGCTGTGCACTCACCTTCTGAAGTGGAAATAGAAATTGTCATGTAAATAAATGTATTGTCTTTCAAAATAATTTATTTTTAACTTATGATTTTTTAACATCCATTGCTCTAAATTCCTACAGGTATACAGTTTATAAAACATTACTTTGCTCAGAAATGTAAATTTAAAAAGAAAACCAATTGTTCTTCCCAATCATCAAGATAGATTTTTCCAGCAGAAAAGCTGTCTTCCTTCCCTTTATCTAGGCTGTTTCTCTTTTCTGTTTGGTGCCCATTGTCCGCAATAAAACTGAGTAAAATTGCAATGCCATCAACTGGCTCAATAAGAAATGTTGGTGTCTAATACTGAAAAGTTTGACCCTGTTCAGCTATGGGATTCATAACTGAGACTTGGAAAATTGTGTGTGTAATGAGTAGGAAATTGGAAGAAACAGTGTTACTAGATAGGAGGAAGAAATAATAAAATTTTAAACTTGTTTTCAAACTCAATTGTATGGCATCATCAGTTGTATGCATGTGTTAATAGATGTCTGAATATTGCCCTGTGTAGCTATAACTGCTTGGCTTGTTACATCTGCCAGCTCTTGTGACTATATTTCTGATGATATAAAGAGCTTGAAAGTCATAATAGGGTTTTGGGGTTTTTCTGAGAAGGAAAAAATGGGTAAATTTACATCAGTGTTAAAAGGCCAAGAGATATTTTAAAGGAGAAAGGGTATAAACTTAAAATTGTGATCTGGAGTCTCTGTGTCCCTAAGGTGGCAGGATTGCAAAGAGTTTTCTCTGGACTCACAAGAAAGAGCTCTGTAGAGGCCTTTTTGGCAAGACTTTGGGATGCCATATTCCCTGACAGGTCATGTGTACTTCAGCTGATGACTTTTCTCTGCCTATCTGGGCATTTTCTCTTTTTGGCTGACATTTTAAAGAAAATACAAACCACAGTTTTATAACAAAGCTTGTTAGGAAAAAAAATTATTTCAAACTTTAAACTTAATTATTTTAATGATTTCACTTTTAAAATGTTTTAGACTTCAGTTTTTCAACAAAGTTCTTTATTCAGTAAAATAGGTGGGGTTATTTCTTGAAGGTATCTCATGTAATTAGAATTTCTAACTATCTCCAACATACACTTCTGTGGATTAAATAATATTCCTAGAAGGCTTCACTATGCTTTTTTACACTGATCTGGCATATTTATTTGTTCAGATTATTCTTAAATGGTGCTGTACATTCAAATGAACCCATCATGATTTCAATGAATACCAAAGCAATTAATAATGATTAAACACTTACATTAAATGTCATTCTCTCATATGTATTTCAGTTAGAAAAAAATTCTGGCATCTATTTTTATTTGAAGAGAGTCACATTGCCCACAGAAAATTTCAAGTGCAATACTCAAAGTTTAGCAATTAGCATAGATCACAAGGCCAGAAACAGAACAGACAGCGAGAAGCGGTTTGGAATTTTGGTTATTTCATAGGAGGCATGTGCTTTCTCAAGCTGTTTCTTTCCTGGAACCAAGATGAAAATCAATATGTAAAAAATTATTTTCCAGCTTTTTGAAGAAGAGAAGAGATGAGAAAGGTTTCTTTGTTGCTGTTGGCACATTTGGTTATGAAAACCAAGAACAGGAGTTTGAGTGCGATCACTCCCTGGGTCTTTTGGCAGTTCTGAGGTGTCAAAAGAGTTTTGTTCTGTTTAGCATGTCATAGTGGGTGTTTCAGCTGTCACTTCTGAACCAGACTGCGGGGCTAGTGGAGGCCCCCATACTTTGCCTGATTTCTTTTGTCACCACACATATTTTTCTATACACAGACACTAATAGTGGGGAGGGAAACAGGAGACAATCAGAGCAGTTTCATATATCTCTGATCATATAAAATATAATAAGCCTTACAATGGGATTGAAAAGAAGGTAAGGATATACATGTCCTCCAGGGACAGTTTGTAATTTATTTATGGCAAAATCTTCTCCAAAAATCAAACTGAAATGATTTGTATTTTGCATTTTGCAGGCCCCACCATAACAGTGGCCTTGGCAACTTTCAAAGGACAAAAAGTAAAACAGTGGTAAGTTCAATACTTGTACAGCACTTGAATATACTTAACTACAAGACTATTGAAATTATTTCCCTTTTCTGGCATAATTGTGGACTAGAAGGACATGAATTGCTGAACTTGTAATAAGATTCAGTAATTCTGATAAAAGAAAATTGTTTACCATTTACAGGTTTGATAGTTTTTATATTACCTAGAGTCTTTCACTTCCTCAGTATATTCTCCTTGCTAAATTAAATACAGCATCTGATGGAGAGGGTTCAGAGCAGATGGGCAAGTCTATATTGCGACTTCATCGTGGTCCCTCCTTGCATGGCAGCCTTTATGAAAAGGAAACACATGGGTTTTTTCCTCCCTTTTTTCTCAGGGTGTAGCAGAGTGACATTAATCTGCCATGATTGAGATATCAGTTTGGTTAGCAGGCACAAAGCAACCTTAAGCAAAAGGGCAGAGCATCTTGAGAAATGTTTGCTGTTAGTGCTTGGTAACAACACGATTGAGAAGCCCTGAAGTGGTTCAAATCACAGACTGCCTGCTAAGTGGTCTTTGGGGAGCCTGCTCTGCATCTAATCCCAACAAGAGAAATATGACTGGCAGTAGACTGGAGATCGATGTAGGTGCCTTGCTGGGGATATTAACTACTCCACCTTCACTTCTGGCTCCTGCAGCATTACAACTTTATTCCCAGAGGACCAAAGGATTCTGCTGGGGTCTGTAGCAAAGTCTGTTGAAAGCAGGAGAATTGACATTTTCCTGATTGTCTTGACTGCTTTGACACCTCACAAGCAGTACAAATGATCACTTATGTAAAGGTTATTTGAATAAAGGTAAGATCCCTTGGTATGACTTAACTGTAAAACCATTCCAGTTCCCTTTAGATGTCCCTCTGAGATTTCTAGTCTCCTAAAATGTGCATGTACTTCTAATTTGCCTGTAGGCTAGGAGAAAGCTGGAATCGGAAATCTGCAGAGCAGGCTGAGCTTACACAATACACTGAAACTAGGCTTATTCAAAAAGGCTCTTCCAGGGCTTTAAACAAGACATGATAAAACATCTGAACTATTAGTGTCTCAGGGGGCTGAGGGGAAGGCAGCGGCTGGAATGGGTGCTCCTGTTGACAGAGTACAGGGTAAGTGAAGGATTTGCTCTGCAGCAGGAGCTTTGCTGCACAGGCCCAGGGAGCTTTGCTGCCCACCCCAGTGTCATGGGGAGGGTTCCTCCAGCAGCTGGGGAAGGGGTGCTTTTGGGAGACAAAGTCATTCAGCTTGAGCTCTCATTTAGCCTCTTAGTCTCTGAAAGCACTTGGATTATGTTAATAGGATTTTCTCAGCAGCTCCCCTTAGGACTAGAGTGTTGGGGAGGGAGAGGTGTGCTGGTTTGTTTTGGTTTTTAAACCAACATCAAACATTTTTAGATTAAACTATTTAAGTTGAGAAGTCAAAATTTTAAGAATCACCATGGAATATTGCAAAGGGCTTGTGATATTTCAACAGCAAAATTGTGTATTAGATGTGGCCTGGACACTCGTTCTGCGTAGCTGTTGTGGGGAACAGCACAGACACTTGTGCAGAATCCCTCTGAAAGGGGAAAGCCCATTTCCTGATGCCCTAAACCAAACCTGCCATGTACTGTCAGAGCACATCTGGAGATCTGGGCAATTAGACCCTGCATCTGCATGCCCATATAGGCATTTTTTTCATTAACTGTGTAGTTAACTGTATCCAGCTAGCATACACCAACATACCTGAAACAAGCAAAAATCTGTCATGGAAAATTGTAAGCATAGTTTTAGATAGTGATTTTCTTCATATCTGAAGGATTCTCAGCTACTTTGCCGCACTGATAGACACTGATAGATCATAAGAAAAAATGAAGTTACCCTAGGTTGGTAGGAAATAGATTGCATCTCTGGGTGAATAAGAAGTTCAGCTTCTTTGAGTACTTGTCCTGAGCTCTGATTTAACCTGATGCAAAATCATTCTAAAAAGAAGACACTGAGATTAAACCCAGTACTGCTGCATTGTGCCATACTTAGTTATGCTCCTGAGATAAACTGGAACTATGGGGAAGAGGTTTTGGCCACTTTATTTGCAGAAATGTGCTGACAACCTTTGTAATTATGCTCTGCTCCTACTTCAAGGCTCCTGAGGGATCATGTGTTGATTACAAAATAGCCTATGAAATTGTATCATATGAACATTGTGAGAGTCACATCATAGTTAGGTGAACGGATTTCTTATTCCTCCTTCGAAACAGTTTCTCCTATAACATCAAGGTCTCACCAATATGTTGAAAGAACCCTACATTTGTATGTTCCATGCAATGTAGCTAAAAAGCTTTGTACCTGAATTGAGATGCTCCTTACTTAGGAGGCTTTTCTTACAAGGCCATTTCAAGAAAAAAATCCTAATTTTACTTTAAATACTGTTTACTTTAAATACTGTGCAACTGCTGTTGCACAGAAAAATTTTCGTTGCTTTGGGTGTGGTAGCAAGGTTTCCATCAGAAGGCACAATGCTTCTATCAGAAGATCTACACTCTCTACTAACACAGAAAAGCCCACTGTGGGGAAGAGAGCTGGTGATTTTTTTTCTGTGTTTTTTGGTTGTAAAGTTTTGCTAGAGTTCTTTTTTAAAGTGACAATGCTGTACCATACATACATGAAGGACATGAACTGATGCCAAACTTTAGCAGTTATCTGGATTCCTGTTGGATTCATACTCACAGTACGTGTATGATGATTTTTATAACAAATTATGAAATGCCAAGTAATTATTAATTATTGGACACTTGTTATGCAGTATTGCCTATCAGTGAGTGACTCCATCTGGTCTGAAACTATTGCAAATACTCTAAAGAAAGACTGTTTAAGAGTAGGAAGAACTTCATAAAATGGAAAGTAAAAGGATGGAAAAATAGAAAAGAACTATTTCCAACTTTTTTTTTTTTTTTTTTTAATTTGCTTGGCAATGAGGTTCAGTGAAATTCTTGTTAGACTTTTCAGAGTCCTGTAAGAGACCAGTCCTCCATGCAGAGCTGATTACATGAAGTTCTTCTGTGTTGCCTACCAACCCATGTTCTCACCAACATACGGGTCCATCTGCATCTGCAAGAGGAGTGGACAAGCAATGAGAGAAGAAATTATTTCGCTCTTCTCATTGTCACTAACAGACTTTTGTTAGACTTTCTCTATTGAGGAAAAGTAATTATTTTTAACACTGTGAGGAATATTGAATAGGCACCATTGATTGGCACTCAAGTCACATTTAATGACTGCTTTGGTAGAATCTTTACAGCAGCTTTACATCAGGCCAGATTTGTTTCTAAAGGTCCCCAAAATCAGTGTGCTTGATCAACCCTCACCTTTCTCACTGCAGCTTCCTTGCTTATTTTCATATTTCACCATTTGCCCTCCAATAAGAGCAGGAGGATTCCTTTCCTGCTGACCTTCCACATGCCATCCTAATTTCCTTCTAATAACGCGTTTCAAATGTAAAGTTGCAATTTAATTGCTGAGAGATATTTAAGCATGAATAGCAATAACAGAAACCAGGGACTCTGGGGATGTGACTATTTGTCACCATAATCCTGCCATTCAAGTGGAGATGATCAGCTGGTCCAAATTCCTGTACGTATTGCTTACACTCAAAGCTGCAAGGCTACCCAAGTAAATTTGAATATTTACCCAAGTGTAAATATTCTGTCCAATTTGAAAACCAGGATTCCACAACCAAGTTGGATCTCTCAAACATCACTGAGTCAGCGTAGATGAGTCTTCCACTTTCTGGGTTTCATTGTGATTTGGGTTTGATGATGCACTTGCAGCTTCACTTAGGGAAGGTTTTTACTTCAGTTACACACCTGCTATCGACAGCCAGCTAATCACAAACATTTGAAATCTTTGGGCCAAGAACTCCATTAGGATCATTTCAGTTGACATGTACTTATTTTCTGAAGGCAGCTGAGGATGTGGCAAGTTACACAGACCTGTCTTGCTACTTCTTTTACCTATGGATGGTTAGAGTGAGCGGCTTCTACTAAAAGCCTAGTTATTTTCTTCTCTTGTACCACAGTAAATTTGTAGGTAGGTCCTTTCCCCATTTTATTGGTATTTCCCCTCCTCTTTCTTAGTCATTAGTGGTTTTGGGGTTCTTTTTTTTTCTTTTTGTTTGTGATCTGTTTTCTTAACCTTCCTTTTAATTCCCTGTTTGACTCATTTCTCTGTTCTTTCTGCAAAAAAACTTTTTGCTTTTATTCCTAGGCAACATCTGACCACCTTTTTTGTCCTTCATGCTTGTCACTATGTTCCCTGCCAGAGTCAACACAGTAAGTCAGGGAGAAACAAATGTCTTGCTTGTCAGTGCCTTTTCTACTTCCTGCTGTCCAGACTTCAATGGTTAATTCTCACTCAAGTTCAAATCACAGGAATCCTAAAGAGGGAATTTTTTTCCCACTTGCCTAAACACCCTTCCTTCATTAGGACTCCTTTCCAAATAAAATTATGAGGTTTAAGTCTGACCTTGCCCAAGTGAGTAATCAAAAAAACTGTGTTACACCCCAGAAGTGCTTTTATTTTCCACTGAACAAAACAAATCTCTTTCCTGCTGACCTTCAACTGCCTCAGAAGCAAATCACAATAATTAACAGGTGAGACTCATATTCTGCAACTTGGTTGCCACTTGACAGCAGGATTTCATCAGCACTTAGCTGCTTTCTTCCCTTCCTTAGGGTAGTGTTTCTGGTGGTAATCACTGCATCTATCAATTACAGTGGGTGTCTTCTCAACCAGGGTTGAGACTCTGCAGACTCCTGTCACTGTGAATAGTCACACCCATACCAAAGGAAGGTATTTCTGGCATTTTAGGAGAGTAACGCGTGCAGAAGTTTGGTATGAAGCACTTCTACCACCAAAGGAATGATAGACATAGGAAGGACTGAATGGGGAAACATGTGGAGGGGTCAGGGAAATGGCAAGTTTACTCAGTGCTTTTTGCGGCCACTTCCAACAACTCTGGCCCTTGCCCAGAATAAGCCACCCACTTGCAGTTTTCTGCATGTAATTTCTTATGCTGCGAACTGATCAGGATGTCAAATATGGCCAAGTACAGCTCATTTAGATGTGTACAGCTAATTTAAATAAACTCAGTGTTTGTGCAACAGAAAGACAAATCATTCAATTGCTGGCAGTTTTCTGACAGTAGGACTAATATTTTTCAGTGTTCTAGCTGCACACAGCTGTCTCAGCACCTGTGGCCATCTTCACCCTCACAGCAGATCCTCTCACAGTCCCTGAGAAGCTCCTTGGTTCAGTTTGTGGCTTGAAGCTAAGATGACAGATTCCAGGGAATGATCCAGACTTTCAGCAGATGCAACTAGTGAGTAATATCTATTCTAGTGCCTATCATGCACGAATCCTGGCTTTCTGCTAGAAGTAACTCTCTGTTTTTATGTATGTGTTTTTTATTTGAATCCTTGGCACACAGGGGCTGACTGGAGTCTTGTATTCCAGAAAGCGAGCAGCAAAGGCAGAATGTAGCAGTTTTCTCTCAACTAACAAACCATGCTTTTGTTGATTTATTGTTTATTTTGCTTCTGCGTTAAAATGTGGTGCTTAAGAACTCTATTTTAATTGCAAATGAAAGAAACATAGCCGTCTTGCTTCCGTGGGACGGATGCCCGTCTTCCAAGAATGAGTGAGAGGAGAAGGCTTTTTTGGCTTTCTCCTCGGAACTCTGGGGAAGGTGAGGAGCACGGCGGTAGTGCGGGGCAGGCGGCTGCTCGGCTGGGCTGTGGCAGTGCGGGAGCGCTGTGACTCAGCGGGCGCGGGAGGCTCCTGGCACCGCCGCTGTGCCCGCGGGGGCGGCAGCGGGGCGGGAGCGCCGCGTGGGAGCCCGCGGCAGCTCCGAGGAGCTGGGGCGGCTCACGGAGCCGGAAAGGCGGGCTTAGGGCCGTTGTCCTGTGTACATCATTGCTCCATAACCTGTTTTCCCTTCCTCTCTCTAAGACCTGTGTTTGTTGCCACAGTGAGAGGACACAGCTCAGACAGCGAATGCTTGCTTTTCTTTGACAGAAGCCTAAATAAAAACAAGGGTAGAACAGTTCTGCATAGTCCTAGAGAGAATCCTTCTCCATCTTCATTGTTTGATCTCGTCCAATGAAAATTGACGCGCTTAGAAAGAAATGTGCTCAGGACGGCACATTCTAACCCACCCTGGGAAATTGCACTGGAGGGACTGGAGCTTTTGGAACATGACACAGAGAGAGGGAATACAAAAAGAAGATGCAAAACCAGAGAAAATACAGTTCATTTCCAGGCTGAGAAGGGTAAATGATGTGGGAATGAGGAGATGAGAAACATACCCGTACTGCCCGCAATAGCATACTATGACCTCTCCAAGGCAGAGGAGAGCAATGCCATAGCCAGGAAGGAAGGACACGCTTCTCCCAGGGTTTGAGCTAGCAGTGATGGATTTGTGAACCTCTGGAGTGCTCTAACATAGAAATTGTCTGTGGTGCTTGTATCCTAGGGGGTCTAAGAAAAGGCTTGTGTATGATTCATGTGCCCTTTAAGTCAGCAATGAGGCTTTTCTATCTACCAGGATCTTTCTACATAGTTTTTAATCCAAGTACCAGTAGAAATGCACACGATGACCTGTCTAACTATGTCCTTTTCTGGCTTTACCATCTTGGAAGACTCAGAGGCTTACCTCTATTAAATCACCATCTTCACTTCTGACAGTGCCATGAAGGTAAGCCCACATAAGCAGAACAAGTGAGCTAGCAAGAAGAAAAGCAGTCAAATATCTCCTAAAAAGGAAGACAAACATCCAGGTACAGAAGGCATTGATCATGCTGCCTGCATGATCAATGGGAGTTTTGCCAATGACACAAATGGGAGTGAATTGGCAGGAAAGAGAATGGGAAATATTTGCAAAGAAGTGCATCAGCTTTGCATGTAGAGAAGAAAAGGCAGCTGCATTAGCAACTGTCCCATTAGAAAATGCTCAAGGAAATTGAGATTCATTGCTTCTATCTTCCAGGCATTAATTGTACATTTTTACTCTAACTTCCAATTAGAACATTTAATCGGTCCACACCCCTTTTCCCCCCACCCTCTATGCAATGCAATAAGCTCCAGATAGAAGTTAAGTTTAGAAGAAGTGAAAGAAGTCTCACACAGTAGAGTGTATGAGGTGTTCTTTCTTCAGAGACTAAGACACCAGCAGTCCCTCCCCTGCAAGTGCTGACAGTGCCATGGTCAGACCAAGAAGTGATGCTGTTGTCAATGTCTCCACTACACATGCAGAGAGACCTGATTTAAACATGACCTTCACTACTGCACATACAGCAGGGGAGGGGTATCAATCCTCTTGGCCATCTCTCTTAACCACATCTTTGCCACTACCCAGCTTGCAAAAGTTTTACGAAAACTTACCAAACACAACGGGTGGGATGTTAAAACTCAATTTGCAAATTTGGAGGCCCCTTCTGAAAACATGATTCCTGATGGTAAAACTTTATGTTGGAAGATACAACAGTGTAAGTGGTCCATGACTTCTTGTGTTGGCAAATGAGCAGTGAGTGTTCTGGGAGTTACCCTGCATGACCTACCACTGGTGACTTGAAAGAGTGGCTTGGAATTGCAGCTGAAAGCAAAACTTATCAAAACAACAGATACTGTGTTAGATTTGAGCTTTCTGGATTGCCAGAAAGTTTTCCTGGTGAATTAGAAGCATATTCCATGACTCCACTAATCAGCCAAGTTTCCATATGTGATATGATCCTCTTCATTAACCAGATTTGTTCCTTCATCTCAGTTCTCCAAAATACCAGTTTTGCTGAATTACTAATTCTTACTTTCCAACAGTCAGTTATGAAAAACTGCAGTTTTGAAAATATTGCTTTTCTGTGAGCTGTCTCAGCCTTTTGCAGTAATGATATCCTAAAATAATTCTGTAGACAAATGTCTACCCTTTATTACAGAAGCAAATGCTCCTTTTACTAGTGAAAGGACAGCTACTTCCACGGCACCCTGTCAGTCACATGAGAAAATAAAGCAATACCAAAATATGGTTGCAACAAAGATGTCTGGTGTGTAATCTTCCTCTCTGTCATGTAAACAGTATATTTGTGGGTTTTTATATGAAATACATTCTGAATATAGAAAATGGAATTGTTGCACCAGAAAACAGCAACAAATCAGAGTATTATGAAGAACTGGGTAGTCAGAGAATTAAAATTGATTAGGTAATAGAAAATTGAGTAAATATAATTGCATTTAAGGAAGAATCATATGATCTTTTCATGTAAACTGGGAATTCATAGGTTTGAAATGAAAAAGGAGAAGAAAACCAGAGTCTGTTACTCAATGACAATGTCCCTGAAAGCAATAATTATCATGCAATTGTGAAAGACTCAGATATGGTACTAACGTAGCATATGAAGCATAATCAGAACAAAAAGAGGGAAGTATAAAACTCATTGTATAACATAGATTATTTAAAATAGTTCCTGCTCTCTGTATGCTAGAAACATTAAATAAAATTAGAATTGGTGCAGGGAGTGAGGATGACCAGAGGAATAGATGTTAAAACAGTTGGTTGGTACAGCTTAGCAGTCTGGCTGGGTGGAAACTGGGAGAGCATATGATAGTGCTCTATAAATGCATAAAGGACATATGTAGTCAGAATAAGAAGAGCTATTTAAGCAGAAGAATCATATAAGCCCAGAACAAATAAATACATATTTTAAGATGAAATCAGGGGAAAAGTGTTTCTAATTGTTGGTGAGATTGTGAAACAGCCTCACATAAGGTAATTTCAGCAGCCTGAACATGATGAGTTTATGAGAAGTACATAGGATGGCTGCCTGAAGTTGCAGGATAAAGGACCCAAGACCTTCCTATTCTAGTTCACATACTGTGTTTTCTCACTTTCACATACAAATCAGCAAAGAGGAGACAGCAAAGATGTGCAAATGAACAGGAACCTTGAACCAACACTCCAGCTCTACTCCACACCCATCCACGCTCTGGCAAGATGAACGGCCATAGCCAAATAACCATGTTCATGGCCATGGCTTTCCTTCAGACAGCGTGTAAAGAGTCACTGTCTGTCACCAGGGAGTAAATTGTGTGAATCACTGTCTTCCAGTTAAATGTCACCACTGCTGTAATATCTCAGACAGCCACTTATAGGAGGCATCATTGGTTAGGGCCTAGCAGCAGAAGCCTGTGCTGCAAAAAATAGAAACAGCATCCTCCCTCTGCTTTACACCAAACTGCTACAAATGCAACACTCAGTTGATAATGTGACAAATGACAAATTCAAACTGTGTTTAACTGATTCGAGCCTATTTCATAAAGTTTCTTGTCAAGGCAGCAAGTTGCCTCCCTGCAACAATGTCTGTCTCAGAAGAATCTAAGCAGAAAAGGGTCTGGAACAGTAGTACTAGAAAATTATTGGTTTATAGTAAAATACTCAAAATATTTGCATCGACCCTGCTGCTGGCTCTCTGAATAATCATTCCCTGCCTTAAAACAGGTATTTATTTCCTTCTGTGTCACATGAAAAGTGCCTTTTCTTGTCTTGCATCACAAATTTTCAATTCCAATTAAATTGCAACCACAATTTTGTGTGAGGAATTGTACTTTCTCAGAACAAAGCAGTTTTCTACTGTACACTATAAATGTGTTCTCCATGGCTGAGTCGCTGCAATTCACCCTCAGCACTCAGTTATGCATAGCGTGTGGGGAAAAGCACTGAATTAAAATGACAGGATTGTCCTCAGGTTCTGAATATTATACTAAGCATGCTTTGGCATCTTATATTTAGAGTGAGTTATTTTATGCTCGTTTCCTCTTGACACAATTTAGTTAATAGCCAAATTCAGTCACAAAACCACTTGTAAATAAACACCTTGTTACAGATTACAGTGTTTTCAATCTCATGGCTCTTTGGCTCAGTCTATCAGCCAATAAAACCTGCCAATACAGTATATTAACTTCTGTCATGTTTAAGTGTTTTTATACATTAATGGACTTGCTTGTAATTTCATCATATAGGCTACACATTCCTGGTTATACAGCATATATGAAATAAATAAGCTGTCCAAAGAAGACATTTGTATTGGATGTTCACTGTTGGTTTCTTCCCATACTGCCCTCAGATGCAGAAGCTGCCCTGGGAGATGAATGTGCCAGGATAAGTTATCTAGGGCTCATAAAATCTTTTTTAGAAGATTGAAATAAAGTCAGTGCTTGCAAAAGACAAATCAATTGTGACATTTCTGAATAGAGTGCGATGCATTTAATTAGCACAAGACATACTGGCAAATGCTGAATTACCCAATAAATCACTGAATGCTGGAACCCATACAGAGCTGGGAATCAGCTGTCTTGTGAGATGTACAGCAAGTGTTAATAGGAAGATCTGGCCATTTCTCCACCATTTTCTGCTAAATTTCATCCATTTTGACATTTCCATGCCAGACCATTTTAATTATTCTGAAGCATCAAAGAAATTCTCCAGCCTAATCTGAGAAATCTGTGCCAATATCTGAGGAATGAGACATGTATTTTATGATATGCTACGGGTTTGCTCTTCAGTTGGAGACAAATGGTGGAAGTTAAGCCTCTAGGAAAAAAGTATTTATAAGAAAATATACAAAGTTTTTCTCAACGGAAAGTGTTGGAGGACCAGGCCCTGTAGTAACAACTGACATTGGCCTTGATATCTTGGGGTCTCCCTGTGTGATGAGCAAAAGGGGCTCCAGGCTTTTTGCATCTATGAGAAAAGGGGAACAGAGGAGAGGCTGAGCTTCAAGGTCTACATGTGCCGTGGTGCTTAAACGTCCTGGCCAGCAGCTCTCTGTTCCCTCCAGCTGAGTTACAGCCCCATCTGGGTGCATGTTGGCAGAAGTGCTGTCCTTAATGCGCGGTCCCTGTGCACTCACGGTACCCTCACAGAGCTGCTGATCCCCCTGGTGTGTCACAGGAGTGCTTTGGTAGCCATTTAACAGAACTTTTATTAATGTATAAGAAATCTTTCCAAGTGTTTACAGTGCTCTCACCACCTCCCTACCTGAACTCCTTCCTTTCATCTCACTTCCCTGTGCTTCACTTCTAAATATTACAAAAAATTCAGTAGTTAGGGTACTTTTCCAGAGACCCAAGCACTTGAGGTACTTAAGAAACAAGCCACAAAACCAAAACAAACAAAAACCAAACAAAAACCCAAAACAACACAGCAATAACAAAACCAAACTCAAATAAATTCTTAAGATCCTAAGATGTATATATGCGCTTTTTAAAATTTATTTTTATTTTGAACTTAATATATTTGTATTTACATCAGATTCTTGTTTGCTTGTTGCTATAAAGTTTAATCACAGCTTAAAAATAGAGTTGTTTAATGAAAAGTGATTTTACTCTTTAAAAAAACTTAGCCTCAGGCTAGACTGAGCTATCTTCAAGAATAAAATGCAAAAGACTCGAACAACAGTACTCACAACAGCAGTGCTAATATTGTGTCTACAGTGAAAGAAAACTGCATATGCAGCTACAGCCATGGGATAAGGATTTTGAACTCATTAGATTGCCTGTGATTTTTAAAATCTGGCATTTCATGATATACCACCAAGCGGGAGTGCCCTACAGTCTCTGCTCAGCATCCTCTATTAGGCACAAGACCAGAACACATCTCTTCTTAAGAAGAAATCCAATTGGTTTGTATGTTGCTTGTATTTGATACTTATTTAAATCTGTATTTATCACCACTCTAAAAATCAATATAAATTTATCTTCACTGCCTATTTTCTCCATTTCTTCTGGCTGAATATCTTCAGTTCAATGTTGACATAGAATATTTTGTAACCCATCTTTCTTCTGTAAAGCATTCATTCTCCTGCCAGTTTTACATGGTCCCATGTTAATTTTCAACCTAGCAGCTACCATAGCCCTGCAACAGATGATCTAAGCCAATTTTACAATGGAGAGGTATGACTCAGGTGACACTTCAGGCTTCTTCTTATCCTCAAGGAATCAGAAGGGTATTCATTGGTGCTGCTTGAGGTTGCCCAAGAGCAGAATTGTCAAAAAAATAGACTAGGCCTCTTTTGTTTCTTTTCTGTTCTTATAACGTCAACAGCCTCCAGCTTTTGAAAATTATTTTAATTGTTAAGTGTAGCCTGGAGAGGAGAAGATTCAGAGGAGACCTTATCACTCTCTACAACCCCCTGAAAGGAGGTTGTAGCCAGGTGGGGGTTGGTCTCTTCCCCCAGGCAATCAGTGACAGGACAAGAGGACACAGCCTTAGGCTGTACCAGGGGAGGTTTAAGTTAGACATTAGGAAGAAGTTCTTCACAGAAAGGGTGGCTGGGCATTGAAATGGGTTCCCCAGGGAGGTAGAGTCTCTGTCCCTAGAGGTGCTTAAGAAAAGACTGGATGTGGCCCTCAGTGCCATGGTCTATCTGACATGGTAGTGCTGGGTCATAGATTGAACCCAGCATTGTAGTGTTGGGTCATAGGTTGGAAGGTCTTTTCCAACCTAGTTTATTCTGTGATATTGTGAGCATTTAAGTCTTTGAAATTATTGTTATAAATAATGATAATTAGTGAATATATATGATCATTTTTACTTGCAGAAAACTGCAGCAGAGTAAATCACAAGCCTTTAAAATCATATCTTAGTACTTTAAAAGTAAGGAAACCAAGATCAAAGTAGCAATCTAGTAGACAGGTAAAAGTAAGAGAGGCAAAATCATGCTGTCTCTACCCTCTTGTGCCTAATCCTACAGAAGGCTGAGTTCCCTCAAGCTCCAGAAGCTTCAAAGTTTCCTCTTGCTCTGAATTCCACTAGTTCTCCTGAATTTTATGGTCTTTGAAGGCAATGAAGCACACTGATCACTCTATTAGCCATTAAGCAATACACTGCCTCCCCTTTCCTGTAATGAGTGGGATAATCTGCTTTGCCTGTTTATGAAGTCTTCTAAGGGCGCAGAGTTGGAAACAGATGTAATTTGCATTCCTCTGCTTCTCTGTGTCTTTCCTTAAGTTCAGAGCAGAAGAACAGCAAAGCAAAGCAGAGTTCTTTCTATTATTTATAAAGATTATTATATCATCACTTCCTGAAGTATGGAGGTATTCATTACAAACAGTCTGTGAAAGGCCAAGGACTTAGAAACCCATTAGTGTACTGTTGCTCTTAGTGTGCTTACTAAGCAATAATGTTTTCTGCAAAGAAATAAATGGTTAGAAAATCTTAATCTTCTTCAAGTGGAAGGACATGTGAATTGATGTGTGTAAACTAAGTTTATATACATAACATATTAACAGAGGGACTTCCAGGTTGAGGTGTTGCTCAGGTTGGGGTTGTCCAAATAAGGAATGCTACATTTATATCCTCACGTATGTGTCTTCCCAACAGCAATTGTTATATTGTCCCATAGACCTTTATGCTGGGGTGACAAAATATAGCCATGCAGTCTCTGATTCCTCGGTCATTTCATTGGTAGGCACTATTTCAATTATTTTTTATAGTTGATTGCAAACCAGCACCTGACTAAAATCCTTTGTGAACTTCTGTGTCCAAAATCACCCATTCAGAATGACAGAGCACTGTCAAAGCAAGCATGACATCCAGCAAGACCATGTCCCTCTTCATCTCCTTCATTCCCCATTGCAGTGCATGTTGAGGAGGTGACCCAGTAAATCCCACTGGGGACTGGTGCTGAAGGTGCTCTGTGAGGAAGGGGCTTTTGATGTTAGCACTGCCCAAATCCTTCCTCCCAGCTCTCAGGCCCTAGGGCTTTCAGATCAAAGCTGAAGCATCACTGCAGAGAGCAGAACGGTTTGCCAAAAAGAGGAGGAAAGTCTGCCAAAAAGAAAGCTCACTGAACATTTAGGGTGTGTTTAAGAAGTATCAACTTTCAGTTCTTGCTGGTAGCAGCTCTGTAGCAAGCAGACCTGCTTGCCCTGGGAGCACCAGCACCTTCTCCCCTCTTAATGTTTCCTACAGCTCCTGCAGCCTGGCCTTAGAAAAGGGAAGCTGCCCCAGCCCAGGAAGGGGATCAGCTGTCAGCTTCTGACCCTGATGAAACTCAGGACAGAATAACAGACATCTCTGCTGAACATGTTCAATCACTTTGATTTTAAAATTAATAGTGCTTATATAAGTTGTGAGTGACGATTGCTAAAAATTTACTACAGAATTTAGACTACTATCTTGGAGTAGCCAAGAAAAAAACTTTTTGTCCCTTCCTACTAAATCCTGATAAAGCTTTTGTGCCAATTATGTTAATGTTCTCTTCCTCTCCTCCATGTCTCTAAGTCATTTGGTTTTTTTCCTTTGTGCTGTTTTGAATCCTTATCATGATGTTGGTACTTCCTAGTTGGGTGTCAGAAGCACCCAGATAATTTTGTTTATCCTTGTTTGAGTCTGTGTCATTAGCAGAAATTTTAAGCATGCTACATCCTAAGACTTGTGTTTTGGGATTTCCACCAGTAACTTTCCTGTTCCTTTTCTCATTGCTACTGCAGTCAGTTTCTGAGCAAATCTATGATTCTTACACTAAGGACGATTTCTTCCAGTTTAACTGTTCTTCATATGGCACCATATGTAAATTATCTTAAATTTAAGTAAATTAAATTTAGGCTATTTAATTGGCAATTACCATACAAACCCCCAAAATATCATTTTGGGGGGTATTGGCTTTATCTACTCTGGAAATAAAAAAAGTATTTCTATCTTATTTCCGATACATTTCCATATCTTATATTTTTCATTCCTTAAGAATTCTTTCTCAAGTCTTGCATACTGTTGATGAGCCTCATAATTATAGATATTCAATTAATTGATGTTTGATGTGTGGCACATCACTGGCTTGACTAGTTCACTGGAGACTCTTCATAGAGAAATTCTTGTCCCTTCTTTTGCATATTTGGAGCTGTAGGGATTTGGCTTCCACTTTAAATGTGCTATTTTCTATCTCCCTTCCTTCACTGGTGCCAGTGAGAATTGAATCTGGCCTTTTGTTGGAAGCAGCAAGCGACAGCATGTACACAAAGCTGGGAATTCAGAGAGGGGCAGATGGGATTTCAGAGGCTGTTTTTGATAATTTGTCCTTACACATTTGTCCTAGTACACACGAGGCATAACAGTAAGCAAAAGAAGGGAAAATTAATCATCTTGCTAATGGACAATTTGTCTCCTGGATGTCTCCCTAATGAGGGGGGTCCCTTACAGGCTGTTGCCTTTGTAGATCTCAAGCCCCAGGTGTCACTGTAAGTATTTCACTCTGTAATGCCAAATTTACCTGCTGCACTTCCTTTTAGAGAAGCTAATTGTGAGCTTTGTTGAGTGTTTTCTGGATCAGAGATATCTGATCTACCTGGGTCAGGGCAACTGTCTGGTATCAGCACAGGCTGGGGGATAAATGGCTGTGGAGAAGCCCTGCCCAGAAGGACCTGGGGGTGCTGGTGGATGAGAGGCTGGACATGACCCGGCCATGTGCACTCACAGCCCAGAGAGCCAAACGTGTCCTGGGCTGCACCAAAAGCAGCGTGGGCAGCAGGGCAGAGAGGTTTTGTCCCTCTGCTCTGCTCTGGTGAGAGAGACCCCACCTGGAACACGGCACCCAGCTCTGGGGTCCCAGCACAGGAAGGACATGGATGGGTTGGAGCAGGCCCAGATGAGGGCCACAAAAATTATCAGAGGGATGGGACACTGCTTACAAGGAAAGGCTGAGAGAATTCGGGCTGTTCAGCCTGGGGAAGAGAACACTTTGAGAAGACCTTCTGGCAGTCTCCATGTACCTAAAGACAGCTTATGAGACAGATGATGACTAATTTTTTAGCAGATCCTGTTACGATAGGACAAGGTAAAATGGTTTTAAAGAAAAAGAGGGTAGATTTTAATTAGATCTAAGGTAGACATTTTTACAATGAGGGTGAAGGGACCCTGGAACAGGTTGCCCAGAGAGGTGGTGGATACCCCAGCCCTAGAAACATTCAAGGCTACACTAGACAGGGTTCTGAGCAACTTAATCTAGTTGAAGATATCCCTGCTCATTGCAGGGACTGTTGGACCAAGAACCTTTAAAGGTCCCTTCTAAACCAAACTATTCTATGGTGCTATGATCTTCAGAGTCAACAACATTAATTGCTAGTTCTGTTTCTGCAATTCCTTGCACTAACAAAGAAAAGTAAAGATTTAATTAGTTATATTAAGACATAAGTATTTTATCTTTTACATTTATTGCATCTATTGTATCTGCAAAATACCTTTCTCCTCAGCATTCCAAATATGCATTGGCATTTGACAGTATATATATTTTGGCAGAGATGAGAGCAAGTTAACAGGCTGATGGCATTTTAATTATTTTATTGAGATGGCATTGGCCCAGCATGCTTGTTGGAATTTGCAAATGTGCGTTGATTTATATTTTGTTTTGTAAACCAGGCCCAAGAGGCTGACTAATTAGAAACATGACTCAAAGCTATAAGGGGTACTTATTGATTCAGATCATGAAAAGACCAGAATGATCAAAAGCAAACATCTATCTCCCTCTTCATCTGGAGTTCGGGAGGTTAAGTGCCATTTGTCTCAAATCCCTGGCATTAGCTCTCTCTCTGTAACAGAGAAGACAATTAGCATCTACATCTACTTGGTTTTAGTATGTATTGTATTGTCTAAAACAATGTGCTTTTCATGATTAAACTATGCATAATAATCTACTATCAACTCCTTTCATTAACTGATATTTTGTTTTTTTCTCCCCTTAATTTATATTTTTCATTCTATTTTTTAAAAGTTGGAAATGTATGGCTTCATTTTAGAAGAAATAGCATGATTGGCTAAGTAGATAAGTTTTGTGCTGCACATCTCATTAAAATACCATGGCAGCATCTAATCACTTCATTAGTTACTTGGGACCAATTTTAAATGGCATCAACAGTTCTGTGTTGCCATAATGCAGCAAAAAATGCTAAAATGTTAATGCATTCATGAGGTAGCGACAGAAAAGGCAAATCAGAAGTGTTTTGTACGGTCTGTGCTGCTCCAGGTCTTCAGTGGAGCCTGGCTTCAGGACTGACAAGGAAGGCAATGTGCATGTTGAAAACAGACATTGAATTCAAACTCATCCTGAGTGCACCTGAGAGAGAATTTGTTTTTTGGGGAAGAGAGCAGGAACCATCCATACCTGCCTCCTTCTGCTCTCTGTTCTGCCAGGGTGGGACCAGTTTTGAGCTGATCTGGGTGCATTCTTCTGTGCCACCAAACCACCACTGCAGAGAGGCATTCTGTTTTCAAGGGTGTCTCGGGTTTTTAGGCAGCTTTTCCAGACTGAAGAGCCTAATGTAAGAAACGTGATTTACTTTTTAGTATGTAAAAAAAGCACAGATAAATGTCAGGCTCTTTTGAGTACTCTTCTGTTGCTCTGCCTGTGCTGTCTCACCATGGTGCACATGGAAAGCAAAGCTAATTGCATTAGCACTGGGGTGCAGCAAGAAGCATATTGGAGCTGGGCTTGGAAAGTGGAGCTCGCAGGCCTCTGCCTGCTGCAACTGCCTGTGCCAAAGCATTCATTACTATGAGCTGGAAATATTCACACCCTCCCACACACAAGGACTGGATTGAGAAACTTTCATATTGCAGAGTTACTGAAATTATTAAATACAAAAACAAAGGATGTCTCATATAGGAGACTGATTGAGGTTTAGCAGTGCCAAAGGGAAGCAGGACTTTCCATTCCAAATCAATGGGCTTTAGTAACAACTGCCACCAAATCATTGCAATTTCACTGCTACTCAGTGCCACAAGTAGCAAGTAGCTTAATACACATCTACTTGCAGAAGAAAAAATAAATTCCCAGTATTTTTTCTAGTGACAATGTTTATAGCCTCAATGTGATATAAAGCACTGAGCAACCTCAGCTTTCCTTGCTGGTGCAGGCACCTGAAGGTGCTCAGCATGGGCTGCACTTTCTTCCTCAAAGGTGTGAGTTTCCAGCAGTCACAGAGTGTCAGGCAGAACCCCACTGGATGTCTGCCTGCTTTGTCCCTGTCCAGTGGGTGACCATGTTGAACAGGAGTGGGAGCAGTGGAGGCTGAAGACATGGTGACATGGAGTAATCTGCAGGTTACAGACATAATGAAAAGGTTTATGCCTCCCCCAAGTTACTCCATCCCAGCTTGTGACCGGTCATGTAAAAGATTAAGTCAGGTCAACTCCAGTTTGCTCTGACTCAGCCTGTTCAAGGGCAGGGCTTTAAACCACACATGGCATCTCTTTACAACAAAAAGAAAAAATATCTGCAGACAGTGTTTAAAAACCAGGCTTCTATAACTGAATCTGATTTAGAGTGCAGCCTACGAGACAGCTGATTTAATTGAGCTAATCTAGCAATTACCTCCAGGAAAAAAAAACCCTGTTTGTGCACAGGGGATTTAAAAAAAGCTCCCCACAGTGGAAAAGAATGGGAAACCACTGCCTGATGTTTTGTAAAGCAAAAATTTCATTTACAAAGACTTAAAAGA